>NC_142927.1:185000-817500 GCF_054131065.1 Drosophila arizonae | reverse complement strand
GCGAAACGAAAGACTCATCACAAACGGATTAGAAGCCGACGCATTTGGGACTCCCGGCTAAAGTCAACCAAATAAAATAATAATTGAAAGCCAGAAAATGCAATTTCATGAGATGCTATGCGACGTGTGAATACCCTAACCTGGGTCCACATAGATATATGTATATATAGAGTTGGGGGGGAATAGCAATGTATATAAGTTAAAAATATAAATCTATATATGTGTATCTATATAATAATATATATAATAAAATACCTTGTCTACAGTCAATCGTAAATGGAGTCAGAGAGATAGAGAGAGACAGAGAAAGAGACATCACGCATTCATATGTACGTATATATGTATATAATGCACTCATATATAATCGTATCATATATATATAGAGATCTATAGTTCTCTTTCCTCAATCAATGGGCAACATGACTCACGTAATCAGCATACCCTACCTTACCTTTTCACTCATCACGCATATTGAAGATTAAGAAACAGAACTTGTTTTCATGATCATATTATTTAGACACACGCTTCGCCCTCTTTTTCCCCCTCCCCCACATTTGTCCGCTCTCCTTCGCACCGCCCTCCAGCCTCATCAGCTGCTTTGCTTGATAAGAAGACGTTGCGCTTCGGCTGCTTCGATCAGTTCTCAGTTGTAGTCAGAGACGAGCAGACAACACTGGAATCACTGGTATCAGTGGAAGAAGAAGAAGAAGAAGCTAACAAAAGTAAAGTAGAAGAAGCAGAAGAAGAGGGAAGGAAGCAACCGAAGATGTCGAGCTTGAGGCATTCACTTCTGGTTCTCTTCGTTTGCCTTGTGGCATTGGCTGCTGTTGGCTCCGGTTCCGGTGCCGGATCCGGCTCAGGCAAGGGGCGCAAAAAGGGCGGGGTATGCCCGCCCACCAAGCTGAAGCGTCAGTGGGGCGGCAAGCCGGCGCGCAGCCTCAATTATCAGCTGCGGCCCATACGCTACGTGGTCATCCATCACACGGTGACTGCGGAGTGCAGCGGCTTCGTTGAGTGCGCCGAGATATTACAGGGTATGCAGGCGTATCATCAGACAGAGCTGGACTACTACGACATTGGCTACAAGTGCGTGTGTTACAGGGTATTCCTATTGGTTGCTACACATGAATCTGCTATTTACAGGGTATTTGGTGAATGTGTTGATATGCCCCACAATAGAGACTTGAAAATGTTGCTCCGTAGAGTATTTTCAGTTGAATAGCTTCTTATACAGGGTATTTTTATGCATGGCATTATATTTGAATTTTTAGTAAAGTCCTTTTACAGGGTATATGATATACAGGGAACTTATATAGTCTTGCTTTAAATTGAATTTCTATTAATGTTCGACCCAATACTCTCTAGCTTTCTTATAGGGAATGATGGACTTGTCTACGAAGGCACCGGCTGGGGTGTGAGAGGCTCCCATACCTACGGCTACAATGCGAACGGAACGGGCATTGCCTTCATCGGCAACTTTGTGGGTGAGTAGAGGCGACCATCACTGATCTTCTTCTGCTTAATTTTGTTCCTTTTCCTTCTCCCTCTAGATAAGTTGCCCTCGGCGGCTGCTTTGGATGCCTGTCGAAAGCTGTTGGAATGCGGCGTTAAGCTGGGCGAGCTGAGTGAGGATTACTCATTGATTGGAGCATCCCAGGTGACAAGCACAATGAGTCCAGGTCTGACGCTGTATAATGAAATACAGGAATGGTCCCATTGGCTGTCGAATCCATAGAGAGAGAGAGAGAGAGAGAGAGAGAGGAGAGAGAGAGAGAGAGAGAGAGAGACATATAGACCGAGACAGAGACGGAGAGAAAACACACACTTTTTTGTTTTGCATTAAAGTGGGTTTTACCCACAGCGAAATTGCAAATCATATTCATTAAAAAAGAAAAACAACAACAATAATTATGTAATAAAATATAAACATCAGCTGATAACCTTTTTCAAAAGTTCGCGCAAGAAACAGAAAGTAAGTGCACTTATCGATATACGTCTTTTATCGAAAGTACTTTTAGTGCGCGCACACATACAAACTATCGCAGCTTTCGATAGGTGCTAAATTTTACAATTGTGCAATTATTAATAATTATTTTTACAGCTTGATAAATTATATGAAAAAACAATAAAATTCGATTTAAAAATTAGTTTGAATTCTCTAAGTCTCTCACGAGTGTCTTTTCAATAACAACACTGACCAGAGAACACATAGACTAGACATGTAGTACAAAGTTTTTCAACACCGAAAAATCTGACTCATAGGGCCTATCAATTTCGTATTTGCTCGGCTCTTCACTTTTTAGGTTCGGGCTACGAAAATATGCGAAGGTACAATCATTCCGCTTCATGCGCTCGACCGAGATGGTCAAATGTTGAATAAAAGATGCCTCTATGCTCAATTTTTGTTCTTGCTCTCTCGCTCTCTCTGCTCTCTGCTCTCTCAATATGTATATGTATGTATGCATGTGAGCACAAGCAGCAGCTCACGAAAATTGAAATTTCTTCGCGTTAGACTGCCGTTTCTTCCCTTACGTGAAGTGTATTCCGAACTCTTCAAGCCGTTTGCCATGCGTTTTCGTTATTATTTGTGGGAAGGGTATGAAAGCGTTGGTGCGCATAATGAAAATGTTTTCGCGATTAGCATGCATACACACTCTCGCTTGCTACATGTACTATGAGCATTTGTATGCCTGTGTGCGAAGCTCTTGCCGCCTGTAGCAATTTTACAGCCCAGCATTTGCATTTGGTCGATCTTGTGAAGTCCTCACATACATATGTATGTATGTATGTATATACATTTGACTGTGTGTACGCATGGGATGTGCTGTTCACAATTATGGGATATCACTTGTAGAAGCATTTGTATGCCTATGTGCCTTTACATGTGCGTGTGTGTATATCTTTGTTTGTATGCTTGGGAGATGAACATTGGCGTGTGCCTACCTCAACTTTTAATGGTGTGTATGTACATACATATACAGGTGCATGCAAGTAAAAAAACGTATCAAAAGTAATGGGAAGTGCACCTGTCACTTTAGTTAGTCCGCTATTTAAATATAAGCGCGCATCTTCAATTAAAACCCAAAATCGTTCACACCATTAAAAGTTGAGGTAGGCACACGCCAATGTTCATCTCCCAAGCATACAAACAAAGATATACACACACGCACATGTAAAGGCACATAGGCATACAAATGCTTCTACAAGTGATATCCCATAATTGTGAACAGCACATCCCATGCGTACACACAGTCAAATGTATATACATACATACATACATATGTATGTGAGGACTTCACAAGATCGACCAAATGCAAATGCTGGGCTGTAAAATTGCTACAGGCGGCAAGAGCTTCGCACACAGGCATACAAATGCTCATAGTACATGTAGCAAGCGAGAGTGTGTATGCATGCTAATCGCGAAAACATTTTCATTATGCGCACCAACGCTTTCATACCCTTCCCACAAATAATAACGAAAACGCATGGCAAACGGCTTGAAGAGTTCGGAATACACTTCACGTAAGGGAAGAAACGGCAGTCTAACGCGAAGAAATTTCAATTTTCGTGAGCTGCTGCTTGTGCTCACATGCATACATACATATACATATTGAGAGAGCAGAGAGCAGAGAGAGCGAGAGAGCAAGAACAAAAATTGAGCATAGAGGCATCTTTTATTCAACATTTGACCATCTCGGTCGAGCGCATGAAGCGGAATGATTGTACCTTCGCATATTTTCGTAGCCCGAACCTAAAAAGTGAAGAGCCGAGCAAATACGAAATTGATAGGCCCTATGAGTCAGATTTTTCGGTGTTGAAAAACTTTGTACTACATGTCTAGTCTATGTGTTCTCTGGTCAGTGATAACAAATAACAGCGCCATTTGGCCAGGCAGCGTAAAGAAACATCAACTGTGACGCCCTCTAGCGTCAGGTAACAGCTACTTCAAATCGCCAAGTAGTGCAGCACTAGAATACTAATCGATAGCATGTTGTGTATTGGCGCGCTTGCAGTTAAAATTTAAATCTGCCTTTCTGGTATAGGCTGAATTTACATAAAATTAATATAACAAAGTAACAATATGCACTTTATAATATGCCCTGCAGCCAAATGTTTTTAAGTATTTGTTTTTATGCAAAGTTTTATCATGTGGTCGTCGACTAGCGCAATGAAGAGCATAACGATAGCTGATATATTTTCTAGCCGATATTTGTTGCAGTTAGAGCAAGCTTAAATCTATATTGCACTAATTTAAACAATTTAAAAATAAAATTGGATTTTTTCACTTATTTTGATATATGCTTTAATTCAATTATTCACCCAATTCACATAAAAACATCATTTCGTGACCATTTAAAATGCTGCTCATCTTGGCGCCATACATCGATAGTCAGCTTGCGCAGTATCAATCGCACACACATGTTGCGCTCCGACCTGTCTACGCTGGGCAAACACAAAAACAGTTGTTGTATCGCTTTCGAAGAGGAAGGAGTTTGCGCGCGTTCAGCTGCCGGCAATTGGTTTTTATTTGACTTTGTTTGCATTGTTTTTTACGATTCTCGCGCCGATTCTTGTTTTTTTTGTGTGTTTGTGTTTTATGTTTGTTTTTGTGCTGAGGGAAGAGCAAAAACTACTGCAAATGCAAATATTGCAGTGCAGTTAAATACAGTTACGCGAAATACAAAATAACTGCAAAACGCAAAGCAAAGCAAAGCGACAAAATTCTGTTTTCATGTGTGCGTTTCTTGGTTTTGTTTTATTTTTTTGGTTGATATGCAAGTGAAAGCGTGTGAAAAATATTCACCTTAACGTTCGACACGCTGCGAGGCCAAAGTCAAAGCCGAAGCCAGAGCCAAAGCTTACATCAAAACAAAAATCAAAACAAAAATCAAAATCAAAGGTCTTGGCTACATATCTGCAGTCTCGCTCGCACTTGGAACACTTTGGCGTATCCTGCGGTCAACCGAAACTTCCGTTATTAACTGCCATACGCTATGCAACCGCAACTGTTGAGCCCGCGCAACAGTTGATCAACAGTTTCAAACAGTACACAGAGGTAAGCAATTGGAGTGCTATTGGAATTATGTTAAGTCCAATTGGATACGCGTTAATTGGAATGAGCTGTGTATTTGGCAAGCAATCTATTGATAGGCGTAAATTGAGTGAGATGCGCCTATGCAATGCCAATTGGAATTGCTTCCGATTGAATTGGATTTGCGATTCAAGTGAGTTAGTCAATTGGATTTGTTGATTGGAATGAACTGAGAGATGACTATAGATACAAATGTTAGCTGGCTTTACATAGTTGTTATTGAAAATATCACTCATCAGTCGCTCCATCAGCTTAATTTTTGGAATATTTACTCTTATAAGTCTCTACTCGATGCATTCCACAAACTTCATGTGGATCGCTTGGTAAATAGCCAAGTTTCCATGGTTAGTTAGCTGGTTTCAGTTTTTGGCATTGTGAAACCTTGGCAAACTGTGCTCTTTAGCCATTTACAGTTATTGATTTTTGGTTCTTGGTACATTTTCGGATCACACATCAATCAACATGAGATATTTTGATTTCATGGCCTTTGCCGTTTTTTCTCTCTTTTTTTTCTCATTTCTGTAATCGAGTCAATTTTCTTGTTGCTGTTCGGCTTCGTTCGACATCTTCTTTGGGCTTTCGGGGTCATCAACTCTTAATGTCTCGCAATTTTTACCAAAAAAAACCCCGTCGACGTTGTTGTTGTTGCTGTAAAGCCATGTACGATATGCCAATTGCGTAAAAGATAAAACCGAAACACAAGTCGTACAGATCTGTCTTAATACCATTTCATATGTACGTGCATTCACTCAAGTCCAAAATAGAGTAAAAATAAAAATAATTAAATTAATGTAGTTTCACATGCGCACACAGCAATGAATGAAGATTTGATTTGAAGCTAATATTGCCTTCTAAAATCGATAAATATCGATAAGCAGCCCTTTCCTTTTAGCTACAGACACTCTGAATTGCTCCTAGAGGATATCCCTTACATGCATGTGAATCATGTGGCATTTACATTTTACTATATTGTCATTAAATCGTATTTGTGATCTTACAGGGTATGTGCCAGTCGCACATGCTCTGCACTGTATTTGAAATGGAATTTGTCTGGCTGGACTTGATTTTTATGGCTTCGGCGTCTCGATGCGTCTTAGATGCGTTTTCGGTCAAGTGAAATTCGAAATTCGATGCATTTGCATAATCGCCGCGCGCCTCGGGCCGAGACAACAAGCGACAGCGTCTCATAACCTCAATCGGGGAGGCAGCCATGCCCGCCAGACTCTACAGACTCAGCAGGCCCGCCAGGCCCACACAGGCCTAGCCGCCATTCCAGTCTCTGCTTCCAGTCTTCGCTTCCAGTCTTCAGTAAATTGCAGTGCGTGTAATTTGTTGTCCCAAATTGCGTAAAATTTACGCAGCGGCTGTCGCCCCAACGATTTTCACCTGCCTTGCAGCAGCCACACCTGCCCGCCGGCCCCTCCTCGTAGCCCCCACCACCTGTTGCTTGTGAAACTGCCGTTAAATGCGGCTGCACCAAAAGTTTTTGTTAATTAAGCTGAAGCGTCGCTCGAATCGAACTACCGTCCCCTGCTCGCTCATACGACTCACCTAGAGTATATCCAGAGTGAGTACCGAAAATATCGTTGAAAATTAGGTATATGACAGGTACATCTATCTTATATATCGTAGTATCAATGGTTCGAGAAGTACCAAGTGTGTAATTCTCAGCTATATAAAGCTCAAATCTAATTACCTTACTGTTCCTTTGGTTGATTCTCGAAGACCTTCAGAGGTATAGGACATATGCCTTAGATGGTAGAATCCATCGCAATCTTGGCTTCTCCACTCCTTTACCAGCTGGCATGGTATTATTTAACTTTTTGGATAGCTTTAAAAACTTAAATATCTCGAAAACTATAGAAGCTACAGATATCGAATTTGGTATGAACATGATTCTGAGGCTTATACTGGTGAAATCTAAATCGGTTTCCTTTGAACCTTCCCGAATCTCTTTATAATCAAACTGGAATCTTGGGATCTTTAGTGCTCGCGATCTATAACAGTTCGATATGGATGCCTCTAAGGTATAAAAAGAAACAGAATATATTGCTTTTTCAGATAATCGTTATAATTGAATTTGAGCCTTGGCTCAACAGCCCCTTAGTAAGAGCTTAGCAACACCTTTTGCGCTTTCGGCCTTTGGTCATGCGGATGAGTTGAGTATTGATCTCCGATTCGGTTAGGATGTGAAAATAGGGATTCGACTGGGTGACCATTGCCATTTCGAAGTCGGTCGCCCTCAGCTCCTTGTCGAGGGCGAAGGCCAGGGTTCTAATGGCCAGCTTGACTGTCTCGTCCTTGCTCATATTGTGCTTGTACACGCTGTCCACGTAGTAATTGCCGCGCTGCATTGCGCTGCCGAAGACGCAGGCGCGATAGCCAATTGGAACGCCCGAGGGATCTGTGTTATAGATCAGTGGCCCGAGCTGCAAGTCGTACGAGATCAGGATTATCGAGCAGGCCAGCGGACGTATGTTCGCATCATGAGTATACACTTGATTGATGTCCCCCAAGCGCTGGCACATCACGTCGGCAGCCATCGGATATCCGTACCTGTGCTGGAACACGCACGCCTCCTGGAGGGCCCTGTGCACGTGCGATTTGCAATCGGCTTGGCGTCCAATCACCGCACATCCCAATACATCTGAGATGCGGAAAATGCGATTCGCAGTCTCTTTTACGGCGTATTTAGATAGCGGCTTCCTCTGCACGACCAGCACAACACAGTCGGCGCCCGCTATGGCGACCATTGTGCGATTATCCCTGTTGACTGCCTTGGCTGCGAACTCCACCTGGTACAGGCGCCCCCCTGGCGAAAAGATGGTGATGAGTCGATCCAAAGTACAAAGCGGCATGGCTTTCGATCGTTCTAAATGTGGTAAAATATAAAATATAAACCTATATATATTTGTATAAAAATATATTTGTTTTTTTGTATATGCTTGTATCGAGATATACTGAATGAATGAGCTCCCTGAACAGTTCTCCCCAGTCCAAGGCAGAGCTGTTTGACGTTCTAGTCAAAGGGCTCTCTGCTGTCCACATTCGCAGGCTGTATTCGATACCCAATTGATATAATACGCAAAGCTCACTATATGGGTCACATATGTCTTTAGTAATATCTCATGATAGTCTAACGCAGTATTATCATATCCGATCGAAGTCCTGTGACTGACTTCAGTTTAAAGATGTTCAGTTGACGATTTCAATTGCTGTCGCTAATTGTCAATGTTGTTGTCATATTATATCATTAGGCATTTGTCATTAACCATCAGTCATTCGCCATTACGCATTAGCTCTGTGGCTCTATTAACTAACTGTTCTCGTTCCATTTGAGCACTTAAGGCGGAGAGTAGCCGAGCGAAGAGCTCCGGAGCTACGAAGCTACGAGGCTACGAGGCTACGGAATTACAGAGTATGTTAATTTAGCAATTGTTCAGCGCAAATTGTGTGGAGAAGTCTGAAAAGACTTTGACCCATAAAGAGAGGAGCATAATGCTAAATAGGGAGAGAGAGAGAGGGAGATAATGAGAGCAAAGTAGATTGAAAGGCGGAAAAAGGGAAATCAAGTGACGAGTATATGGGAAAATAATACAATAAGAAAGAGGTTGAGAGGTACCGAGCGATATAGCGGAGGAAAGGGAGAGAGGCAAGCAAAAGTCATATAGAGCAGAGAAAGAGAGAGAGAGAGACAAAGGAACAGGACAAAGAAGGCACGAGGAAGAGAGAAAGCTATATGCAACAAGCGCAAAGGGAGGTAGGAAAATAGAGGGATTAAGAGATTAATCAAACTACAATTCCATTCCACGAGCGACTACTGTAGTGGAGAGTAATCATGAGCCAAGTGATTAGGGCTCGGCACTCGGGAAAATCAGCTCCAAAGCAATTCAAACTCAAAATCCATTCCAATCCGTTTACAAATGGTCTGTGAAAGAGTAGGGCAAGAAGATAGCCAGAAGAGGGGGGTCGAGCTGGAGGTGGAGTGAGACTAGCTGGCCATCTAGTTGGGGGCAGTTGGAGCATCAAGTGCATAAATAGCTGCAGCAATTAAAGCTCCAGCAGCAACAACAATGTAATTTTGGGCTCTCATCTCATTCCACTCAGTCCACGCCCGCGGGCCGCGGCCCGCCTCCTCAGCTGGCTTTCGCCCCTGTTGTTTCCGAAGAAATGTTCAAATATAAATTGTAACAAAATTCAATTGGAGGCAAATGTGTGTGCTTTATTACATAGCCAGGCCAACCGATGGGTCGGCCAGGCACGCGTTGCTTGGCTGGCCAAAAGAATTCCTATACCCTAACTGACTAGCTGGGCATATGCATCTATTGATGCACTTGAATTTTGACAGAGATCGTAGAATATATATCAAATATGTATACATATATGTATACACATACATGTGTATATGTATATGTGGATATATGTATATTTATTGTGTTATTGAATAGTATAAAACAAAAGTTCAAATTTTCGTTTCTTGCTTTATAGAGTATTTCTTGAGCTCCTTATTTATAGGGCTCATTTTGCCGCCGCAAACACATTTTAAGTTTTTATATGTAGCATGACCCCTTCCCTAGTTGTTCCTCTTGCTCCGTCTTCTTCTTCTTGCTTCTGTTTTTTGGCATCTCTCGTTACGCAGCGTCCAGTGTAAACAATAAACAGATCTTGGAATATGCTGCATACGCACCCCACACACACACAAACACACACACGCGCATGCACATGCTTATATGCTGTTTTTCACCTATATACATGCACACACACACACACACACACACACATATCTACAGACATGCAGTGCATGCTGATTCGCTGGCATCTGACTATAAGCAACAGACACTATTCAAATTGATCGCAGAAACTTCATAACGAGGCATTTCTCTCTCTCTCTCTCTCCCTCCCCCTTTGCGCCGTGGCATATGTAATTTGAAGTTTGCTTACAGCAACAACAACTTCTAAAATTTACTTAACAAGGCAACTGCAGCATATTGCTTTCTCCCTCCCGCAACCGCATGTTCCTCTCTTCCTTTGCTTCTCTCCTATCCTGCAGCAGCAACAACTTGCTCAAAGCAACAACAAAAACTTCTTAGAGTCAACAGCATACTCCTTTCTCCCTCCCACTCGCAACCGTGGCTCTCTTCTACTCCGTCGCTCCTTACAGCTAGCTGCAATTGAAATTTGCTCACACACACACATAAACACACTCACGCAGAAGAGCAATTGTTATTTCAGTATTGCAAATTAGCACGTCTCGTTGGTCCAGGGGTATGATTCTCGCTGCGGGTGCGAGCGGCCGCGGGTTCAACTCCCGGCCGAGCCCTAGTGTTACTTTTTCTTTTCCATTTTCTTTTTGAAATATTATTATAATAATAGAGATTGCTAACGGGGTGCGAGAGGTCGCGGGCTTGACACCCAAACGATATTTGTAATTCCTTGAATTTCTATTTGAAATATTATAAAAAGAAGAGAGATTGCTATCGGCGGCTCGTTTAGCATTCATCTTCCATCTTCCCTCTTTCTGTTCTATTCTTCGCAGTTCTATTAGACAATTAGAGGGCCGGCAGAGGCAGTGGGGGAGGCAGCATTCCATATCAACCATTTGTCACTTGGCCACATTCAGCGCTTTGTGGTGGGCGTCGCCGAGCTTATCGACTGAGGGGGCGTGAATGAACTGTAACTGCTGAAGAGGAGCCAGCAGAGCCAGCAGCATCACCATCATCATAACGATCATGATGATGATCATCGTCATCACGCTGGCTTGGCTGTAATTATATGTTTTCTGTAGCCGATCTTTTGTGTTGTGTTGCGTGTCGTTTTCTTGTCTTTCGTTTTTGTTTGCGTTCTGTTATTTTGTTTCTCTCCATCTCGCATTTTCGTTCAGCACTCGAGGCGCACAAATTTCAACAACATCTCAACTAAGCCAGCGGATCGGACTTCTTGCAGGAGCAATTCAACTTTATTTTCCCAACTCACTTTGGAGCTGCTTTTTGTTGTTTTTGTTTTTGGTTTGTTAATCGATTTTAAATTGTAGATTGATTGATTAAGATATGAGCTGAGCAGAAACTGCAGCGGCTCCCGCTCTGTGGCGCTCGCTCTCCTTTCCTCCACTTGAACTTCACTCCCACAACTTGTTCAAGTGGCTGCTGTGCAGATAGAGAGAGGGAGTAAGAGAGAGAGGGAGAGCAAGACTAAAATTCTCAATTGCATGCATCATTTGCTCATTAGTGTGGCATTTCGAGCACGTTTGCTTCTAGCTCTAATCAATAGGAAGCGCTACTCGACGCTAGATGGCGCCCAGTCGCTGACATTCCTTTGCTTCATGCTGCAAGTGCTACTTTCACCAACTAGTAGCACCTGCAGCTTGCATAATACCCATAGAAGAATCCAAAAACCATAAAATGGCAAATGGAGAGAGAGAGAAAGAGGGAGATAGAGTGAGAACGAGAGAGAGAGCGAGAGAGAGAAAAGCTGCATATCACAATTGTCTGCATCATTTGCTCATTAGAGACATTTAAAATGATTTGCCATGAAGTTTTTAGACTGCAACCAAACGCTACTCGCCGCTAGATGGCTCTGGCATCGCAAGTGGCCAACTGTGGCTCCGTTTACACACCAAATTTCCGATGCTGTTTGGCTGTATTTCTTAATTTCCTGCAGCCCCATGCCCGCTTGCCTGGCTGCACCTGCAGCTTGAATAATAACCGTTAAATGCCTTTTGCCAGATCTGTTTTGTCCATTGTTTCGCTGTTGCATTTTCCACGCAACACAGATCCGAGAGAGATTGAGATGGAGACCCCGTTCGGGCCACCAAATTACGATAATGATTAACGAATTGTTGACTTCTAGATGGATGTATACACACACATATATATATATATATGTATACATGCATAAATAAATATATATACATATATACATATGTTTACTATATGTAATAGATATCTTGCTGTATTTCCATAAAGATATGCAGCAAAGCAATTAATGTTGTGAATAACAACATTTGAAGAATGAACGAGTAAGCGTGAGCTCCACTAGTAGATACCCTGTAGTGCTGCTAGCAATGAGTTGCTAAAATTTCAGACGATGCGCGATTGACTAGACCCAGAATGCATATGTATTTTGTAGTTGTGGGCATCTCTAGCAACTAATATGCCCTGCTTACGCACTCGACCCGCCTGCACGGTATACAGCCAAAAGAAACCCATTAAAAAATGTTAATTTCCATAAAAAACAGAAAAACGAAATGAGTTTGAGACGCTGGAGTGATACAGCACGTGGCTAAAAGCCACAAAAACGAGCCAACAAAAGACAAAAGCCAGAATTTGTAGCTCAGCATATAATACATGTATGAGTATATATACGCGTGTGTGTGTGTGTGTGTGTGTAGTTGTTGTTGTTGTTGGCGTATTTCGTGTGTGGAATGCTTCACAGGCAGCGCTTCGCCTTAGTTTTGTGGCTTTCGATTTGCAGCCAAAAAATAAGACAAAAAATTATCTGAATGAACATGCTCTGTGGCTGGGCTGAACGACTATCATATACACCCTATTACTAATTCATATATAGTTAGCTAATTGAGCTAGAAGAAGCATATCGATATTTATCGATATTCCTTGTTGAGCTTTGATTTGATCTACATATCCCATTAGACCATCCATTCATTCATCTTATTAAGCTCACTATTTATTCGATTGCAAAGCAGCTGTCATTCTCCTACGAGATGATCTACCCCTATAGGGTATACAAAGACAGAGCACACACATACACACACATACGTTCAATCGATTAACATAAACGCCCACGAGAAATCGATACGCGAGACTCGGCGTTAGCCGTAGATCTTTAAGCACCTGAGTATCTAGAGAGGCATCTAAACTATCTGTTGGTATCTTTTGGATAGCTGGCTGATTTATAGTTTTGGCCATAATTATCTGGTTTAAGGTGTTGCTAATGGCCGCAGCGACGAGGCTCGTCTAATGAAGCTCACGTCTGACAGCGGCGGCTGTGCCAGCGATTTGCATACCTCAGCTGCTGCTCAATGGGCGGCTCTTGGGGAGGGGGAGGTGGGGCGCAGCGCGAGCGTATAAAGTTAGCGACACGCAATTCTGACAGCTGCGGTCGCGCCACACACGGAGCTAAGGCATTTTCCATCTGATTGGCGCTGAGTTTTCCTGACAATCTTGTCAACGGACAGCGGAGGATGGAAGATGCAAAATCAATGAGCGGTGATCGAAGGCCGATGACGAGGAGGAGCCGTCCAGTGATCGGAAATGGGCAAACGAAGTTCAGGAGTTGCAGTGGGAGATCGGTGATCGTTGACCGAGATTAACTGCAAATCGAAGACTAGAGAACTAGCATAGGACTAATGGCTATGGATGCAAAATCGGACTTCAATGATTGAAATTCATGGATCGAGAGTACGGGATGGAATATCGCAGATCGAATATATAGGATCTTAGAATGAGAATTGTATATTGCAGATCAAAGACTGAATATCAGAGATTGAAAACAGGGATGTGAGAGCAGAGACATTATTAGTGGTCAATGAACAGGCGTAGGATCAATGAACATGGGTCGGAGATCGGACTTCAAAGATTGAAAATCATGGATCGAGAGAAAAGTATGGCATATCGAAGATTGGATATCTATGATCTTGGAATAAGGATTGTAGATGGCAGATCTAAGATCGGAGATCGACAATTGAGGATTATATGTAGATTCCTGGTGTTGAGGGCTCTTGGGCAATGAGCTGTACTTGGTACTACAGCTGGTCAAATAATTGTGAAGCTTTACGCATTGCATAGCCATAAATTATGCTGCCTGTCTGGCTGTCCGTCCAGCCGTCTGTCGGTCACAATTCTCGATTGTCCGCAACTTCTCGATTTCGCGGTCAATCCCCTCAGCCCCGCCCGCTCCTTTAGGTGTCTCTCTCTTTTCACTGCCTACAGCATGCTACGTTGTTGTTGCTTTTGCTTTTGCGCATTTGCGTTTCATGTTTGCTGAACAAAGACGCCCATTCTGCTTCACTGTCGCTTTGATGGCCGTCTTCAAGGCTATATTTAGAGGGTATACGGCCAGAGTTAACGCGCGGAGATAAACTTGGACTTGGACTAGTCTGCTGACATCGGATTGGGCTGGAGCAGCTCGTTGGCTTTTACAGGGTATCGCTGGAGTGTGGTAAGTGACGCATGCTTGGCACTGCTGCTGATTCGATGCTGCGCTGCGCAATTAAGCGGCACAGCTGCTGTCATCGTCGCCGCGTCTAATCAATCAGACATGCCCCCAGCTGCAAGCTGCAAGCTGGGCACGAGGATCGGCTGTCGCATTAGATGCGCCCGACAGAGTGTCAAATTGATGGCTGCCGCACAAGGAATGCGACTCCAGACAGTGGTTGGGGCTAACCAATGACCGGAGCAGCAGCGGCAGCCCAACTGCTGCAGCGTGGGCGCCATGAAAGCAGCTCGGCTGAAGCTTTTGGCGTGGGCAGCAACAACAACGACAACAGCAACGACAACAATCGCCCCCAGCTGTAGCTGCAGGCCCGTTAAATTGTCAAATTAGGAAGCGACTACAGGCCCAGAGTGGGCATACGTGGGCCCAGTGGAGCATTCAAATTGGAGTGCGCAAGTGTGCGGCGCGGCATAGATCGTAGAACGAAAAGAAGTTAAAACAAACGTTTCAAGCAGCTGCAGTCCGAGTGTGATAGCTCTGACAGCACTCGAGCTGTGCATGCGAAGCAGGCAAAGTTCTGTGTTCAGGAAAATGAATTAGGCTTCGTATAGGAATACGTTTCAAGCAGCTTCCAGTCGAAATTGCTGTCCCTAGCTCCAGCAGATCTCGAGATACGGTGAAAAAACCCAAAAGCAAAAAGCAAAAGCCACTTCTAGCGATATTTTTGTAGAGCATTGGGAATAAGCTCATGTTATATGCGTCAAACTACAGCTCACATATCAAATTTCGGGCTGGTGCATATAGCCCTTTGCCCACATTTTCTAGGGTACAACGGCAGCTGGTCGACTGCAGCAGTTGGCCCAATCTCTACTGCCGAGCTCAACACGTTCCATGCACCCAGTCGATAAACAACACACAGACTCACACACACACACACACACACACACACTACACAGTTGAGCAAGTAAATAGCTGTACAGCATCGAGCATGGCGCATGGAGCATATGGAGAACTGCATTGATTTCAGGGTCGGCAACTCGTTTGCTCATGCAAAGGCTGAAATGATGCCAACAGGTGCTCAGCATTCTTGGCATAGTTGTGTGAGAGCAATGCCAGTGCAAAGGGGCTGCTTGGGGGGCTGCAGAGGCGACCTCTCTCTCTCCCTCCTTGATTGCTCTATTGTTACTGCGCAGTCAGCGCCTGGGCGGGGGTAAGAAAGTTGCCAAGAAATGCAACTCATGCCATTTGCCACACGGCAAAGGAATGTTCATGAAAGCAAATAAGACAACACACAACAAAAAGAGATTAATAATTATTGATTATAATTGATCTTAGCTCGAAGATCAAGCGATAAATCAAACGATGCGACGGCTATAACATAACATGGACAAGAAGAAGATTTTATGGGTGCAGACTGCATTTTCCTTTTATAGGGCTGACCCAACTTTGCCTTGCCTATTTCAATTTCCCATCTCAAGCAAGCAGCAACAAGTTACTTGGAAATTACTTGGAATATTAAAATTATTGTAGTATTTGCTGTTTATGGCTTGCGGCCGACTAGACTTTTGCTTAGCAGGCGAGCGACTTGAGGCTCGACTCTTCCTCAGGTCTACTACAACTACAACAGAGCAAGCTCAGTTTGTGTATTTATGGCACAAACAGCTTGGCAAACTTACAAAGAATTGCCTGGCAAGGGCGATTAATCCCCGGTTCGAATCCCGTTCGATTCACATTATTTGCAACACCTCAAAATCCTCATTCAAATGCTTAAATTAAGCATGGTCCCATTAAACGTTCATCTCATGTGAATTCATGGAAGTTATGCATAGGACATTTTAATTGTAATAATTTCAAAATTCAATTTATTGCATTTACTCTATCTCTATCTCGCTCTTACTAATTCAGTAACAGCAGCAGTTCAAATATTTGGTTTATTTAGCTTGGCAGAGTTGTAAGGCACCCGCTTCGTATTCAAACAGTTCCTGGTTAGAGTCCTGCCTGAGACGGGAAATTTTTTTTTTTTTTTTAATTAAAAAAAAATTTTTTTAAGCCTTGTTATGTAATTGATGTAATATATTCATGTGGTTCACCTGTTGTTGTGCTGTGCTCCACTCACACTCCCGTCTTTCCGTATTCTACTAGCTTATCAGCATAAAGAGTCGTCTTCTGTTGCTTCTTCTTCTTCTTCTATGTTGGGGTCTACAGAGCTTTTGGCTCTTTGTTTAGTTTGGCCTTTGTTTTGCATTATGTCACGTTTCTCGAACTCAAACACAAACACAAAAACAATCACACACGCACGCACGCTTAACAAGACCTGGGCTAATGGAAATGCTGGCGCCAGCATCGCAATGCAAAGTGACCACAACAACAACAACAACAACGATCACAACAACAACAACAACGATCACAACAACAACGATCACAACAACAACAACTTAATAACTGTCCAACAATTTGTTTAACAATCAGTGGGCTTTGTGTCTTGGTCTTTGCCTTTGTCGTCGGTTTTTATACCCTTTGCATAGAATTTTTATAGCTTCATAAGCAATTACGAGCACAGGGCACCAGCCAGTCGACTATTCTTGTGTGGAGCAGGAGTGGAGTGCTCATTGGCCTCTTAGGTAATTGTCGCCAATTCGTTGCGTGACTTCTGCTCAGTTGATGACCAACATTAGCAACAGCAACAATCAGCAGCCAGCAACCACAGCAGCAATAGCCCCAAGCATCCATTTGTGTGGCCTCGATTGTGGCATAGCCAGCAGCTACGGCTACGGCTGCTCTTTTCCCTCCCTCTCTTCTGGTTACCTTAAATGAACCCAGAGTGCGTCGAGGACAGCAAGAGTCAAATATACTAAATTTAGTGTAAAGCCTATGGAGTAAACGGAGATGGAAGACATTTCACTTTCTGCTTAAAAGTTCCTCTGCCTCTCTCTATCTCTCTCTCACACTATCTATTGGGCACACTATCTAAATACCCTATAAAATACCATAAACTATATTTATTTCACTCTCTCCTCTCTCTCTATCTCTCTCTCTCTCTCTATTCCACCATCTATTGTGCACAATTATCTAAATACCCTATGAAATACCATCATCTATATTTATTGTATATCTCTCTCTCTCTCTCTCTCTCTCTCATTCTCTCTCTTCCTCTCTCTCGATTGACTACTTCTCTTATATTGTATCATGAGACAATGATTGATATTTGTTTGCTTTTCTTAATTTTTTTTTATCGAAGCAAGGGGCGTGATGCTTAGGGCGTGACTTTCTCACGCCAGTTACAACAACAATAACTGGACACAGTTTACAAAAATTATTGAAGAATTATCAAAAAAAAAAAAAAAAACAACAAGCTGAAATTGAGTTTTGTTGTAAAAAGAAAGCGGACGAAAGCCAACTAGTTTGCCACAGCTGCCGTTTGTATTGCGTGTGCTTGAAGCTGGACCAAAATACGAATGCCACGCCCACTGCTCAAACTCCTGCCCAGTCCGGCCGCTCTGCACGCTCGGCCCCAGCTCTTGCGCCTTTGATGTTGATGTTGATATTGAGTCGATGTCAGGTGCAATTTCTAAAGAATTTTAATTAGGCAGCCGAATGATATTGTAAATCGATATGTGTATAAATAACTGTATATACATATATATGTATGTAGTCATATGCATGCTAGATCATATGTGCATGCTGATTGCCTGTCTCGAAAATTGCGTTTGCCACAAATTGTTGCAGTTGCACGCAACAATGGAGGCAATTTAAATGCCTGACCAGTCAACAGTTGCCCCTGCCATCTGCTCGCCCCTCTCCGATCAGCCCCCTTCCCCCTCCCATTCAGTTCAAGCTTCAGTCATGCGCCATCATAACATTTGGTAAGCGCTGAGCGCACAGCGCCTCGATTAGTATGCAAACGAGCGGCTTCTTCACCTGAGCAACAGGTGCATTCACATTAGCGTTCTTTATGCTCGCTCAGCTAATCTAAAGCGGGCATATGGGCTGAGTGAAATATTGTAACTGCATCGCCAAGCAGTTTCAGAGATTCTTTTCGGCACTTTTAATCTTTGCTGTCGAATTCTTAGGACGAGGTGAGGGGCTTCGATTGCCCATCAGTTAAACTTTTGCTGAAGCGTGAACGAGCATTGGGCAGTCAGTATGGCGCGGATTGCTATACTCTGGCTTCTTTTCATTTCAAACTTGTGGTCGTTTGTGGCTAGTGCAGCATGTGGCATGTGGCAATTAGCAACGCTGCAGCCATTTAACAATTAGCATAAGCATTAAAGCACTTGAACCTTGTGAGGTGAAGAAGCTACATATACCATATAAAGATACACATGTGTGTGCATGCGTATGCGGTATCTACGATATAATGGAATGGAATGAAGAGAAAGGGCTTTCATTTGAAGTAAAAACTAAGAAATGCGAAAGATTTGTTAGAGATTCAATAAGATGTATAGATATAGGACCAACCAACAATATCTATGGTATAATTATCAATGGTATACTGCTAATGGTTCGATTGAAAACAATTCCAAATTGAAATTGATTATCGATTGAATGATATGTTTGACTGACTCGATTGAAAGAGACCATCAGTTGAAAAGAAGACTCGACAAACAGAGATTCTCCATTGTAATAGATTCTCTGTTCAAGATGACTCGACATTGTAGGACAGCTACTCGATTGAAAGAGCTTTTTTATTCACAGAGATAACCGATTGAGAAAATCTATTGTATCTCTGTTGTAGGAAGTATATAAAAGAGACATATAAATGTCCATATAGATATGAATACACAATGAATATAATAGTATATACAATATATTCATAGTGCAACTCAGTCTAATTAATCGAATCCAACTCGAAACCATTTACGCGTCATGCGTTGAGCCCGAGCGTACAGAGAGTCAAGTTTGTTGCCTAAGTCTTTCGTTTTGCGATGCGTTCATGAATGAGTTGCGAATGAATGCGAATGCGTTTCGATTGAGGCAATTGCATAATCAGAAGTGGGCAATGCGTCCGTCCGGCTTCTCAAGTCGAGCTTGGCCCACATAGCTGCTCACATTCTGATATGCGGGAACTTTCACTGTGGTCCGGTTTGGTCTGCAAGATGTGAAGCGCATGTCGAAGTGGAAGTTGGAGTGGAGGATGGAACGAGCCACCACATTGGCCGTGTTTATAATTTTGTTTGTGCTGCGGGAATTCTCAGAGTCGGCTAATTGCCAGCGACACGGCAGCCGTCACGACTTGAGAAGACGGCGGCTCTTCGCACATGCATACCCTGTGTTCGCTGCAAACGTGTAAATGGAGTATATGCGACTGTCAGAGTGTGCAAGCTATAAAATCGGTTATCGTCTTCTGAACTTGTCTCTCCAGAGCAAGAGCTGCGATTATGCCATTTGTTAGGTGGCCTACGCTAATGTGTTTGTTACTGGGTATCTGCCAGTCGCGCCGCCAGAGTGCACCGGCAACACACTTAACTTGTTTTCTTTGGCATTCGAGCGATGCGGAGGTGCGGGCGTCGTCACATTAAGCTGTCATATTCTGATTGTTGTCTTTTCTTTCCTTCCCCCAGCCCCCACGTGCAGCCGCCATGCCAGCAGCGAGCGTCGTCAGAGATTGAGCGCCTGACATTGTGAGAGATCGTGGGGCCTTTCGGATGCCAGCCATAGGCGTCGCAATCAGTGGTAGCTGCCCCGCACGCACAATGGCCACCCATGGCACGCCCCTGACCGCCAGCTCGCTCTACCGGCCGTCGAGCGGTGCGAGTGGTGCCACGCCCATTGCCGCTGCGGCTCATTATCAGCCGAAGGCATTCGCCGCCGGCGCCGTTCAAAATGGAGCGGAGCGCAGTCGCCTGCTGGAGCTGCTGCGAGCGCCCAACAATCTCACCTCGCCCACACTGGAGCCCTCGTCGAAGGGTCTGCTCAATGGACCAGGACAGAACAATTGTTTCCTCAATTGCGCCGTTCAGGTGAGTTCATATGCCTATGCTACTCTACAGACTTCTATGTCTTAAGAATTATCTGTAAGTAATATACTATCGATTTATCGATTACACGCAAATTATCGATCATGTGAAGCAAGCTTAAAGTGAATTCCTTAAGAGTGCCCGCATGTGACTTGCCTTCTCTCTCTATATGCATTCATAGTTTGACATCGATATTTATCGATAGCCATCATGAGAGATCAAGAGACAGATTGGCCTGCTCTCTCTCTCTCAGACATGATCAGCTGGACTGTAGGCCAACTTACCTATTAGCCAGGCCTATTTTCACAGCTTGATTATACCCTAGTTAGCCATTGGCAATGGGTATTTATGAATTCTCAACACATGTCGCCTTTGTGATTTGTGATTCGTTTGCGGCCAATTCCGATGATGGCCCCAATTGGCGTTTGGCTGATGCTGTTTTCTTATCTTTTGTTTTGTCTTCACCCGTAGTTCGCAGCCTTCGAATCGAAATCGTGTTAATTTGCTGCTCAATTTGTGGGCAATTTCTGTGTGAGTCAAGCAATTGATGTGGGCGAGCCTTAAAAGGTAGTCAAAGCAAGTCGTAGCAAGTCATAGCAAGTCGAAGCAAGGCCAAGGCAGCGTCAGCCTCTGTCCAATTACTTTACATAGATATGCTTAGATATTGTATATATATGTATATCGCTTGCATGTTCTGATCTCATCCACAAATGAGGGCCGCCATCAAGCGAAAGGCTGCTGGCTCTCAGCTCTCAGCTGTTGTCTAGGAAAAGTGCCACCCAGTTGCATAAATTGAGCCCTTCTCGCATCGCAGTGAGCATAAATTTGTATATTTATGATTCTAACGATTGTTTCCGAATGGGGGCCCGAGAACCCGGGCACTAATGCAAATTCAGTTGCAATTAACAGCAACAATTAGCCGAGAGCAACAAGAAATGGGACGTCTCGACACGATCTGGGTGAAGTCTAGTTGGCGCCATGTTGAGGAGATAGAAACCAGATGCTCTAGAAATTGCTAAGGACCAGGCACAGAATACATGGGAAAAATCTCCGATAGCTATGTCATCGATCAATGCTGGAATCAGCTATCGATAGCATATATATTAAGCAATAGGTATATAATATACAATATAATACTAAGTAGGATATACGGTATATCTAATACAATATATGATCTGCGATATTCGCTGTACGATAGACATTAATCGATTCACTATATACGTAACCTATTCACTGGCATGACTCATTGTCTGATTGGACAATCGTAATTGTGTTGGACTAAATCACGTATTTTCATACTCGCTCACGATCGAAAGTGAGTATATTGGTCTCAACCAAGGGCTTGATATTACATTATATACAATATGATATTGGGCTTGGGCTTGGGTACGAGAAGTTATGATATTGCACTACTCTACAGACATATCCGCAGATTATTATTTGGATCTTAAACACGAGCATTTCACAATCGAATATGCCCGACTGCAATGTTCTGGCTTTGTTTAGTTTTTCAATCAGTTTTGGTTTTTTTTTTTTTTTTTTTTTTGTGACGGGAGCAATTGAGAGATAGTTCGTAACGTTTGCACAGTTAATTGTCGCGCAGGCCTAGTAGCTGATCCAGTTAAAAAGGGGGCTGCAAGGAGGTGGGGTCATTGGCTCAAAGCGGGGGGAGGGGGATCTGGGTTAGGGGCGCTCGGTTTTGGGTTGGGTTCGCTTGGCTCTGGCGCCTTTCGAGGTGCGGCCTAAGCCTAGCGCAGAGCCAAACTAATTGCGCGTATGTACGTGATATATAAATACATATGTGTATATCGGTATATATGTATATAGCACATAAATGTATATAAATGGGGCGTGACAGCAACAAGAAACAAACAATGCTATTCAAAATTGTGGCCAAGAGATTTTATTTGCGCGCCGTCGAAACGTCGTGCGTCAAGCCTAGCTACCACCGGCTGCCACGCCCACACGCCCCATCCAGCCAGCCGACTCCCTCGGCCACCTTTCTGTTGCCCCACTAGCAGCCACGCCCACAACTAGCTGTTGTTGTTGAGTGTCTGTTGACAAGAGAAACAACAAAAGTGTTGAAGATCTCAGGGCGCCAACTCAATTGCTCGACTAGTACTATACCCTGTAAATCTATTTTGTCAATGCGGATAGCTATATATACCCTGCAAGTCGTTTATTACTCTCACTTTAAGTCCTATATGCTCTGCACATTTTTCACCCACAGACTGTGCTATATAGCACGACAGTTAGATACCCTGTATGAGACATATTTCAAAAAAATTTCAGCTTGATAAAGATTTACAACTTAACAATTCATGTAATACAAAATCGTCTAGACGGTTACTCAGCTAAGAGATACCCTGTAATGTATTCAGTCATATGCGTGAATATACACATATAGAGTATATGATTGGCACATAATTTAAAGGCACTTCTAAAATCTAAATCCTTGACTAAAGGCTGCCTGGTGCAGAAATACCCTGTAAAAGTTAGCTTGAGGCCTATTCTGTGCGTAGTATTCGTATATAGAGCAAAGCTGTTAGCTTAATATTTAATCAAAGCCTGCCTGACTCATCAATACTCTGTAAAAGTGAGCATATTTTTGTAGACTTTAGCCATATATTTGCGGCATTTCATGGTCTTTGTTCTCGTTTGTCGGTTGTTTGGCGCATAAAAAGCGTTAGACGAACTATTAGTAACAGTTTTTGGGGCTGCGCTTCCGTTGCAACTGGCAACTGGCAACTGGCAAGTGGCAAGTGGAAACTAGCAACTGCTGCATGCGGCGACTGCTGTTAGCGCTGAGAACAGTCTGATGATGATTTCACTTGATATGCTTTTAATGTGTTTCTTTTGCCAGGCAGTCAACTGCAACGCCAGCCCAGGCCCTTGGCGACAAAGCAGCAGCAGCAGCAAAAAGAGACAAAAACTGCTGCTTCTTCCCCTCCCTCGTCTTCGCCGTCGTCGTCTTCTCTTCTTCTTCTTCTTTTTCTTGTGGTGTAATAAAGTAGCAGCAACAGCCATCATTTTCTTTGGCTTCAATTTCAGACCGAAGACGG
Organism: Drosophila arizonae; assembly: GCF_054131065.1. Lineage (NCBI taxonomy): Eukaryota > Metazoa > Arthropoda > Insecta > Diptera > Drosophilidae > Drosophila > Drosophila arizonae. The sequence continues at coordinate 794,221 of NC_142927.1, read as the reverse complement.
TCAACAATCAGTCCAAGACGCTCGCTGCATGATATGCCCCTGGGCAGAGCGAGAGCGAGCGAGAGAGAGAGAAAGAGAGGATGGGAAAGAAATGAAAAATGAGTGAGGCATATTATGCTCATAGACATCACACATTATTTCACAGCTCCATATCTTTATATCTGTATCTCTAGCTCCGACTCCGACTCCGACTTTGACTCTGACTGTGCCTGGGAGTCGGCTGAGATTAGTTCACACGATAAGCCAAACAAACGGCTAGACACGGCGGACACTCGGCCGGCCACTTGTTTGCAGAGCGTTTAGAGCTTCGCTTTCCGCTTCGCTGGCCGTCGTCGGCATCAATTATGAAGCACAATTTGATTGTCTTCGTGTTTGCATTGACTCTTTGCCGCCGTCTGCGTCAAACCAATTGCCAATTGCCAATAACCAATAGCCAATTGGCCATTGCCCATTGCCAATTGCAGCTGACTTGTGCGTGCGCCAAATGCAAAGCTGCAGCTGGCGTTCGTTCATTTTTTTTTTTGGTTCTTTGCGACAGTGGCAGGTGCCAAATTGCCAAAACTGGGGCTAATTGAGCGCAGATACCCTGTAGTCGGCTATGAAATAGATCTAATCCTGTTGCCAGTTCTCAGATTATATGTGTAACTGTTATAGTGTACATGCATAGCTCAGCGAATCATTTTCATTGCATTACTGTAGATTTGTAGTTGGCAAACGAAAGAAGATACCCTGTATGCAGCTCTACCTAACTCCCAAAGAGAGTTGGCTTTTACAGGGTAACTGCTAAGGCTAGGCTAAATTATAGCATACGAATATATTCTACGTATTGCAGAGCTAATGCGATGTCTTCATATATTTTGACAGGGTATAACTTTAACAGCTTTCTTTAGCTTATCTCATATATTACGACATTTCAATTAGTACAGGGTATTCGACAGTTGCGCTCTGCTACGCTGGTTACGGCTGAGGGCGCTGCCTGGGAACTGCGTGCATGTCTTTTGCTGCTGCTTTGTCTGCTCCTTCTTATTCTTATTCTTGAACGACTCCTGTGCGATGTCTTCTTCCTGTCTATCTCTCTCTCTCTCTCTCTCTCTCTCTCTCTTGTTCTCTGTGCAACTGTGCAGGGGGTTTGCAGTTTGAGACGCGTCTTGGCCATGCTTAATTTAACAAATGCATGTTTAATCAGCACACACACATACACAGACCGAACACACACACACAGATACAACCGTCACACACTCACACACACAGTCAGACAATTTATGTTAATTTATGCATTTGTACTTACGTTGGCCGTAAATTTATTTCATTTTTTTGTCTCCCTCGTATTTCGTTTAACAAGTTTATGAAACAGGCACGATGTTCATTATGTGAATGATCATTATGAGGCTGCAGATCATTATAAACGTCATTACGAGCAATGTTTTCTTACTTTAGTTTTTAACTCTACTTTTTCATGGCCGAAATTGTGAGTGAGAGAGAAGGAGAAGGTCTTGACGGTTGACGGTTGATGGTTGTTGTTGCTGTTGCTGTTGCTATAATTATAGCACCCAACAACAACAGTCAACAGAAAGCAACAATCAACAGCAATTCATGTTTGGCCATTCGAAAGTTTGTCCACAAGTTATGTCCAGTGTTCAATGAACCTTTTGATAACTGTTACCGTTTCATAACGAAAACAATTAAGAGTGCTCTAGTTGGGTATGCCTGACCACAAGATACCCAGCCACAGTGATGGATCAGCTCTTTTCTCAGAACTTCATTGTGTATGGAACGGTGTGTGAAGGTATGGGAATATGACAATGGAAATCTGTATGCATGCTACGAATATCCAAAGTAATTTATAAACGATATAGGGATTACGACTCTGTGGAATGGATAGAAATGAAATGACAGACAGAGGTCGACGATTCTATTGCTTGAAGTGGGTGTAACTCTCTCTCTCTCTGTTTCTTCTATTCTTACCATAGTCTCTTCTTCTTTCTTTATATCTCCCTTTTGTGGCATTCCCTTTCTACTCTCTCTCTCACTCTCTCTTTTGTTCCTTTGGCCTCTCTTTCCCTTGCCAACAAGTTCGTGTCTTAAGTCTTTTGTTTGTGCGCCTGTCTCGTTAAAGTAGCAAGGAAAATGCGCGTCTCTGTCAACGAAAGCGGAGCGGAATGAAAATTCTGTGGCTGTTGTTGCTCTTGTTGTAGGTTGTAAGGGTTAGGGTAAACGCTCGTTGCATTTTCAATGAATGTTTTAATTAGTCGTTCGTCTGTGAAACTTGAAATGGAATACACTTTTGTCGCCCAATAAAACATGAACAACTTTATACAGTTTAATGGCAGCGCCATGCTGTGAGGTGTAACCGACTGCCTAATGCTCGTTGAGTTCCGTCAAATGGGCGTTTGCTTATTTTCAAGTGCCGGACATGCAGCTTGATGCACGGTAGATGAAACCAATATACTCGTTCAACACTGCCTAAGCGAGCATTAATGAAAGTTGTAGTTCAAATAACTGATTAATCAAGGCAAATATAGCGACGACTCTAAATTGAATGAAGCCTATTTGAAACTGAGAAACTTGAAAATTGAATATTGAAGGAAGGTAGTATGTAGACATATATATAAATATATATATACGCCTAAAGATATTTGTATATGCCACCTACATTTTACAAATCAGGTGCACAATATGTTTCAGCTGACATTATGCTTACTATTCTGACTGTATATATGTATATATGTATATCATATCTGGCAACATTTATGACATACTTAGCTCAAATATCAAATACCGAAACGGATTAGACAATTTGGACAATTTCACGTCCTATTCTAATTAAGTTTACTGAATGAGCTGCACTGCACTATTCTTTCTCCCTCTGCTTCTCTCTCCCTCTGCCTTTTAGCATAGTGACTGCCCTATAGGCACACGCACACATTCCACAGACACTTCCAAGTACTTTCCCTCAGTTATTGTTGTTCTTCTGCTTCTTCCTCCACGTCGGCCCGTCTCACCTTTGGATGGCTCACTTTAGCCCACTTTGTGACTAATTGAGTTACAATGAACGAACAAGAAACAAACACGAAATCAAATGTTTGACTTGCATTTCCGATCGGTGTTTTTGGTTGTTTCATTTATCAATTAGCTCGCATTTCCATTTCCCTTTTCCATTTACATTTCCTGGTCAAGAAAACTCGCCTCGCATAACGAAAACCCGAGCAAAGGTGAAAGCGCTGGCATTACAAATTCTTTTCATTTCATTTCCATTCTTAACAATTTTGGAAGAGTGTGAAGAGGGCATTTTAGTTTTTGCCAACGGGCAGGGAGCAAGCACTGATACGAGTCGAGTTTTTATAGGGGTATTAACGACTTGAAAATAAAGTCATTTTGAGTATATGTCGGACATCTATGGAGTTTTACAAATCCTCTTCTTAGTTGGAGTTTTTGTTGAATAATGTGATTGGTGCATACTATACCCCTTGGCAGGGCATCTGCCAGTCGATCATTCACTTTCACTTGCCTTGTTTTTTGGTGTAATTCCTTCATTTCCTGCTACGCCAGTTTCTATGGCTGACAATTTGTGATTGAAGTTTGAAACATTTCTACGATAATGATAATGATAATTGTAGCAATTCATATGTATATGTGTATATCTATATATAGATAAGTATATTTGTACATTTATATATATAACCGGCAATTTCAATTCATTCATTCATTTGCTTGGGATCAGGCATCGCACGGCAGCTAAACTAATTTCGCAAGCCGTTCACATTTCTTTTGTAGTTCCACAAATAGCCTGAAGTCATAAAGGTGTTATTAATAGTTCTGGCCCCACTGTACTGATTAGAGTTGGAAAAAGCTGTGAAATGAGCAATTTGACCATCAAATGCCATCAATTGTAGATATATATGATTTGCTATACAAATATACATACATATATATTGAGCTAAGCCTCAGTCTAGTTCCTTAAGGCAGAGAAACGTGAAAACTATATAATACAAAAGACTAAGCGAGGTAATCATCAATATAGGGTATATCTACCAACGAGCGAGCTGTAGCTGCGAGGTATCTTTAAGTTGGGCATAATCAACAAAGCAACGATAGCTATCAGGTAGACTAAGAATACTAAGCACCAATCTGCAGGGTATCTTTGAGTTGTGCAAATCTATATAAGCAAAGCCTTTGAGCTACTAACAGGTCTAACCTAGGGTATCATTAGTCGAGCATATCAATCAATGTTAGTACTTCATAAACTATAGTTACCAAGCATCTCTAAATCGTACAGCTTTAGCTACGCACTGCCCACAAGTAGTACAGGGTATTTCGATACCAATCCTCACTCACATTTATTTAGTTGAAGTTTTCGCTTGCTGACCAAAGCTTTCCTTGTGTGTGGTCCACCCACGATGTGGAGCAGGAGGAAGCTGCGGGAAGTGGGGGCGTGCCCGACAACCCTGGCAGCATTTAAGGCGATGCGCTAAGATGCTTAAGAGCAGAGCATCAATGAATCGTAGGGGCATTTGGGTTGGGGTCGCCTGAAGAACCATCCATAGAAAATTCAGTGATTAATGAGCCACACGCACTGACGGGAGATGAGCTGTCGGCGGTGTGGGGGAAGATGTGCAACGGGTAAAAGGTAGAGAGATAACATCCAGCGTAGATATCTGATTGAAGAAATGTTTACTGTGTCACATGAAATCTCTCATATCATATGATCGATCATTCGTCTTTTAGATTTTTACCAAGCTGTAACTAGGCTTGGTTCGACGACCTTAAGAGCCAGAGGCAATAGTTTTGCTGTGTAGGTACGCAGAATGTGCATTCGATACGTAATGCAGGGTATTTTGTGGTCGATAAACTGCAAGTCAACAGGAATGATCAAATGTAGTACATTAAGCTGCATCTGAGTCATCATAGAATCGATCGAGAAACTGAACTGAACTATTAGGATTGCCCGCTGCAAGGGTAACTGCTAGTCGATCAACTCTCATTTTGAGCAGTATCTGCTGGCAAGGCATCGACTTTGTACAGTCCGAACTTGCCAGCTGAGCGGGTATCTGGTAGTCGCTCAGACGTCGACTCACTTATCTTGCAGCTTTTCCAGCCGGCTGTCCGCATCGGATGTGGCAATCCGCAGTCCCCAATCACTCAATCGCTCATTTCAATTAGCCAATTACGCATGCCAATTGCCAATTGCCAACTGCCAACTGCCAACTGCCAATTGGCCAGACTCCAGTCGAGGCAGAGACAGAGGCAGAGGCAGAGGCAGAGACAGAGGCATAGGCTAAGAGCTCAACATTTGTAATTAGAGAACGATGCCATAATTTGCAGTTGCCCCCAAGTGGGGCAGGTTGCGCGGAAGTTGCACAAGCGACACGCATGCAGAACTTGTCCGAGAAGTCAAGAATCAATATCAATGGAGACTCGATCTCTGCCTCAGCCTTAACCACTCCCAGCAGCCTCTCTCTCGCTCTCCCTCTCTGCTAATTTGCGAGCGCAAAACGGAAGTTGTTGCTAGCCAGTGTTTACTGTGCGCTGCGCTCAAATCGGAAGCTGCGCTTAGCCAAAAGACAGAGCGAGCCTCCGCTTCCGCTTCTGGGCAAGCTCTGCGGTCAGCGAGCAGGGAGATGCCAGCTCGGGTTCCCTGCTCTTCCTGGTGAAAGGGAAATGTTTCCTGTGCCCAGATGCAAAGTGCGGGCAGCCAGGCCTGCGCTGAGGTGGGCCTCCGCTAATGAGCTCGCAGGGCGGTCTCTTTCAAGCGCGCGTCGCGCAGCACAATCAAAGGGCAGTGCCAAAGCCTTGGGGGCCTTGTCTTTAGATCGGAAAAGCTATCATGATAAGCCCTTTCCATACTCGACTCTCTGCTCCCTTTCTTGCCCTGCGGCTGGAGGTCATGCAAACGTTTCTTAATTAATTTTCTGTGCCCCGTCACAACATTAATCGTTGCGGCCCGTTGCCAAAAGCTGTCCAACAGCCCAAATCAACTCAAGTGAGAATGTAGCTGTCGAGCCTCATCGACTGCGCAATGCTCGTTAATGTCAAGAGCACCTTCCCAGTCTTGGGTATCTGAGAATGTTTATAGGCACCAAAGATTACGTCTCTAACCAATATTATCCATGGCAAATAAAAGTTCAAGTCCCTGACAGAGATCTGTTAGGGTGAGCATAGATGGCCATATACCCGTTCAATACTCTGTGACTCGAGCACAAAAATGTTAATAAATCAGAAACTCAATAAATAACGACGCGGCTCGATTATTTATTACGGTCTGAGCTGCGAGTGGAATTGAAAGTCATTTGATGCTTTTATTGTTTTTTATTTGTTTCTCTCATTTTTTTTGTTACTGGCACGCGCCAAGCGACTTATACGAATTCCAATTGGACTGAGTGCGCATAAAGACGATCTGGCAACGCTGGCTAGAACGAAAATATTCGCAATAGCATAGTTATATATAAAACTATCTGGCAACGCCAGCATGTTTCATTATGATTGCACTTTAGTAGGACTATATTTCTCTCTCTCTCTCTCTCTCTTTCTCTATCTTTCATTCTATCACTCTCCCTCTCTCTCTCTCTCTCTCTCTGTCGCTCTCTCTCTATGTGTCTGTCTCTCCCTCTATCTTTCACTCTATTACTGTCTCTGTCTCTCTCACCCACTCTCTGCCTCCCCCTTTCTCTATCTTCTGTTACTTGCCACGCTTCACTGTAACTGCACTTGAGCTAAAACAACTTGCTAACCATTTCACACTTTTCTCTCTCTGTCTGTATCTGTCTGTCTCATTCTCTTTCACTGTCTCATTTGCTGCTCATGTGTAATGTAATGTGATCGCAAGCCAATGACACCATCTACAACAACAACAACAACAGCTGGAAATTCTTGAGAACTGTTTCATTTTCGTTATTGTTGCGGTTTTCTTCTAGCATAGCGGCACTTTCTGTAGCTATATATGTATATAATTGTTGTCGTAGGCGTCGCTGATCAGCAACGATTCACGGCAAGCCATAAAAGTGAGCCGAATCAGCAGTGCCTGCAATTCCGACTCGCAACTGTAATTCCCCCGCTCCATCTCGCCCCCAACGAGTTCTCTTGCAGTTTCCTTTGGTCTAGGTGAATGATTCTCGCTTCGGGCGCGAGAGATCTCGAGTAAAAACTTAAATTACTTGAATTTGTTTTTAAGGAACTTTTCCCTTAGCACATCCCATCAAATACCTATTATATAAATCAATAAATCAAATATACCTGAGAGAAACTCTATTGCTTTTCACTCCTGCATGAAATGATGGGCACATAAAGCTGAGGCCATAAGACCCTCCTTGGCTACTCTTAACAAGCATAGCATATCTACTTAGACCCAACTCATATCTGCGCAATCGCTGTCTGCCACATTTGGCATTTCCCGTAGAGCAAGTCCCAATACAAGCCTCAATTACTTTCGTCTAATGATTTTGAGATTCGCATTGGTCGCCTCGTTTCGTCAGCTTGACCTTCTTTCGAGTTTGTGACTCAGAGCTGGGTCTCTTCGGCAGCTGATGATGGCGATGACGTTGAACCCTTTGAAGACCTTCGCCCAGGGCTGCGGTTCACACGCCCGCTAATTATTTAACCAGAACGCAAAGCAGGCGCAAAATTTTCGATTCGCTTATCTCTGTTGTTGGTGTTGTTGTTGTTGTTGTTGTTGGCTTTTTGGCCAAGTGAAGTGACTTCCTGTCTGAGCAAATGAGTCACTAGCAACGAACATCCACTTCCCTTATTTGCTCTCTCTCTCTCTCTCCCCCTCCCTCTCAGCTCTTTGTTTCGTCTACGTTTTCTGCTTCTTCCTCTTGTTGCCGCTGCGGCTCGTTGATTGAGCCAAATTATCGCAGGCAACGCTCGCTGCACACTTGGCTTAAATCACATAAACAGTTAACCAGGTGACAGAAGAAGAAGAAAAACAAAGAGCAGGAGAAGAAGAATTAGCGTAACATTCAGTTTCCTTTACATATATATGTATATACATATATGCACATACATATATATATAGTATATATAGCAGTTGCCGAATATGCACACTAGATGGCGCTCATGTGTGAGTCGATCTAGTGAGTCTTGTTTTATTTTATGAATTCGATTTGATTTCGATATTCGTTTGCTTGTGCTGGGAAGCTGTCGGGTCTCGCATTGTGATGTGAGAAAGATGTCAGAATTTGTTGAACTTGACGAGAAGAGAGAATTTCAGCTAGCCTCTGCCAGAAGGCAGCGAGACGGATGCGCTGCTTGATTGGCCTGGGCGAACGATGAAATTTGGCAAGACCTTTGAGACGCACCTGACGATAGAATGGCGGCAGCAGTACATGCGTTACACGGTGAGCCACACACCACACAATAGACACAATTTGACACGAACAAACACGTTGTCGAACAGAGCGTTAGATCACTGTAGAGACTTAAACTAACTTCAAACCGAAGGACCTGAAGACAATGATACGGCGCGGCGTCGATGGCGCCCCAACCGGCGAGGGCGGCGCAACAGATGCGGATATCAGTGCCTACTACATCGCCTTCGAGGAGCAGTTCTTCACGGAGTGCATGCACGAGCTGACGCGCGTCAACAACTTCTTCCTGGAGAAGCTGGCCGAGGCGCGGCGGAAGCACGCCACCCTCAAGCTGCAGCTGCTGGCCTCGGCCCGGGCGCCGGGGCACACGTTCAGCTCGTACTCCCTGCAGAGCTCCCAGCGCCTGCCCTCGATGGTCAGCCTGCGTGACAACAACAGCGGCAGCAATCGGAAGCTGATGACGCAGCGGCAGCTGCGGAATGCGTATAGCGAGTTCTATCTGACGCTCGTGCTGCTCCAGAACTTTCAGTCCCTGAACGAGACGGGCTTTCGGAAGATCTGCAAGAAGTACGACAAGTATTTGAGGTCGACCAGCGGCAACGACTGGCTGGAGCAAAATGTTAACCCCGCCGCCTTCACCGACCAGCGACCCCTCGAAAAACTGATCATCGACGTGGAGGAGCTGTACACCTACTATCTGGCGGGGGGCGACAGGTCGCGCGCGATGACCAAGCTCCGGGTGCCGCCCCTGGGACAGCCGACGCCGCCGCGAATGGTGTTCCGGGCGGGACTCGCTCTGGGCATGTTCATCATGCTGGCCTGCACAACGATCTTCAGCTGTGAGTGTTCTTCCCCCTCACACAGTTGCTTCCTCTTTCTCTCTCTCTCTCTCTCTCTCTCTCTCTCTCTCTCTCTCTGTCTTTCGTTTCTTACAGTCCAGCTAGGGATGTAACAGTAAAAGCCCGATGTGTCGTGCGGCATCGATACCGATGATTAGCTAGATGTCTTCGATATATCGAACTAGCAGTTGCATACGATATATCTGAGTATCTGACTTCAATGCTTGAGATATCGAATAGATATCTGGCATCATATCGATACTTTTCAGATAACATTTTTACCACAGTCTGTGATTCCATGTGAATCTATATATCTACTCAATTGTTTACCTATAGGCGGCACTCCTCCCTTGAGTACCATAGTCTATAATGATCTATAATGATCGACCGTCTATATCCTATTTACTAACGGCCTTTGCCCGATGCTTAGCGACACATCGATACGCTCGCATGCAAACTGCGATCCCTAATGACAGCACTAGCGTCAACTAAAATATGCCTCAGACATCCGTAGGCCGCCGGAGGAGAAGAATATCGAGGCGTTCATCCGACTCTATCGGGGGCCCTTCACGTGGGTGATCTTCAACTTTTTCATGGCCGCCAATGTCGCCGGCTGGCAGCGGGCGGGCGTCAATCATGTGCTAATCTTTGAGATTGACCCGCGCAGCCATCTGCAGCCGGCGACATTCCTGGAGATCGCCTGCACCTTTGGCCTGCTGTGGACGCTGTCGATATTGGGGTTCCTCTTCCACGATCTGATCAATGTGCAGGACCCGTTCGTCTTCCCGCTGGCGCTGACGCTGATCATGATCACGCTGCTGATCAATCCGCTGCCCATCATGAACTGGCCCGCGCGCTGGTGGACAATGCGGCTGGTGGGTCGTGTGGTGACGGCGCCGTTGCACTACGTGCGGTTCGCCGACTTCTGGATGGGCGACCAAATGAACTCGCTGGTCACCTGCATGGCCGATCACTACTACATTGTGCGCTTCTATGCGATATGCTGGCTGCGGTACGCGAACGTCATCTTCTGCTTCGACGAGGACATGTTTGTGCCGATCTCTCGGTGCCTGCCCGCCTGGTTCCGCTTTGCTCAGTGCCTGCGCAGGTTTCGAGACAGCGGCTCGAAGTCGGTCAGCTATCTGCTGAACGCTGGCAAGTACTCGACAACGTTCTTCGTGGTCTTCTTCTCGACAATGCGGGGCCGCACGGATGGTATGGCCTATCCCATCAACCAACACCCCCAACCATCTCCTCACACTCACTCTCCGGCAGTCTTTTGCAGATGGCTATGCGAATACGTTTAGCAACCCGTACACCTGGTTCTTCATCCTGAGCTACATCATCTCCACCATCTATTGCTATGCGTGGGATGTGATCAAGGACTTTGGCATATTCAAGATCTGGCGCGGCGAGCACTTGTTCCTGCGCGAGAAGCTCGTCTATCCGCAAGCCTTCTATTACTTTGTGATTGTCGAGAATCTAGTGCTGCGCTGCTTCTGGGCCGTCGAGCTAGTTGTCCTCTATCACAAACTGATCACGCCCTACAATATCAAGACCTGCGCGAGCATACTCGAGATCACGCGGTGAGTCCCCGTCGCACACGCGCAAGAGATGCTTAGCTAATGTCAGTAACGCCTCGCCTCGTCTCGCCTCGCCCCTTCCCTTCCCCCCATCCAAAGTAGTCGCTTCATCTGGAACTATATCAGGCTGGAGAATGAGCACCTGTACAACTGCGGCAAATTTCGGGCCACGCGTGACATACACCTGGCCTCGCTGAACGCCCAGCAGGAGCGCATGCTGGAGAACATGATGGGCGAGACAGATGGCACCGACCCAGGTGGCTCGAGCACGCGCCACGCCGACGAGCGACGTCGCCTTGCGAAAGAATACTTCTGAAGAGCCCCAGCCGAACACCCCATCCAGCTATATACCTAACCCTACTACTCCCCAGCTACTGCCAATGACGCATTGCTTGCCACCATGTCCTAAGGTGTCCGTCATCATCGTCGTTCTCATTTAAGACATTTTAATTCGTTCATTTGTGCGAACCAAACGAAATGAAAATAAAATAAAGTATAGCGTACCCAGATTACGAACTGATTAACATGTTGACGGCGGATCGCAATTAGAAAGAGATAGACAGGGAGAGCGGGCAAGGATTGGTGAAGGGAAACAGTTCAGGAGTTGAGGATATAGAGAAATCTTGAGTCTGACAGACGAAAAGCAGTTGAAGGGGGAAGCAGCTCAAGCTCAGAATCGGGAGAAGGGCAACAACACTCGAGAACCAATGATGATGAGAGAGGGCGCAGAGGGAGCCGCTGATGATCTGGCAGCAAGCTTCGAGTAAAGCTGCGACACGCGCCAAACCGGTTGCACAGCTGCACCCAAATGCGGTCTGGCTCCTGCCTGACCAGCACCGCTATCTCCCCCTCTCGCCCTCTCCCTCTCTCTTTGTGTGTGTAGCTACACCTTCGAGTAGCAATTGTCATTGCTTGCACACAAACTGGGACCCGTGTCGCGATCGCGACTCGATCGCCGTTGTTAAGGAGATCTTTTAATTACCGTGTTTCATTGTTGTTGATGTCGTTGATGTTTTTTGCCTCTTTTGATTTAATTAATGAAGCGATTAGCCAGGGAGCCGGCCACTCACTCAATTTATGCAGCCTCATCTGCCCGAGCTGTCGCATCACGATCGTTAAAAGCCAGCGCAGAGAAATTACAGTTCTTCAGCTGGGCATGGGGCCTGTCATATTAAGTAATATCCTACTTTTACCAATCACCAACGAGCTGTGCCTAGGCGGTGCTGTACATTAGCAAGAGTCGACCACTTGGGCCAGTTGGCATGCTGAGTTCGTTTGTGCCAGAAGAGAAAGTCTTAATTTTGGGTATTATGTATAAAATCCTTTAAATCTATTCGATTGGGTCTATCAATACTATGGAAAACCCTTAGAGAGGATTTGATTAGGTTTTATTGAATGCAATTTTGGAAGGAGTTTATCAAAGACTAGGAAATTCCAGAGTGAGCAAATGTTCCTTCTCCCTGTACGATCACTCCAGGATCTACTGGACCTGATTAAAACAAAGTGTTGAGCTTCATTTTACAATATTAACATTTCGTTATTGCATAATGCCACGTTTGCTGACCTATTGGCTTCTGAGTGGCTCACTAAAGGACATCTTAATGCAAGACATAAATGCCTCAAATCCATCCTCTAGAACCATCCTTAACTTAACTTCAAGGTCCAGCTGAAGAGGACGCAAATTGGATAAAAACCTCTTCAGCTCTGTTTGCTCACTGATTAAAGCTGAAGCTGGAGTTGATTCTCCGCTGGACTGGCTAGCCTCTTGGCTGATCTGGCCAATTGGTTCTGTCCGTCTGTCCAGTCGAGTGCTGTTTTTATGCTTCTTCGGCTTATGCTTTCTCACATTTGACTCGGGCACGAGGCAAACATATAAATTTCTACGTTATTGACAACTGCAACTCTAGCCGAGCCGAAGCGAAGGGCAGAAGAAGAGGCAGCTGCCAACAAGACAGGATGTGACAAGTGTTCCAATGAGCGTAGTGCCTGATGACTAGTGCCTCCAGTGCCTCCAATGCTTGCTGCTTGCTGTGTACAGTTGCCGCTAGTTGCTGTTATACGCGCTCATCTAGCGAGAAGAGGTATATTCAATGGGAGTATTGACTCTATCTCGAAGTTTGATGTAATTTCTTTAGATTAGGAGTCAGTACCATTTTATCGCTCTACCAGTTTATCGCTGCACTTCGATGATTATCGATTAACCATATTAAAACTGATAAATATTAATGAAAATGTGGCTAGATATTAAGTACTAATATTTCTTGACTTTCGAATTGAGATCAATGCCCTTCGATATTTATCGATACTCGGTTTGTTACCGATTTTTATTGTTTTTGTTTCATTTGATTTTAAATGCAGATAGATCTGTGATTTAGCATGAATATATAGATATCGATAAAGTATGGCTTGAGTATCGATTTTGATCGAAATTCATAGACTTTGTTTGATTAGCTGCCAGTCGAGCACTGCCGATTACCGAGTGCTAGACGAGTATTGTGGGGTCGCATTAGCCCCGCTTGTAATGTTCTTGCTTGTCGCTGTTGTTAATTGTTGTCGTGTGTCGTCGTCGTTGTCGTCTACTCTGTGCCTGGCCAACTAACTGGGAGACAGCACACTCTGTCTCCCTCTCCCTCCCTCTCTCTCTCTCTCTCTCTATTTCTCTGTCTGTTGTTGATCTTGGTACAGTTTGCTGCACACGCGCCAAAAAGCATAGCAAAGCAAAGTAAAGCAAACAAAGCAGTCCAAAGATAACAACAAACAAGCAAACAAACAACGAGGGAAAATCGAGTTCGATTCGAGCAACAACTCGATTTAGCAAGGCAAGAAGCATTAGCAAGAAGGCGTTCCTTCGCCTCGTGTGCCATAAATGTAACAATCGCCAATTGGTAAATGGAAAACGGAAAATTGTCGCAGACATTACGCAATGCTGAACAGAGAAATAGAGTGAGAGAGAGTGAGAGGGAGAGAGAGAGAGGAAGAGATGACGAGCAAGAGCGCTTTAAACCAAGTACATTAACTCTATTGATCATACTTCAAATTCGTGAATACGGGCAGAAAGTATGCATCGATATATATCGAGAGTATCGATAAGTTGATTGATCCCACTTAGCTCCCCTTTTTCTTCGATAATCCATATCATTGTCAATTGTTCCTCTATCCCAAGCTGATCCTAGACTAGGAGCATTTGCCACTATAACGAAAGTCAAAGCTCCGGTTCAGCCTTCATGTTAAGTGGCACAGTGCACCTAGCTGAAATGTCAAGCGATTAAAAGCTCGATTAATATTCGTTTCAATTAAAATAATCTTAAAATTCTGAAATCAAGCGAAAGATGCGAGCAGCTGCAGCTGCGACGAGGCAAGAAAAAAACCTTTTCAAGCTAAGCTGCTGCTGAAAAGCTGAAGTTGGCTCGAAGCGAATGGCTTAGAACTTGCCACACGGCCAAATTTATGTGCACAAATTAACAAGAAGAAGCAGCAGCGGCAGCTGAAGCCGAAGTGGAGGGAAAGGCGCAGGGCAGAAGAAGCAGCATAAGAGGCAATCAAATGACTGCCACATCAATTTATGAGCAGCCGCTGCCAAATCTCTGAGAGCTGCCCGAAAGGCGCGTGCTGCTAGCCAGCTGCAGAGCAGACGCAGCTGTGTGAGAGAGAGGGAAAGAGAGAGGGAGAGAGTGACAGAGGGAGAAGGGTAGAAGGCAATGGGGGGTCAGAGCATTGGTGACAAGGAGCTGCAAAACCAGGAAAAGGAGCTCAAAACTTGTTTCTCCCTTTCTCTTTCTGTCTGTCTCTCTCTCTCTCCCGTTCATCTGTCTCTCCGCGTCTCCCGCTGCGGCTGCTTGCCTCGTGCCTGAGCTTGCGTCCTGGCTAAATTTAGCCAGCAGCTCAGCTGCAAAAAGGGCTTTAACTGTTGCCCAAGTGGCGAGCGCGTGGCTCGCAGCTGGCACCGACTGCCCAATGCTCGCTCATTAATTAATTTACCTCTCCTCATACTCTTAGCAGTGCCAACATAGATATGTATAGGTATATAGCTATATGTGGGCATGAGGCGGCAGCAGCTGGCCATGAAACCAATATGCCTGAATTGCGCTTCATGAACGAGCATATATGTGGCTAGTGGACTTTGAACGCAAGTTGTTATTGCTTGTTTGTTTGTTTGTTTGTTTGTTGTTGTTGTTTGTTGGCTGCGCGCCATTTGCTTGGAGAAGAAGAAGAAGAAGACGCGAACAGAATGCAGCTGATTCGCAGTTGAGTCGTGTAAGCCCCAATGGAGAAGAAGATGTAATCTTAATATGTATATACATAAGAATAAGAAGAAAGTGTCTTAAGCGCCAAGATTCTAAATATATGCAAACTATATATTTATTCATGAGCGAGAGTTTATCGAAAATATTTCAAGAGCTCGAGCTGAGCCGAGGAAATCAAAGTTAGAAATTTCGTTTGCTTCATTTCTTTGGCTCTTGGGCATACACACATGCATACCTACATATATTAATATATGTTTATGCCGTAAGCCAATTGGAAACACGTTTCATTTTCCAATAAGAAACTTTTCACTTTTCTATCAAAATTCATTTTGAAATACTTCTTTAATTTCTAATTTCTATAATCATTAATGGATTTTGAAGTTAGAGATTTTGAGTTTACTCTATGCTTCGTTAGCCAGCCAACATTCCAATTGGAATTTGAATTGGATTTTGTGCGCTGCTTTGAATTATTTAAATTAGATACATAAAATGCTTCAGATTTAAGCAATTCAATTCAATTCAATTCAAATTGCCTTTAAGTTGCTGCTTTATAAACGAAATGTTGTAAAAATGGGCGTGGCAGCGCCCATTTTCAACAGCAGCCGCAACAAATTTTGATTGAAGTGGATTTAGTGATTTTCTTGAGTTTTTCTTGGCTGGGCTTGCATAATTTGCAGTGGGAAATTGATTGCAGGTGGGCGTGGCTGTGGCTAAAGCTAAAAATATAGCCAAAACTAAAGCTAAAACTTGCGGCAAAGGAAAGGCAACAAGTGAAACAAAATTGAATTTAATTAGCTAAGCACTTTGTGCCTGTCTGTGTGTGTCTGTGTGCAGCCAAAAAGAATGCCAAATGCAGGCAAATTGCTGGCAGACAACGGCAATGGGCAAACGGGCACAAAATTATGATAATTGACAGCAATTCGCACAGGCAGTCGCTAGATTGCGGCATTCCTGCACACACACACACACACACACACACACACATGCACACATACCAATAGCTAAGTATATGTTGCCCAGTTGCATATGCCAGTGGGCGGCGCAGGAAGGAAGACAAAACAAAAATTCGCCCATTTCCTCAAAGCGAATGCCTGGCAGCTGCTCCCGTCGCCCGCTCAGCCTGCCCCGGCAAGTACAGTGAAATAGCAGTAAGTGTGACAGCTATCAATTAAAAATGCTAGAGCTCTCCATTGCACAGATCCAAGCAGCGCTGCTGCTGCTGCCAAATGCCAGGGTCAAATTGCCAGTTGAAGCAGCCATAGCCCAAGTGAAGATACAACAGCTTAGCTGTGTGTGTATGTGTGTATGTGTGTGTGTGTGTGTGTGTGTGTGTGCTGTGCGTGGCTGCCTGAAGGCAGGTATTGGCAGGGGGAGGGCGCGCAGTGGCAAGTTTGTTGCCAGAGTCTTTTGGTTTGCGCTCGCTCAGCTTTTGGCTTCGCTTTTGCCTTTTTGGCGCGCAACTTTTGGCGAGGATGCTGAGCGCGCCTGACTGCCCCAAGTGCCACATTAACATGAAGCAGAAGACGACGAAGAAGAAGAAGAAGATGATCATGAGCAAGAGGAAGAACAATGGAAAAGGCATTAAAGCTGCCAAGGAGAAACTGACAAAGCGAAGGGATACCCTAAGCAGAGATAGAGAGAAAGAGAGAGAGAGAGAAAAAAGAGGGAATGGGGCAGAGAATGAGTGAGAAAGTGGGATTGATCTGCTGCCTCGCTAATGCCAAATCAAGCTATTAGCTCGAGCCTCGAGTCAGCCATCGTCAAACCCGTAAAGCTGCCTGCTGCTCCCTGCAAGCTGCTCTAATTACTCCCCATGAAAGAGGTGCGCCTATAAACAAAACGTATAAACTGAGCCCCAAGGGTCCATTAACACTGTAAGCTAAACTAAGTTCGGGTGAAAGTGTGTTATTCGGCAAGTCCACATACGGAATCTAAACTATATGGATTATATATACATATATCCAGTGCAAGTCGAACGTCGTCTGCTGATCGAAGAACCCAAAACGCAGAGACTTTTGATTCCGTCTTCTGCATTGGGCGCAGGGCTCGATAAAAGACATCAAATGTAAGCCTAAGAGCAGCTTAACAGCTACCTCTCTCTCTCTTTCTTTCTAGTCTTTCGCTGCTCTCGCTTGCTGCCTCTGTTTGTTAGCTGCCCTCTTGCAGCAACCTCAATAACAATATTTTGTTTCGTTTCGTTTCTTATTTTTGGCTGCTGTTGCACGCTGATTTTGAAAGCCAGACAGCAACAGCAACAACAACAACAACAGCGGCTAACAGCGAACAGCTAACAACAAAACTCGTTAAGAGCGTAAACGTGTTTTCAACCTTTTCTCTTCTTATTTCTTTCTGATCTTAACAGCAGCGCTCAATGGCCGCCATTTTGTTTGGCTACTCGGCTGGTGGCTCGCTGCTGCGACATTTCTGGTTTTTTCGAACTAAGAAGCCAGTTGGCAACGCGACGCTAGCCCCCTTACACTGTAAAGTTCATTTGCTCAGTGTGGGGAAGAAGGCGATTCGAATCGAGCTTAGGAGCTAATTTCCCTAGCTCTGTATATCTTACTCTCTCAAAATTCCCATTCGAAAACTTGAGTTCGCACATCGAATGGGTTTGTGTTTACACTTAATAAAAAAGAAAATTTCCTATTCGAAAAATTAAATTTTCATATTTCCTTGGTTTGTGTCCGCATTTCGTTGTAGCTCTGACTCTTTCGAAGTTTACAATTCGACAACTTCAGTGGACACATTAGAAGGTTCGTGGCCGCACTAACTACTCTCTCTCATTCGAAGTATACTGACAGAAGATAATTCGAACTCTACTGTGGGCAGAGCTACAGGCTTGTGTCTCCACTGAGACTGCTAAGCATTCGAAACGAATTATTTATATGTTTTATGGTGCATCGATAAAGAAAATTAATATTTTATAAATATATGTTGATGATGAAATTGTACATTGAATTGATTATTGATAAGGTCCAGCGCTTAGGAGCAAGCAATGAATTTTTAAGCTGTTAGCTTGTGCAACAACCAACAATGGGAATTTCCCCTTCAGGTATACAGCTTTGGTATTTTTTGCTCACGCTCTCTCTCTATCACACTGTTGCAACGTATGGCAAGCGCTAGTCAGGGGAATTTGTTTGTTCACCGCAAGTCGGGAAATTTTCAAGCCGCAGTATTGCGCACGCTCTCAAGATCAACGGACGCACAGTCGCTCACGCCGAACGTTTTGGTTTTTTGTTTTATTTGTTTTTTTTTTTTCTTTTCGATTTTGCTGCTTTTTGTTTATTTGTGCAAGTGAAGAAAATCAAATGAAATGAAATCGCTGTAACTGCAAATGACAAACGAAATCTGCGAACGAAAACAACAGAAACAAAAAACAACATTTGAAAACATCCGAAAAAAAACTAAAACTATTGAGCGCGCTCTTTACTAGCAAGCGTATGTATGTGTATGTGTGTGAAGTACGCTTGTGTGTGTTGGTGTCTCTGTCTGTGCCTAAGCAGAAGTGCGAACTAAGCAGAACACTGCAACAACAACAACAACAACAACAGTGAGAAGAAGACGAAGAGAAGAGGAACTTTTAATGACAAACAGGTGCAACATTTCATATATATATATAGAGTGTGCACAACAACAACAACAACATTAATAACAACAACAGTTGCTAGTGCCAGAACAGTTTGGCCAAAGCTAAGGAAGAAGAAGCAGCTGCAGCAGAGGCAGCCGCTAAAAGGGTTGTTCCCCTGCGGAAGTAGCCAAAAAACAAAAAAGCGACATGTGCTAAAAAACAAACTTGAAGAAGCTGAAGCAGAGGGGAAGAAGTTGAAGTTGAAGCTGAAGAAGTAGCAGCAGCACCAGCAGCAGCAGCAGCAGCAACAGTAATAGCTGTACAAATACAACAACGGCAACTGCAGTAAACTCGATACAAATGGATACGGTGGCCATTAAGACGGCGCCGCCGCATGCGCCGCTGGCAACAACAACTGCCCAGCAACAACAACAACAACAACAACTGCAACAATTGCAGAGGCAAACAGCGAACTCGCCCGCAACAATTGGCGACAGCGTCTACAACAACAATAACAACAACAACAACAGCAATGGCAATAGCATTGGCGCCTTCTTTCAGACCTGCAAGGTAAGCGAAAGAGGAAGAGAAGGAAGTAGAAGAAGCTGCAGAGACTAACAGTAAAAGCTGCATTAGAGAATTCATTTAAATGCAACAAAAAGCAAAATTTATTTAGCGCAAGCCCCAAATGGAAATGCAAAGCTAATTTTCAATATTGCCTCAGATATATGAAGAAATTTATTTATTTTTTACAATGAAATGAAAAATGAAATGATTTCATATATTTTATATTGTTACTTCTATTTAAACAATTTGAATATTTACAAACTTTTATTTTTGTTGACTTTAAATTAATTTTTTTTTTTACCACTAAATATATCAAATATAATACTTTTTATTTTAATGCTTGAAAGAGCAAAAACAAAAATCAAATACAATAGTTAATAATTTCAATTATAAAATTCACTCAAGTAAACTAGATTCAATATATTTTTATTTGACTTAAGATAAGAATATATTTTTTAATTTTTCAGACATTAATAGAAAATTAATTAAAATGAATAGTTATAAGAAATGCAAACTTAAAAAAAGTAGTTAGGCAACTCTTTCACTAATATAACAAAAATAAGAAGGAAAGAAAACGTATTAAAACCATTTTTCGCTTCAAAAAAAGTTAAATTAATATTTTTATTTTTTGTATGAATATGATGTAGTTATATAACTCCGTAACGGTTTCAAGCACCCATAAAAAAATAGATAGCTTGAGCCGTTTTTATTTCGAGTTTTGCTTTGACAACTTTTTAAAGTACGAAAAATCGCCCTAGACGAAAGCTCCAGACTGAGTTCTTTAAGCTCGAGAAAGATGTGTGTAAATGGGGTATATTGGCTCTACATATAAGTGGAGTCGTTCCAGCTCTGTTCGCCTATGCGAATCAGAGACCTGAAATGGAGACGCTCCTCGAAAGCCAACAGCTTTGTTATACAGACTGATATACGCTATAAGTGTTATACACACTCTGTCCCATATACAGACTGATATACGCTATAAGTGTTATACACACCCTGTCCCAGCTATACCTACTGCACTCAACTCTGTCTCATCGGTATTATCCCCATTCCAAGAGGGACTCGCTCCCAATAGAGCCTTGCTGCTTGGCATGTCTAGCCAGGGTATCTTTGAGTCGAGCATGGCCCGATTGCTGCTCTGTGGCTTTGTTTTTATTTCCAAGTCTCAGCCAGAGTCAACTAATGCTTGCCGAACTGCTTAGTTACGCGTTCAACTGTACTCCCTCTGCTCCCCCCTCTCTCCCTCTCTCTCTGTCCCTGTCTCCCTCTGCTTTTCTGGCTCTCTTTGTCTCGCTTGCTCTCCCCTTGAATGTGTTTGGTCATGTTGCAAGCATCGTAAAAGCATTTCACAAATGAATTGTCACAATTACGCGCTTTACTCGCTGCTTTTCCCCGGCCAGCAACAACAACAACAACAATCAGAATCAGAATGAAAGAAAATGCTGAAAATGAAAAATGAAAATAGAAAACTCCCAATGTTAGTTGACAACACCGAAAAACGACACGAACAAAGTTAAGGTCAACAGAAACGAAATATTCTATATAAACAACCAAATAAGGAGCATTCGATGGTCGAGCATGCGCGACTGCCTAATACCTGTCCGCGCTGCTAAGAGAAGTGTATTTGATATAATATCAAGATATATAAATCTGTCCATGTGGTAGTATTTAATGAGACAGTGTGAAAGGTCTACAGCTCTCTATCTGTGCATCTGCCTCAGGCTCTGGCAGAAAACCGATATACCCGCCCGCAGCTTCATAGACGAGCATCAAATAGAAAATAGATAAAAATGTAGAATTCTCTTTCGCTATGCTTAGCTAGGCAGCCCAAAGTGCAGTGTCACGCCTGGGCCAGAAGGGGATGAGGGGGGTGGGGTAATTAGGCAGGCCCTGGGCGGAAGGCGGTGGAACAGGTGTAGCTCCGACCCGTGTGACATTTGCTTAATCAGCTTAATTAATGAACAGGCTTCAGAATCCAGATACCAAGTGGAAGTGAACTGAAACTCCCTAGGGTTCTACCAGCTAGAATATGCGCCGTATCAGCTTGACTACGCTCTGCTATTTGCAACTATTGTATACCCTATATGTGAATCAAGGAAATGCATGATTTACTGGTTCATAAATGATTCGTTTTAATGTCTGTCTAAGTGAACTAGTAAACCGAATGGAAATAGTTCGCTCACAATAGTTCTCTCTTCTGGATCTACGCAGTGTATACCCTCTGTCGGGCTCACTTAGGGTATTCCATGTTAAACAACATTTCTCCTGGTTGAAGCACTTGAGACTTTGTTTTCTTGCTGCTTTACACCCTCTTCACTTCGCACCGGAAATGTAACTGTGAATTGCAAACAAAAACAAAAACAAGCGAAACATTCGAAATTGTCACGCGTTGTACCCTGCAGAGTACGTGAGCATGGGCTGGTCGCGTCTCTCGGATTCGCAGTAAATTGCGGCGAATGCGTCCTCTGACTCTGCCTCGACTCTCCCCTCTGTGCCCTCTCTCAGACTCTGCTATTGCTTCTGTAGCATCTCTGTCCCTCTTTACCACTGAGCCGCCCACCTTAAGCCGCAGCTCCTCCTTCTGCCTTTGTCCCAATTCCTCTTGGTGTCTAGCCTTATCAATCTTTCAGCCCCCACGCGCCTCTGCCTCTTCCTCAGTCTAGGTCTTACTTTCTCCCTCTCTTCTTGAGCCTCTCTTTCAGCTTTGTCTACCCTACCTCTGTTGCTGCCACCCCCTCTCTTCACTAGCTCTTTCTACAGCCACTCTCCCTACTCTTCTCTGCCCCTGCTTCCATCTACTTCACTTTCAGTCTCTGCTCAGCTCCTGCTTTGTCCTTTACCTGTGCTCCAGATTCCCTTTTACTCCTCTTTGCTCCTGCCTCTGCCTCTTTCTCTGTATTTCACTCTCTCACTCTCTTTGACTCTCTCTCTCCCTCTCTGTCTGTCTGCCACCTCTGTCTGCTTCAATCATTGTCTTAGCTTCCACCTTTGACCCGCTCTTTCTCTGTTGCCACCTCTGACCCTCACTCTCTCTCTCTCTCTCATTCTCCCTCTGTCTCTCAAAGGTTTTTGGCCACATTATGGTGGTGGGGTGGCTTACATAATGCAAGTGTCTAGCGACCATTAAACTATGCATAACTGCGACTCGTTACCATTGTGTCTAACTACACAATACACACATACACACACACGCATATATATATATGTGTATCTGTGCCTTTGTCGCTTAACTGTTTAAGCAACTCGGCGCAAGCAACAGGCAGCCGCACATGGCAATAGCTCAAACCCAAATCTGTCAAAGATGCTCTTGAGCCCTGAGCCTTGAGCCCTGAGCCCTGAGCCTGCAGACAGACAAATCCTGAGAACTGAAGTGGAGAGATGATGCAGAAGAAGCAGCAGATGAAGGAGAGGGAGATCAATAACAATAGCAGGTAGCTGCGGGCTCAGGCTGTTTGCATTTAATGCTCAGAACTAATTACAAATGGTTGAGGGAAAGGGTATATTGATTAGCAGGAAATGCATGCGACAGGTAGAGGCGAACGAGAGAAGAAGGTAAGGGCAATGATAAATCCTGCGACAAACTGAGATCCGATTTGAGATCTGAGTTGAGATCAGCTGCCCAGGTTGATCCAGTTCAGTTATCATCGCTCAGTTATGGAGGGGCGTTTGATAGGGCATTGGGGTCAGGTATTTAAATGAATTTTATCTGCTTGGGGTCTGCATAACTCGAAAACTATGAAGACTTTATGAGAGAAAAAAGCCCAACTAATCTCTCTAATGCTCTCAGTCTCTAAATACATCTCCAGAGAAACTCTCTCTCTCTTGGGGATAGATAATTTGATTTGAAGTCTTGGCACAGTCGTTTGGCCCCGTCTCTCTCTCTCTCTCTCTCTCTGTCGCTTGCTCCTGCTGTTTTTCCAATGCATTGCGACGCCCTTCACAATTTAGGAACCAACATTGCCCAGACTCAACTTAGCAGTAGATACACTGCCTAATAGGGCATCTGTGCAGTCGTCTATGCCCTAGTCTCATCTATCTGTTCTTGACTTTGCTCTGTCTCCTGCAGGATTGAATTCCACTTGAGCTGCACTTGAGCAGAGGCTTCAAGATGCGCCCAATGGTTGCTTATGCAATCATTACTGTCTCTCTCTCTCTCTCTCATTTTCTCTCGCTCTCTTTCTCTGACAGTTATTGCCAATTTGGGGTAATTTCTTTGTGTCGCGAGCTTCGTTTAACATTTAATTGAATTTTCCGCGCTTTGCGCTTTTTAACTTAATTAACGCAGGCAACGATTACAGCACACACACACACACACACACACATGAGCACACGCACAGCAATTGAATGCGCGGAAGCGGAGCAAACAAAAACAACAAGAAATATATAAACCAAATGCATTTGCATTTATTTAAAACACAACAACAACAAAAAGTGAAAAAGTTTAAATCAGATTTGAAAACGATTTCATGCCAAGTGAAGCGAACAGGCTGAAGGGTGATGGGGGAGGGGGAGGGGGAGGGGAGGCTAGGCGGAGCGTTATCTAGGGAAGAGGAAGATGTAAATGTGAGATGCAAAGTGTCGAGCGCGGATGGAGGCGGCGCTGCGTTAGGCTTGGCCCCAGTTGCCCCAGTTGCCTCTGGCTGGCTCTGAGTGTCTCTAATGGCAACAACAAATATATGCGCAGCTGCGATGCGATTACAAATTTTCAAATTCCAATCAAATTCATGCACGAGCACCTATTAATAGCAACAGCAACAGCAACAACTGTGACAACAGCAACAACAACAACAACAACTAGCGACAACTAGCAACAAGTGCGGCAACAGGTTGAGCATAAATTATGACCAAAAGTATCTGGCGTCTTCTTCTTCATATTTCTTGTGCTCTTTTCTCCACTCCTCTCTTCTGGCTCTTCATCTTCGTCTTCACTGTGTGGTCAACTTTTTTGAGGGCAGTGCTTGACTGTTGTTGTTCTTGTTGTTGTTGTTAGGGAAATTTTGTTGTGCGCAGCTTTCACACACAACAGATTTTGGCTTTCCAGCAACAACAACAACAACAACAACAACGACAACCAAAACCACAATCGATCGATTGAATATTTAGTCTTTGTTTTTTACTGTGTGGATATTTTGGATATTTGTGTGCTGGTTCTCGAATCAAGTTTTTTGCCTAAGTCATTTGTTTTTAGCCGCGTGGCTGATTATGCAATGGCAGAGAACGAGAGAGAGGGAGAGAAAGCAGATGAGGGAGAAGAAAGACTAAGAAAGCGAAAAAGAGACCCTGCAGAGAGAAAAATCCTGGGAACAAGTGATAAAGAGAGAGAGAGAGAGAGAGAGAGAGAAAGAGGGAATGAATAAGACTGATTCGAAGAGAATATGATAAAGTAGATAAAGCCTATTTATATCTATAGATAAATAGATAGAGTCGGAGAAAGAGCCAGAGAAAGAGACTGTTTCGATATAGAAAGAGAGGCGGAGGGAGAGAATAACTGAGAGTGAGAGAAAGAAAGATAAAGTAAGAGATTATAACTAGAGTAGGCGTGTCAGACGGCAATCGCTAACCATCTTAAATTAACAGCTTCGATGAAGAGGAAACCCGCTGCAGAAATAGTGAGAGAGAGAGAGAGAGAGAGAGAGAGAGAGAGAAAGACAGAGCAAGAAGAAGACTTCCTGTTTGGCTATTTACAAGATAATTAATCCACATCGATGTCAAATTGACATGTGCGCGAACGAAGCGACGCAGCCAGCAAAAGGAAGTCATTAACTCAATTGAATGAGTGTGTGTGTGTGTGTGAGGAAATAATGCGTAAACGTTTAGGCTGTCAATGACCAAAAATGAGGTAGGCCCACAATGAGCCCACGCAAATGGAATTCATTAACACGTGCTAAAACAGCCAAAAAGAAAAAGAAGAAGAAGCTACCGCACGCCTCTGCCACGCCCACGCAGTGCCTGCGCTGTAACAGAGCCAATTAATGAGCTGGGCCAGATAATGGGCATCATTTAATTTAGCTCAGCTGCGGCCAAAGTCCGAGCCGAAAATTGTCTCCAAGAGACGCGTGGGCGGCCGCTCGCTGCCCACACGCCCCCTCAACTGGAAGTCGAAGTCGGAGTCGCAGCCAACGGAAGTGCAAGTCGAAGCATGACAAATGCCCACACAATGCGAGCGGGTGTGTGAGTGTGCGTGTGTGTGTGTGTGTGTGTGTGTGTGTGATAGCCAAAACAATGACCACGGCAATCGCAAAGAGTTCAGCTGAAAGACAGAAGAGCCAAGGCGAACTGAGTGGGTGGGAGACAGAGACTGAGAGAGGGAGATGAAGTGAAGGGAGGCAGACAGAGAAAGGGAGAGAGAGAGAGGGAGACTGTGAGTGCGTAACTTCGCATTAGGCAATTGTAACTCAAGTACAAGCGAAAGCTGGGCAGCAGCAGCAAAGACTGTGGGGTCAGTTTAATCATTTGCTCCTCTTCTTTCTTCTTTCTTCTCTCCCCTGCTGGCTATCCAACTACTCCCGCTATTGTCATAATATATATATAATTTGTAATACAAGTTGATCTGCCTGCTGCTCAAGTGTCTATTGCATTGTGCTGCTACTATTTTTGGGACTTTTCCTACTCTTATCTTATCTTCATCTACTACTATTTCCATTTCTACTGCCACAATTCTTAAGCTAAGTACTATATAAAGCTCGGACTTTCATTTTACGAGTACTACTCTAGTTTCTACCGTTTTGTACATTTATTTGTCATATTACTACTATTTTTATTTCTGTTACTATTTTTCTTTCTACTACTAATTTCGTTTATACTTACACAGCTCTTAATCTGGTACTTTATAAATCTCGGACTTTTCATTCTGCTGGTACTCCTTTAGTTTCTCCTTACTGCTACTAATTTCATTTCTACTACTATTTGCCTTCTACTACCTTTAGATATTTCTCTAAGTGCAATTTGTATATCCATTTAGAGGAGAGAGACACATATAGTATCTATATGATACATGATATGATATATATGTGATACTCCATCTTTCTCCCTCTTTCTGTTTCTCCCATTTCTACTCCCTTCTCTATCATATTTTGATTTTGTTCATCGTTTCATGCTGCCTGTAAAGCCTCTCCCGCTTCTGCCTTCTGTCCTTTCCTTTAGCCCAACTCGAGAACTGGCTCGTGCCAATTCGCCGTTCGCTGTCTCGATTCAGCTCAAAGGAGTCGCAAAAGCAGCTGCAGCTGCAGCTAAACCGCACTTTTTGGGCACCCAAAGCAGATTTTGTAGCTGTTGTTGCTTTGATCTTATTTATGTTTTTTGCTTTTGAACTGGTTATGCGATTATCTCTAACAACTGCTCCAATTTGGTGTAAGCCGAGGCTGCGTTAGAGGCGCGTGTCATGTGGCATTGCGGGCTGCCCGGTAGCTGGTGAAGGGAAGCGCTGACAGCTTTCACTCCAACTGCAATTGGGGAGCTCAGAGCTCCGGCTTTGCTGCTGTGCGCCTTACAATTAGCTGGGCCAACGGCAGCAGCAGCAGCAGCAGCAGGAGATCTCCTTCTGGCCGCTCGTGAGTCATGAAGTCGGCTTGAACTCTGAACCAGCCAAAGCAACGGCAGCAACAGCAGCAACAGCAGCAGCAGCAGCAACAGACAAAACGAAACGAGACGAGCAAGAAGCTGAAAAAGATCAAGAGTCGCCATTCGAGTTTGCTGCTTTACGTTTTACTGCTTCGCTTTTGATCTGCACGCGAACTACAGCGAAATGTCTGGGGACAAAGCAAAGCTCGGCAACAAAATTCGTTAAATTTGTGGCTTTGTGGCTGGCGACAGAACTGGTTTTGCGCGCTTTTGGCCACAAAACTCTTGGCTCTTGGCCACTTTGCTTCTCTTGAGTCCAACACACACACACACACACACACAGAGACATACACGCACGCACACTTGCATCTTTGGCAAGATGGCGTCGGGGTAACCGGTTTATAAGACTTCGCTTCTTGTTATACACACTCCAAAGATTTTTCATGTAGAGATTTGCTTCACTCTCTGCACTCCCCGCTGTTCGCTGCTCGCTGCTCGCTGCTTGTGCCCCTCTTCAACTCCGTTTCAGTATTTTTTCGAACATGGGCTTAGTGTGGACACGCAACCATGAATAGGTCGAAAAGGCCTAACGCATAGAACATTTATTATTATTATTATTTATATTTTTATTAAACTGAATGTTTTATTTGCTTCGTCTTGTTGCAGGTCTTGTGGCATTTGGATGCCTTTCGACGTTCCTTTCGTAGTCTCAATCAACACGTTTGCGGCGGCCAAGATTGCATATTCTGCGCCCTGAAGGTAAGTGTCACGGCTAAGCATTTTTCGATATTACATTTAGCCCGGACACGAACCGGCAAGACTAGATTTTTATTTATTTCGCGGGCATTGCAAATGGTTTTGTGTTATTTTACATAAATTTATAAATAAACATTTAATTTTCAGCTGCTAATCATTGTGAATTTTATTGTTATGTATATTTTCTTCATATTTTCTATTTAAAATATACTTGTTAGCGACTCTCAATTTGAGTTGCTAAATTTGTGTTGCCTACTTTTAGCTGCTGGCAGAATTTCCCTTTGCTGCCAAATGTTTTGCCTGCGTTTGCGCGCGTCGGTTTAAATCTGTTAATAGAGCAATTTATGCAGCTAGGGGTCAGCCAGGTCAGGCAGGTCAGGCTGCTGCTTCTACCAGCTGGATTTTCCTGCACATGGCTCATTGCTCGACTGTTGCCAAATCATTTTCTCACACAGACTGCGAGCCTTTGTCAGCATCTTTTCAAGTGCGTATTTCCCATTTTCATTGCACACAAATTCCCACAACATTATTGGAGAATCCCGCTGCATCTGCTGCGACTGCTGCTGCTGCTGCTGCTATTTCTTTTGTTAGTTTTCGAGTTTTTCCCGTTGTTGTGTGACAAATCAAAGATCTGCCACCTTTTGAACTCTGGCCAAATAAAAGATCTTTCCCTCTGCCTACCTGCCAGCTGCTGCCTCCATCACTCTCTCCCTCTGCTGGCACAACTCCTGCTCCTGCCACGCCCCTTTGAATAGCCTCACTGCCAGCCAGAGTGGGCGTACGTTATCCTTGCGTGCAGCAAAACTTTTTCTCTACTCAGTTTCCCACTCAATTATGCAAATGCTGACGCCCACGCGGCGAGTTCGTTGCTTGAGTCTTTCGTTGCGGCACGACATGCAAAGCGCAGAAGTCAATAAACTGTGCGCTCCTTCGCCTTCGCCAGCTCCTACAACAGCAACAACAACAACAACAACAAGAAGCATAAGCAGAAACAGAACTCGCAGCATTTAAAGAGGGTTTTCAGAAAGGTCTGGAAAAGCGTCTAACAATGGCCCCAGCCTGACGGCCCGACGGCCTGCCTGAATTTCCGACTGCCTGCCTTCGTTTCGGCCAGCAGTCGCAGCTTCTTCTTTGCGCTCTTCTCATTTGCTGCTGCTGCTGCTGCTGCTGCCGCTGCTTCAGCTTCTTCTTCTTCAACTTGTTCGTATTTGGCCCGCGGGCAACAGGCAGCTCGCTCGCTCGCTCGCCTCGACTCGGCGCGCTGCGGAAAACTCGGCGCCTTTTGGTTAAGACGCGACTGTACCTCACTCTTGTTAGACTGCCGTTGTAGTTGTGTGTGTGTGTGTGTGTGCCCACACAGGGTGTTTCGTGTTCAACAATTCCTGTTCTCGCTCGCTCTCTCTCTCTCTCTCTGTCTCTTGGCTGATGACGTCGCTGTGTTTGCTGTGACTGAAGTGGAAAGTGTTGCCCCCTCTCCCCCTCTCGCTCCCTCTCTCTTCGCACTCTCTTTGTTTGGCTGTTTGTTTTGACTGCCTTTTTAAACCATTTTGAGCCCCGCTCGCCGGTTGTCATAGAGCCTCGTCGCTTCTCAAACGACAAACCCCCTTTTGCAGCGACTTCTTCTTCTTCTCCTTCTTCTTCTTTGTCTTCTGCATTAATTATGTTTTTTGTTTCTGTTGTGTTCTCCTGGCTTTTCCACTTGTCGCCGCTAAATTAATTTACCCTCCCACTCGGTGCCCGCTGTTCGCTCCCTCTACCTCTCCATCTGCCTCTCCCTCTCAATTTCCACCTCCATTTCCATTTGCATTTCCATTTGCTAGTTCTTGACGCTGAGTTTCCCAGTTCCCAGTTTTAATTATGAACAAGTTGACTCAGACAATGTCTAGAAGACGTTAACCCTGTGGGAAACTCCCACGACTAACCCCAAAACAATTCACTTTGCAGATCTCGATCTACATATGTGTATATAGACGTTTATATGTGGCTCTATTTATAGCATGTGTGCCTGCTGCCCACTGAAAGGGTATACAAAAAAGGTATATGGGTTGTTGTCTCATGTGTGGAGTGCTGAGAGTAGGGAGCAGGCACAGCTGTACCCACACACAAAGGGCAGCATCAGCAGACGAGTCGGTGTATCTAGCTCTCGTTGAAGTCGAGTACTGCTATGGCTAAAGACTTAAGAACTCTTGCCATTTACTACAAATCGACAGACACTCTTGGCTAGATTTGATTACTTAATGATCCTACAGAATATCCCAGCGAAAAGTTATCTAAAATATATAAAATATAGAATATCTTAAATTAGAGACTTGAGTAGCTCATGGAACCCATCTGTCTTCATTTCATCTAGGGCATCGGCTATTCGAGCACTTTTGAACTTCATGGCCAGTTGGTCACTCAACCTCCTCCACACTCTCCCTCCCTCTTGCTCTCCCCTCTCTGTCTCTCTCTAGCTGAGAAATGTTCTTGTCAAGTCTTTAAGTGAAATTTTCAACGCTTCAATGCGCAATTCGCACAACAAATCCGAGCTACAGTCGCGCCTTCTCCTTGAAGGACAAACTCATTCCAAAGGCGCGACACGAAATGATCGAGAAGACAATGAGAGGGAGACAGATAGATAGATAGAGAGAAGGGGAGAGACATAGAGAATGGAGTCAATGACTCTTTAGCTGCGGCTGTGCCCATTTGATAAGGCTGCTCTGTTTGCCTGTTAAACATCTAATCTCGACTGCATATCAAATCCGAGTGCAAACAGCGCTCGCATCAAGCAACTCCGAGTGCGATTTGGGTCTCTGCGATTCGTTTCGTTTGCCTTCGGCTGAATCATAAAACCCAAATTAACATGAACAATTCACGAGGCGGCCAACATCAGCAGACAGAGAGAGGAAGAGGCAGATAGACAGACATCATTATCAAGTAATCAGCATGATCATAAAGTTAGTTAAGCAGCAGCCTCGTGCTTTGCGAGACAGACAAACATACAAAGAGACAGAGCGACAGACAGACAGACAGAAGAGACATCTTCATACTGATGAATGATCTTACTAATGATCATTGATTTCACAAAGATCATTAGGCAGATCCTTAGCAACTCTGTGACTCCTAGACAGATGCAATGAACAGAAGGACAGACAGACAGACATCTTTATGCTGATGAATCTATGCTAACGATCCTTGTGATTATCGGGAGCTCAGCTCTGGCTTTGGCATCCTCTGATTCATAGACATTATGAACGTTGTAAAAAGCAGGATTCCAAGCATGATTCACAGAGAAACTGGCGCTTTTATGATCATGGCACGCGAATGATCATTGCGAGTGCTTGGCAATGATCATGTTTGATCAACATGATCATGATTCTGCTGGAATCCTGTGATTCACTAGCTGACTGTGGCAGGTGAGTGTGATCAGAATGATCATTATGGTGTTCATTATTGTGTTAATTACCGTGGATCATAAAACTCGCTGACTGCAGGAGCAGCTTGCGACCCGTGATTCATGTGGCTGGCCAAGTCTTGGGCAATCGTGTGCTTGCCTATCGGACGCACAATCGGCCATATATCATCGCTATCCAAGTGTGTTCATAATTTATATAATTACTTCAGAGCATTTCACTTATTGCTCGCTTTTGGCTGAATTAATTTTACGACGTGTTAAGCGAAGGTTTTTTCGCTGACAAAGAGTTGGCTAAGAGTTTGGCTTATCGCGCGCTGTTCGTGAAATTTTTAACATTTCTTTCGATTGATCATGCACAAGCACATACATACATGTATACATATATATGTTTATATGTATTTATGTTTTATATACGCCCACGCTGTTCGCTGAGACCTGAACTTGAGTTGAGCTTTGTGTGTTTTGGGTTTCTTTTAGCTTTTGTTTAGTTCGCCGCGCAAAATTGCGATGATAGCCAATTAGCATTGTCATTGTCTCCCTTTTTTATTGTCATCGTGATTATCATTAGCATTAAAATTATGATCATCCTCTATTAGCAAAGGAAATTTGCTAACTTTTGCTCTTTTTAGAGTCTCTAACTTTCTGCATGACGACAATATTGAAATCGCTTTCATTGTCATTGCTCGCTTTGCATTGTTCATTATTTATTTGTTTGTTATTGGTCATGATTCATTCACAATTATTATCATTGGTTTTGTCATTTTCATATCTATTTTACATCGTTCAGTAGCCAATGTTCATTGTCAGCTAATGCTCATTATCATAATCATTGTCATTGGCACTGTGGCTGTCATTCATTTATTATCATTATTATCATGATGACTCTGATCATTATCATTAGCATGATCGATTGTTACGCAATCGTTTCGATCTGCTCCATTCATGTGTTCGTATGAGCCAGTTCGCTCCTGATACGAACTAGCTCATCAATCACATGCCTGATTTCTGGCTGCTCATTAGTCGCAGTAGTTACAGCTCTTCGGCCTAATGTGCTCCACCCTCGGCCTGTTGGCTCTCAGCCAAGAGCTGTTCGAGCTTCAGTTGCTCCATCGATGTCTTTGGTCCAATTTCTGGTCAATCAATCAAGTCGTGGCCCAAACTGTGACTCACCGCCTGCTGCAGCTGTGCAGCGAGTGGGGAAATGTGCTAAGAGATGCTGCAGCAACAACAAACAACAACCAACAACCAACAACAAACAGCTAACAGACAACAACAATGCATTCGATTTATGTTTCTGTGTCTGTGGGCTTTGAGTCATGGGCCAGGCCAAGCCGAGCCGAGCCAAGATAAAAACAAAAATAAAAACCGCCAACAAAAAAGCGTAGAAAACGAAGATGCTTTTTAAATAATGTAAATATGCAGAGTGAGAGAGAGAGAGAGAGAGAAAGAAATGGAGAGGGAGGCAGAGACAGAGACAGAGGCCGAGGCAGAGGGCAACCAAAAACGTGCAACATGAACGTGCTGTGGCTTACTTTTCACCTACAACAACAACAGCAACAACAACAACAACAACAACTTAGTCAAGTTATCTTTTCATTTGGCTGTTGTTATTTTCTGGGTCGCCAAGAGTTTTATTTGGATGCTGGGGCCCTTCGTGCTGCACATGGAGCAGCCGCAGGTAATGCGCGCGTTTTGTGCGCGTTTCGCTGGCGACTATTGCCGCTAGTTGTTTGTGTGGCGGGCTTCGCATGGCGTTTATCAAATGCCTGATTCGATTTAGCCTAAAAGTAGGAGTCGGGCCCTGAGCCACATGTGTCACTGGACCATGCAGAAGACGTTGGCGGCATTTCCGTTCTCTATGCTCGAACGCGTCGGGTCTGAGTCAGTTGACTTTTGGCCATGGCCAAGAGAGTTGAGATCGAACGCGCTGAAAGTGCTGCTCTAATGCCAATTAAGGCGAGATTTCGTTTTATTTCTTTTCTTTTTTTTTTTTTTTTTTTGCTAAGGCGGCTGCCACGCCCACTAGCAAACTGGTTGTGGCCCTTCTTAAGAGTGTGGTTTGAGGGAGGCAGCAGCAGCAACGTTTTGCGCCATTTCCATTTGTCATTTGTCAAAGACAAATCTGTGTATGCACAGGGTGCTTCGAGTTAAATGGAAGAGAACAAGTGATCGAGAGAGAGAGAAAGAGAGCGCGCTCGCGCAACTTGTTTAGCTGCGCGAGCACGTTTACCTGTTTACCTGTCTGCCTGTTCGCCTGTTTGCCTGTTTGCCTGCCCTGGCCTACTGCAAACGCAACACGCAAAACTCCCCCGAAACGGATTCGAATTCGAACTCGAGCTCGTATTCGTGTTCGTGTTCGAGAGAGAGGGGAGAAGTTGCCTGTTGATATAACAGAAGTTCTTGTCCGCAGCAGCGCATAAACCGGTTTCCAGTCAATGCGCTGCCCTTCCCTCTCGCTCGCTCTCTTTCGAACTAGCGAGCCGAGTGCGCGCGCTTTGAGTGGCTTGGAAACGAAACGAGTTTCAGTTGCTGGCCAATTTTTGTTGAGTGCGGACGCACGCAGCGCGCATTTCGAAACTCGAAAAACGTCGATCGCACATCGAAACGGGAAATTTAACTGGGAACAAAAATTAATCAGAAATAAAAGTCATAAAACGCGCGCGCGTAAATCAAAAATTGCCTTTGATTTTTTCGTATTTTTTAAAGTGAACAAGAAAAAGTTGAATAAACAACAACAAGAATAATAAAGTTGTTAGCACTTGGAATATCTACATATATATACATACATAAAATATTGGAATACGCAGAAGTTCGAAAATGTCAGCGTAAGTCAAGTTGAGATTTGGTTTTTTTTTTTGTGCGCTGCGCTTCAAAAGGTTTGCCAAAAAACGAAGCTGAGATCAGAGCTCAGAGCTCAGCTCGAGGCTTCTTCACGAGAAATTCCAGTTGAGTTTTGGCTGTTTTTTATTTCTTCTGTTTGTCAAATAGTCACCCGGAAGGGGATGGGGAAGGGGCAGGGGCTGGGGCAACAGCTATAGGTGTCTTCTTGGCCTTTTGTCTCTCAGATACAATCAATAGTTTGGCTTGAAGTTCCGCTAGGCAAGATTTGAATGTTTTGTCGTCTTGGCCTTTTCATGTGATATGATATGTAAATGAATATCTACTTAGTGGCTAGCCTTCGACTGGGAGTCTAGTTGTCGTCGTCGTCTCTTCTTCTTCTTCTTCTTCTATTGCTTGTTGCTGAACCAGTCTTCTCTGCGCTTCTCATGGCTGGGCTCTGGTGCTTTCCCTAGGGAAAACTCAGTCAGGCAGTTAGCAGTTAGCACGCAAAGCGAATTTGCATTGCAAAAAGAAACACACACAACACCGACGTGGGCAGGGGCGGTGGGCGTGCCCAGTTGGCCACTTGCTGCGCCAGCAAAGGCAATAACAAAAGACTGCAGCAGCGAACTTGATTTGACTGGCCAGCAGGATACATGGGAGCTGGGCTTATGAACCACTACACAGGCTCAAATAGTTCCAGTTCCAGCTGAAGTTTCGTTCGAACTCGCATTTGTTTTCTTTTGTTGCTGAGTGTTAATATTATGAATAGCTGGTGTTGTTGCTGCTGTTGTTAAGCGCCTGCAGTTGCATATTAATGGCTGCCACGCCCCATGCCCTCGGCAGCGCCAACCTCCCACGCATGCTTAAGCAGCGAATGTCAAGAAATTGAAGAATTTATGTTCAATTTCTTGGCTTCAAATGAAGTTCTTGACGCATGTTTGGCATATGTAAATGTTGTTGTTACTTGTTGTTGTTGTTGTTGTTGTTGTTGCGGCTTATAGCTCGACAGCAGTTGGAGCCACTTGCCACAGCCACAGCCACAGCCACAGCCGCCGGCTCACTTGGCATTTGCCTCACGTGCCGCCAACAAGTTCTTTTCTCTTCTTTTCTTTTCTTTTCTTTGCTTTGCTTTGCTTTTCTTCGCCTTCTTCGCCTCCTTCACTTCGCACTGACAAACTCTGAGCTAAGCTTTAGCTGTTTATAGAAAAAGTCAGCGTAGCTGACCGATTACAGCGAGCGTGCCCCCAGCTTGATAAAGGCGAAGCAGGTGGCAGGCAGGTGGGCGGCAGCTGCAGCTGCAGTTGCAACTGCATTTTGGGCGTTGCTGATAAGCTCGACTTATCGCTGCTACTAGAAGAATTAGAAGTAGCAAATGAAATGTATATGTGAGTGTAGAAGAAGCAGCAGAAGAAGCAGTTACAATAGGAAAGAACACAGCAATAGCCGCATATCCTGCAAGCTCATTTGACGTAGTAAAAGGCGTGCCAGTCATATGTAATCTCTTGCGTATAATTGAAAGTCCTGCTAAATCGATCTACGTCAATCTACAATCGATCCAGGTGAATGAGCAGAGAGCAACGCAAGAGCTTCCTCTACTCCTCCGCCTGCTTGGCTTCAATCTGGGAGCAAGATAGAGCGAGAGTGAGAGGGAGTAAGCTAGTAATAGCATTATAATGTATGCTCATTTGATTGCTCTAATGGCGCCCTGCAGTTCTCTTCAGGGTGGATCCATTACAGCCGAGGTAATTGGCCAAAGTCGGTGAGAACTTTTGGGGGCAGGCTGTTGCATCAAATGCACAATAGATGGCGCGTGTGCTGAGCTGTGTCTGTGTGTGTGTGTGTGTGTGTAGCATATATAGTGTAATTGCGGGGTGTCTGCTAGTCGTTCAAGCCGACTGCAGCTGTTGCGGAAGCAAATCAGCCAACAGCAGCCACGATTTAAGCAAATGCTTAGCTGGCGATGCCTGCATACAAGAGCCCACGCCAAAGCCCCATAAATCAACAGCAGCAGCAACAACAACAGCAACAACAATAACCAATATTAATATTATTAATAAATGGCAAAATTGTCTAAGAGTCAGACTTGTTTTTGCATGGGACTTACTACAGATATCTCTGTGTATGTGTGTGCGTGTGTGTGAGTTGTCTCTCTACCTCCCTCCCTCTTGCTCTCCTGCTGTCTACCTTTCTCTCTCCCCCACTCCCTCTCTCGCTCTTCACCTAGCTTGTTCAAGGACTACCAGTTGCTGTTGCTGTTGCTGTTGCTGTTGTTGCTGTTGTTGCTGCTGTTGATGTTGCTGCTGTTGCCGTTGCTCGATACTCAACTTTAGCTTGGATCATTTGGACAGAATTGTTTCAGAAGTGTTTGGTGCAATAATTACAACACCTCGCACAACAATAACAACAATCAGCTAACAATTCGCTCGCTTAGCCATGACCAGCAAAAACTAAGTTTGGCCCAAACTAATTGCGAATGGAGAAAAATCAGTTGAAAAGATTTCAAGCTGTTTCTCAAGTTGTAGTGGGCGTTGAGTGGGCGTGGCAGCAGCAGCTTGAGCTGTATGCAAAGAGAGAGAGAGAGAGAGAGATAGAGAGACAGATCAGCACAGATATGGCTAATTCATATGCAAAAGTTTTGCCAAGTTGTCAAATATATATAGAAGATATAGAGGATACATACATATGTATGGCTATACATATATGGCTATACATATATCATACGTGTTATTCCCTTATTTATGTATGCTAAGCACTTGTTGGCGCAGCCGTAAACTCAGTTTCTTGTGCAATTGCATACAAAATGAGCTCTACAGTGCTGGCCAGAAAAGTGAGCAGAGTGTGGCGGGGAGAGGGGTAAGTGCAGTGCGAGTCGAGTTGATACAGTTGACAACTGATGAGTGTGTGTGCTATAGAAGAAGAAGAAGAGCGATGCACACACTCGTTGAGCTCCACAAAATATTAACTGCAACAACAACAACAACAACAACAACAAATGTTTGTTTTAATGCACACTTCCGGCTAACAAAGGGCTTTTCCGTCAATTAAACAGTTTTTCAGCAGAAAAAACAATTAGGCGCACGCTCAGTGCGCTCAGGTGAGCGACTATCAGCTACCCTGTAAATGCAATGGCCCTCTGCGCTTCAGCAGAAACCCTGAGCTGATCCAGGAGCTAGTCTACATATATATTTGTATGTATATATCTATATGTCAGTGATGCCTTATGGCTACAGTCTGCCTCATTCCGCACTCCTCTTCAGCCAATATGCCCTTTCCCTACCAATGTTTTGAACAACAACTGGCTGGTAAACAGAGGTGCTTAACGATTAGCTGGAAGGGAACACACACACTCTTATATGCTTATATATATTATATATGCAGTACAGTATGAACTTCAACTTGTATATGCATATATATCTGATATTGATGCATGCTAAACAGTCGATTGAGCTGGCGTGGAGCAAGTGGCGCGCCAGCTGCATACGGGAAATTACCTTTACAGTGCTGGCCAAACGAATGGGCACAGCTGCAGGTCGGGCTAGGCGAGGCAGCAGCCACGCCGCCAAGTCGACTCGAGTTGATACAGTTGGCGACAGTTGACAAGACATATTATTATCATCATCAGCCAGAGCGAGGGAGAGGGAGATGAAGAGAGAGAGAGAGAGAGAGAGAGAGAGAGAGAGAGACTGTGTTTTACCTTTTGTTGGATTTTTGGCTGCGTGCTGACTGACAGCCTGTACAATAACAAAAGCAAATTATACGATGATGATATTTAAATTGTAGAAGAAGAAGCAGAAGCAGAAGAAGAACAACAACAGCCACGGCTAAAACACATTTGTTGTAATTGCCAGTGCTAAAAGCAAAAGTGAAAAAACGTTTTCAATTTTATAAGCCATATGCCGTATGTGTCATACATTTGCCTGCCCAAATGCCCTCTCTCCCTCCGCTCCCCATCCCGCTCACTCGCCAAGCTCTGCCTTTGAAGTGCGCCTCAACTTTCGAGGCGTTGTCAGCAATTGGCAGTTGCCCATCAGCCATCAGCCATCAGCCATCAGGCCTCATATGTAACATTAGAACCGACTCTCATGTATATCATATGTATATAGATCATGCAAATATATATGTCGTATTTATGCAGTGTGATGTCTGCTGACTTTGTAGTTTTATTTTATTCAGTGATGAAGCCCAAAGGCCCAAAGATGAAGCGAGCATATCAGTTTACAGCAGTTTGAATAGAGCTCGCTCTACAGTCGACGGTCATCAGATTCTAGGGAACAGGACTCAGCTTCGATGAAAGGAAGTCTCATCAAGTGAAGGAGGCATAGAACATAGCAGTTTGATAGGCCCTGAAGGGCAGTATATATATATATATATATATATATATATACAATATTCTGTATAGTGTCTCAATTATATATATGTACATTTCTCTCTCTCTCTCTCTCTGTCACAGTCTGACAAGTCCTCGATTCCCTTTAGTAACAGTCCCAAAGTATTGGGCAGTCGGCTAGGCTCGTTTTGATTTCTGTTTCATTTGCAATTTGCAGTTGTCAACAAATGAAATTTGATTTGTGACACACACATACA
The DNA here is from genome assembly GCF_054131065.1 of Drosophila arizonae. NCBI lineage: Eukaryota > Metazoa > Arthropoda > Insecta > Diptera > Drosophilidae > Drosophila > Drosophila arizonae. Next base: position 756,000 of record NC_142927.1, on the reverse strand, counting down.
CACACACACACACACACACGCGCGCGGTCATTCGTTCGCTGTTAAACGCTTCGTGGACAGTTTTAGATAAAAGTTTAGTTGCCTTTTGGGTAACTTGGGTAACTACATATACATATGTACATATATCTACATACGTATATTTGGCTGAACTGGACCGGTTTATTTCTGGTTGTAGTTGGGGCAAAACTTTCGGCAAGAAACAAAATGAGGTCGTTGTCAAAAGCAAAAGCGAAAGTTCAACTCGCGTTGGTTCTGGTTATTGTGTTGTTTTTTTTTTTTTTATCGACGGCCCCTTTTCTCCTTGCGCCCTCCAGCTGCCAGCCTCTCCTCTCTGCTCAGCTCGGCCTGATCACCTCTCACCTGTCGTCCGTTTTGCCTCTTTGTGCTTTGGGGCGTGCCAAAGGCTAGCCGCGTGCTGCTCAGCCTGTGCAGCTGTTGCCGCTCTTTGAGCCAGCATCGCCAGGGAGACAGCGTCAGCAGCTTCGTCTTCGCTTTGTCATCTCCTCCCTGACTCTGACTCAGCTCTGCCTGGTGCTCAGGTTGTGCATCGGCTTTACCCCAGCTCTGCCTTGTCTCTGACTTTTCTTCAGCTCTAGCTTAGCTCTAGCTCTGCTTTGACTCTGGTTCGGTTTTCGGCAAGGAATCGAGTTGGCTTTCCCTCGGGTCAGCCCTTAGCTCTGCCTAGACTCCTTCCCTTGGCTCCTTTGTCTCTCCCTTTCTTCTTAGCTGGTTTCCCTTTGCCTAGACTTTACCTTTGCCTTTCTCTCTCCCTCTGCCCTCTCCTTGCCGCATTCGTTTGCGTGACCAAGTGAAGTCCAGGTTCAAATTGGTATCAATTGGCAGCTCGAGTGGACTTTTGCGGTTCCTCGTGCTCTGCCTTCATACGCAACTTCCTCTCACGAGCCAAATTGCTTTCGCTTTTCATTTTTGTGGGCTGACGCTTCACTTCTTGTTCGTTCGCTTTTGATGTCCGCTTCAGCTTGAGCGAGGGCCAATAAGCGGGTATGATGTGCTAGAGGCCTGACATATGTCCATAAAGAAAGAAGATTTCGATTTGCAGGAGTCTTTTTGCTTTTAGCTTGACAACTTGGAGAAGCCTCTTGGAGTATTACCATTTCCGGGGAGTAGTGTGAGTGCTAGTGCCAGCTAGATGTCTTATCCAGCAGGGTATCTTGCAGTCGTGCTTGCAGTCACTCTTCCGATTCATGTATTTTTTGCACTTGTTCTTTTGCCCCTTTTTCCGTTCGCATTTACATGCACTTCCGTTTGACTACGTCAACAACTTCAGTCCCCACCACTGTCTGAGCCCCTCTCTCCCTTCTCCCCACTCTACCCCTTCTGCGCTGTGTTTCGTGCAGTCAGCGCATTGCTATTGACATCATCATCATTACCGTGGCAATCAGCAGTTTTGGCAAACAGTGAAGCGACAGCAATTCGAACGCCTACCCAAAGTTCTTTTAGTTCAACTCGATTTCCTTCAAGCAGATCGCTTCACTAAGCTCGGATCGCATCATGATCAAGTTCCGCTACAAGCGCAAGGAGCCCAGCAATGTGGTTGCCTGCAGCGCAAGTGCAACGGCAACAACTGTAACGGCAGCATCAGCAGCAACATCTACGACAGCAGCAACATCGCCAGCAACTGCAGCAGCAGCAGTTGCTCCCGCAGTGGTGCAGCTGCAGCTGATTAGCAACAATGGCACCTTGCCCAGGAGCAGTCCGCGTAAACTGCTCCTCGACTCTGGATCAGCGACGTTGACGCGTCAGAGCAAGCAGCAGCAGCAGCAGCAGCAACAGCAACAGCAGCAACAACAACAGCAGCAGCAAAATCTGTGCGCTTTGGCTAAGGTCTCCAGCAGCATTGAGTTGGCGTTTCATGGCTACAACAACAACAACAACAACAATAATAATAACATCAGCAACAACAACAACAGTATCGAAAGAGATCGCTGCATTAATGCAGTCATTGTAAGTCGTGCATACCCGTGAGCAATTAGCCATTTGCAATGCCCAGCCAGAGCTAGATCCATGGATCTATAGACTGTCTGCATAGATTATTGTCTAACCCATCCTCTCTCTCTCTCTTTCTCCAGGAACTCTTTCAGCAGCTACAAACGAGCTCCGAGCCCGCCCTGTGCCCGGAACCCCTGCGTCGCGCCTTGGCCAGCGGCCCGCTGGCCGGTCGCAGGTTTCCGCTGGGCTGCCTCGGCGATGCTGCCGAGTGCTTTGAGCTCCTGCTGCATCGCGTCCACTCGCACATCTCGCCCGACGACGGCGACGCCTGCGAGTCAGCCGCCTGCATAGCCCATCGCCGCTTCGCCATGCGCGTCATCGAGCAGAGCGTTTGCAAATGCGGCGCCAACTCCGAGCAGCTGCCCTTCACGCAGGTGAGTCCATTTGATCGCTTTGATAAGAGCTCGGATACTACTCGAGCTCAAGATTTCCTGGAAAATAGACCGACTGAGCTTGAAGTAGCTAACTCAGTTGATTGAGACAATAGGGCCTTAGGCCTTAGTCCTAGACTAAGTATCTCAATAGACGACAAAGTAACTGTATGGACTCTTCTTGAAGAACGATTCGGATATTGCATATTTAAGTCACAGATCTCATTCATATGTGGTTCTTCCGAGGGATACCCGGCTCGGTGTTTCTCCTAGCAACTAATCCCTCGGGGTCAATTTATAATGGTTAGCTATCTCCACATATTACACATGGATCATTTGAAGCCAAGATATGCATTCTTGAATCGGCAAGGCTATGAAAACTCGGCTCAGCCTGGGTGCAAGAAATGTCTTAGAGAATTCAATGAGACTTGACTTAAGTTTATGCAAGTTCTTTTACGCTCGTGGCGTGGGCTTTGGAACACCTGCGACTGCTGCTATGTAAATGGAGCTGGAGGGGCTGTGGGGGGTGCCCGAGTAGAGACTAGGGGAAACAGTTAGCTGGTCAGGTGGCCAAACGGGTTATGCGGCACAACATGAACCTGAACGTGAGCCACTCGCTCGACCAGTTTGCGGAACACCCACTAGGAGAGGCAACGCACACAGATCATGGATTGCAAATATAGTTAGCTCTGCTACCCAGCCCCTTACCCGCTCCATCACGTCAACTCATAGATCATTGTCTGCCATTGACAGCCAGTGTCTCTTACCCCTTCTCTAACTGCTTAACCTCTCCTGGCATATGTCACATATGTGTCAAGTGTTGTCCTTAAGCTGACTTCCCTTTATCTCTCCACCTCACTCTCTCTTTCTCTTTACTAGAGCTAGATCACTGTCCTACCCCCTCTCTAGCTCGTAGCCCATTGAACCCTCCCATGAATTAGACTTTATTCTCACTCTCTACCCCTTCTACCCCTCTTGCAGATGGTGCACTACGTGTCCGCCTCGGCGCTGACCTCGCAGAAGAGCCTCGCCATGCAGAACCACCAGCAGCTCAGCTTTGGCCAGCTGCTGCGTGCTGCGGGCAACATGGGCGACATACGCGACTGTCCGGTAAGTACAGCTGCCAATCCTCCACAGCAACTGTGACTAATCTCCCTCTCTCTCTCTTGCTCTCGCTCAACCTTAGAACTCGTGTGGCGCCAAGATTGGCATTTGCCGTGCTCTGCTCAATCGACCGGATGTGGTGTCGATCGGCATTGTTTGGGACTCGGAGCGACCGGCTGCCGATCAGGTGCACGCCGTCTTGAAGGCTGTGGGCACCAGCCTGCGCCTGGCCGACGTCTTCCATCAGGTCAGCGAGCAGCGCTGGGCCCAGCAGTCGCAGCACGAGCTCGTTGGCATCGTCTCCTACTACGGCAAGCACTACACCACCTTCTTCTTCCACACGAAGCTCAAGGTGTGGGTCTACTTCGACGACGCCAATGTCAAGGAGGTGGGGCCCAGCTGGGAGGGCGTGGTGGACAAGTGCAGTCGCGGCCGCTATCAGCCGCTGCTGCTGCTCTACGCCGTGCCGCAGCCGCCCAGCTCCGCTGCCGGGGCAGCTGTCAACAGCTGCGGCATGGAGCGGCGCGCCGTCACGCCCAGCCCGGAGAAGCCCAGCCTGGGCAGCACCAGGCGTGCCATAACGCCCACGCCGCTGAACGACTACCAGAATCTGAGCGTCATACAGAAGAGCATCTTCCCCGCGCCGTTGCCCGCGTCTGCTGCTCTCCCAGCGCTGGCAGCGGGCAGCGATGAGACGGACGCCTACATCAGCCGCAAGACCGTGGAGCATGTGCTGAGCGCCCAGTACCAGAATCTGAGCGTCATCCAGGACAAGATCGCCGCCGATAAGGAGGGCGGCTTCCTCAACCGCAAGCCCATCGAGGCGATGCTCAGCGCTCAGCTGGCCCGCCGTCAGCACCTGCAGCTGCAGCGCAGTCACAGCGCGGAGTCCAGCTCCGGCCACGCCTCCAACGGCAGCTCTCCGCCCAGCGACGGCCTGACCATCCCGGAGCACCTGAACCAGCCAAGGCGCCGCGACTCGGGCAACTGGTCGGGAGACCGCAACAGCGCCAGCTCAGCCAGCTCCACGACCCTCGACAATCCCTATCTCTACATGGTGGCCAAGCGCGGCGTGGCTGCCGTGCCCCAGAGCCCGACGAGGCACGGCCACGTGCATGGGCTGCCCTACGATGCGGGCTACGACTCGTTCTCGCTGAGCTCCACGGACTCGTATCCGCCCAAGCACGTGCTCAACCCGCAGCTGGCCAAGATCCCGGAGACGAACGCACCGAACGCGGGTGGCCATGTGCCGCACGGCCCGGCGCACGGCCCGGGCCTGGCCCTGTCGGGCGACTGCGAGAAGCTCTGCCACGAGGCGGACCAGCTGCTGGAGAAGTCACGCCTGGTGGAGGAGTCGCACGATCTGGAAACGGCGCTGGTCCTCTGCAACGCAGCCGCGGGCAGAGCCAGAGCTGCCATGGATGCGCCGTACAGCAATCCGCACACGATGACCTTCGCCCGGATGAAGCACAACACCTGCGTGATGCGCGCCAGGAGCCTGCACCGTCGCATCCTCATCGAGAAGGGCGCCGAGAGCGAGGCCATGCCCGAGCTGAAGCACATGCGCGAGGGCAGCAACAGCAGCGTCAAGCACATGCGCCAGAACAGCAAGGACCGCACGCTCGAGAAGCTCGAGAAGCTGGAGAAGCTCGAGCAACTGCCGCCAACTGCCTCGGCGGCCAAGAGCATCGAGATCTATGCGACGCTGCCGAAGCGCAAGAGTCCGCTCAAGGCGCTGGTCAACGCCGGCGGAGACGACAATGCCATCGAGTACGAGCCGCCGGCTAGCCAGGCGAAGCCGGAGCGCGAGAGTCGCTCGCTGTTCGGGCGCCGCGATAAGGACAAGGACAAGGAGAAGGAGAAGGAGAGGGAGAAGGAGAAGCGCAGCCGCAGCGAGGATCGCAACAAGCTGACGCGCGAGTTCTCGCTGACCGAGACGCTGCTGGTGAACGCCAAGGACACGCTGAAGAAGCACAAGGAGGACAAGGACGAGAAGAAGGAGAAGGACAAGAGCGGCAAGAAGCAGCACAAGATCCGACGCAAGCTCCTGATGGGCGGACTCATCCGGCGCAAGAATCGCTCCATGCCCGACCTGACCGAGGCTGTCGACGATCCCAGCTCCTCAGCTGCGGCGGCAGCTGCTGCTGCTGCGTCCGCGCTCAGTGCGCACGCCACGCCCCTCGGCTCGGTGGACGACAGCGCCGTTGGGCTACATCTGCACGGCCACGCCTACATGGGCATGAGCGGCTACATCTCCGAGGGCCACTTTGACTACCCCAGCAGCAGCAACAGCAGCAACAGTGCCGCCTCTGCTGCAGCAGCAGCTGCTGCTGCCTCCGGCTGCTGCGCCAATCCGAACCTGGAGCGCAGCAAGCTGATGCGCAAGAGCTTCCATGGCAGCGGCAGGCAGCTGACCATGGTGCCCAAGGTGGCGCCCCCGCCGCCCATGCGCACCAGCTCGGCACTAACACAACAACAGCAACAACAGCAACAGCAGCAACAGCAACAGCAGCAGCAACAACAGCAGCAACATTTTCATCACGAGGCAAATCTGTCGAACATCTCAGCGATGAGCTCGAATGCCTCGATAAGCGAGGACTCGTGCCAGACTATCATCACCACCTGTGCGCAGGTGCACTCCGAGCAGAGCCCTTTGAAGGACCTGCAGCTGCCGTGCGCCCCAGACATGGGCATGGCCCTGCCCCTGCCAATGCCCCTGCCCCTGCCGCAGCTGGAGCTGCCGCCGTATCCCAGTCCACCGCAGTCCGTTTGCCATTCGAGGCAGGCGAGCGAGGACTTTCCGCCGCCGCCGCCAGAGATCGACCTGGAGCCGCTCAACCAGCAGCTGAATCACCTGCACGCCCTGGAGGCGGCCAGCAAGCAGCAGCGACAGCAGCTCGACTCCATGGAGGGCACGACCAGCATCCTGGCCCAGCTGCAGCAGCGACAGCACCTGCTGAAGCTGCGCAAGGAGCAGGCGACGCCGTTGCCCGATCTGCGGAGCCGAAAGCCAGAGCCAACATCAGCAGGATCAGCAGCAGCAGCAGCTGCAGCAGGAGGCTCGCCCAGCAGCGTTCGCGACCTGGCGCATCGTTTCGAGCAAACCAGCATTGGGGGATCGGCAGCGGGAGCAACAGCAGCGGCATCAGCAGCAATGGCTAACAGCAACATGCGCTCGTACGCCTCCCAGGAGCTGCTTAGCTCTGTGCGCACGCAGATGAACGGGCTGCCCAATGGCAAGCCGGAGACCGATGAAGTTGACTGCGCGCCCATGCCACGCCAACAGCAGCAACAGCAGCAGCAGCAGCAACAATTGCTGCTGGCCAAGCCCAAGTACGAGATGTCGCAGTCGCAGATCGCCGAGGAGATTCGCGAAGTGGAGCTGCTCAACTCGATGGTGCAGCAGACGCTCAACCAGAGCAACCTGGCGGCGCCGAAGCGCGTGAAGAAGAAGAGCGTCTCGTTCTGCGACCAGGTCATACTCGTGGCCACAGCCGGCAACGAGGAGGACGACGACTTCATACCGAACCCCATTCTGGAGCGAGTCCTGCGCACGGCCCAGCACCCCAACGAGAAGGTGAGCGCGCAGCTCATTCAGCAGCAGCAGCAGAACATGCTGCGCCTGCAGACAGAGGCGCAGCCACGCCTACAGCAGCAGCAGCAGCAACAGCAACAGCAGCAACAACAACAGCAGCAGCAACAGCAACAATTGCAGCAGCAGCAGCAACAGTTGCAGGCATCGCCCATGCTGGGCAGACCAGACATGCAACGCTATGTGCAGCGCCAACAGCAGCTGCTGCAGCAGCAGCAGCAACAGCAGGAACTGTATCGCCTGCAGCAACAGCAACAGCAGCAACAGCAACAGTTGCTGCCACGCACCAGCATGAGCGGTTTGTCCAATCAGCAACAACAGCAGCAACAACAGCAGCTGGACATGCAATACAGCAGCATGCCGCGACCTTTGCATGCGCAAAGCTACTCTATGCAAATGCAGAAGCAACAACAGCAGCAGCAACAGCTGCAACAGCAACAACAGCAGCAGCAACTGCAACAGCAACAACAACTGAGCATTGCCTACTTCAGCAATGGAAATGTTGCCGCTGAGCAGTCGCTGCCCTCGCCCTATCAGCGCGTGCCACACCCGCATGCCTATCAGCAGGCCAACTTCTATGCAGCACAGCAACAACAACAGCAACAGCAACAGCAACAATTGCTGAATGGTAAGAAAAAGGTGAGCTTTGAGCCAGGCACCAAAGGTGAATTGGACTGCCTGCCCAGTACGCCGCAGCCCCCTCCGCCGCCGGCGACGTCGCTGCAGAACGGACTGCCCGAGCCGCTCTCGAACGGCACGAATCTCAATGGCATTACGGCCATACCCACCCGCGTCTACAACAATGCCATCGTCAAGGCCTCGGCCAAGGCCGTCGAGTGCAATCTGTGCCGCAAGCGCCACGTGATTGCGCCCTCGATCTACTGCACCAACTGCGAGTACTATCTGCAGATGCTAAACCAGCGCAGATGATGTCTGAATGAATCGAATTTCGATTCGAAGTCGAACTCGAACTCGAAGTCGAACTTGAACTCGAGTGCTACTGCAATCACATAAATCGACTTGAATTCGAGTTCGAATCGTAGCTGTAAATGGAAACAAGTTATCTCAAGCATTGCTGCCACGCCCCTCCAAATAGCGCCCACAATAGGCTGTTACTGTTAAGGTTTGAGTCCGTAGAGTCGTATATACACAAATATACATATATATGTATATAGCTTATAGCCAATCGTAGCTCGTAAGCAGTTGCAACAGCAGATCGAAGCAAGCAGCAGCAGCAGCAGCAACAGTTGCAGCTAGGACACGAACTGTTGCTGCTGCTGCTGCGGCCATCTAGAGTCAGGGATGCGATTGGGTTTGCTGCCGCGTGGAGCAGTGGCAACAGCAACAGCAGCAGCAACAGTCGCTTTTATGCCGTCGCATAAGATGTCGCAACTGTTTGCCAGCCACGCCTACAATGAAACACCTGCACGCACATGTTCCCCCAGCACACACACATATATGTCCACTTGCCCATATATCTAACACGCGTCGCTCACAACGAACATCGACATCAGCAACATCGACATCAGCAACATCCCCAACACCAGCAACATTTAACTAACTCCATCCAGCCTGGCTTCCGCAAATCTCTTAATATTTTTTTAATTAATTAATATTTCTAGTTTTAATTGCATTTTTTTTTTTATCATCATTAAATTGTTTAAGTTTCAAAAGTTTTTAATATTTGATTTTTTTTTTTTCGTGAGAAACTCAGCCGCTAAGCTTCCATTGCCGTGCAGTTGTCGAACGACTGCTCGGCAGAGTTTTAATATTTCTATCTGATATACTAAGCATTTATTTTTCATACGACATATAGAATATAGAACTTTTTTTTGTAATGCATTTTATACGATTTAATAGTATTTTATAGTACTTAAAGTGTTAATACATTTATTATAACGATATTTTAAGATTTTTCTTTACAGAAAACACAGAAATGCACAAATGATGCGAGAAAAGAACGAAAAGAGCAAATAAATGGTAAAAAAAAAAGAAATTATTTTAATAAAACGTCAAATACAAAATAAATCATTGTGTTATTATTCTGGGAAATTAAATGGAATAAAACATATTTATAGCCACACCAATTCAATTGCGAGGCGGTGCTATCCTGTCATGTCACAGCAGACATGTCACGTAGCTGCATCACTTTAGGTTTAACTTCGAGCGGCTTTTTGGCTTGCAGCGTGAAGATATCTCTGTACAACAATGCTAAACTCCAGTATATTCTATGCCGTCCAAGAGAAAAAGTAACGCGCGAGGAGACTGGAAGCCCAGGTACTGCAGCCAAAAGATCTACTAGAATCTACTACTAGATCTAGAAGAAGATTCCGAAGACACCAACCCTATGCTGGACCGGGTCTGAGCCTAAAAGCTTCCCTTGAAGTTACCTGCGATAGTTAAACCCTATAACAAAACCAGTCAAATTTTGCCAAATACAAACGCATATATTTTTTGACAACTATTCTATAGTATACTTGCAGGATCATTCCTAGAAAATCTTCACATACTTTTAGGCCAATACGAAATTCATACCACATAGCTGTAAAACCTAATTTGAATGATGTTAGAGTTGTCCAATAAAATAGCTTAAAGTAAACCTGCATTGGTACTGCGTTGGTATAATACAGAGAGCCAGGAACAGGAAACCAGACTAAGCCAAAGAAGACAAATTCCAAAGGGTGTCATCCATAATTTAGTAAACGGATGAACGATCTTCGAAAGTCTTAACTTTCTCGAGCTCATTCGAAATCGACATATAGATATATAGTACTTATATATTCATGTATATGAATTGAGGCAAAGATAAAAATGGTTTTTGGAATACACAGTTTGCCTTTGAATGTCTGCAACTGGGCCAGAGAATATCCAATGCTTACAGATTAGACCTTTTCGAAGCCATAGAGAAGTATTTACTTTCTGAATAGAATCAAGTAATATTTCGATTCCAAAACTTCTGTCCATCTTACGCAGTCCCTCACTCAACTTACTTCTTTCAAACGTTTCAAGCATTCCTTTCTGGCTTAAGCTCTAATTGTATTAAGAAAAGCTGAAAAAAGTTGTTAGATTCAGTAAGCTTCCCAATCTCCCCAAATAAAAGAGTGTTGAATTTGATTTAAACTAAAATTTTTTATTTTTAGCTCAATGAAAAACTGAAAAGAAGAAAGAGTGATTTGAGATGTGAAATGGGAGTTAGTGTTAGGTATTCTGAGCCGAGCCTCTAATTGTTATTTAGTTATTTGAAACAAATTCAGAGTTTTTCGCGAGATTCGGCTCAGACGTATAACAGTTCAGTGCTTGTTACACAATCTTTTTTTTTTTTTTTGTCGCGCCTTCTTTGAAGCGCGTATAACGCTTCCATACAAAGTGCATTTTTCTTTATCGTTGTATTTCGTTTTCATTTTCGGTTTCCTTTATTTGGTTATTTGGGTTATTTTTCTTTATAATCGATTTTCGAACTGCGTAAAACATTTATCCGAAATTATTGTTATGTATATATATATATATTTTTTTTTATTTTTATTTTTTTTTTTTTTTTTTTGTATTCATTTCATTTTCTTTTCGAACTGAGCGTCAAGCTTATATACATAATTTTTTTTTTTTTTTTTTTTTTTATGCTTGGCAAACAGTCCTTAAATATTTTACGCAATTCAATATTTTTTCCATTTTTTCATATATTCATTTTATATTTAAGGCACGGTTCGCTCTTTTTTTCATTTTCTTATCTTTGCTTTTTTTTTTTTTTCTTTTTTTTTCTCTTTTTTGACCGAACGATTTGTGAGTGTAGGAAGTGAAAAGGAAAAAGAGGAAGACGAGGCAGATGAAGTTTGTGTATTCACAGTAGAGTGGAGAATGGGATGGTGTGGGACGCAGTAGCTGAATATCGATAACAAGAACAAAAACTGTTGTGTGCGAGAGGCTTGTGAGTTGGGTACTTAAAATTCGGCATTGAAAATGATATATATTATAATTATTACAAATGGGAAATCATTCTTAAAATAAATAAAATCTTCACTTGAATATGGCAACGCTTCTTGGCTTACAAATTGCCAAATTGCCATTAGATCTGGCAGCGCATCTAGGCGAAAAATATTTGGTAATCAATTCAATTGCAGTCGCCTCTTGGCGTTCTTATAGATCTTTTCAATGCTTTTTGGTATAAATAAGGTTTGCTGATCAATTTCTGTAACTTTTTTCTGCTTTCGCATCTTTGACTAAGGTGGCAACGCCTCTTGGCATTGAGCAACTTGGACTCTAATTATACATTGTTAAAGCACATTTGATGCTTCTCTTGCCCTAGATCTATTCTTACTTTCGCATCTTTGATTGATATGGCAAGGCCTTCAAGGAATATTTCGTTAATAATCCCATTAGTAGACTCTTTTCTTGGTTTCAAAATGATCTGGCAACGCCTCTTGGCGTTATTGTTGACACTCTGAGTGCCTTCTTCATCTTCAGTTTTTCATGTCTTTAATGATCTTCCATGCCGAATAGCCCAGGAACGCAGACACGGAAACTGCTTAAAGCACAGCACAGGACACTCGACACCGAGACAAAGCAGTGAAGGATCCACAGCATCTAGCTGCGGGATTTGGAAAGAGACTTTGAGATCGCAACTGGAATCAATGGAGTCGAACAGAGGAGGGCATGAATCGAATCAAACTAAAAGAAAACAAAAACTTTGGCTGCGCAGCTGTGGCTCCAAGATTCGTTTCGACTCATCTGAAAGAACATCGGCATAGAAATAGGTTAGTAGCGCTCTCTTGCAGTCTACTTCGTGGCTGCTGAAGACGCTTCGCTGATCTGTTCGCAGGGATTTCAACGCGCTTTCCGCCTCCGGGACTTTGAGATGTTGATCTCCACATGTGATGTGTGCCACAATCAGGCGTTTTTTGCTTTAGTTGGTTTTCATATCGTTTAGCTGGGCAAACCAATCGCTCGGGACAGGCGTGTCACGAGCAATTGGCTTGCCGTCTTTTCTTCAACCTACTCAACTTTATTTTTGGCTCGTTCAATTTCAGTTTCGTTTGCGCCGCATTCGAAAATACCTGCGTAAACTTTAAAAACTTTCTAGGTTTTCTTCTTTTTTTTTTTTTTTTTTTTTTGTTTGTGCATTTATTTTTTTATATCTTAATAATTTGCACTTTTTTTTTATATATTTTTTTTATATATGTATATATATTTTTTCATTGTTTTTTTTTTTTTTTTTCTTTTTCCTTTCTATATCTATTGCACTAATTGCGGCACACATCGCTCGTAGAACGTTTCATATTTCGATATTTATATTATTATTTGATGGGGTTTCTTTTTGCTTATAGCCCACACAAAGGCAGCGGTTCGAATCCCTTAACAATCAGCGCAGCGCTTGCCAAACGGACGTGGGAAACTCACCTGGAGGCAGTTTTTTAAAGGCATTTTATATAGATTTATATAGAGTCTATAGGATCAGTCACTGACACTGCTGTAAGCAATATGCAAGTTAGAACAGTCAGAGGTGGGGCTCGTATATACAGAGGGAAGATGATCTATGTACAATGGGAACGGAAAAGGAGAACAGAACGGAGTTCGAAAACAAAAGGACAAGCGTTGCGTATCTCAAAGCGAAGTGGGGGAAACTCAAATTGTTTCCCTTTTATCGATTACTGATTGATGACTGTGCCTTGTGCCAGCGGCAGTGACACATCATGATTGATGCTGCGACTTTAGCCATTCCAGTGAATGTGCCGTGGTCTATTCTCGGGATTGAAGGCTGTGATTGAGTCTAAGTGGCATGGCTTTATTTGCAAATGTGTTACAACATGATTGAGTCTAGGGAGTATTGGCTTTCTCTCTTACTCTTCTTTATTTGTGGTCTTTGGCTCTTTGCCTGCCGAGCGACACGGCCTGTGGAAATATACATCCAGTTGAGCAATTCTATTTTCTCATTTTTATATTAATTCCATACCTGATTTGTTGATCGAGCTTTTCCCTTATGTTATTCATCGTGAATGCAGTTGAGGTGCGCCTTTCTTTGATGTTTCTGTTGTCCTAGTCAACTACGGAACTGGCACGAGTTGGGCTCTACCAGCCTTTACTCGCCTTCTGCACTTTTCTTAGCAACAAGACTCCAACAGTCTATACCCCTTCTCTCTCGCACACTCTCTCCCCCTCTCTCTTTCGTCCTGCTCCGCCTGGTGACTGCTATCCTACTCTTCTCTCTCCATCTCCCCCTGCTCTGCCTCGTGACAGTCGAGCCCAGCGACACGGTCTTCGCTAAAACGATAAAGAGCCGGAACTAGTTCCAGCCGGACATTGACGGATCAGCTTTCCCTGCAATATATATACTTGCCACACAGTATACTGATATATATGTATGTATGCCAACTGAATGCGGAGTTTGATGGAATGGAATGGACGAATACGATGACATTCTCTGGTTTTAAAGTGGCTCGTGAGGTGATCGACTAGCGTAGTTAGTGGCAATCGGATGCCCTGGGTGTGATAGTTGCACAGTGGCAGTGCTTTATTGGCGTATAACACTTATTCGAGTGCTTCCAGGTTAGGCAAGCGCCCGGCCTGAGCTCGAGGCGGCGAGCGCAGTCCAATCCAGTCTGTTGTGGGTGGGGCGGTGGTGCGTGTGCGCCTGCGCGTGTGTGTGTGCGAGGGGTGGGCTGGCGGACAGGGGCTACTTGACCCACTGGTTACGACTGTTATACACATGCAATTCTCTTGGTTTATGTGGCTTCTGTCGCCGGCTGTTTATGCACTCGAATCGCTGTGCTCTGCCCTGGCGCTGCGCGGCTCGGCGCGGAGGCAGGCGCCGTCAACCATTTGCCGAGCGAGATGAACATACGTGTACTGTGTGTGTGCTTTAGTGTGAGAGAGAGAGAGAGCGCGTCTCCCTTGCCGAGCTGCTCGCTCGCATGCAGTAAGCTAGTCGCACGACATGTCGTCTCGCTCGCATCCATGTGATGCCACGCACACTCGCGATAGAAGTATGTGGGTACGCTTCGTCTCGTATCTCGTGTGTGCGGCATCAAACGGATGCCGTTCGTGTTCCACTGTCTCGCTCTGTTCCATATGTTCAGCTCGCGCCGCAAAGCTCACGCTCTCTCCCCCTCTCGTTGCTGCTTCGCCCATCGCTCGCCCGCATGCCCAGGGCACAGCTTGATTGATCTAAGTAGAAATTACTCTGCAAACCCGCCGCCACGTCCACGCCTCTGCAGCAGCAGCAACAGCAATTGCGACGCACCGCGCCTCACCTGCCTCCGGGCATCGAGCAGCGCTCCCCTGCGGGAGCAGCTGCCGCCCGCCGGGGGCCACAGAACTGCATTGCCGTGCACCCACTCACCCGCTCGCTCGTGGCCTTCGCTTTTGTGGGCAACTCAGCTGCTTTGCTCCTTTATCGAGTTGATGTGCGATTCGTGTCTGATTTATGGACGTTCGATGGCTGGCTCTTTCTCTCTTTTCATATATCGATACTGTGTTGGGCACTTGGTACAGTTGATACTCGGAAAAACTAGCACTTGCAAAAAAAATTGTAAAAAAGGAATCCTTGGACTAACTTCTCCTGACCGTGTCGCTCGCTCCAGAGCTAGTGCTCGACTGTGCCCGCTGCTGGCTCGGCCAGCGACGAGGCAGACTCGCTAGTTGCTCGTCCAGGTAGTCAAGGAGTTCAGGTAGTCGCGGTCCGGTTCAGGTAGTCGAGCTCAGGGTCTCAGCTGGTCCTTAGTCCTGTAGACCCAGTCCTAATGAGGGTTTGTTTTCTTCCACTACAGCTGTCTGGCTAATCGTCCCTCTGCCTGCCTGCCCGTTGTTCTATTATATTCCCTCCATATGTCCTTGGCTGCAGCTGCATTTCCTGTTTTCTCACTAGTTTTCTCAGAATACTTTCAGTCCTGGTCCGGTCCGGTTTCAGCTCCTTTCAACTTTTTCCACTCAGGTATAGACACAAACTGTTCAACTTTGCAATCAATGCTCGTTCGTCTCGTTCGCTTCGCTCGTCGCACTGCAACGGCTTCGACTTGCTGCTGGCAATGCCTCCTCGCTGCCATTGGCGATGGCAATGCCTTTCCCATATTCACATTTTGCCAAAGTCATTGACTTCTCCACTCTTTTCCCGTGCAAATTTTATTCTCACTGTACAAATTTAACTGAATTCCGTTACGTTGTTCGCCTCAGAGTCGTCTGCGAGTGCGAAGCGAAAAGCGTTATACAATGGAGCTGCCACTTGTCACAGCACAGCTCCGTAAATGTTGGGCAACGCCTCGAGCCTCCGCTGCACTCGGGAGATAGCTGCGAAGAGCCTTCCCAATGCATTATTGCATTATTATTCACTTCTGATTCCCAATCGCATCGTTTCTGCTTTAATATTTGAATTTTGCCAAATAAAAGATCGCGCACTAAACACAGTCCACGCAGCAGCCCCTTGCAGCTAGGTGGCAACGCCACGTGCACGAAGCGCCCAGCCCTGGTTTAACTGCCGTAAAAAGACGATGAGATTCAAAATAAATTGAATTCAAATTGTAATTGTAAAAAAAAATATCTATGTTTTAAAATAAATAGCAATAAAAATAAAAATAAAGGCAAAGCAAAAAATATATATAACAAATTCAAATTCAAATAAATTCAAATTGTAATTGTAAAGGGAAAAAAATTTATCTATGTTATTAAATAAATAGCAATAAAAATAAAAATAAAAGCAAGGCAAAAAATATATATAACAAATTCAAATTAAAATAAATTCAAATTGTAATTGTAAAGGGAAAAAATTTATCTATGTTATTAAATAAATAGCAATAAAAATAAAAATAAAAGCAAGGCAAAAAATATATATAACATACATAAAAGAAATAAATTTGTATGTTTTTCCAATAAGGAAATGATAAATTATATAAAGGATAATAAAATAAATTCTTAAGATAACTTTTTTAAAGCAGGAACAAAAGCGAAATAAAATACAAATGTTTCAAAATCGTACTTAAGGAATATACAAATATTTCGATAAAAAACAATCTATAGATATAATCATTTCAAATAGTCTATTATATCTATATAAATAAAAGTATAAGCCAGCAAATAACAGAGTGAGAGCATTGCAGTCGACAGTACCCGTTCACGTTCCCAAATGCATATTATATGGAGCCAATGGACTCGCTTTACACCTGGTGAACGGGCACCTGGATTACAAATTAACTACAAAGGAATATATAAAAGCTAAAGCAAATAAATGAGAATTTTAAAAAGAAGAATACTATACGGACTATTCGCATATCAAGGTGTACAGACTAGACTCACACGGCTATGCAGACGACTCCATCGTGATCTGATTACACACAGATATATACATATATACGCAATACAGATGCCCAAATGTATGGGCTAGTCGACATCGCCCCGATAATCGTTCTGATAGGTGACCGGCACACCGTCATCCTCTTTGGGCGGCTGTTGCTCGACGGAGGGCTCCTTTGGCAGAGTGTCGTCGCTCTCCTGGTCCACCTTCCGGGAAGGCTCAGAATTCGAGTCCGAGTCTGGCTCCTCCACGTAGGTGTAGTTGCGTGCGAGCAAGACGAAGAGCATCATGTTGAACAGCATTAAGCTGGCGAAGAGCGCAAACTCAGCCGACTGGGTGCGGACGAGCTGCACCTCCGCTATGGCCACCACCAGCATGTTGCCAATGGCCTCGGAGAGCAGCCAGCAGGCCTGCAGCACCGACTTCATGCTGCGCGGTGCCTGAGTAAACGAGAACTCCAGCCCCGTCACCGCGAACATTATCTCGCCGGCTGTCATGACCACGATCTGTGGTAGCTGCCAAAGTATCGAGAGCGTTGTGGGGGGCACCACCTCCAACATGTTGTACTCCTGCAGAGGGGATGAAAGACACAATTACACAGTGATACAAGTTTACTGCACGAATAGAAGGAAGACAATGGATGGGAAGGGGGATAGATGACAGACAAGTAGGAAGCGGGAAGGAAGCCTTTGTTGGCCAGTCACTCTTGGGAGATTCATTTTATGGAGTTCTCAACTGAACTAGTTCCAGCTCGTTCACTTACATATCCGTCGCGTGCATTGCCCTGAACCAGGAGGCTGTAGAGTCCTCCCTTCTGGACATCGAAGCTAGCGGCTCGCTTGCCATTGATGTCGAGCTCGCCATAGCCGAGGGCGACTTCGTGCAGGGCCGAGAGGTTGCCGATGTCCAGCTGGATGCTGGCGAGGCTCGACGCGGGAGCCCTCAGCCGAATGGGACCCTCTTCCGAGGGCGTGTTGATCAAAGTGCGCAGCAACAGAGGTCGATTGAGTCGCTGCACAGTGCTTAAGCCGTCGGAGAATTCCCGAAGACCGGCCTTGGTTAGGAAATAGCTGACTGATTGGCCTGGCTGAAGGTGCAGACGTCCCTCAATATTCGGGCAGCGTTTACTCGAAGACTTCGCCCTAAGGCCCACCTCCATAGCCCGAGGCACGCGGAGCTCCAAATTGGACCACATGGACAGCGAATCGATGGAGGCGGCAACTGCCTCGTGCTCGCTGATGAAATCATAGCGACACGGCATCCCATTGTAGAGACGTAGGTGGACCATGTTTGGGAATCTGGGCGCAGCCTTCGGCTCCAGCCGCTCGAGATACAGCTCCACAGACGCCGACAGAAAGAAGCCAATGGCGGCGAACAGCAGGCCAATGCTGAGCTTCTGCAGCGGGCGCGTGATGCCTACGCGTGCGAGCAGCGGATAGACGACATAGTCGAACAGTGGAATGAAGACGAGGATGAGCAGCGGGTTGATCACCTGCATCTGGTCCGGCTTGATGTGATAGCCAAGCACGTCGCCATCCATATGGGTGGCCTGGAAGGTCCAGCGCGAGCCCTGCTGGTCGGACAGGGCCCAGAAAGCAGGGAAGGGTATATAGAGCAGCAGGACCTTGATCAGGCGTTTTGTGTCGTACACCATCTGATCTCCCACAGAGGGCGCTGCATAGTCGAGAAAGTGGGGCAAAGGACTCTTTTTGCGATTCATCCGCCAGCCCTTGTACGCGCTCGATAGGCAGCTCGACACGCCGAAGAACATGTTGCCCGACGGCGAGCGCACCCTGTAGCGCAATCTGCCGGCCACAAAGATCCCCATCGAGATGATCATCAGCACAGCGGGCACCCCGAATGCCAGGGAGTAGCAGTCATCGTCCCCGAAGCATTGAACATCTGCGCGCAGGATGGGCGTGACCGCCGTGGAGATCATGGAGCCCGCATTGATCGCAAAGTAGAACAGCGAGAAGAACCTGGCCAGCTCCGCGCCCTGATCTGGCAGCCGGAACTGATCGCCGCCGAAGGCCGACACACAGGGCTTGATGCCGCCAGTGCCCATAGCAATCATCAGAAGACCCGCAATGGTGACAATCCTAGTAGAACAAGATAATTAGCAATTCGGATTCATGATCTAGATGAGCATGAACAGTGAAATCTCGGTTAGCGAACAGCTTCATCAGCCCACACAGAGGTCGTCTGTAATTCTTTTTTAGTACACTTCTGGATCAACTTTTTAGAACACACAATTAGAGCACCTAAATGCTCTTTGGAGTATATTGCGAGTATATGGAGTATACAATCCGAACTATATAGGCTAATAAGTTCTAATTAAAGATCATAGAATCATCCGTCCTGGCGAGAATTCACTGTGCATGCCTCATCCACATTCATATTAGCAGCTACATGTATAGGTCAGTAGGTACTTACTTAACAGGCATCAACGGTAAAGGTATAGCCCCAATGGCGACTATCATCGCACCGACACTATATACGATCGACAGGTACAATATCGTCTTGTACTTGCCCAGCCAGCCGTCCGCAACAAGAGCTCCACCGATGGGGAAAACGTAGACGAGCATCGTGAATACGTGAAAGAGCACGGTCGCCGTCTCCTCGTTGTACCCCAGCTTACGGGTAAGATAGAGCACCAGTATAGCTAGGAGAGGAGAGGCGGAGCTACACATAGAGGGAGGGGACAGTCATACTCCGAGGGGTCCCACTTACCACGCATGCCATAATAGTTGAAGCGCTCACAGAACTCATTGGTAACGATGAATGCCACAGCTTTTGGGTAATCCAGCAGCTAGAAGAGAACAGATGCGTCGTTAGCTGGCAAAGTCAAGTGAAGGGACTTGGAGAGTGATTTGAGCAATAAATTATTGGATCCATCAT
The DNA here is from genome assembly GCF_054131065.1 of Drosophila arizonae. Lineage (NCBI taxonomy): Eukaryota > Metazoa > Arthropoda > Insecta > Diptera > Drosophilidae > Drosophila > Drosophila arizonae. The sequence goes on along the minus strand of NC_142927.1, from coordinate 736,751 downwards.
TATCTCCAGTCTCATTATCTTCCACACTCGGCAAATCAAATGGGAAAAGTGCTGCATCATAGCTCGCTGACTGGACAAATTTCCATCAATTGCGATTGCCCACTAAACAGTTGTCTATATATAAATATCTACATGTATAGTGAGTGTGGGTATCTAGCTGATAGATAGGCCTTGTTTATGTCTGCCAAGTCTGTTAGTTTGAGGGCATTCAAGCGTAATCTCGTCTCATTATGAGTGCTACGAGAGATAATGTTTATATGCGTCTATGTGTATACACATATATTGGTATATAAATAGCAATTGGAATTTCTTCATTCAATCTTGATAGCATACGAAATCGTAGAGGGAATCACCTAGTCGAGCTCACTCGACTGAAAATGAAACCTTTAATACGATGCAAATACTCGCGGATTTATATCTATCGAACTCAATACAGGGTATTCTCAAGTCGATTCAGATCAAGGGCATTCAGCTAGTGGCTAGATCTGTAATGATTCGAGACCAGATGCCACAGACTGTGAAGCAAAGCAGACCTATTATTATGAATGCAGGGTATCGGCTAGTTCAGCTAAAGCGAAGATGAGTCAAAGTATTTATTTAAAAAAGTTAAAGTTTTCTAAGGGCATAAGTAGGTAAGACAAAAAAAGCAACTGAACAGGGTGTCGCCTAGTCGAGCAATAGATTACTATATGAAATCAAACATACAGACTTATATATAGATAGATAGGTAATTATGTATTCTCACAATAGTAAGACTGACCTATTGCGCTATCGCGATTGTTTGGGTAAGTCTATTCTTTCTCTCTCTGTCTCTCCTCAGTCTCTCTGTCTCTCTCTCTCTCTCTCTCTATCTCTCCCTCTCTGTCTGACTTTAGTGTATTTCATTTTCGCTTTCAATTCGTTTCGCATTTTATTTTGGTTTCTATCCGCATTTGCTGTTAGTCAAGGTGAGCCGGCAAACGGGTTTGAGCCACCTGCCCCAAGTAGTGGGACGAGACGTGAGTCAAATTTTAATTCTGCACTTGCAGTAGCTGAAATCACGCACAAAACCGTTAAAGACAAAGTCAAGCACAGAGAACCATTGCTTGAGTTTTTTAAAGTTGGTTTAACAGGGCTCTCCCTAAACCCCTTTTCCCTGGGTAAGTCACAGTTTTACAGGGTGCTTTGATCATGCAATATCTACATACATCTGTATAGCTCTACACAAACAGAGAGAATTCTATTCTTGTTGACACTGGTAAAGGCACAATGCAATTTGTATTTGTAGAGAGATATGGCCACATACATACACATACATACACATACATATATTTACATATTTGCTTAAGTCAGTATTGTAATGATATCCAATCGAGTTCCAACAGCTTATCGGAATTTCCCATCTCTATTTCGAGCTGACGATCTGCAGATAACGCTGCTTTTCACCATCACGCTCAGTCTCCTTCGCTCTCCTCGGCCGCCAGAAGTGTAAGGTGCCGCAATCGAGCGTAATCAATTAGACGAGGCGGTGATGATCAAATGACAATCACTTGAGCATAGGCAATGTTACACAGTATTACGTATAGCTTTATCGCCCCGATAGGCCGGACTATGGGGATGCCTGAAGGTCTATCAGTCTCAGGTTTTGTAAGAGACGTTCGAGGCGTTCAGTTGTCGATTACGTGACGTCACATTCTCACGACGCTCATTCAGACTAGTGGGTAATTATACCTGGCAGTATGCATTGCAATATACTATACATAATATATATATGTCAGCTGTATTTTTAATTGTGGGATCGAAAGCAACTAATTGCAGACCCGTTCAGGCACATCAATAATGGGATTTATTTATATACATATATTTAGTATATACATACATACATATGCATATATATAAATCTGTACCTATAGAGTTGACTGGGTTGTTCAACTCGTTGGTTCGTTGTCAGCTATTGAAAAAAAGTAGGTCGACGGCATCGGAAGACGAGTGTACCGCAAATTCATATCTACATACATGCCTACATATACATACATACATACATATGTATATTGTTTTGATTCTATGTATTTCGATTTCATTTCGATTTCGCTTTCGCGTGATTAATTTAATCAATTTGCGAGCAATAAAAGGATGATTGGCACACTCTAAACACATCTATATGTATACATATGTACATATATGTATGAGCAGCGAAGGTCATCTCTTTTTAGTAGAGAATTGGGTCAATATAGGAGATCCTCTAAATAGGCGCTATTCTTGACCAACGTCAATAAAAGAGTGAGAGAGAAAGAGATTTATATAAATTCCAGATCATTTGGTTAAGTTAGATGGATCTCCACTGTATATTGTGTAGATTATCCAGATTATATTAGAATCAACAATAAAATCGATTTCTATATTTATTTATCACATGATACAGCCTGCTATATGAGTCTTTCTCCATCTCGATCCAACTCTTATCTAAATTGTACTATCAATATTATGTAGCCACGCAATTTGGTATTATTTTCCCGAAATCTGTTTCTTGACTATGCTCTTAAAATACATGCATACATTTATCTTATCAGAAAGATACCTCCAGAACGAACAAAAGGGAAAGAAAGAAAACATAAATATATTGCATATTCATACGCATACATAGAGAGAAGACTTAAAAATAACTGTTCTTACTTTGGCTATGCGTGTTACAAGGCACTAACTGTAACACGGCACAGCTGTACGACAGCTTTGTCTCAACTGCTACTTAAATGCCCATACATACATACATACACACATTGGCATACATACATATATGTATGTATGTATGTGCATGTGTGCATATGGCCAAAAGTTGTGCACAATTTCTGCTTGCCAACTTGTAAATGTACATATTTGTAGGTATACATACATACATACATATGCATGTCTGTATGGGTACATATGTATGTATGCTTTACAAGATCTGCACTCATGTGTGCGTGTGTGCGTGTGCTTACATATGTACATATGTATGTACATTTGTACTTTCTCAAGTGCCAGCTGAAAGTGACAATAAACTGACGCAGGCGTCGCAGTCGACGCAGTCAGTTGATGCTGTCTTTGCAGACTTCTTTGACTGATTTCTTTTCATTCCAAGTTTAGGGCTCGCTGACCATAACTTGCGCATGTGTGTGTGTGCGTGTGTGTGTGCGTGTTTGGCAATTAGGCAGGTAGTTTTTTTACTTACATATGTACATACATACACAATGTACATATGTATGTAAGTATGTTTGTGCAATCGAGCTCCATAATTGTCCAGCAAATCGTTTAACGCAACGGTACACTAGGCTTACCTCTTGCTCTTTCTCTGCCGCTTACTGCTTCTCACTAATTGCCAACTCTTTTGATTTGCTATTGGCAGCAGCCCCTGTTGCTTCAACGTCTTCTGCTTTCATTATTTGTTGTTCTTGTTATTATTGTTGGTGCGGTAGTAAACTACAAAAACACATATACACACACATACTCACAAAACGAACAAAAGGCTCAGCTCAAGTTCAATTTACGGCTTGGAATTTAATCAACTACCGAAAAACGCACGCGCGAACTTGCAATATTTTTTAGCAGGTGCTGCCAGCTGCTGCAGCGCAGTCACGTTTGCGCACAAAACAAACAGCGAAGAGGCAGAAGCAGAGACAGACGCAAAAAGACGCATACGCAGACGCAGGCGGCGACGGCGACGTCACTGCGAGGGCGAATATATGTACTTAAATGAAGCGCAAGTCAAGTGTAAGCTGCGCTTCTAAGCGATAATTCGGCAGACATCCTAATCCAAAGAAAAAATAATAATAATAATAATAATAATAATAACAATAAATAATAAAGTAAATAATAAGTAACAAGAAATAAACAGCTACATAGAAAAAGCGTCAAATGAGAATTGAAAATAAACAGCGAGCAGATTGGTTTAGTTGAGGGGGGTGGGGGCAATAGGCACGAGAGCTACACACATACATTTGTACGTTTGTATGTATGTACGTTGCAGCGCCATTTAACTAACATTTCGCTCTCGCGCTCACTCTCGCTCTCTCACTCTCGCGCTCTTTTGTTAGTTTAGCTGCCTGCTTAGTGCAGCGCAGCGCAGTCGTCGTCGTTGTCGCCGTCAACGTCAGCGCATTGGCGGCGTCTACCTCATTCCTCTCAAGTTCAATGCTTACAACTGTTAAATATGAATTTACATATGTTTGCATCAGTGCTGCCAGCTGCTGAAGAAGTTGCATTGTGGGTAAAAATAAGCAAAGAGACCATAAAATGTTGGAATGACAGGCAAGATGACAAAATACACAAAATATGGGGAATATGTTTAGAAGTGTTTTTTTTTTTTTTTGCTAGCAAATAATAATTCCACACAATATGTTAGTTAACGCAGTTGAGCGCTTCGTTTGCCGACTTTTTTGCAATATGAGCTAAAATTATGCTAGAAATAGGCTAGATGGGATTAGCCACAAATAGGCTGAACTGGCAACACTGCTTCGCATATGTGTACTTATCTCAGCTTCTCCCCTTCCACGGCCGCAGCTTTAGCGCCGCAATCTCAGCTGAGCGACAAATGCGAAGCGCATTTGGTGCTTCGCGTAAGCCCAGCCAGCGAACGACGAAAAAGAGAAGGAATACTTAGCGTTAACTCGGCTATGACAACTTTTGAATACCCTTTTTGACAGATATCATTTATATACAGATACCGCTAATATATAAGTAAATAAATAAATAGATAAAAAAAACAAGTAAGAAAGCTCCAGTCGAGACTGCTCGACTAGGAGATACCCTGAACCCTCCAAGCTGATATTCTAATCATTCTGCACTTCTTTTATGCACACATACATACACATGCATCCACACGCACGCATAAGCCTGCGCTCTGCTAACTGCGCAGTAAGCAGCGACTGCGCTTGGGCTGCGCTGCAGTGTGGGCAATATTATGAGAATTTATTTGTTAAATAATTTCTTTTGTAGACATACGATCTTAATGAAACTTTTAGAGCGTAATCATATGGTGAATATGTGTGTATATTCCAAAGCCCAAGTCTCTAGTATTTGAAATACGCTTTTTACAAAAGTGATGGTGAGGGGGTGAATTTAAGGGTGGGGGGTAAATTTTACCAAAAACCGAAATTGTATAAATTGCATATAAGCATACATTAAAAATTTGGAGACTCTAGCAATAAGGGTGTAGAAGATATAATTTTATAACTGGTTTTCGATAAGGTTTTTTATCGATAAAAAAAGATCGGGATGAGTTAGCGATTTTTAATGATAAACTTGATATGCGCGCTGTAATTACGGACATTTAAAAAAAATTTGAAGTCTCTAGCTCTTATATCTTCTGAAATCGACGCGTTCATACATACGGACGGACGGACGGACGGACGGACGGACGGACAGACAGACGGACAGGGCCAAATCGACTCAGCTCGTCGCCCTGATCAAGAATATATATACTTTGTGGGGTCTGCCACGCCTCCTTCTGCCTGTTACATACTTTTAACAAAACCATTATACCCTGATTTCCCATTTTCAATGGGTTCAGGGTATAAAAAGTAAGAAAGCTCTAGTCGAGACTGCCCGACTAGGAAATTCCCTAAACTCTTCGAAGAATTTCACAACAATTCTTCGCATCTTTCGGCTTACACAAGAAACACATACACAGAAAGCCGTAGGGATGCAAGCATAAACACGCATTGATTGCAGTGTGTACTATGGAAACTTTAGGTGTGGGGGTAAATTACAACAAAAATCGAAATTCTATAAAATACCTCAAAGGGTGTATAATTAAAAAAACTAGTTTTAGACAAGGGGTTAAATTGATTGTTTGAGAAAAACTCGATATACGCGTGTATACAAGTACCTAGGAAAACTAATTTCAAGTCTCTAGCTCTTATATCTTCTGAAATCGACGCGCTCATACATACGGACGGACAGGGCTAAATCGACTCAGCTCGTCACCCTGATTAGGAATATATATACTTTGTGGGGTCTGCCACGCCTGTTACATACTTTTAACAAAACCATTATACCCTGAGTTCCCACTGAAAATGAGTTCTGCGTATAAAAATTGGGCTAGTTTATATTTAGCTCTTACCTCATTATCAGATTCATTCCCCGTGTTCTCCAGACTGTCTGACTCGTCATTCTTATCCGTATCATTGATATCGAATTCCGCATCTTGGAAGCGGGTGCGAGCGCTGTTAACGCCAGCATTTTCATCCCCGGAAAAAGTACGTAATGAACCTGGAGGGAGAGGGAATGACAGAGAGGCAAAGGGACAGAGACAGAGAGAAAGAGCGACAGAGAGAGAGAGAGAGATAAAGAGAGAGAGAGATGGAGAGTGATGCAATGAGCAGGGGAATAGGGCGACATTAATTGAGAGATTAAAATATGTTCACATACCCACTTCGCTATCCGAGTGAAGGTAACTGCCAGCGTAGTCGCTCGACGGTGAGCTCAAATTCAAATCCAGATCCTCACCAGGCTTCCGAAACATTTAAAAGCGTGGACGCCAAATATATGAAATTGTTGATAGGAGACTCGAAGCTATGCAATTTTCCTTGACACATGAATGGGCGGCATTCATGCACATAGTACATATGTGTGCAGTTGGATCGGCTGGAAAGCCGATTCCTCTCCAATCTAGTCAGAGGGCGACTTAGAGAAAATTCCCATTTTGTTTTTACTTCCGGCTAACTGAGCACATTTGTATATGGAAGCCTGACAGCCGACTCGTGACTTACTCCGACTACATTTGCGTTTCTGATTTTCGCAAATCCTTTGTAAGGGTTCCCCTTCGAGCTTTCGAGCTAGACGTAGCCGTAGGCACATTTGTGGAGCCCAAAATAATAGCCCTTGGCTGTGTAATCGAACTTGGGGAAACTCCCATTACAGGTAATTTATGAGTTTCGGACCTGTTTACCTTTCAGCTAATCTAAAAAAACACTTGGTTTATGACAAAGTTATTTAGCTTGTCAGGGGAGTGTGCAGCTTTCAAGTGCATGATCTATAAAGTCAGCAACTACACTTGGGATATTATTTGTAATATATCATCTCCCTATATGTATATGAATATACATATATGTAAGTATGTATATGTATCTAAGTCATAGGTCTAATCAGAGATTAGCTTTGTTTCTGTTTCACAACAAAGAAATATATTTATATTTTCTATTGCTAGCTTGAAATTCTCAAGACATTGCCTAACGATTCTATATATATATATATATATATATATATATATATATTATATATACATACATATATATAAACATATATTATCGGGAATTTGTGGTTGTTAAACTTGCCTATAACATCATACAAACTTCTGACTCAATCCATTCATAATGCGACTTTAATATTTATATGTAGATACATATGTATATGAGTTCCTGCAGTTAATAAATCGTCTAACCAATAACAACCCATAATTCAGTCATACAGCCATTTTTACGATATATGTACATATACATATGTATATACATATGTATAGATCGGAGTGCGTATGAAGTATTATATAGTTAATCGTAAATATGTCCCTGGTACAGTTATCCGCTTATCACCTATCACTTATCAATTATCAGCCATCAGCCATCAGCTATAAAGTCTAATCTATCGCTTATCGATTATCGCTTATCGCTTATCGGCGGAACGATTAAGCATATAAAACAATGTCGCTCTCAATTGCGCCAAGTCAGCTCTATCCATAGATTAGAGCATTGGAATAGACTTTTGCTTGGGAACAACCTTAGTCGCCCATCTTAGAGCTGCGAATATAGAAAAACAATTATACCTATTGAGCTGAATAGTATCAGTAATATCAGGAGTGATAAGATACTTTAAACTTATTTCAAATAGGGAATCAAGATTGATAGAGCTATTTAGTATTAATCGATAAGGCGAAATTACCAACTAAGTGAATTCTAATTAAATGGAGGTCAGTATATTGATTCAACTGGGAACTAATCTAACTCGCTCACACTACCAAAACAACTAAAATAATTTATATTTATTATCGACCTGCTTGAAATTTCAGTAGGTCAAGCTAATCCACCTGCAATACTTTCGTATTCTAGAATTAGACTTGTTGAAGCTGACAGTTTGTAGCCCCAAAGCGATAACCTCTAGGAGAAGAGAAAGATTAGACGAGCTTTGCATGAAGTCTATATACTCTCATTGCACTTTGTAATCGAGTATTGCATTGCAGAGCGCTGACTAGGCGGATAACTATGTACATATACTATACTAACTACTGAGATATATGTATGTTTGTATACAGACAGGTAGCTAGGCAGAGGTATGCAGCCAGGTGGTAATTGAAAAGTATCTTGTAGATACGCCTAAACTCTCGACACGTTACCTAACCAGACGCTGTGCAGATAAGAAATGAATTGGCAGAAATAAACAGAAGAAAGCAAACCGCTTAATTAATGTTTGTCAGATAAGGCGCTGATATCGAATGCTTCGCTCTATTGAAGTATTCGTATACAGCTGTATATATGGTCCATATATACAGCTATACTTTATGTAGATCGCTCGGATCAGTCACTCAATAAGGCGAAGGACGTGCGCACGCGTTCTCTGCTCGTAAATACTTCAGCTGCACCGATAAACCAATAAGACGATAAGCTGATAGCCTGATAAGCCGATATGCGCTTAGTTAACGGTTTACAGCGACAGCGACTGCGAGCTGGTGATTGCCAATGAATGACTTTGACTTCGCCTTCGACTCCGCTTACGCAGGACACACGAACGATCGCAGTCGGCGTCAAGCTCAATGGCGGAACGCAACTGCAGTGAAATCCAATCGGAGGTCATTCGCTACCGTTGGCTTTGACAGCTCAGGAATCGTGTGCAGTTGCAGTCGACGCATACGCAAGGAATTCATGCAGTCGCAGTCGCTGCCACCGTCATTGCTCGGCATCGAAGTTGCAAACGAAATCGAAGGGCACGTGCGCAGTCGCTATCGCATTCGCACTCTCGCTCGCGTTCGCAGTCTCAGTCGCTGTCACCGTCGCTGTCGCTGTCGCGACGCTGCTTCGAGTCTGAGTCGAATTCGAATTAGTTTGACGACGCTGATGCCGGTGCCGCTGCCGCTGCCGCTGCTGGCAGCGACGCCGACGGATTCTTGAGTTGACTTACGCGCTTCGGACATCATTCAGTCAGTCAGTTGAATGCCGTTGGCGGACTTGGACGCGAGTCGAGCAAGCGCGTTCCCATCGTTTTTTGTTTCCACTGCACGTTCTCACTGTTTAACTGAAATTTTAGTGTTGTCGTTTCTCTGTTAAATGTTTATGACGTGAGTGTTAGCTATTACGACTATAATCACGAATCGTGCAACACAGATATATTCATTGACTTTTTGTTTACATCTTGAATCCAATATAATTATTTGTCTTATTTATTTTTATTTTTATTTTTTTTTTTATTTTGTATTTTTATCACTTTCTGTGTGTTTTTATTTGTGCCTCTGAACTTTACGTGTGAATTAAAATAATAATAAAATTCAGAAAATATTGAAAGCTTATCTCGATTTTATATTTAAATTTTTAAGTGTTGTTTTGTTTTTTTGTGTTTTTTTTTTTTTTTTTTTCATGTAACTTTATGGAATCGTTTCTGATTTCTCTTCTCTCTTTTCGATTCCAAGTGTCGCGTAACGGATATAAAGTGATAACAACCCAACAGCGAGATGACGGAAAATGAAAATGGTAATTCTTTACTTATACTTTTTCTATTGTACATATATATATATACATACATAACGGATAAGAAGAGAAAATAATCCAAAGGTCCTATCAAAGGGTTCCCCTAAGTAGTGTAAACAAACTATATACTGCTGATTGCTGTAGGGCCTATCCGACGAGTAAATACATGAATAATACATTTTGAGAAACAGAAATATGTGTGTAACTCTTCACAATTAGCGGAAGTGTTATGTGGCAGGAAATGCAAGAAATCAGTGTATACATTGAGATTTTAAAAAATTTATAAACATACTAGATAAATCAAATAAATATATTTTAAATAGTGTATAAGTAACCTCTGCTTCATCGTTGGCTCTATCCGTATTGTTGTCAACTAAGACTTTTGGAGTATTACTCCAATAAATAACCCTTACACATGTCCACAGATAGCTCTTATCTCGCATAATTGGCGATTAGGCATTAGTTCTTCACCTCTTCAATTCTTCCAAGAATACCCGATAGAGGCGCGTGTACTAAATCTTAGTTGAGCCAATCTTATCGGGTCGATAAGCTTCTAAGTGTTCGCTCGTCACGGCAATCTGTAGCGCGGCTTCACTGTACTCATTGAGCGAATGCCATTATTTGTGCGTGAATATACGAGTATATACATCTGGATAAATATATAAATAAATATATATATATCAATCAATCAATCACGATTGACATTGAATTCACTCGTATTCTATTCTATTCTTGAGCTTGTAGCATTTATTTACATGATTGATGCTGATCTTGTCAATCATGATTGATGTTCTGCTTTTCAAGTATACACGAACCATCAATCGTAATCCCTTTTCTGTATTGCCATAGACAGTCAATCAATCAAGCTTCAAGCATGCTTGAAGCTGCATTCAACTTCAATGTATGGCTAATGCTAAGGCGCATTTGCATTTCCTAGTATGAGTAACGTATGGAAATTTGTTCATATAGAGCGTTTCATAATACATAGTATACTTCAGATAGACTGCGACTAGATTTAATTGGTTGCATGACTAATTGGCGGCAGCCCAAGTTGACTGACTGACTGACTATGCATCTGGATGCTGTTCGAGTCGGGGGTATTGTTGTGGCGCACTACCTGTTGGTCGGTAATTGCGGTTTTTGGCACCAATAATCAAAAGAGAAGAAGGAGAGAAGATTGGAAAAGAGAAAGGAAAATTTAAGACCGAATTGAATAATAAGAAGAAGGAGGCAGAGAAATAAAAGAAAGAGTTAAAAGCAGATGGATACGAGTAGAAGGCGAAGAAGAAATTAAGAGAAAAAGTCGAAGTAAATAAAAGGAGAAGAAGATGAAGATGAAGAGAAGAAATAAAGGTATATCAAAAGAAAAAAGAATATAAAATAGCAGAAGAGAAGATACAAAGCAGAAGAGCAACAGAATAAGAGACAAGACGACATGAACAGATAAGAAGATATAAGAGAAATAAGAAGAAAAGGAAACAAAGAAGAGTGAAGAGACTCTTGCAACGAAATCAAGGCACATAAGAAACTAGAGAAACGCGGCCAAGGAGTGAGTTTGACTCGTGGGAAAATACGCGCCGCTACGAAGATATAGTGGAGCCAAGCAATAGAGCTATCGTAGGACCAATAAAATGTGGGCCATATTGAACAAAGGCTTATCAATGAGAAGTGAGCTTAATCGCTTGTAAATCAGTTTGGCGCTGTTCACAAAACAAACGCTATTCTGTAGCTGATAGTGCGAAGGCAGCTATAAAAATGATAAGCCGAATCGAATCTATATGGAGCTGTTCCCACAATTTACGACTCGCAACTTGCGACCCGCGACCCGCGACCAGTGACTCGCGACTTTATCAAGTGGTAATCACATGGCGTTCCCTGTTACACATGTACATCCGAATCGTATTACCTGCCACTCGTACACGTTCGCCCATTTCCCCTTATCTCACTACCAAGAAATGCTCATGACTAAGCTCAATAGATTTTCCAATTAAATTCAAGGAGCAAGTATGAGAACACTCTCACAGGTGGATACTGTCAAGTTTTCTTTCATGTATTGATAACGAAGAAATATATATAATGTAGAGGGACAGAGATAGAGAGAGAGAGAGGGAGTGAGATAGAGAGAGAGAGAAAGAGAGACGAGTAAAAACTCTCACATTGAGCAATCAGAAAATCTGTTGGAATGAATAAATGAAGCTATAAATATATCAACCCAAGCTATGAATCAAGAGTTTTTAATCAACTCTAAAGATCTCAAGAGCAAACTGAGTGTAAATAAGATGTTAGCATGGCAATGATTGACTACAAGATACCCTGAATGAATGTATTATCATAATATAGACAACCAACGGCCAAGGCTCTATGACTTGGCAAATATATGTATGTCTAAGGCAACCAGGGGGAGAGAGAAGGAGAGAGAGAAATCATGAGTGAGTCACTGCATGAGAATGCCACGCAATCAGAGCTATCGGCAAGCGATATTTATCGATAATTGAGCCATTGAATGAACGACAGACGACATTGAACAATTTGCACAAATTTGTTTTGCTAGTTCCCATCGTCTCGACTCGGTTCGAATCAAATCAAATCGAAACTTCAAATAGCCACCGCCAAGCGATACCTGACTTTGATAAGCGTTACGATACGAGGGACGACAAAACAGTGGGCGGAACGCCAACGAAAATAGAAATTAGGAGCAAGCCACGTCGAGTACAAGGCAATTCATGCATTTGATATGAGCGAATTCCTCGACTTGTGCGAATTATACGGTCGGAATGTCCGTCATAAATGTTTATCAAAATGTTTATCATGCGATTAACGAATGATCGACTAAACGCTTTCTGCTTTATTGAATGGGAGCTGAGACTACCTGACTTCCAGCTGATAGCACATGTCAAGTCCAGCATTGCTTTTTGAATGGGCAGTCTATTGCCTCGACTCCCCCCTCCCCGACACTGAGCGCCTCGAAGACTAAACGCGCAGCTGACAGATGTGGAGCCCACATAGCAATAATTGCTTTGTAACAGTGTTTTATTCATAGGGTCTCAACGATTCCTTCTCCGACAGCTAAGCACCCGGTCTAAATGAGAGGCCAGCGAGCAGTAGATTAAGACTTCAGCTGCTGTGCATAGCTCCTTGCTTACGAGTCCCGCATACTCCCAGAGAGGGAATCAGCTCGTCGACCCTTGGCGATCCTGCTTCACTTGACTAACAGCTGAGAGCTGTGCAATTCGTCAGCTGACAGCTAATGCATCTTAGCATTAGGATTTGGTTCCATTCAACTCTTCGCAATCGCATTCATAGGCATATCCATTTACGATGTTTGACAAGCGGACAGCTGAGACTAGCGGGCGCATTATCTGTATGGCCTGGAGCACGTATTTGGATTCCCCTTTGGCGATAAATGACGCTCTGTTTGGCTAATGCTTGAAAATTTATGCCCTGTGTCTGATTCCATATTTCATTTGACTTTGAAACGATAAAGTGTGCCTGATCTGTGCCATAGGAGCTTTGCTACTGTCAGTCGCGATGGCATCGCCGCCAGAGATAGTACCGCTTCTTGGTGACATTCCATTGACTTTTTCAGTAGACTGCCCGACTGAGCTGATTTCCTTTCTCCCCCTTTTCCTTTGCAGATATCAAGCCCGCTGAGGCAGGCGCTGTCGAGAATACATCCTTCACAGCGGAGTCGAAAGCCGAATCAGTCCAAGAGTCTCCAGCCCCCACTGCTGCGGCAAGCGTAGAGCCAGCGAGCAATGGCAAGTCTCTGGCAGAGCTAGACCGGAAGACGAATGCCATCGAACCAGAGCCCAGCAATAACTTCAAAACTGTTGCCGAGGCGGAGGGCCAGCAGAAGGTAAGCACAGGCAAAGACCGGAAGCTTTTCGTCCGATTTTAATCCGATCCTTTTGACACTTTACAGAAATTACCCTATCCCAAGGCCGTATTCTTTATCATCAGCAATGAGTTCTGCGAGCGCTTCAACTATTATGGCATGCGCAGTAAGTAGTGAACGAAACTCGTATCTTCCGTATCCCACGAATCTATCAAAAATGTTCGTGATTTCTTTACGAGACTTCTTGGATAAATCCCGCTAATCCTTGTTCTTCTTATTTCACCATCCGTAGCTGTCCTGGTCCTCTATTTGAGTAGACAGCTGGGCTACTCAGACGACACGGCGACTGTGGTGTTCCACGTGTTCACAATGTTCGTCTACTTCCTGTGCATATTCGGTGCTATCATTTCGGACTCATGGCTAGGCAAATTCAAGACAATTTTGTACCTGTCGCTGGTTTATATTTGTGGATCGGTGCTGTTGACCCTGGGCGCCATTGGACCTTTGAGCCTGCCGGTGGAAACGTTTACGATATTGGGCCTAGCCCTGATAGCGCTTGGATCGGGGGGCATAAAGCCGTGTGTCTCGGCCTTTGGCGGCGATCAGTTCAAGGTGCCGGAGCAACTGAAGCAAATCACTTCGTTCTTCTCGCTCTTCTACTTCTCCATCAATGCGGGCTCGCTCATCTCGACGACCGTCACGCCCATATTGCGAGAGGATGTGCACTGTTTCGATGACATCAATTGCTATCCATTGGCCTTCGGAGTGCCCGCCATCCTAATGATCATATCGGTGGTCGTCTTTGTCCTCGGCCGTCCACTCTACAAGATTAAGCCGCCAGCTGGCAATATGGTGGTTCTGGTGAGCAGCACGATCTGGACAGCAATCACAACGAAGTGCAAGGAGAAGAAGACAAATCCGCGCGAGCATTGGCTGGATTATGCGGACAAGAAGTACGATCGCAGAATGATCGAGGACGTCAAGGTGCTCATGCGTGTGCTCTTCCTCTATCTGCCGCTGCCTGTCTTCTGGGCACTGTTCGATCAGCAGGGCTCGCGCTGGACCTTCCAGGCGACGCGCATGGATGGCGACATGGGCTCCTGGGACTTGAAGCCGGATCAATTGCAAGTGCTCAACCCGTTGCTCATCCTTATCTTCATTCCCCTATACGATGTCGCCTTCTACCCGGCCTTGCGTCTGATTGGCATACGTCGTCCATTGCAAAAGCTTACCATGGGCGGAATCCTAGCTGGCATTGCCTTTATCATTTCTGGCATTGTCGAGCTCAATCTGGAGGTAAGTTTCCCTCTACCACACTGATAGTTGTTGCACCCACCTTACTCTATTCACAACTCTCTCTTTCTCCCTCTCCCTCTCTTGGTGTCTCTCTGTCCGTCTCTATTGTGCTCTCGTTCTCTTTGTTCTGTTTTGTCCACGTAGAAAACCTATCCCCAATTACCTTACGGCCAGAATGTGCAGCTGCGCATCTTCAATCCAGAGAGCTGCGCTTACACATTCAAAACGAACCTTGATTCCCTGGACTCCTGGAAGTTGGAGCCATATAGCATGCAGGTGGAGAAGCACATCTATGTGAAAGACAAAGTTGAGCTAAAATATGAGATCATCGGCACGGATCCCGCTTGTCCAGAGTACAAGGCTGGCACGCAGGTGCTCACGGAAAACGCTGCCTGGTCGCTGTTCCTCAATGCGCGCAATGAGACGGTACCCGGCTCAGACTCTTTCTGGCTGAAGGATTACGTCAACAAGCCCTCGGACAGCTACCCCCTGGTCCGTACTCTCGCCAAGGTGCAACAGCAGCGACGCATCGTGTGGAAGAGCAACAAGGAGCAGTACGAGTACAATGCGAATGAGACGAACCTGGTGCGAGTCGCCTCTGGCGACTACGCCGTCTCCATTGACAACAAGCTAGTCGGCCAGTTCAGCGTCCACACAGGCGGCGTTTACACTCTGCTCATCAATGAAGTCAATGACGACTATGCCCACAGGCTGGTTGAGGTCACGGAGCCCAACTCAATGAACATACTCTGGCTGATACCGCAATACGTGGTCATGACCCTGGGCGAGGTCATGTTCTCTGTGACAGGGCTGGAGTTCTCCTATGCCCAGGCGCCGCCCAGCATGAAGTCTGTGCTGCAGGCCTGCTGGCTGCTGACCGTGGCCTTCGGCAACGTCATCGTCGTGATCATCGCCGAGGCGGCGCTCTTTGAATCGCAGGCCAGCGAGTTCTTCCTGTTCGCCGGTCTCATGTTCGCCGACATGCTGCTCTTCATGTTCATGGCCTACAACTACAAGCCAAATGATCCTAACAAGAGCGAGGAGGTCGAGCCCTTGACCAACGGCGAGGGTCGCGATATACCACCCCTCGACATGGGCATCGATAACAAGGCCCAAAGCATTAATGAGTAGAGCCCCCCGCTTCCCTTGTTGTGTATAATAGAAAGCTCTACCCTTAATGCCTCCCCATCCCCCATTCCTCACCCCACTCCCTTCCAATTGGAATTTCTATAAGTTTATACAGATATATATTTTTAATTTGTGTCCCTTACAATGTAAGTGTGAAGCTCGACGGTTTTAGGGGTCGTCGAGCGGTTGTTGAATATGAAAAGACATAGTACGCTTTAAATTAAACTAATCTAATTAAATAAATACGAAATTATAATCATACCTGTGTGCTCGTCTCTTTATCTCTCTTTCTCTTGAGAGGGAGGTTTGATTTGTCTTGCTTCTTATCTTCTCGTCGCCTTCACCTCTGCCTCTACTCCCTTCCTTCTTCCATCGCTCCTAGATCCTAAGCCTCTTTCCTTTCCCTATCTGCACTGGCACTGTAGGCAATTCGATGTGATTTGAAGCCATCTTCTTGGAACAGTTTCTTTAACGCCCGATGAACAAAGTAAGTCACAGTCTAGGTTTATCAATCTATCTTCGAGAAGATCCATCGATAGATAAGTTTGTTCCTTGTGCTTAAGGTAAGTTCAAGTCTTGAAAAGATTGGAACCTCTAGATCTACAGAGCGACACAACAAGAGGTGCTTGAGGTGCTTTCCAGGCGCCTTCAATTCATAGAGGCTAACTCTATGTAAAAAGAAGTCCAAATAAGACCCTTCCTAGGTCTGGTCTTGGTGTCGCCCACACTGTAGACAGCTCGATCTTTACAGCGCACATATCCGACTCTACCGGATGCTGGCACCACGCAGCTGCGCATTCTGAGCGGCATACCCGACTGCGATTACAGGGTGCGCAGTAACCTGCCAGGTGAACAGGACACTGTAACGCTGTATGGCATCGATTTCTACTCGAGCGGAAGCCTGGCCACAAGCAATGGAAGCTTCACGCTGGTCTACACCATTGACCGACTAACGAAAGGTGAGTGGGAGGAGGCGTGAATGCCCAGAGGGCGGTGCAGGAGTAACCCCCTTGCATTGCAGGCTGCCCAGATGTGGAGGGTGGCACGCAGCTTCTCGTGGAGGCAACGGCTCATACCCTGTTCCTGCGCTCCGAGCATATGGTATCGAAGCTCTGGTACGTGGATGACCTGCAGAAGTCGAACAAGTCGAAAGCTCTAGTCCGCACCTTGGCCAATATGGCAGCAGGCAAACGAATCGTTTGGCAGGAGGTGCGCAGCGGGAACACGGCTCTGGAGCTGCAGGCGCGCAACTACGATCTGCACGAGCTGAACACCATCGAGTACCAGGTGTTCATAGGTCAGCAGCTGATTCATCAGCAGATGCTGCGTCCTGGCGGTGTCTATGCGTTCGTCATTGGCCCGGCTAGCAATGAAGATCACTCCTCGCACATGTTCGAGCTAACTGAGCCCAATTCCATGAGCATGCTCTGGCTGATACCGCAATATGTGGTCATGAGCTTGGGCGAGGTCATGTTCTCTGTGACAGGTCTCGAGTTCTCCTACTCCCAGGCGCCACCGAGTCTCAAGTCCCTGCTGCAGGCCTGTTGGCTGCTGACCGTGGCCTTTGGCAATGTCATCGTCGTGATCATCGCCGAGCTCAAGTTCTTTAAATCGCAGGCCAACGAGTTCTTCCTTTTCGCCGGCCTCATGTTTCTCGATATGCTGATTTTCATGTGGTTCGCCTTCTACTACGTTAGCTACGACGAGGTCGCAGCAATGCACCAGAGGAAACTGATCAAAAAGAGACATTAAAGCATTGAAATATTGTAATGTGCACAAATATCAATTATTGTATTACTAAATGTTGTCGGAATAAATGTTGCGATTCGAAAAAGCATTTCCACGCGCGCCTAATTAATCAACTTTTAGTGTGACCATAGCTTCCAATCCTCCAAAAAACATAATCATATGCAATTAAAATACTGTATTAAAAAAATACAACAAAAATAATTATTATTAAGGGCATCTGAAAAATCACAATCAATTTTATATAATCTGTCATTTCATATGCAGTGAAATTTGAATTTACCGCCAGCTTAGTGTGCCCATATCTTACTAATGAGGAAATCAATGGACAACATTTAAAAAAGTCGCTAAACAACGCATAAGCTAACTTAATAAAATATTCAAAAAGGTGTAAGAAATATATTCTACTTTTATAAATGAATTCTGCTGTAACCAGGGCTGGTCGAGAGACATGCACACTGACTATTTTTGCTGGCGTTGCCAATAGTCGTTACCAGTAAGTTGGCAGCCCCGCCTAATCATTTGACATAAGGCATATTTAGTGCGTTTTCGCCGTTGTCTAATGAAAAAAATACGAACAAGAAGAAGAACAGTCTGCTGCAATCATATGACTTGTCGATCGATAGAGAAAAATAAAGGTTGAATATTCGTCGTGCTCTGCTACGTGTTGGTTTAAAAAAGCGTTTGCAACAGTTTTAACAAACACTTACCAGCCCCAAAACAGCCGAACGGAGTGCATCCACCCAGCCAAGCCAAACCAAGTGAATTCCAGCGAATTTCCAATCTCATCTCTGTCTCTGTCGCTCTCGCTCGTTCTTCCATCCCCATTTTTTGTGCATTATGGACAGCTCGGGATTCATGTTCAACGTAGACAATGGCTACCTGGAGGGCCTCTGTCGCGGCTTCAAGTGCGGCATACTCAAGCAGGCCGACTATCTCAACCTGGTCCAATGCGAGACGCTGGAAGGTGAGTGTAACAACTTCAATTTAATGGCCTCCATTTCCAATACGCCCGCCCCAGTCACATGACGAGCTATCAGTCACACATACGTACGCACACATGCATATGCGTGTTTGTGTATTTGCGTATAAGCTTGCCTTGTGATTTGTTGTCATAATACCCTGTAAGTTAATCATGCCAGCAGCATATTAGCTATGCGAAATAGATTATGCACAATTGTGAAATGTAAATGTGAAATGTGAGTATAGATAGATCAGCTTCACATGTACATTTTGTATACTATACATTAATTCATTTATTTCAATCACAATCGCTTGTACCTACAGTTTGAGAGTCACGCGCTTGTGCTACCTGTTGACTAATTGAGCAGAGAGAAAAGAGAGAGAGTTAGTGAAGAGAAGAAGAACAGTTTTGTGCTGACTGAAGCCAATAATTTTTACATCAGCTATTGCTATTGATTTCTTATCGGAGTTGTAGAGTCGTTGATTGAGTCTATTTCTCTCTCTCTCTCTCTGTCTTGGTCTCTCAACCCTCATTTCCGTAATACTGCTCCTCGAAAGAATCGTCAAGTACGTCTCAAGGTGCTAATCTTCAGTTTATAGTTTGGGAATGTTCCCTTTTTTGACCAGCATAGCTGGAGACTCGCAAGAGTTTACCACATGTGATTTAGTGTTCAGGCACCCGATCCCTTGAGCGCGAGCAGCAAACCTCACTATTTGCATATCTCTCCTTTTTACAGATCTAAAGCTGCATCTGCAGGGCACGGACTATGGCAGCTTCTTGGCCAATGAGCCGTCGCCGCTTTCGGTGTCGGTGATCGACGACAAGCTGCGCGAGAAGCTGGTCATTGAGTTCCAGCATATGCGCAACCATGCTGTGGAGCCGCTGTCGAACTTCCTCGACTTCATCACGTATGGCTATATGATTGACAACATCATATTGTTGATCACGGGCACACTCCATCAGCGCCCCATCTCGGAGCTGATACCCAAGTGTCATCCGTTGGGTAGCTTCGAGCAGATGGAGGCCATCCACGTGGCCTCAACGCCCGCCGAGCTCTACAATGCGGTTCTGGTGGACACGCCTTTGGCCCCGTTCTTTGTCGACTGCATTTCGGAACAGGATCTGGATGAGATGAACATTGAGATCATTCGTAATACCCTGTACAAGGCATATCTGGAGGCATTCTACAACTTCTGCAAGAACATGGGCGGCTCCACGGCCGATGTTATGTGCGAGATCCTAGCGGTAAGCCTGCATATCCATCTCCACCTTCCTCTTTATATATGTCTTTGTCTGTTATTTTTAGTTCGAGGCCGATCGTCGTGCCATCATCATTACGATCAACTCCTTCGGCACGGAACTTTCGAAGGACGATCGGGCCAAGCTCTATCCCAACTGTGGCAAGATGTATCCCGATGGCCTTGCCGCCCTCGCCAGGGCCGACGACTATGAGCAGGTGAAAACTGTCGCCGAGTATTACGCGGAGTATGCAGCTCTATTCGATGGCTCCGGCAACAATCCCGGAGACAAGACGCTCGAGGATAAGTTCTTCGAGCACGAGGTCAAGCTGAATGTGTTCGCGTTCTTGCAACAGTTCCACTTTGGTGTCTTCTACGCGTATCTGAAGCTCAAGGAGCAGGAGTGCCGCAATATCGTCTGGATCGCCGAGTGCGTTGCCCAGAAGCATCGCGCCAAGATCGACAACTATATACCCATATTCTAAGCCGATCTAAACAACTGAAACAAAAACAAAACAAAACAAAAAAAAAAAAAAAAACAAATTTTAATTTCCTAATGCAATATTTTGTGCCCTACAATTTTTTTTTTTTTTTTTTTTTTTGTGTTTCCCTGTTATACAATTGTTAATGTCTATATATGTATTATATATGTATATGTATATGTATCATCTTGTTCACGAGTATTATTCCACGATCGAGCACCAACTGTTCTATATGTCAGGCCGATCTACACAATTGTTAATGTTCATATTATATCTATATATACATATATATACATGTATATATATAAATATATAAGTGTCTATATGTATTCTTGTTTGCGAGTATTATTCCACTGGGCCTATGCCATCAGGCCCAAGCTATGATGTTCTCCTGAGCAACTCCGCGGCATTTTAGTTTCACTTGGCCCAATTCCCATTCCCATTCCAAGTTACTCTATATATATACATGCATATATATATATATACATATATACATATATATATATATATCATATATTGCATATATTGTGAAAATAAATCTGTTTTAGTATTCATAAAATATATTATTAATAATTCTAAAATCTTATTCATTTCGAAAGGAGCAAGGCTTTTTTCCGATACGACGTGAGTTACTCCATATATGTGCACATCATCTATATAATGAGGTTCTGACACATGTGTGTCTATTACTAACGATAATCCACACTCCATATGTATGCATGTGTATTTTAGCTGTCATGGGCTTTTCGACTGAATGCAGGGTATTCAAAGTCATTTCGCTTAAAAATAAGTCCAGGGAACTGTATAGTCGGCCATCCAAAGCAATTTAAGTTTATATAACATATAACAAAGGGTATTTCGTAGCCAGCACGAAGCGGACGTTTATATGAGTATGGTATCTAAAAGCTGCACATCGAGTCCTATCTTATCGATGTATGGCCTGTCACCTACCTTACTTCCTTGAGCTAACCAAAGCTTGACTTAAGTAACATACAAACATACATGCATATGTATTTATGTAGATGCATACCAATTTCATTTGATTGCATCTCCATTGGCGAATTCAAGGTCTGTGGTCCAATGCCTCCCAGTTCAATCATGCCGGATCACGTCCGATCGCGTCTTCTGCTTTGTCTGTGCAGGCGGTGGTAGAAGTAGAAGTTGGACTCAAGGTTCCCAGGGAGCGGCCGCTTGACTCACGCACTCAACGCAAGGAGACAACAATGGAAGCGTCTCATCCATAGGCGACAATCATCGCAGAGTGGAAAACCAACAACAACAGCAACACCAATGACATCTCATTAGCATTGCCCAGCGGCAGATGCAGTGGGTCGAGTCGGAAGAGGAGAGTTGAGTAATTGCCCAACTGGCACCAATCACAGCTGCCTTTCGTCAGTTCGATGCGGGGCAAATTACATATGCAAGGCTGGCGGGCGGGCGGGCGGGCGGTTGGGTGAGCGAACGAACATGTTCCAGCGATGCCAATGTGACTCCCGTTAGTTGGGGGCCGTCAAAGTCACACATATACACACACACACATGCATAAGCTGTAGCATGTTCGATAGCAAAAAGAAAGCCGCACTCCACTCAGCTGATCCGACTGATCGACTGATCGCACTAGTTCTCCACACTCACACATGGAGACTCTTCTCAAACATGTGCGAGGGCAACGAAAAGAAAGCCACACTTGGCGTGCGCTCTCAAACTTGTCTCGAGGCTCGAGCAGAAGCTCCCCGTTCGATCCCAACTCCCCAAGAGCGGGCGCGCACCTGCCAGCGGCAACGTGTTCGATGGCAAAAAGAAAGCCGCGCTCAGCTGACCCTTTCGAACGTGTCTCGAGCAGCAGTTGGCCCGCTCGGCTCGGCTCGAATTGCCAATAACTCGACTTGATGTCGTTTTCTTAGCGCAGTTGTGTTTCGCGTCTCCGCACGTTGAGTCCACTTTACATCCGAGGCGTAGCTCCTCCCCTTAGCTTGCAAGCGCGCGCCGATTTAAATTACATTTAATTTTTTTTTTTTCAAATTCTTTTTACATATTGCTGTGAACTATTTTTATGATACTTTTTTTTCACGTTTTTTTGTTGCATAAAAAGTGATAAAGTACTTGATATACGCGCCGCCAGCCAGGATAACGCACGTGTAAATAGGTAAATAAGAAATTGAACGATTTTTCGGTCATTCGAATCTTCGAATTTGTTGTAATATTCAGCTGCTTTATTCGAATTTTCGAATTGGTGGCTCGATTGCTGCTCGGCTGCTGCTGCTGCTGCTGCTGCTGCTGCTGCTGCTGATGGTGATGATGATGAGGTGCGAAATGCGGCCAGCAGAACTCTTAGCTTGGCCAAATGCGGCTAATGATGGCCAGGAAGCCCAAAAGCAAAAGAAACAAAAAAAAAAAAACAGCTCGCAGTGTCCAAATGCACGTAAAAAGTCGCCGAGAAATTGTGTCAGCCAGTTTGCTGCTCTCGCCGCTGTCGACGACGCCGTCGCGGCTGCGTTCGCTTATGTTTGGGTGTTCTGCTTAACGGCATATCTGTATTTGCTGTTGTTGTTAATGTTGTTGTTGTTGTTGTGGCTATTGCTTAGCAAATTTGTATTTCGATTTGGCATTCGTTTACTTTCCAGCATACATCTTCTTCTTCTTCTGCTTTTGCTTCATCTTCATCTTTTGTCTACAGCTGACCTTTCCCTCGCACTCGCGCTCTCTCACTCTGTCTCTCTCACACACTCTCGTTCTAGCCTGTTGATTTAGTTCCTTATTTTGAGCTTCCTCATCAATTGCTCGACTCGGCTTATGTCTATTCTCCCTCTCGTCTCATCTCTAGCTCACATCCATTCGACCTGTTCGAGCTGCTACCTCAATAATTTCTGATATTACGGCAACTCGCTTCCATTCAAATTTCGAAGCAGAAGAAAGCGAGTTGCCAATTATGCAAAATGGCAAAGCCAAGCGAATGTCTGCGTGTTATATAAACATCAGCAGGATGCTGAAGTGTGTGTGTGTGTGCGTGTGCGTGAGAAGCTGTTTAGCATAATCGAAGCACTTGATACGTAATCAAAGTGACATCTGATTAGAAACGAAACTGAAAAGAAATTTGTGGGAATGGTAAGATGGAATTCAGATGAAACCAATGCATGGTTATAACAGTTTGTATACCAGTTTGTCTGTGAATGACAGCGCGACACTCATGCATATTTATGTCATAGTTCGATAAGGAAGACAGACGTATAACAGTTTTTATAACAGTTGATACACATACATACATATGTAATGTATGTGTGGCTGGAACAGAGACAAAAGGCCTCCTCGACACTTTCGCTTGATCGCTGATTAACCATTTTCGAACTTGATTTCCGGCATGATTTCGAATGCAAAGATGCGCATAACTAACAATTTTTTCGGTTTCGATTTCGATCTTAATTTCATGCTTCATTCGAATCAGTTGATGCATAATTAACAGTTTTTCGGATTCGATGTATGGACGCGCCTTTTGATAATTTTGATTCAAATGAATGTTGTTGTTTCTGGTTGTTGTTGTTGTTGATGTTTTTGTTGGTCACTTTCTATTTTTCTATGAGCTTAATAATTAATTAATGCTAATAACATTTCACAACCGTTATAATTTATTGACAAAAATAGAAAATATGTGACCCGGCACATACACTAACACAGGCACACACACACTCACACGCAGACCGGCGAATAGAGAAATGGAAATGAATGTCTTTATGAATATAAATATGAAACCTTTCCAGCTGTTACGTATTGGAATGCCAGTGAAATTATGTGAACAACTCAAGAAGAAGCGGAAGAAGCAGAAGAAGAAGAGACAGCAGCAGCAGCAGTAAATGTTGAGCACACATTAGCCGACTGTCTAACATAGCCAGCCGAACTTCCAATTGGAATATCACACGGGAATTACAAAATTCGTAATCCAATTCGCAAGACTAGTGACGAGTCGTGTCCAATTGGGATTCGTAGCGCATGCAATTCGGCAGAGCTCAACAAAATTATCATTCCAATTCGAAATGCAAGTGTTGCGCCAACCCAACAATTCCAATTAGAACTAGCTAGCCAAAAGCGCAGTTCGCCTCACCTCACGCTGCCCATGGCAATGCAATCCGAAATGCTAGTGTTGAGCGTGTCCAATTGGAAAACGCAGCGAATGCAACTTGGACAACTGCTGCTGCTGGCCACTTGGCCAAAAGTCCAGTTAGAGTACAACAAAATTCCCATTCCCCCATTCCCAAATTAGAATTCCATTGGCCATGACCATTTAGAGTTTTACAGCTATTCTAGCTGCTGGCCAATCGGGCTGCTGCTGCTGCTGTTGCTGTTGCTGTTGCTGTTGCTATTGCCACTTGTTGCTGCCGCATTTGGTCTCATACTTTCTTTCCACTAATATGTTTACAGCAACAACAGCAACAATAACAACAAGTGGGTTACAAACAACAGTTGTCTGCAATTCCAGTTGCTTTGCTCTGACCTTCCACAGCTGAACATAATTGCGAGGGTGGTACAAAAAGTGTTTGACTTATCACTATAACTGAATTTACCCTTGCTCGCTTGCGATTCGGTAACTTTTTAGCCTAGTATCCTGCAAGCATAACAAATCTTTAGCTTGCACTCACGAATTGCATAGTCAAATAAATATTAATTAGAATTAAATTGCCGAATGATATGTATTTCATGATTAATATCAAATCTTTGTCGGTTGCGATTCGGTAACTTTTCAGCTGCCCCTCGAGTGAGCGCAACAAATCTTCGGCTCGCTCTCACGCATTGCATAGCTAAATGATGCATGAATGTAGATCGAATCTTAGCAGCTAGTATGTCTATTCCGCTTGCGCTCTCTCTCCCTCTCTCACCAACACACATTCTCATCAAGATCGAAGTTGTAGCTTGCGCCGTTATTCTGCGCCGGCGTCGCGACGGCCACTTGAAAAAGTCGAGTAGCTTCCAATGAGTCAATCGCCAAAAATTTCACTTTGCCAGCGCACAAAGTGGGCGCCCAAAAAGACTTTACAAGAGAGCAGCATGTGAGCATGTAAGTGTGCGAGAGCGAGAGCATGCTGTTGCTGCTTACCTGAAAGAGGGGGAGAGGTTCATTCTAACGAGCGATATGTCAATTGAATAACTGTAAGCTCAGCCAGCCACAGCGTCGCTGCCGTTGTTGCTGTTGTTGCTACTGTTATTGTTGTTGTTGACGTTTTAAGATTTCACTCTCGCTTTTGTCTTTTGTCTTTGGATCTACTTTGCTGTTGTTCATTTCTTCACGTTTGTGTTTGCGTACGGGTTTCGATTGATGCTGCTGCTGCTGACTACTAGATGGCGCTGTTAATTTGTTTACTTTGAAACTCGTGCGCTGCCCCGCCCGCCCTCCTCTGCGTGCTCTTATTGTGGCTTTGAGTGCGAGAGAGCACGAAGCCCATTGGAAGTTTAAAGAAATTATGTCAATATTTATTTAAATTCATTTCTTTCGGCAGCTCATGCGAAAAATAAAAAAATGCGAGAGATATAAAAAAAAAAAAAAAAAAAAAAATAATAATACGTCGAAACGGTGAAATTTAATCGAAAGCCATAATTTTTTGCTTTTTTTTTTTTTTTTTTTTTTTTTTTGAGATCTTTGTTTACCTTTGAAATACTTTCCGGGTGAAACCTCAATTCGGATTTAGTGCGAAATGAAGAGGGGGAAACACCCGCCTACGCCTATATATATTCGCAGAGCTCAGTCTTCGCAGTACGATTTTCTAATGCTATTTGATCTAGTTCACCAAATTCGAACTCGAATTCCAGTTATAAATGGGCATTTTAGCTGTTTATCGAAGTATAAATGGCTTCTACACATTTCCCAGAGGAAGTTCTCTTCCTATTCCTACCAATATCATGTGGATTAAGAATATTTACCATTAGCATCGAGAATTGCAATTGCTTCAATCCGGAACTATTATATAATATTGCTATACGAATCATTTCACATCGAGAGAGAATCCTCCGTCTAATTCGACTGGTTTTCCACCATTCCAATTGCAGTTCAAGATGGTTCACGCCCTCGCTCGCCCCCTGCTGCTGATGCTGCTGGTTGGCTCTGCGTTGCTCTCCGTGGAGTCGAAGACCCTGAATCGTCGCACAGACAAGATCTCCGAGAACTTTAAGCAACTCGACCTGCCGCCAGAGGAGATCGATCCAAATGTGGCGCCTCCCGAGCCTCAGAAGCTGGAGACCGCCGTTGCCGAGGCCGCTGCCGAGACAGTTGCAGAACCAGCCGCAGCTGCAGCCGCAGCCACAACCGCAGCCGCTGCAGACGCTGCAGACGCTGTGGAGGCTGTGGACGAGGCCGCCAATGAGATAGCCAGCGCGGATGCTGCTGCTGCAGCTCCCGTCACGGAAGCGGCCGTTGCCAAGCCAAAGCCAAAGCCAACGAAGCCAACGAAACAGGACGATAATCCAATCAGCAGGTTCTGCAAGTGCACCGAGTCCCACTGCGATTGCTGCCGCAAGTTCGGCCTGCCCCTGCTGCCGAGCGGACCGGGCTGTGCCAAGATCGCCTACCTGGGCAACGACGAGATGAGCGTCTCGCTCAAGTTCGGCGACATCACGCTCGCCTCCCGCCGCATCTCCAGCAAGCGGGCTAGGCCCATTTGCGTGAGCATGCCCGGCGGCTACTCCAAGTTCTGCGGCCGGGTCTACGGGCTGTCGCGGGCCCAGGAGAACTTCAAGGCTTGCCTGGCCTTCGAGCTGCGCTCCGACGACGAGCTGGAGGCCCAGCTGCCCATCTCCTGCTTCAAGTTTGGCTCCGAGGGTCTGCGCGTCGCCGAGGCTGAGCCTTTGCCCACGAAGGTGAAGAAGCCCGAGGAGGATGACGACGACGACATCTTTGGCTTTGGCGGTGAGTGAAATAGCGCCTAGCATCTTTTGTTAAGCTCGGAATGTGATTCCAACTCCGATTCCCAGGCTCATTCCAATCGATTACCGATTGCTATTCGCACCTCAACTTGATTTAGTTTCCTAATGGTTTCATAAGAGTACGAACTAGCTCGATAATCTCTTCCTCTCTCTATCTGTCTGATCCTATTTGCAGCTGGCGACGATGAGGATGAGGATGAGGACGATGACTACGACGATGGCGAGACGACAGGTGCCTCTGCCGAGGACGACGATGCCGACGACTATGCCGAAGACGACGATACGGAAGCGCCAGAGGACGCGGACTACGGCGGCTTCAGTCTGGGCGGCCTCCTTGACGAGCTCGACGACGATGAGGATGAGAAGCCGATCAAGAAGCCAGCTGTTGCTGCCGCTGCCACGCCCCTTGCCGATCAGACGACACGCGAGCATGTCGAAATGGATGCGCAGAGCAAAGATGAAGCCGGCACAGTTGTAGCAGCAGCAGCAGCAGCAGCAGCAGCACCCGCCGCAACAGATGCCTCGGCGACTGTAGCTGCTGCAGTAGAGGCTGCCGCTGCACCGGCTGTTGCGGCTGCCGAAGACAGCAGCTCCACGGCCACGACCACGTCCACGTCCACCTCGAACAAGAACAAAAAGTCGAAGAAGGCGAAAAAGAACAAGAAGAAGAAGAAGGCAGCCAACGATGCGGCAGCTGGAGAAGGCGACTTCGCCTACGAACTGCTCAACGGCATCCTGGATTTTTTCAACTGAGCGGCCAACGGGAATACGCCAACATGCTTGGCAACTCTGTAAATACCTTGTATTAACGTTGAGCTGCGTTTACGGATGGAAGAGGGGACAAAGGAGAAGAGAGGGGAATGAGAAGGGCGAGAGCAAGCCGAAGAGCAGGATATTGCTTTATGTGCGTTCGTTTACGAATGGACTGAGCAAAGAGGAAACGGGAAGGAAGTGAGGGGAGAGTGAAGGAAACAAATGGATTTGGTATCAGGAGTTAGTTTGTAGTTTTGCTTTACTTTAATTATTTATGCATGCGCGAATATTTGCATTTACGAATGGAGTGACGAAAGGAGAATGCAAGGAGAATTCGCCCATTCATGAATCATTTTTATTTTCATTTACGAATGGAGTGTAAAGGGTGGAAGATGAAGATTACTTTTGCCCATTGCCCTATATATTAATTTAAGCATGTATTTATTTATTGACAAATCGAGAAACGAAATCCATCTATCAGAAAGCCGAATATCTCCCTGCCCAGAGATCCATTTCTATCTACCCATCTAAATTTATATTTATATTTAATTTATTTAAATTTAAAACGAAAATAAATATTTCGCAAAACAAAAGTCAAGTTTGTTTTTCCCTGAATTGCCCAGAGGAATGGACGGACGGATAGACGAGTGGACGGACGAATTCCCAATCTCGAAGCAAGACGAAAGTCGATAACATACTATTTGGAATATTCGATTCGGGTTCAGATTCAAATTCGATTAGACCCAGATACTGTTTCTGATTCAGATTCATTAGAGAGATCGGCTGATTAATTGACTGAAGAGTGTCTAAGTGAATCAGTGACTTGAGTCGACTAACTCACAACTGATTAAACGACTGAATGACTGACTAATTGACTTACTTACTTGCAAGGACTACATGCACAGCCACTCAATACTGACAGAGCTCTCTCTAGCCATTCGTTTTCTCTCGGTTGATTCAACTTGCAATTGGTAACATCGACTCCAGTTGGAATACTTAGTCAAATATTATAGATCGTAACAATCGTAGCAACTAACAGACCCTTCCGCTGCTGCCTCTTTCTTTCAGTTGCCAATCGGGAGAGAATATTCCAATTGGCGAATCATATTCATGCAAATCTGAACGATCATAGCCTTGCCGCTTTGTCTCCTTGTTAGCTATTGAGTCGACTTCCAATTGGACAAGAAAATGCCAAGTGGATCACCTGAAAAAAGAGGAGCTAGAGTAACCCGCCCACGCAAATAAAAAGGCAATTGGGAATGATGTTTTATTTAGCTTTCGCTAACATTTAATAAGAACTTTTAAAACGATTAAGTACGGATTAAAATATGGATTATATACTTGTAATTTGTATTTAGTTGAAAATTGCAAACTTGGCATTCAATTGGATTGAATGAGCGGTACTTCCAGCTGGGTGGATGGCCCGATACCCAGTCGGGGCGGCATCCCTTTGCAATGGCCTAACATACAATTCACTAACTCCAAAATGCACACATATATGCATGTGTATAGATGTATATGTGTATGCATCTGGTCTTGCGGGCATTATTTCTGAATGGAATCTTTGTGCCATACAAAAATATTTAAAAAAAATCTGCAATCGTTCTACTCTCTCTATATGTTGATTATTCATATATTGTGCATATATATGGAATATATATTTGTATATATGTTCATGTATATTTCGTGTGTATTTATATGTATATATATATATATATAGTATATGGAGATAATGTGGTACTCAGATATATGTATCTGTGTTTTTGAATAGTGGCATAGAGGGGATAATACTCAGATCGAATAAAATGTTATATAAAGAGATAAAATACTTTGTTTTTGGGGTAAGTCCTTGTATATAAGTGTATATTGGTCGTTGGTGCATCTTAAATCAGTGTATACAGACTAAGAAATCGAATTGTCGATAAATCCAACAGCAGCCGATCTGTTTATCTATATGTATATCGATCTATCGATATGTCTATCGGTCTGTATATCAAATTGCACGACGATCTGTTTGTCGTTTGGCTCATGTTTATCCCAAAACGTTGAACCGTCCCCAGTGGGCTGGCCCTGTGACAAAAAAGCTTCTTTTGGATGGAACATGTAGATTGACTCTGATATATAGCTTGTAACCCATTTTGAACTTGTTCACTTTTAATTTGAACGAGCATTGAGCAGTCGGTGCTGGTCGACTTTGAAACTTTGTACAGGTCTCGCAGCCTCCACTTGGGATGGGAGATATTCAATGCACAGCTTCAAGCAATATAACTTGTATACAGTCTTACGAATCTATAAAAAGTTTTCTAAATATTTTTGTATATTTTTACAAAATCTGGTATCCAAAAGTACGTATATCGAATCAAATTTGTTTTCATTTGCGTCAAATTTGTTTGTTTGTGAAGTTCCTAAATCAAAGTTTTTTTTTTTTGTTTTTTTTTTACGAAAATAACTATCGATATTGTACATAAAAAATGAATCTAGTCCAAATTCAACCTAGAACTAATCAGAAATTATATATAGTCTCGATCTTAAGTCTTACCTATATGTAGATGTGAAGCGAATAAATCCCGTATATATATATATATATATATGATCCTGTGCTTTCGCTTGGCTCAAATATACATATAAATATTTCTATCTTCGTCTTATATAAATACATATATATTTCTCTATCATGCACTACGCTTTTGCATATGGAAATTCGTGGGAAAATTCTTAGTCAAAATGTAATACCAAAATAAATTAACAAAACGAAAATTTGGTCAGAGATTTAGGTATTCTAAGAATAGTTGGAATGGGAATATTTGTAATCAGTCTCTTTTTTTTTTTTTTTTTTTTTTGTTTCGGTTCAATTTTTGTATAAAAATAATAGAAATTGTAGTTAAGCGGGTCTGTGCAGGGGTATGTATATGTGTAGTTGTGAGTGTGTGTGGGTGAGTGTATGTGTCTGTGTGTACAGGTATGTTTAGCTGCCTATAGTCTAGACACCTGCTGACCTCATGGTCCTCAGATGCTCTGTAGATACCCTGTTCAAAGCGAAGCGTGTATGGGTCTTGATATGCTACTAGATATGTTATTATTGGTCTGTGTGTATGTATGTGTGTATGTGTGTTGATCTGTGTGTACGTGTACCATGTGATGCAACTGCATTAGTCTACTCAAAAGTCCTTTATCTCCTCTCTCGATCTGTTTCAAGCGCTTCGCTTGCTTCGTTGTGCTGTTGAATTTCTTCATTTGAACTAGTTCATTCGACTAGTTCATTTCCCTGTCATCTCTCATTGATTTTGGTGTGCCCGTGTGTGTTTCGTCGTGGTTGTGTGTATGCGACTTGCTCGAACAGCTCTCTCTTCCTTCCTCTCCTCCTCCTCTGTCCTCTCTCTTGATACCCGGTGTGAATGCCTTTAGAGCAGGCTATGGAATGCTAGATGATTGATGCCTCTCCCATCTCCTTCCCCTCGCTCTCTTCCGCACTCAAGCACGCCCTCGCTCTTTAGTTGACCCACCCACTCCTTGCCCTAATAGGTACAAGCCTCTGAAGTATGCCTCGAGATGACTTTGTCATCTCTAATTAAATTCAAAAGATCGCACCTATTCACTGTCTAAAATTATCGCCTTCTCGCTTTCCGCAGCAATACCAGGTATTACATAGAGCCGAGAGTCTCTAGTACTCCAGTTCTCCCACTTGCCTCCCACGTCCTCGTCCAGCCATGCGTTCAGTAACTGATGAAGCGTGAATTGGGGTAGTTTGTATGCAATTCGTAGGTCCCTTTCCTCTACTCTTTCGTGCTTCAGCTTCGCAGCTTTCTACGGTTTCTGAAGTGTTCATCGGTCGGTCGATCATATATATATATATATATATACATGTATGTATGTATATTAGCATCTCTAACGGTAACTCTTTACTCAATCAATAGCTATATTCCTATATTCCTCTATCTCATCCTATGCTAATCTTTTATTAACCTCTGCTGTCAGCTGTCTAGGGAAAGTTAAATTTATTGTTGGCTAGGCTTATATATATCTATATATTCTGCATAAGCTTATCCAACAATAACTTGAACTTTCCTTGGATAACAGAAAAAAGAGTTAAGATAAGTTAGGATTAGGTGGATTACGGATAAGCTAATTGAAACAAACTAGAATACAAGCAGTATGAAATGATTCAGATTAAATCGAGTACGTAAATATAGGTAAGGCAGGTTGGGACTAAAATGATATGAGAGGAACGGATAAGATAGGATAAGAAAAGATGAGTTAACAAAGTAAGGAAGGAATTGAGCAAGGCGTCTCGCTGTTATTTTGACAAGAAAGAGTGAATCGTAAATATTTAAAATCTCAACTAAGTATCCCAACTCGCTGCCTCGCTGCTCCTCCGTGCCCCGTGAGTTACCCTCTGATCGTTCGTCTCTCTTTGATGAATGTTGTTTGTAGTTGCTTGTGTCACTTTTGTGATATTCAACGCGTAGAGCTATTTAATGTGATTCAAGAGTAGTTTTGCTTTTCCCCTTTCTTTTCACCGTTTTGGTAGTACTTGTGGTAGCTTAGTTGTCTATTTTGGGGTACTGCTTAGGCCTTCCCCCATTCCTAATGTATTCCATATTCTCATTGGTTTTTTTTGTAGTCTCTGTGTATTTGTGGGATGTAGGGTGGCGTTCTCAGTGGAGTTTGTTTTTTAAGTTCATTCGCTTTACATTTTTAAATTTTTTGATTTTCTTGTTATTTTTTTCTAAGCACAACACATAGAGAAGTATTGAAAATACATATATGAATTAACTTCTAACATAGATAATTGAAGATTCCTGTAATCTTACATTTATATGACTTTTTTTTAAAATTATGTTTTTTGGTTGAACTATTTCCGGGTTGGGTCATTCATTGGAAAATCATAAAATGTAACCGAAATCAACTTAATCCCTTCTCTCAACTCCATTGCAAGCTGTCAGCCCATTAGCCTGGCATGCTCTACCAGAACTGCGCACAGGGTATTCCGGCTCAGCTCAGCTCTCCATTTGCTTTTATTTGTCTTGCTGTTAGCTTTACTCCTCGATTTTCATTAAATTGTCTGAAATTGTGAAAGCTCTTAAAGAGGAAATTTTCGAATATACCCGAGCTGAACGGATGAAGTTCTGTCCGTCTGTCCATCTCCTCGGCGGTATTTTGTCCATTGTCCATGTCTACAATTTAGTCTTATGAATATATTAATATGCAAATTTAGTGTCAAGTCAATGAAAAGCGAATCGTATACTCAAATCCATCTGGGCTGAGGGCCAATCACCGTAAATACCTTATAAGCCAATTTTTGTTGTTGTGGAACTCGCTTACCAGACTGTTGAAATTTTGTGTTTAATAAACTGTTTTGTTTGTTCTCTTTTCGAAATGTTTGCTTATCGATAAAATTGTTTTTTTTTTTTTTTTTGAGCTTTGTATGGAATGCATAAATTATTGTCCATGGTCGCTGACAGCTGGCTAGGAACAAGAGAGCAGATCTTAGGTCTATCGATATTGTTATCGATTGTCACGTTATGCGAAATTCTTGGTTGAAATGTTGCAACAGCAGCTAGTCTTAAATTGTCTTAAATTCAGAAAGTTTTCCAATCAAATCATTGTTATCGATCTGTTATCGATGCTTTATCGAGCTGTAATCGTTCTGCTTTTGATCTTAGCTTCTGGTTTCAGTGATTATGCATGCATACATGCATAACCTTTTGATAATTGTTCTTGTTGACTGTACTCTTTGTTGTTTCCACCCCGAGCATGCCCCTCCCGTTAGCTGCGCTCCATTCCAAGTCAGTCAATCAGTCTCAGTCTATAGCCTCGCTTATAAACAATATAGCTAGACGCACACACACACACCCATCCACAGCCGCACACCCACGCACGCCCACACACACACACGCGCGAAAGCTCTCCCGCCCCCGCTTAGATGACGAACAAGTTGGTGCAGCTCGATGAGTTGCGTCGCTTCATGTTTGTCCTGAAGCGCAGCACCGATGAGAGAAACACTTTGGTTAGCTTGTTCACGACTCTCCGGTTGCAAGCGGCGGACTCGAGCTCGCCCTTGGCATTCGAATCGCGCCTGGCAGCAGCCGCCGCCGCAGCAGCTGCCGCAGACGTCGATGGCTTGCTGTCATTGCTGTCGGCCGCCTGCTGCTGCTGCAGCTCGTCCTGGGCGCGCCGCTGACGCATGCTGGCGGCCAGCTGCTCGAATTTGCTCATTTGCCTGTTGCTCTCCTCCTCCTCCAGCTCGCTCTCGCCCATCTTCAGAATGCACTCGAGGTTGAGGGTGCGTCGATTGGCGGCGCGCTTCACTGCCTCCAGGGACTTTTGTTGGCCCTCGTTTTCGTTCTCCTTGTTGTTGTCGCCGTCGCCGTCGCCGTCGCCGTCATCGTCGTCCTTCTCCTCGCCGTCCTCCATCTTGAAGATGCTCATTTGGCGCACCATCCGCCTGGCCGGCAGATGCATGCGCCGATGCTTCTGTATCGTCGTCTGCAAGTTCAGGCGCTGCAGGTCGTACTCGCTCAGCAGCGAGAGGCGCTGCGGATTCAGCTTGACCTGGGCGACAATGCCCACCAGCAGCTCGTCCACGTTATGGTCGAGGCCCGACGACGTCTCGATGAACTTGCACGCGATCTCCTTGGCCAGCTTGCGCCCAACTGCAAAGAGAAAACCGGGCTGCTGCGAATAGCAAACGAATCGCCAGCTGCGGGACTCACCTTGGCGCGACACCTCGCGATGCCGCTCCAGATCCGTTTTGTTGGCCACGAGGATGGCGCCGCGCGTGAGCAGCATGTCGTTCTCCTTGAGGTAGGTCAGGACCTTCTCGGCTGCTTTGAAGGTGCCACGGTCTACCACGGAGTAGACCACAACGAACAGGTCAATGTTGTACGTGGCACAGAACGCCTCGGTCTGTATGAGAAAGCAACAGAAATGGCAGTAGATAGAGATAGAGAATACATACATACATACATATGTATACGTATGTGTGCATCGATTGCACGAAATTCTATATATAAGCTCAGTATCTACTCCTCAATTGGAGTCTAAATCTTTGATGGCAATTTCCCCGCAGGGCCAACTAATACGCTCTGTGTTAGTTCGAATTGTCAAATTGTCTAGCCCTAGGCGCTGCTGTCTGTGCGTCTATGGTTACCGTTAGGTGGCAATTGTGCCTGTGTGCGAAGCGCTGCAGGTGAGTAGGCAACCGAAATGGAGGCTGCAGTCAGCAGTCTTGCAGTCAGCGCACAAAAGTAGGCTACCAACTGGAGAAGCTAATAAAGTGCTCCCGATCACACAGAGATAAATTGAGATATGTCTCAGCTTTGCTAGCCAAAGCTAGTGTCAGTGTATGCATATAAAATATATATAGAATCTAGCACGACAGCCGCTTTTAAAGCTGCCCACAAAAGTAGGCAACACAATTGCTACGCTTGACTTTTTGGCTTATACACACACACACAGAGGCACACACACACAGGGGCGCTGGCTGGCAAGGCTGCCAATGTAACAAGACGTTTGCCTCAATCTAATGCGCTTTGGCCTGTCGAGCAGCAGCCGATAAAGGAAAACCGTGTTAATGACATTTGAAAATAAGTGTCAAATGCAGCAGCTGCCCCAGAGAGTGGATGTGTGTGTGTGTGCGTGCGTGTGTGTGGGTGACCCAGTCAACTGGGCAAGGCATTCAGATACTTACCGACATCTCGCAGGCCGGATGATCAATAATTTCCAAGTCCGTTTCAATGTCGTCGACCAGGACGGAGACCGTTTTCTGTCCATAGTCATCATCTAGAGGGAGATAGACAGATAGAGACAGAGAGAGAGCTGAGAGTGTGCAAACAATTTCATTCACTTCACTCTAATGGGCCATGGCCCATTTCAGCTAATGCGATTACGGCCAAGTGCTGTGTAATACCTTGTTTATGCCCACGTAATACAAATAAACAAGTATATGTGTGTGTGTGCACATGCATTCGTTCATCTCGTTCTGCATATTGCATCGACTGCAGCCATTCGCATGACACATGATTGGCATGCGCCTGCAATGCAGCGCCTGCAGCTACACGTTGTTTCGGTTCTAGCTCTGGCTCTGGCTCTGGCTGGGCTAAAATTGCCGCAGATGCATGCTAATTAGTTAGTTATGCAACACTGTTAATGAAAGGCGCGCAGCGAAGCTATAAATGGAGCGAAACTGCAAGCCAGCAGCCAGACACAAAGCTGCCTGCATATGAAGTTTTGAATCCAAGTTAATTAATCCAACACTGACAGCTGGACAGTGAGAAAGAGAGAGATAGAGAGAGAGAGATGATGCACATTCACATATTCAGTGCAGTTGAAAACTCTGCATTAATGTTTAAGCGAGTGCTTTCTATTCAAGTTAAGGAACAACTTGATTGATTATACAACACTTATTCGCAAGGGAGTCCAGTGAGTCTGAGTGACAGACTTGACTTCATTCCACTTTAAGTTCAGCACTACTGATTTTTATTAAGAGTCTAAAAAAGTTCCAACAGAGCGAGGACTTAACAAAGTAGCTTACTTGACTGCATTGCAGCACTTCTTTACTTTATAGCTCAGCTGACACAATATTAGTGCATCTTGATACCTGACAGACTTGACAAAGCTCTGCTCCACGTCGTTAGGCAACACTGCAAGAGAAGAACTCTACTTAAAGCTCATCTAGAAAAGTAGATTAGTTGTGAAGGTGTGCCCAAGGTGTGCTCAAATGATTTCCATTCTTAACACTACTCAGATCGTATGCTCTACAGGGTATCTCTCTGTCCATCAATCCGGAAGTTCGTGTTACATTTTTATCGCCTCTGCTGGTTAGTTCGCTGAAGGGGCGTGCAGCCGCATAACAAGCGCAGTCAGTGTGATTTCATTTCATTTGCCAAAGGTGGCAATAAAAAAGGTTTCATAAAGAGCGAGAAATTACCTTTCTCTACTCCGCCTCCCTCCGCCTTTTGGCTTGGGAACGGCTTCTTACTTATTTCGTTTACTGCACATTTGCTTTGCTTTACGCAGGAGAGAGAGAGGGAGACACAAAGAGAGGGAGAGAGCCAGACAGAGAAGAGAGAGTAGCGAGGGAGAGAAGAAGAACGGAAGAAGCTGGTCTAGGTAGAAAAGTATATTTATCGATTATGATCGATACCTCTTCTAAGACTAATCGATATCAGAAAATCTATCAGGCAATGAGGAAACCTTTTGGTGCGTAAAGGCTACTCTCATGAAAGAGGCAATCATTAACCGAGAAGTGAGTGCGCATGCCAGGCAATGCCTGCCATGCAGTGAAAACAGGGTATACAGAGTCCATGGCTAGTTTCGTGCTTTTACTGTTGTTCAGTTTGATGTGCCATTTAACATATGCTAACAATAGCCCACGCTTAGCGACGCCCCCTTCAGTGGGCGCTCCCAGGGGGGCGGGGACGACAATAAAAGTTGCGTGTGGCACATATACAGTTGTTTTTGCTGGCTCTTTTACTCAAGTGCTAATTAAAAGTTGGTGAATTTTATTTTGTTTCCTGCGATGCGACGCGCTCCGTTGCAGCGTGCAAGGAAATGTTGCATGCCCCAGTGCCTCAGTCGGACTGGCGCCCCCCTCTAGACTAGCCTACGCCATTTTCATTCGCAGCTCTCGTGCTTTCATGCTCTCAGCATTTATGCTTTCACATTCACATTTACTTTTCACTCTTTCATTTAGCTAAGCCTCCTCGTCTCCTTCAACCCGACTCCTACTTCTCCTGCTGCTGCTGCTACTGCTGCCGCACGCAAGTCGCATATATCATGCAGCTAGCAAGATTAAGCTAATGGCTGCGCCCTCATCCGTTTCTCCTCTCCCTCCTGTTTCTCTAGATTTGCTCAGGTCGCCCACTCTCAATCCTCAGCGGAGTGCGAACTGGACACGCAGTGCCCCAAATCCCACTACTAATGGAAAACCAATTTCAAACCACGGAATCAGGACGCCAATTGCACTCAAGTCCTGCAGCTCGAACCCCATTTCACTGAGTATGTGAAATGTGTAGAGTATATGGAGTAGTGTATATACTCTTTTCTCTTCTTAAGACTGAGGGGCTCTAGCTGAAAAACCTTAAGAACGAGGGACTAAGCTACCTTGACTTGGGCTGTCTTTACAGAGACGTCATGGACAACTCTTCCCGTATACTCCATTTCTAGCTTAACTCGAAAGCTTTCAGGGTTATTAAAATGCCAATTCAGCAGGCAGAGCTTTAAAATGAATCCTTGCTACGCACTGCAAGTCAGTCAGGCAGACTCTGAGACCGAGAGACTCTAATTTGCTATGCCAACTCCCATTTGCCATATGCCATTTTCCATTTGCCATTTGCCATTTCCCATGTTCCATTTCGTATGCACACACACTATGAAAACGATTCCGTTTTGACTAGCTGAGCCCGCAGTGTCCTTCAGATGCGTTAAGTAGCTTCGCACTTGCCACATGCTCTCGGCTGCTCGCTTAGTCTAAGCCATGTTGGCATGCCCCACTGCCCCGAGATAGCTCATACATGCGAGCGCCGACCCGAAATAGCGCAGCGCGAACCGAGCCATGAGCTAATAGGGGCCACGTGTTGCACGCCATTGTTGGCCCATTCATTGCTGGATATGGGAAATCCTTTTAATAACATCCATTATGGATCACAAGTCAGGCGAGAAGCCAGCCCGCGGACCGCAAACCTGAGCTCAGGGAGGAGCAGGAGCATCTCACCTGGCCTTACCTGGCTGCTTACCCGGCGCGCCCTTGGCAAAGTTAATGAAATTAGCAGCGACGCTTTTCATATTTTATGAGTTTGTGGCATAATTAAAATGCAAATGCGTTTGATTAAAAGCCCGAACTCGAACCCGAACCCGAACCCGAGCCCAAACCCACGCTCAAACCCTCTTTGATGCGGGCAAGGGGCCAAAAGCCCCCACATTAGTCTAAATGATGTCGTTTAGCACACGTGTCCCACTTGGCACTTACCCAGGCTCAGATCGTAGGCGCAGATGTAGTCCGACGTGGTGAACTGATATGTCAGCGTTGTCTTGCCCACTCCGGATCCGCCCAGCATGGCGATTTTGTACGCCGGAACCTGCTCCCCGTTGGGCCTCTGCGAGTGCGGCTGGATGTTGCTCGCCTCTGCCTCCGGGATGTCGGCCGACGCAATGCTAAGCATGGAAAGCAGGCCAAGAGGAGAAACCAATTAGTGCAATCATCAATCAAGTCAATCAAATGTGACTAAACACCTATTCCTTAAGATAATCTCCTGTTCAATCATGCCTCATAGAAACGACTCCGACTTCCAACTCAAGTAACTCAAAGCTTCAACTAGGCAATCAAATTTGATTGTTCTCCGCTGTTTATAGAGGTGCAGAGTGGCTTCCAGTTGAGTAACATGTACGATTCAATCACGGAGCATTGCTTACACTTTTAGTAATGCTCTCCTAGGCAGTCAATCTTCTCACTTACAGATGCGACTCTTGAGTAGCCGAATAACTGTTGTTGACGACGCTTGGCTTTCTCAGCGAGTGTATTTATTGCCATTTCGGCTATTTACACAAACAGCTGGGGAATTAGATTTTACGACTTTACGACTTTATAATTTTACTGCCAGCAGAGGCCTAGCCTCATCTAATAACAATAATAAGCCTTGGTGGGGCTAAGCAGGGGCGCATGGCTGCCGACGTCGCCGTTGCCGTTGCCGAGTAAACAACAGTAATAAAGACTGGAATTTTCTTTGAGAATGCGTTTGTACAGCTCGCAACAACAAAAATAATACAAAAAAAAAAAAAATAAATAAATAAAAATAATAATAATAATAAAAGAGCGAAGCAGCGCATAATAAAAAGGAAGAAGACGAAGGGGCAGAAGAAGAATTGTACGAAAAATATTCGAGCGTATGGAAAAGATATATGAAATTGGTAAAAGTCTGTGTAAAGGTGTGCGCTTGTGTGTGTATGTGTATGTATGTATGTATGGGTGTCACTGTCATTGCTGTCGATGGTTTATTGTGAACATTCTTATAAACAATTTATTGCGTCTGCTGGCTGACAGTGGGAGTCAACAATAAAGAGTTGCTCATTCCGGTTCCTTTTGATGAGCCAATTCAATTGTTCATTTCACACACTAGTTCAGCTCATGAGCAATACAACAACCGACAATCGAGTCTGGCATCGAAAAATTCAGGTCGAGCTCCGAGCGCCCACAAATGTAGGCGGAAGGGATCGACAAAATGAGCTGGTTCATTTTGTTGAACAAGCTCAGGAGTCAACCTTGTGAACAATATATTGAACTAGGGCTACTACAGCGAACATCACTCACTTACTAATGAACTAGTTCAGAAATTCATTTTGATTAAGTCGTTCAATTGAGCTTATTATTGCAAATCAGCTCTCATATAGCATCTCTAAACTAGTTCAGCAACTTAATTTGATTAGATCGTTCAATTGAACTTAATACTAAAATACTGGTTCATATCGATATTCAGTTCATTTGTAATAACTTATTTATTTTACTCATAAGTTCAATTGAACGAATAATTCATGACACGCTGAAAGACGTGCACTTTTACTATCTCTCTCTTTCTCTCTCTTTCTCTTTCTCTTTTGTCTCACTCACCTATTGTGTCGATCCTTGCCGCTGTTCGAGGTGCCATTGGATGTCACAGAATTGATGGAACGTGACCTGCGGCTGCTGTTGAAGACAATTTGAATTTAAATTCAATAAGAAGGCACATGTCAGAGCGAGTTGCTTGTCGTTTGTGTGTGTGTGTGTGTGTGTGTGTGTGTGCATGGCACACCCACTTACCGTAATGAATCGCCCAGATTGCAAACGCCATGCGATGTAATGCTGAAGCTGCGCAAGCGATAATAATCCATTTCGACATCCGCGCCACAGTGAATCGCCGAGCGACGCGTGTCCGCCAGGCGGGGCTGCAAGAGGTGCAACAGGTGTGCAACAGGTGCACATTCAATACAAGCTCAAACACGCTC
Source organism: Drosophila arizonae (assembly GCF_054131065.1). Classification (NCBI taxonomy): domain Eukaryota; kingdom Metazoa; phylum Arthropoda; class Insecta; order Diptera; family Drosophilidae; genus Drosophila; species Drosophila arizonae. The sequence goes on along the minus strand of NC_142927.1, from coordinate 695,739 downwards.
TCAGTATTCATTTATCGCTATGTCCTATCTCTATCCATTTACTGAACTTTCATTTATAGACTTCAATTCTCGCTTACAACTTTTCCCCCATCTTTTATCTCTCTCTCTATTTTCCTCTTTCTGCACAACTGTTTTCAGACCTTACGTCCATCTCCTGCCTTAGCTAATTTACTTATAGCGCAAAGTCCTTAATGAGTTTATCTCAAAGCTGCTTTGAGTTGCATTTAAACGTTTCTCTTAAGTCCATGGCAAGTCCCACTGATTAGAGCTACACAAAATATATATCTATTCAAAAGTATACTCTCCATGAAATAGTAACTAAATGGATTTCTTTACAATAACAATGTGTGAGAAATGTTGCCCGTATACTTAGATCCTAAGTTTTCAAGTCTTTCCTAAACTCATTTATAGTTATATATTATGGAAGGATATTCATGATGGTAATACATATATAGGGTGTATATAAAAGTTCGCTCAGGCGAATGTGTGCGAGTCAAAAGTAAACCAAAACAAATATTAACGTGGAAGTCGAGTCCTACTGACTGCTTAGTACTCGTTCAGACTACCACGATTGTTCAGTCTCCAAGATTGAGGCTCTATTGGAGTAGATACGTATCTCCAGTATCTATATGGTCGATGCACACAAAACCAATCGACTCTCTTTAGAACCAAGTGAACGAGCATTAACATATACCAAAGATTTTCTTACTCCTCCGCTCCTGCTTCTCCTTCATCTTGTTCTTGCTGCGTGTTTTCATTGAAAACGAGAAATGCGATAAAGAACTCAAATTTGTATTTTTCTCTGCTGTCAGTTCGCTTATGTGTTTTAGTGTGTGTATTAAGCAGTGCGAGAGTGGGGGGGAGTGTGGGCAACTGGACGACCTGACAGCGATGTATACCGGCTGCTATGCCCTTGATTGTTTTGGGGCAGCTGCTATGCCAACCATTGGGCATGACGAAGCAAACTGTCAATTGGCAGGGACGCGCGAGCCTCTCGACTCGCTGGCCTGGCGGCGCGGCCGGTGCGTAGAGCATTCAGCCAGACATAAAGCATGTATAAATATATAATATGTGTGCGTGCATGCGTGTGTGTGCTCGTTGGTGTGTGTGGGTGTGCGACTCCCTTGTGGGTATTCTTAGGGAAACTAAAGTTTTTACATTTCACTCTTCCTTCTTTTCTTTTTCATTTTTGTTTGCATTTAGAGAATGCCTATGTGTATGTGTATGTATAAATGTGCGTGTGTGTGTGTGTATACCAGTCATTAACTTGGATTTATGGTTAGGACTATGGCAACTAACTAACGCGCAACGTTTCACATCCTACTTTGGCAGCCTTTGCCTTCCTGTTGCTCCACATACTTTGTGTATACACACACATGCACACACGCACACACGCACACACTCCTGCTCTCGAACTCGCTGGGGGAATTTATCCGGCTTGCACTTATCTAGTCGCTGCAGCGCTAATGTAATTAGTTTTCCCTCTCGCGCACAAATGTAGGCAACACAAACTGAAAACTCAGCTGCAGCCGCCCTAAGGGGCGTGGGACGTGGGACGTGGGGCGTGGGGTGTGGGACGTGGCAGGCGCGCTGGCTGGGACTGAGTTGATTGTCCTGTTGGCCCGCTTAGCTTGCAGTGCCCCAAAAACGGACAGCCCGACGCCAGGCTCTTACTCCTGCCTGACTCAGCTGACTTCTGTCTGGCAATTGAGTCGGAAAAGTTGTTGTTTGCATATGAAATTTTCGTGGCTTCGAATGGCAAAACATGTTTAACGACAGCTGGCGAGCCGACACCACCAGCACCAGCGCCAGCCGTTTGGCCGCCTGCCCTCCGGGGAGTGGGGGTGGGGGGACTGACGGCTCCAGGCCACAGCGCAAATAAAAGAGAAAAAGAATCGAATCAATGGCAAAAGCACGTCGCCAGGCAGAGCAGCAAAATAAAAGCTGCACTCGCTGCAGTCAAAAGAATGTCAAGAGTGACTCTGTGTGTGCCACGCCTATACGCCCACACACACACATACACACGCACACATAGACAGGTAGAAGCTTGTCTATTGCCGGGCTGCTACGCTTCCACCCCAGCGGCAGCTGCAACTTCCATCCGGGCTGGGCAACCAGGGAGCTGCCAGGGGGCTGCCTAGGGGGAGGTGCCATGGGGCTGTCTATGTGTTTGTCTTTGTGCACACAGCGTGCATTTCCAGCAATTCACAACTGCAGCTCGGGCAGAGCCACAGCTGGGATTGAATCCGCTAGCCTTTGGGCTTTCAAGTAATTCCCGCTTTTTCCCTCATTTTTGTGTGGCAATATGTTCAGCTGAAGCGCTAGGGTAACTGTGTGTGTGTGTGTGTAAGTGTGTGTGTGTGTATGAGCGTTCTTTCATATTAACAAGATAGGCTGGCGTGTTCTTTCGTACTTATGTATGTTGCCACCGAATCCCTAGGGCAAGCTTTATCTCATGTGCATGTCCCGAAAAGCAAGAACAAAGGAGTAGTGCGCTCTAGTGGGGAGTGCCCGACTAGCAGATACCATACTGAAAGCCTCCTCTATGTATACAGAAGAGAAGCAAGACGTGGATTCAAAATTAATATCTAGCTAATATGATATAGCTAAAGCATCAACCGACCCCTATGTCCCTCTGTTTCTCTCTCTCTCTGTCTCTCTCTCTCTCTCTCTCTCTCTCTCTGACTCTGTATACTCTAATCTAAACGAATTGGCTTTTCTGGTCATTTTCACTCTCTGCGTCGCATACAAAGCAAAGCAACTGTCGTTCAATGTCATCAGCTGCTTTGATGGCAGTCAGACTCAGAGAGCCCAGAGCTGAGTCGTGGGAATTGGGGAATTGGCTTATTAGCAACAAACCAAAAGGTGTTGGGCGATGCCAGGTATTTCCAGGAATTGTCGCGCATTCATTTGACTCAGATAAATGCCTGCACATAGAGTTACTGGGGCAGTTCCTTGAAAATACGCCCAATCGATTGCAATAGAAGGCAATCACATAAGTAATTGCCAGAGTAATTAAAGTAATTGAGCCAAGTATTAAGCCATTCCATCGTCAGCAAAGCGAAAATCTAGCCTTTAATAGCTATGCTGGTAAGTAATCACATGTAATTTTAGGGATCACTTGGCATAGACCTACCAGATAATATTCTAAGGGTATCATTAGATTTAATTGCTGATTAATTACGCAAGTAATTAAGGCCGTACTTAAGTGGAATTAAAGCATCTTCTGGTAATTATTTAGTAATTTAAAAATACTTAGCAAGCTAATTAAGCTCTTCAATGATAGCAAGCTGGCTTATGGACAAACAACTCTGAGCATACTCACCTTGCGACTCTCTGCCGGCATGCTGGACGTCCGTAGACGTTGCCGCTCCGACATGTGCACGGCCACGGCTATGGTGGCCGAGCTGCCATAGGCCACGCTGGCCGCTGACTCGCCCACGCCCCGCTCGCGCTGCTGATTGCTGTTGACCGAGTGATACTGCTGCTGCAGCGCCCTGCTGTTGGCGACGGGCGACTGAACCTCGTCACTGGATCCGGTCGTGGTCGAGCTGGTGGCGTTTGCGCCGCCAGACGACGTTGCTGCTGCTGCTGCTGCTGCTGCTGTCTCCGCTGTCTCCGCTGTGTGCTCGGCCACAGCCGCCAAGGCTGAGCTGGAGCCGAGGCGGCACTTGTCCAGCTCGTTCACTGGCAACTGACTGCTGGCACCCGAACCCACTCCAGCTCCTGCTCCGACCCCTGTGACTACCCCGGCGTACTGCGGCGACACCGCACCGCTCATCGCCTGATGGAAGGTCAGCACGCCGCTCTCGATGGCCCGACCAAGCGGGGACTTGGCCAGCGTCATCCGCTCCCTGCAATCAGAGTGTGCAGCATGAGTACAAGGCCCGCCAATGGAGCATATGTATATATATATATGGTTTAAATATATTGCATTGACAGTCGATAATTAGCCTGCCAGCCCATCGCAGCAAAGTTGACCCAAGGCGGCGATCGCATTGCGTTGATTCCACGTGAAAAGCCGCGGAGCTGCTCTGCTTAAGGCTTATTCAATTTTCTCCTCGTTTCCTTCAGGTTTAAGCAACAAAGAAAATCAAAGGAGAAGCGGACGGACAAATAGCCAAAGGACTGCAGCTACGAGCTGTGCGGCAGCTGAAGGCCATGTCTTCAGAGCTTTCAGAAGAAATTCAATTACGGACAAAATAATGCCTTTGTAAAACTTATATATACATAAATACTATAGAAACTTGAACATAAAAAGGCAATCGATAAACATGTCAATAAGAAATCGAAAAAAAAGCTAGAAGTAGCCGAATAATTTGAATTTTTTAATAAGAATTTAGAATTCGAAAAACACTAGATAACTTAGGCTATTTGTATTTATCGATAAACTGAAAGTGTGATGTACTACAAGGAATCGGGTATAAATCTTGTTCTGCAATCGATATAATCGATAATTGGCTAAGGCAAGGCAAGGCGGTTGCTGCAGTAGTTGCAGCTGCTGCAGTTGCGTCTGCAATTGTTGCTGTCGCAGTGACTCAGGGAAGCTACGGATAAACTTCAGATCAGGGGCATGGATCCGTGTCTAATTCCCCCTACCTGTTGCTGTTATTGGGGAACGCAAACAACTCCTCCACCTCCTCCACGTGCTCCTCTTCTGGCTGCTGCTGCTGCTGTTGTTGTTGCTCGCCGGCGAAACTTTTGTTGTCGTTGGCATAGCCGTAGCCATGATCACCGTGCAGCACGCCAGTTGCAATCGAGGAGCTTCTGCGTCTATTCATATTTGGTGACCTCTGCATTCTCATGCTGGGCTGCAAGGGCAAAGGGTAGCGAGAGATGCATTAATATTTTACTTAAATTAAAACATATTTGAGCAAGATATGGTATTTTCTTTCTATATAGATCTATATAGGATCTATGCTGAAGGACTGATAGAAGATTGAACATAGATGGAATGAATGCACGCATGAGCTGAGAGACGAGCAACGGGGCTGAGGGACAGCACGGTGAGCAAACAGACAAACGAGCTCTGGTACATCGATCCGGCTAGGATGATGGGTTTTTACATACCGGCCCCGCTCCCGGTCCTGGATCCGGAGCCGCCTGCAGAAAATCCTGGTAGGTGCTGTGCATTGAGTCCGCCGCCATTGCAGCCGAGCAGGTCGGCTCCTCGTCGCGCCAATGGCCTTCGCCGTGCAGCCCCTGCGAGCCGTACGCCCGGCTGTAGCCCGCATAGTACTGCTGCTGCTCCGGCTGCTCGGCCAGCTCATACTGCTGCGACTGCTGGGCCTGCATGCTGTAGCTGTAGCCAGCTGTCGAGCTGCCGGCGCTCGCGTTGCGCTGCACTGCGCCCTGCAGGCTGCCGCGGCTGTGCTGCATGCGCTGGTAGCTACTCTGTGCCACGGGCGGTATCGGCAATATGCGGTGCAAATGGGCCTGGGCCGATGTGCTCGGCTGCTGGGATAGCGGCGGCAGCTGTTGCTGTTGCTGCTGCTGCTGTTGCTGTTGCTGTTGCTGTTGTTGCTGTTGCTGCTGCAGCTGCTGTTGCTGCTGTTGTATTTGCTGTTGCAGCTGCTGTTGTTGCTGCTGCAGCTGGATCTGCAGCTGATGCTGTTGCTGCTGCTGCAGCTGCAACTGTTGCTGCTGCATTTGCTGCATACTCTGCAACTGCTGCAAGTGCTGCAGCTTCTGCTGGTCCTGCTGCTGCTGCATCTGTTGCTGCTGCTGCTGGGTCTGGTGCTGCTGCGACTTCAGTATCGGCCGGAGCACATTGTAGGCCAGCTGCTGGGGGGCTGGTGAGGGCACGGCTCCATCGCTGCCGTCAAAGCTGGCATCTGCAACAAGAAAGCCAACGGGAATTCCATGAAACTACGAAAAATATGCGAGCTTGTCCTTTGTGCCTCGCTTAGCAACGGGGCCAACGCCCCATTCAATGCTGCCCATTCGAGCCGACTCGACTGGACTCGACTCCTGCCCGGCCGCCCATCTATCGAGAATGCCATAAGAACTGAACTAGCTCAGGCTATAATGACGGGCATTTCTGATAAGCTGCATCATTAAATACTCGCCGAACTAGCTCATTTCGTATGGTTCTCTCAATGGAGCTGGTCACTGAACAGTTCCATAAATAATTACTCGATTAAGTCTGCCCATTTGCCTCTGGCTCTGCTCCAATTGCGTAGCTGCACAGAGTCAAACTCAGGCAGACGTTGCACCCACTCGCACTCACACTCACACACACACACACACACACACACACTCACACAGAGCTAGTCATAAATTAATGCTGACCAACTGCTAAAAGGCATGGCTCACACTGAGGCAGCGGCTGCCTTTGGCTGCTGTTCAGAGTGGCATTTATGGTCCCGACCGTGCTATGGAATCTGCCGCATTGTGACCCAGGTCGGAGCTACACCTGAGCGACACACACCCAGACACACACGGGCGCAGCGGTATGTTACCTTAATCGAAGTCAAAGTCAAGCCAAAGTCAAATATGAGTACGTTTTCAGACCGAAAACTTGCCTGCCTACGTATTTCAAAGACTTCACTGCACATGTGTATAAGTGTGTGTGTGTGTGTGGGTGTGGCATCTGTTTACTGCATAGCCTAGTTGGTATGGATGAAACACAGTTTCCTTTACCCCAGGCACATTACATAAACATATCTTTAGTTAAGTGAAGAGAGTATAGGGTATATATCAGTCGTGCTACGCAATAAACTTCGGGCTTTGTGTGTGTTTAGCCTAAAGGATGCGCACATTGAAAAGTACGATTTTATTAGTTTTGCTCTTTAAGTAAGCGAATAACGGTTATCATAAAACCGGAGAAAGAATGTTACAAAGCTAATCGGATGTTCATAGCATCCATATAAGAATACTGGCTATACTATGCATCATTTTATTAATTCATTGATTGACTGAGCAATTGACAAATTGATTCACTAATTGAGTCATTCATTGCATTTACTCACTCATTCATTTCTCCACATAGTCATTCACTTACTCATTTAATCCTTTGGAGTTCGCTTACTCATTCATTTCTTCATATAGTCATTCATTCATTGCTTGATTTAGCCATTCACTCCCCCATTCAATCATTCACTCATTTAGTCATTTGAGCCCACAAATAGCATTTTTTTTTTTCGCTGATTCACTCATTGCTTGGCATAGTTATTCACTCACTCACTCACCCACTCACACACTCGCTCACGCATTTATTCATTTGTACCCTCAAAGAGCAATCATTGCTTCATAGTCACTCATTCATTGGGTCGTTCACTCAATTATTCGCTTGTTTCCTCAAACAAACATTCATTTCGTGAATTATTAATTTGTTTCCATCCGAAAGCCGCTTAAGAATGACACGAGCCATATTAATTTAATGACTGAGCTTTGACATCAATTCTAAAAATGTTCCTAATGGGATTAGGGAAGCGTCGGAGAAGCGTATGTTGGGTAGCCCCAACCAATCCAATCAATGCGACAAATCAATTCCATCAATGAAAAGTTGCTGAAAAGCACTCGAAGACTCAACCAGACTAAATAGTAATGAAATGTTTGTGTTAAGCATTTTCGAATACCCTGTAAAATTTCCAGTGAGAGTGTTTGAAGAACCCTTGTAGCCATTTGTGGAATTGAAGGGCGCCAATGGCAGACGTATATAGGTATAGCTCAGGGCATTGGGTAGTCTATGCGGTTTCATTCTTCTATAATTAAGTGAGTTCTTGTCGCTGTTTATAGAGCGAATTACGTGCATTTAATAATATGTTTTTGCCTAACCTAAGCCTTCACTTTCCAATGGGCATCGATGCTCTGCCCGTCTGCCTTGTGATCCGATTAACCGATGCCCTGCCTCTCTGTCAGTCTGTCTGTGTAGCGCCCACGTAGCTGAAGTACATTTCAAGGGTCCTTCTCGTACCCTGCATACCCTGTTTGCCCTGCCTCGTGCTGAAGGTCTACTTACGCCCGCAACAGTTGAGAGGAAATGCAAAATCAAAGCTTTAATCAAATCGATTACTATAAAATTAAGAAAGTCGATACATTTCGATTGCGATAGCTTCTCGATTAAAGTGTCGCGCGTTTATTATCACAGAGTAACTAACTGGATTGAAAAGCTTAGTTCTTCTATTAGTATATATATATATAATTTGTGCAGCAATTAATCGATAATTATCTAAATACATCTAAATAGCACAATTAAAAATTGCAGCAAGTAAAAGGCATTTTATATATAGTATACACATCAACTTCTTAGCTATCAGTTTCCAGTGCGAAATATCGATAGTTGTCGATAAATATCTGTTCTTTAATATGTCATCGAAGTGGCGCAGATTTTCCAATCACTCCCTCCTCTCACTAACTCACTCTTATTCAACATCTCTCTGCCTCTCTGCAGGGTATACACAACGGCAGCATGCCCTTCGCTTGTTGCTATTTTTGCGCTATCTGCCCTTGCTTTTATTTGTTGGAAACATTTCGTTGTCCGCTTTTAAAGTCGACCCTCAAAAAAAAAAAAAAAGGGAAAAACGCTTTGGCTCTGTTTGGGCTCAGCTCTGAGCTCACTGAGCTGTTGTAACCTTTTTTATTCCTGCAACATGTTGTTCTTACTGTTGTTGTTGTTGTTGTTGCAGTTGTCGCTTTGCAGCACTTTGTTGTTTTTTTTTTTTTTGTTCACTGTTCATTTGGCACTTGTTTAAAGTTGATGTCTGACTTGCGCTTTATGCCACCAGATGATGTCAGCCCCGCCCCCTAACATTCCTCCCACTCCCCTCCTCACTGTCTTACCCCCTCTTCTTCTTTGTTTGTTTCTTCGTCCTATATGAAAACTTAATACGCATTATGCCCTTCTGATGGGGCAACATCCAGGCGCCCCAAAGCAGGCAGCACAGGGAATTGCCACAAAATTCTCAATATCAATGGCTGTGTTTGTGTGCGTGGGTGCGCGGGTGTGTGTGTGTGGGCTTCTGTAGGTGTATTGGGAAATTTTAATTGAAATATGAATGGGGCATCCACCTGGAGACCCGACGCACAGCTGTGCCACAGCCAGAAATCGGCTCAAGCCCAACAATTTTTATTGTTTTCGCCAGCCATTAATTAAGCATATACATATGTATGTATGTGCGCATGCGAGTGTGTGACTGTAAGAGTGTGAATGTGTATGCGGCTTGTCGCCAGCGCTGTGTGTGCGCTTTGCTGCCTGGGATTCCCGCAGACAAGCTAGAGAAAATGTGGTGCCTGCATGTCGCCCACCCTCATGCACGACATGTTGCTCTACACCCACACACACACACACACACACACACACACGCACACACATCACAGAAGAGCTGACAACACATTGAAACTTTTTAGCTGTCACTTGCCGTAATAAGGCATCCGATTCCCAATTAACCTGCTTGCCGTTGAGCCGCCGAATTCCATATGCTCCTGTGGACCTCCCCCACTCTATCTCTCTCTTTATACATGTCCATGCATCCGTCTAGCTAGCTCTTCTTCCCCTATATTTCTCCAGCTTGCTCGCTCACCTTTCTCTCTCTCCTACTCCAGTCAGTCTACTCTCTCTCTCTCTCTTCCTCCTCTCCCTTTCTCTTCTGTCTTGCTTCTGCTCAACTCTCCTACTTTTGTGTTTATCTCCATCACTCCACTGTCTCTCTCTCTCTCCCCCTCTTTTTCTCTTTCTACCTCTCTCACCAATCATTCTCTCACATTTCTCACCTCATTCTTTCGCCTTCTATGCACCATCTATTAATGGCAATAGCTTACCAAAGTCGTATGATCGCTCCAGTATGACCGAGTGCCTTGGCTGCGAGTGCCTCGGACTGTCCGCCAGGAGGCGGGGCATCGCATAATTCTGGGGCGCACGCCCGGCGCTGTTGTCCTCGCCGTCGGGTCCAAGTCGCAGCTGGTGCAACTCCATTTGCAGGTCGCGCGTCTGCTGGTGGCGCTGCAGATGATCCTGGTCCAGCGGCTGCTGCTGCTGCTGATGCTGGAAAGCTGGAGCGGCCGACGGCAGCTGCTGACTATCGGTCGGCATCTTGGCCGAGTTGGGCCTTGGCACGCGATTGCTGACGTTGAGGCTGGTCAACGTCGAGTGCTTCGGGCTGCGCGTCATCAGCTGGCTGTGGGTGTGGACAAGGCTGTCGACGCTGCTGCCAGTGCTGGAGCAGTGGCTCAGGACGCCGCCATAGTCGCCCAGATCGTCGACGCCCGACACGCTCCTGCGCCGCATTCCGCGGCTGCGGCTTCGTGGGCCTAGGGCGTAGCCCGAGCTCGCGGCGAGCTCCTGATCCATGCCCATGGACCGGCTCATGTCGCCACTGCTGCCACTGCGGCTCCGTGGGGCCGCGCGGACCACCGGATGCGGATGCGGATGCTGCGCAACAGCGGGCTGCTGCCACGAGTAACGGATCTGCTGGGAGCGGGAGCGAGAGCGGTTCGCCATCTGCTCCTGGATCTGATCCTGGGTGGGAGGTATGACTTGCGCTCGACCTTGGCTCTGCGCATGGATCTGAGCCTGGATGTGCTCATGCCCAGCACGCCGGTTGAGATGGCTGCGCAGGCTCCCGCCGCAACGCTGCCGCTGGGCATGCATTGGGCTCCTGCGCGGTATCACCTAGTGCGGAAACGAAAGACAGAGCAAACAGAGAGAGAGATTAAGTCAGAAGCTGTGCACAGAGGCCATCGACTGTAGACGCTACGCGGATGGATGGGAATGCAATGGGAATGCTGTCGAGGCTGCGGCTGGGCTTAGATTTCTGGGAACCTTTCGACTTTCGTCTGTACCTTATCCTCCAGCAGGTTGGCAAAGAGCTCAACGTGATCCTCGTCCTCGTTCATCATCTCGAAGAAATTCTTGAATGTCTCCGGGAACGTGGCCGGAAACTGACCCTGCGCCAATTTCGTGTCCATTTTTCAATTGCGTTTTCGGTCTATTTTCTTGTTTCTTTTGAGTCTGTTTCGATAGTTTTTCGCCTTTTCACTTGTCGCTTTTCGCTTTTCGCTAACGATTTTAACAACATGCAATATAAAGAACATACAGCAAGTAATTAGAGTGAACAACAGGCAACAGCGAATAAGAAACACAAAGGAAACACACAAACAGAAAAGAAAAACAAAACAAAAAGAAACAAAACCAAAAATTGTGAAAGAAAAGTTGTTGTAGAAAACCTTTAAAGTTTCCAGCGCAAGTTGAGCTCTGCACGTCTGTGCGTGCGTGTGTGTGAGTCGCTTAGTGCGTATATATGTGTGTGCGCGTGTGTTAACAATTAGAGCTCAACTGTTAAATGGCCCGAATGAGCCGAACAATGAGCCCTACGACTCGTCCACGAGGCAACGCGACGGCCAAATTTGATTTCACGCCAACAAAGCAGCGGGAAAACAGTGCAAGCAGAGGCGTTGCTCGACTAGTGAATACCCTTCCCATTTATGTATCAGTGTATATATGTATATCTGTTAGATTTAGCCAACCTGTAGCGCAACAGCAACGATTCACACTGCCATGCCAAACTGAACGAACGACTGGGGCATGCTCAGCTAGCTGTTACCCTGCTCTGCCGTTGCTCATCATCTGTGGCAGCTTAGCTTGACTTATGTCGCATCCCATATGGAATTTGGGATGGTCTTGAGGCAGGAAGCCCTTCAGCTCCCTTTGGCAAGTTAAAAGTTTTGCTTACAGCTTACTTCACATTTTGTAATCCACACTAAATGTATGCACGTATCTATTGTGCACACACACACACACGCTAAGTGCCGGGCATGACAACAACAACGGCTACAGAAACAATGGCACGCTGAGCACATTATGTATACGCAGTGGCTGCCATTGAGAAGATTCTCTGTTTCGTAGGCAGGTCGGTGCTGATGATTTTCCTTCCTTCTGCTTTTTTTTCCAAGCGGCTAAATTTGAAAAGTTGCCCCGCCGTAGGCTGTGTGACTGCTGTGAAAACTGCTGGCTGCCACTTGGCCAGGCCAGAGCAGTCGCGCACAGTAAGCCAACCGCCAGCCGCCAGCCGCTCGACCGCCCACGCCCAGCCAGGAGCGCCCACCCACCCACTCAGCGGGTCCGTCCAGCCGTCGTCGGCAGCTGAAAAGTTATTTTAATGGCGGTTTTTTCGGTCGTCAGGCGAGCAAGAACCACTTAGAATGCGACAAATGAGCCTGAACGACTGCGCGATACTCGCCCACATTCGACACTGGGATTCTTGGAAGGGACCAAAGTCTGAACTTGAAGAAGCACTTCAGCACGAAAATCGATATTTTTGATACTGAAATCGATTTATGAACAAATCTATCTACGGCATACCTTGAGGACAGCCCTACGATTAGGTAGGTATACTAACAAGTCAAGAGCTCTACCAACTGCCTTATACCTGCTCGCACAATCCATGTATTTGGCTATGGTTTCAGCTAAGCCTGTTGACTGTAATAATGTCCCTAATGAAACGCATATACCCACTTTAATTCAACGGGCGGGCAGAGAAACAACAACGTCGCGAACCCATTCAACTTTTATACACTGCAAAAGGACTGGCTGCGGTTGTTTTGGCTGTCATTCAATCCCTAGGCGCTAACCTCTTGCCCCTCCTCCACTCTCCTGCTCTGGCTCCGTCTCTATTCCCTCATTTCCTTCTCATCATTTTGCCCTCTCTTTCCCTTCTCTCGTTTGGCCTTTGGCATCTGTTTTCCCACTCGGTAAACGGAACTGGAAACTGAGCACGGAATATTTTGGCTCTGAGACGTTCTGTCTGTCAACTTTTAAGACCGCGACGCTCAAGCGAGAGAGACAGAGAGAGAGAGAGGCGCAGAGGGAGAGAGTGAAAAACAAGCATAGACTTAATGAATTCCAATTTCATTTCTGGCACCTAATTGAATTGCAGATGAAGGTGTTGAAGAGCCATGCCAGACAAATAGTTGCAGCTAATTAGAAGGATTTAGATTATTCAGCAATCGCAGAAGCACCCTGAGTACAGTTAGACATGCGGCAGACAATGGTAATTTATGGTCCAGATCGAGGGACACTCAACTGGCTTTAAGGACCTTTTCTTGGGCCATCAACTTCAGTTTCAGCCGTGTTCACGCTCTATATCTATATTTAATATCAGACTCTGGGAGCCTTTCACAATTACTTGTAAATTCAGTTGATAGCCAGAGGCCAAGAAACAGATACAGTTAAGAGCAAAAGGCAACTGTCAACACTTAATAGAACCGAAGCTGTATTTGCCGTTTGGGCTGACAACTCTTTGCTCTATCGAAGGGGCAGAGCGAGAGAGAGAGAGAGAGAGAGATAGAGAGAGGGGAAACAGGAGAGCCAACAAGCAACAGCCGCAAACTGAGCTGCTAGCTTAAGGCCTTGTGTGTTTGATGCCAGAGTGTTTTTGTCAGTTTGTCAAGTCCATCAATTGAAACGATTGCTCTAATGAATGGGACATTGTGCAAGGGGTCAAGCATCGCAGCAATCGAGACGCAGACAAGAAACGCCAATTTAATGTGAGAAGCAAGGGAATGCCTCTGGCGGCGATTGCTCAGCGTGCAGATACCCTGTAGGCTGTGTCTGCCGTGTCATCGTGCACTAGCCCCAATATTATTACTGCTGTAGCCTTACTTTCGATAGTCACTGTCATCATCATTAAGTATGCATGCACATAAGATAGACGATGCTGGAGATAACTGTATGCATGTCAAGAGAAACTCCCGCACTCCCCGCCGACCACATACGTAACCACATTTGCCAACCACAACCACACATATACATATGCATGCATGTGTGTGTGTGTGTATATTTGCCCATTTGCAGTGGGTTCACTGCTTTCAAAAGGTGAAAAAACTAATGCAAACTAATTTTGCCGTGCTGCAAATTTGCCAAGTTAGCGGCGCGGCAATTTGAGAGGCATCGTCGGAAGTTTTAGCTACCACCTACAAATGGGTGTGACGAACGGGTATCTTAGCTGCCTGGCTAAGCTGCTCTAGTCGATAAGGTCTGAATATGCTGCACACCTTAGATTAGGGCAACCTATATATATGCATATATATGTATATCCACTTTTATTTTCGACATCAGCAACGCATTGGCCTACCCTCGCTTCGATTCCGCTGTCTGCGGCGTGCCCGACTTTTATCAGGGTTTCTTCTAGTCGGGCACAAACGTTTCGATGCAAGTTTGCTCTGCATGGGTATGTGCTGCATGTGTGTGTGTGTGTGTGTGTGTGGCATGTAGAGAGAAAAATTTGCTGGCTCTCGGCAGTTAGCAAACGATGTCAAGTGTGGGCGTTTCAGCTTTCGGAGCTGGCTCTCGACTCGCGTCAAGCTTATTAAAAAAAGCAACAGCAATCTAGGCAGCCGGGAGGGGAACGGCACGAAAACAGAGCGAGAGGGAGAATGAGCGAAATGTTGGGCTAAGGCCGGGCCAGCTAGGCTCGGGACCAGGAGCATCCCGGAGCATGGCAACGCCACGCCGAGTGCTTAAAGCGTTTAGCTCGCTCAGCTGATTACGACAAACAACGAGTTACGGGAGCCACCCGGAGAAGGCAGCCACCCACCCGGAGGGAGCAGCCCAAGAGGACACACAGAGACCCCAGCCACCGCCCCACCCGAGCAGCTTCCTGCCAGCATTGGCCCCAATTGCGTTTCGGCTGCCAGGCGGAGGCAGGCAGTGCGAAGCGCCTCAAAGTATAACGGCAAATTTTTTAGCCCGTAATTGCTAATTTTTAATTAGTCACAGCGGCAGGTGGCACGAATGAGACAGAACTCGGCAGGAGCAGAAATTTCTTCCAGCCACATCGAATGCCCAAACTCGCAGGACGCAATAGGCGACTCAGCTCGGTGGCTGTCACAAGCAGCTCATTTGCAGCAATGTGGCCTAGACAGACACACCCACACACACGCACGCTCGCCTATGCGGATGGCCATCTGCGGTCCTTGCCCAAACAATTATGCAACAATTCAAGCAACCGCGCCTAGCAACCAGAGCAACCCCTAGATACCCTGTACTATTGTACAAATGCTCTCTTGCTCTGCTTCTTGAGATGAACAATATGCCCCACGGCAGCAGTTGGCATAGGTAAAGGGTATGCACCCAAAGAAGACAACGCAGGAGACGAGCTCCTGCTGCTGCTGCTGCTGCTGCTGCTAGCAGTGCAGTCGGAGGTTAATGTCAAGGGTGCTCTGCAGCTGTCATGCAGCACATATGGCATGTGGCATGTGGCATGTGGCATGTGGCATGTGGCATGCGCCGTGTGGCAAGGCAAATGAGTGATAAAACCAAGAAGCTAATGAACAGTTGTCAACAGCTCCAGCCTCACAGCAACTCAGGCCAATGTCAAAGGGCCCAGCTGGCAGCATGTGCACCTGCAATTTGTGGCAACACCAACCCACATCAACCCACATCGATCACCCACATTTAAGCAACTTGCAGCCTGAAGAAGAAGCAAGTTCCTGCTGATTGATTCGGGGGCGGATGCCAATGAACTAGCGCCGGCATGGCTCTGTGAACTGTGTCGCTCATCGAACTAGTTCGGCAGAGCTCTTTGATAACATGTACTGCAACTTGCAAGGCGAGCTAACAACTATCGTTCACAGTTCACTGAACTCCTCCCGCACTAGAGCTGCCAATCTAGATCATTTGCGCACAGTTCACTGAGCTAGTTCAGCATTAATGCGTTTCAATTGAACGTACGCTATAAACTACTTCATATCTGGAATTACTGACTAAAATTAGATTTCTTGTTCACGGTTCGATAAGCGAGTTCAGTCGTTCAAATGAACTGCATGCCCAGCAAATCTGAGATAGCTCAGTAATTCATCTCACAGTTCATTGAACCAACTCAGCAGTAGCAACTGCGAACTAGTTCACATCTGGAATTACTGACTGATATTTCAATAGGTTGCAGTTCGCTGTTCACTGAACCAGTCAAGTAGAAATAGTTCATTTCATAGCCTAATCTGTTGAATCGCTCCCGTTTGTGGAACTAGATGAGTGATTCATTTACACAACAAGTTCACTCATAATGATCGAATATATACTCAGTATCAGGCATATAAATAAGTGTAAAACTTTTCTGTTATCGCAGCGAATGCCGAGTAGATGTCAAGTGTTTGTGTTTTCTATAGGCCAAATGCTCCTTGAAAAGGGATTTTGCTTCTTTTTTAATTCTCGTCAATGGGCACTTGAGAATACAGACGAAGAGCGAATGCGTCGGCGAGAAATCAGAGATTGGGTTATTTGCACAACTTTTGACCAATGCAGTCAAATGAAAAGCAAATAAAGCAAAGCAAAGCAAATTTAAAAAGCAAAACGAAAAATGCGAAGGGCAAAAACAAACAGCGAAGCAAAGAGTTTGTCTCCAGCGAGGGCTAAGGATCTGCCTCTACTATATAATATAGCACAAATATACACATTGATTGATTAAGTCAGGCATGTCTTGAAGGCAGGAGTTAGGCAACTTCATTTTTCATATCAATTATATCTGATTGATTGACTGAGCCCTGGCTACAAGCCGCTTGACTCCCGCATTCAATTTACAGAAAATTACAAGTGTGGCTGGAAATGAGCTTGAGAAATGATTCGATTTATCGAGAACGTCTATATGCTCTATAGGTAAAAGTTGCCTACTTTTGTAGTTCTTGCTTTGTTTGCTTAGCCAGAAGCATTGGCATTGCGAAATATCATTTGGCCCCAATTGTTTGCATAGGCCAGACAGCAAAGCCTTATCGAATGCCCCAGCAGAGGGCGAGAGACGGGGAGAGGAAGATAGGGAGAGAGAGAGAGAACTGAAAGGCCAAAGAAGCGAAAAACGGAACTGAAACCGAAAATCAAACTGATTGCGAGTCCAGAAGGTTGCGATGGGCAACAGCAGGCGGCAGGACAACAGGACAACAGGACAGCAGCAGGCGGCAGGACAACAGGCAGCTGGCAACGGCAATGAAAAGAGCTGCTAAAAGACACATGAAATTGGATTTGTATACAAAGCACAACACATACAGAGAGAGAGCGAGAGAGTGAGAGGGAGAGAGTGGAGGGAAGGGGGAAAGCGAGCTGAACCACTGAATGACCAAGCCAAATGAATGAATAAATGACCAAGCGAATAAAGCAATAACCCAAAGGCAAAACTCGTCGCAGCTAGCCGAACGACAAGAGCTATACCCCAGGCCCACTCAACACACACACGAAAAGGGAGAGAGAGAGAGCGATATTGTTTGATGAAAAGCTTACACGCGTTTACGTTTTGTGTGGACTACTTGTAAGCATATGCTCAATATTGAAAGCGAGAGAAGAGTATAACAGAGCAATGGCAGGCATGGTCAATCGGTCAATCAGTTGGTCGACCTGGTGAGCAGGTGCATCAGTCAATCTGCAGTCAGTCTCTACTCTGTCAATCAGCCAGTCCAGTTCATCAATCATCGATCCATAAGAAGAACAAGTTAGATGCATTAAAGATTTTTTAGCTGAACTTATGGGTTCACATAGAACTGAAATCCATCAGTCAGTCAGTCAATCAGTCAAATCGATTATACATGTACATCCATACATCACTCAGCCAATCCTAACTCATACAAGTATAAAACTGGATGCATAACTCTTTATAGAAATATATTTGGGTATATGGATTCAGTTCATCAATCTGTCAATCAGTCGAGAGTATATGTATGTGTATGTGGTATGCCTTCCCTCTTTCAAACTGTTTGTATGAATCCATTCACCTGCTCAGCCCACGACTCCAACTCGCATATGTGAGTCTGCATTTATTATGGTCTAGGCAAAGTATGTCTCTGTCTCTGTCTCCCTCCCCCTCCCTCTTCCTCTATGTCTGTCTCTGTCTGTCTGTGTGAAAATCTTTTGTCTGTTTGTTTTTTCCATGGAGCACTCATTGTTTGTTGACAATAGCAATGCGAGAACTGAGACCCAATGGCCACTTGCGGCATGCAGATTTAGTTGTCAAGGCGTTGTAATGACACAGACAAAGTCCGAATGGAGGACCGCATGAATGAATGACTGAATGAATGAGTGACAGAGAGGAGTCCTACAGGTCCTATAGATAGGAGCAGTCGCAGATCAGGCAAACGAATCTGATTGATGGATTGACAGATTGGCAGACAATGAAATTTTCATGTCAATTAAAGATCAGTTCAAAATGGTTTTGGCAAAACTTGAGGAAAAAATTTATCCTGATTGAAAGTTTGTGAAAAATCTATAGAAAACAGAAAACTATTTATGTTCATTGAAGGACCTATTTTCATTTGAAGCTCAGTCTAGGAAAAAGTAAAGAAAATCTTTAGAAAATTGTTCACAGTTGCGGAAAAAGTCAAGAGAAAACTGTAGTCGAAACTCCACAAAAAGGAAACCTTAACGTGGTTGCAATGCTTCCCCTCTCTCTCCACCACTTCTTTCTCACCCTTTCTCTCTCTCTCTCTCATACTCTACATCTGTTTGATAGCTGGGCAGCCAAATAGTTTTGGCCCACTGTTGGCAATCTGGTATGTATCGAAGGGTAATGAGCACTGCCGAATGCGGCTAACCGAAATGGCTGAGCACGCTGAGGCAACTCAGTTGGAGCTGCTCCTGTTATTTGCCTGCGCTGGCTGGGCCCGTGTTGCTTCGGTTACAATTAAGCTGCCGCTAATTAACGCCCATGGGCGATATTAATTGATATGTAGAACAACAACAACAACAACAGCAGCAGCAACAACAGCAGCAACAGCGATGGCAACACCCTGAGCAAACAATATTCAGCTGGAGACCAATCAAGCAACCCGTTGCGAGGTTAACTTGTAATTGGAGCAGGAGAGACACACTCACAGACACACACACACACACACTCACACACACAGAGGCGTGTCTGAGTCGCCGAGGTGGCAGGAGGCATGTCACTAGGTGGCTTCGCCCCCACCGCTCAGGCTGCGCTTGGCGCCTTGAAGGGCTTCCCTTCATGCATTTGGCTTGACAATTGTCCGACGCCTGAGCAGTTGGCAAATGTGGCCGAAAGTTTGTCAAGCAGCTCAATCGCCGCTTGTTAGGCACTCGGGCAAGCGGAAACGGAAACAGAAATGGAAACGGAAACGGAAATCACTATTGAACACTTTCGCTTAACATCTAGCCTCCCACTCTGCCCCTCTCTGTCACTCTGTCTGTCTATCTTCTAGCAACAGTTAGGTCGCCAGGCAACTGTCATTAAACCGCTTCTTGTTCTGCTTCGGCCGGCCTCTCTGCCTCTCTCCCTCTCCCTCCTGCCTGTGGCTCTCCCTTGGCAGAGTGTTTCTAGCAAACACGCTTTAATGCCATTGCCCCGACTCTGCGCCGTGAAGTATGCTATGAATTTTATGCATTCCACAGTCTGGTAATAAACACGTTAAAGTCCATCAATCAATCAATCAATCTGAATAATGAATCAGTTATTCGCACTCAAGTCGTTGTCTATCCCTCCCTCTCTCGCCCCCTCTCCTTCTGCCGAAAAGAATGCTATGAATTTTTGATAACGTCTTCAACGTCTTCTCAACTCCCAGTGAATCAATTATTTGCACTGTAAGCAACTGTCGATGCCATCTATGTATTTATGTATTGATAAATATTTCACAAACATTTCTGATTAGGCGCACATTTCATTAACCGTCATTTCTGATTTAATCAAAATCGAAATCATTGAAATCTAATTGGGAGCGTGAAACTACTTTAGGCCCCATAAAAAGAATCCTTTTAATTGGGAAAACTGCGCAACTTTATGAAAATCAGCTGAAAAGCTTAAAGAAAATTATTGGAAATGCAAATAATAAAGGCAAAAACTTTTTTAATTGATTTTATTTACCGCTAATGAATAAAACGAAGTTTCTCATTAGCTTCAGCTAGGAACAGACGGATGAGGAGCTCCTCCACGCTGTCAATATCCAAGAGACGTTGACTATAAACACAAACCATGCTGCATCCTTGACGAGCAGAACTTATTCCCCTCATTGGCGATTACAATGGGGCAGACTGCAGTGCCGCGTGGTATACAATGTTGAGTAGAAGCCGATTCCCTAATTGGGATGCTGATATCCAAAACCTGAAACCGAACGCAGCTGGAAGTGTGCAAGGCGCAAGGCCTGTTGGTCACAAGTCCTGTGCCACTTCAGTCAAATGCCTGTGCCATTCCCAGAAACGAGGTCAGCTGCCGAGCTCAACTAAATGCATCGACGCAATTCAATTAGTTTTAAGCCGAAAATCCCATTTCTGTTTTAAAGAAGACGACTGCACGCTGAAGGTATTACGAGTGTTTGGAAATCACAGCAAGTCGAGCAGAAAGCAGTAATCAGATTCAAAATAAATGACCTTCATTCAGTTGCAAATCGTAAATCGAATAACATGTACTGAAAAGTATCAGAGCTTAAGCTGAGAGTCTAATAACTTCATAACCAATCGTCCTGATCAGGAATATATGTACATAGTTACTTTATATACTTTATATGCTCGAAATCTCTCTTGTCTCTAGCCCAGTCCAACCTGGAGGGATAGCCAAGCAGGACTGCCAAATGAAGGAGTGGTCGAATTAAGGCACTGACCAACAGTAGGACTGCCGGATTGAGGCACTGGTAGGTGGAAGGGCTGACGGATAAATTGAAAAAATGCTCTTTTGTATTGCTTATTGCTGAAAATTGTCCTCTTGCCAGGGAGTGGCAAGGTATTTGCTTTATCAAAGCCTAACGGAGTGGGGGAGCGTCCAGAGAGAGAGAGAGAGAGAGAAAGAGAGAGAGAAGACACTTAGCGTACAGGTGAAACAGGTAAATCAAGCGAAAGCTAGCTGCACAGCAGGCAGACAGAGCCCAGAGCTCTTTCCGCTACTGCATCACACAAATATTTAATGCAGACGAGGGGACGGGCGACACTCGAAAGACATCATACTTGCCTCGAGTCGCCTTGCATTTTTCTCGAAGTTTGAGCTGTGATATGAGATACCAGAGCACAGCAAGAATTCCCCATTGCGCACAAAAATTCAAATTTTGACTATGGCTGACAGCAATTGCAGTCGAAGAGGAGCAGCAGAGCAATGGAGATTTACATCCGATTTTACGGACGGAGCGTTTCATATTTAGATTACTGATTGATTAGCAAATTGACATCGCATTGATTGGTTTATCATGATGCAATGCGTTACTTGACAAGCTGCAGGCTGACCGGCGACTGATCAACTGACTGATGACTGATTGATGAGCTATTGAATAACTTTCTTACTAGCTGACTGACTGATTGACAGACTGACTGATTGAATGGCGGACTGATCAAACTATTATTGGATAACTGACTAATTGCATGATGGACACAAAACAGGCAATTGATTGATACCCACTAATGGATTGCTGGAGTCTGTCAACTGACTGATTGACTGACACTGATTGACTGACTAATTGACTGGCTGATTGACACATAGTCACAATCCATAAGTGAGTCTCAATCAATCAGTTAGTTGTCAGTCAATTAGTAAATTAGTAAATTGACTGACAACTAACTGATTGATTGATTGAGACTCACTTATGGATTGTTGGAGCCAGTCAACTGACTAACTGATTGATGGACAGACTAAATGATTGACTGAGTGATTCATTGATTGAATGATTGACTGAAGACTGAAGACAGACAGTCTGTATTATCGGTGGACCTATAAATCCCTAACGGACTGCAGAAGCCGGTCAACTGACTGATTGACTGGCTGAATGACTGACTAATTGTCTGACTGATTGATGGATAATTAGCAACTGACTAATCGGCTGATTGATTGACTAATTGATTGATCACTTATGAACTGCTGGCGCCTCTCAACAACCGACCGATTGATTGATTCAATCGCCATCCGCCAATTGACTAGCTGCGCACGGACTAACAACTGGTGACTGAGTGCTTGTTTAAGTGACTTATTAATGCCGCTGCTTGGCTAATTGACTGACGGCTGGTTAGCTGACTGATTGACTGTCGATTCAAATGTCAAACTGGCTGACTCGCACAGCCGGCAGAAGGCCAAGCACCTGACGTCGCAGCCATGGCCGACTGAGCTCGCAGAACGAATTCTGTCCACACGCGAATCAAATGCAAAGCGTATTACACTTTATTATATTATATTGAAATGCTTAAAGCGCTTTTTCACTTTTTAGCATTTCTACGACAGAGTTCGATGTTCTCGTCATTGTTGCCGCTGACGTTGTCAACGAAACTGAGTTTGAAAAATAATCATCATCAATCAGCATCAAAAATATGTTGAATGCGCTCACACAGTGAAGCGAAATGTGAATTGAATGAAATCAATTGGAGCGGATGGAAAGCTCTATATATAAATGTGAGAATATATATGTATATATATTATATATATGTATATATAAGTATAGATCTATGGACACACATGGGCAAAGCTGCGAATATATAAAAATTAATATAGCTACAGCTATTTCTGCTGCATGTGCATTTTACTGACTGACTGATTGACGATTGATTAGAGTTCAAACTCTGCCATTTGTCTTAGTACTATTATTTATCGCTGACTGCTTGGTTAACTAGAGTAAACATCTGGCATGAACTGGGAAAGAACATCTTGCTCCTGTTGAACTTTCGCAGGGCTTTGGAAAAGATTCGCTCGGCTAATATCGCCAGCAAAAGTCTTACACAATTTATTAAAATATTTATAAGCCTGCTACCACGGTACTATATACATATATTCAAGCTCTGACTGGCACAGACAGGGCGCGCTGTCTGTCAGATTGAAACGCTTTGACATCATTTGCAGCATCGACTCAAAATCATGAAGCAGCGGCCGGAAGCGGAGTCGAATATCAGACGAGACCTTTCCCTCCTCCCCCATCCGCAGTCACTCGCGCATTCCACCACGCCCACTTGCCTCCCACTCAGCCTCCTGTTCCCCGCTCTCTTTCCGCTCGCAACCGCTGGCTTTACACATGATAAAAATCCATAAATCAGATATTAAAATACGTAGCTCTGGGCGATTATTTTCACTCATTAGAGCGGCGAGCGGAGGCTGCATTTGTAATAAATACTTGAAATGCATTTTAATGGCTAACCGCAGATGGACTATCAGATACTCTGCAAATCAAATTGTACTTGCACCTTCTACCTCTACCTCTACTTCTTTTTCTACTTCTACCTCTACCTCTACCTCTACCTCTACCTCTACCTCTACCTCTACCTCTACCTCTACATCAAAATCTCCTTGTAACTTCTACCTCTACATCAACATATACGTGTACCTTCTACTTGTACCTCTACCTCTACCTCTACCTCTACCTCTACGTGCACCTTCTACCTCTACCTCTACATCAAAATCTCCTTGTAACTTCTACCTCTACATCAACATATACGTGTACCTTCTACTTGTACCTCTACCTCTACCTCTACCTCTACCTCTACTTCTCACACATCTACCCTATGCTCTAGGAAGTTTACAGGGTATTCGCGGTAATGAAAAGCGCATACCACTGTGCCGCTGTAAAAGCCTATGTAAATTTGGTTACTCATTAATGACATTATTGGGCATTGCAAAAATTGGTTGACATATGTGAAAATGTTCGTGTTTGTTTGGTTTTGCAAAGGCTTTCCTTTGTCGCGGCGTAGCTTCATTGCCAAAGTAAAACAATTAATTTCAATTGGCAAACAAAAGTATCTGCTTGCAAACGGCCACGCAAATACAGTCACAGGCCCTCGCTATTCAGAAATAATTAAGAGAGATAAATACGTAATATTTGCAAATCTAAATGAATTTAAGTTTTAAATTTCGCACACAGTTTTTGTCAATTGCTGTTAGCCAAAGAGCTAACTGAATTGGAATTGAGGGTTAAGTGTATCTCTGCATGTGCGTTTGACCGCTTGCTCATTTCATTTAGTTTATTAAGTCTACTTTGAGTACAGAAAAATCCAGAAATTTCCAATTTACTGTAAACATTGCATGGTGAATACACACATTTGGAATGTTTTGCCTTTTGAGCACCCCCTCGCCCTGCCCTCCCAAGTTACAAATTCAAATCCTATTCCAATTAGAGCTTTGACAAAAGAAGAATTATGCTACAACTCCTTTGTCCTGTGTCATAGCTAAGGCGTAGTGAGTGTGTTCATATGCTGATGTCTTGGTTTGCGTATTTACACTAAGTCAAAGTGAAGCTACTCAGGATGGTACGGCTTGTTATATGTACATATACAGCAGGGGAACAAGGAATGATCGAAATTTAAGCTTTGCCCAGGTTCAAGGAAGCCCACCAGCTTTAAGCCTCGAACGTAACTCTAAATAGGCTCAGCTCAGGCCTTGGTCGAAAGCTCGAATCAAAGTGTTTGCTCGCCCTTTCGACTAAATCATTTTTATAGCAGCTTTAAGCGAACGAAAAAAGTGAACTTTTAGTATTGATTTTTAGCTAACTCTAAAGAGGGGCAAACGGCGGGGAGGCGGAGAGGAGATGGGGGAGGGGTCAGGAGCCAGGACGAGACAGAGGAAATGCTTGGCACTCTGTGCGTGCGACATTTTTATCATTTAATTACGGAACAACGCGTCTAAGTATATTTAATCGATATTTGTCGTCTGTCTCGCTCTCTCTCTCTCTCTCTCTCTCTATTTCTCTCCCCTCTCGCTCTCTCTGTCTCTGCTCTACCGCAGACTGTATAAGTGTTGCAGTTGGTGTTAACCAACGAAAATTGTGAGTGAAAGACCGAAAGACTGAAAGACAACTTTTCCATTTCAAGCGACGCGCAACATGTGCCTAATTTATGCACATAAGAAACAAACACACGCACACACACACACTCACGCACGCATGCACCCACTCACGCACATAAAGCAATTCTCATGTATATTTAAGCATATCAACAAAATGTGGTCGCTCTTTAGCTCATTCGCTTAACGAGCTCAGGACTCAGGACTCAAGAGCCAGGACTCGGGGCTCTGTGCAGTGGCTGCTGGTCTTCTTGTGTCCCTTTTAATACCCTTTAAATACCATGAGAGCAAACTTCTACATGTGATGTTATCATATGTATATTCATTATCTGACTTGACTTCATGAAACTCTTATATTTAATAGGGAGACTTGAGGGCTTGGCGCTGTTCAAGTTATCGATGACTGGCCTTGCTCGTGTCATAAAGTTCTCATATATCTGTCGATAGAATATTTGAGATTACTTACATATATGTTGGCTATCGACTCTACTATACCGTATATATCGAGAACTAACTAAGAATATCTGACTTAATTTCATCTATGTTTGGAATATATCGACAGCTGGCACTATTATTCAAAATTGTTGTTATCGATGACACGTGTTTAGCTTGAAATATGATATGTTTATCGACAGACTAACAGGCAGCTGTGGCCCGGCTTACAAATGCCAACCGCATTTTGCATAACGTGCACAAGATCCTGGAATCTCATAATTAACGCTAATCCAAAGCATTTCAGCTGAGTTTCCAATTGCACTGTGCGAAAGTTAGCTCGTGTCTGGAATTGCGGAGTTATGCGAGCAAAGTTATGAGCGAGAGAAAAACAGAGAAACAGAGGAGCTGAGATAGAGACAGGAATTTTACAAATTACAATATGTAATGCTGTTTTTTATGGCTTTTGGCCACACTAATTGGGGGAGGAGACTGGGGTGAGGTGGAAACAAATTTGTTTGAATTTGGAAAGTCAGCGAATGTGGGTTGGCCAAACTTTCGTAATATCAAGTTGATTAAAACATAATTTGCACATGTGTAAAGCTCACTTTTAGCGAATCTCCCTCCCGCTACCCCTCTCCCTCCGCCTCTATCCTACTGCAGTTAATCACCGAGCGAAAGCAGAGGGCAGTTGCAACATATTGCCTCCTCTCGCACCTACCCATTGATAGATGATTGCCTATAAATACATCTATACAAACAATATACAGGGAATTCTTTCATATGCGCCTCGCCTCGCTGCTATTGCTGGCAGTGCGCCCTTTGTTCCTTGAACCGCGCCACGCGCTCGGCGTTGTTTGTTTAATAAATGCGCCAGCGACAATAGAAAACAATAGCAACAATTACAGCAACAACAAGAACAACAAAGCCTGATTGCCTTCCGCTTTTTTTCTTTCAATTTGTTGTTGTTTTTATTCTGGCTTTCATTGACTCGCTTAGCCAGCTGGCTGCCTGCTGATAAGATATCCAGCAATGCAGAGTGCTTGGCGCGTCCCGCCGGGCGGCCCCTTTGCGGTGGCCCACTCCTAATCGAGACGCCCCCAAACGTTGGCCTTTGTAATTAGTTTTGACAATAAACCCATATAGTGGAGTGGAGGTCTGGTTAAATATTATCCATCAGCGCTTAGCGAATGCAAAGTGAACCAGAAATGAACCAAGCGCGAACCAGAGATGAACAAATAAGCGGCGAACGGGTGAGCACAAAGCATGGGCGAGTGAAAGGAATACTGATTAGCTTCATTACGACTGCGAGGCGACGCAGTTGATTAATTCCAAAGTGAGCGTAAAAGTTCAGTTGATGGACGAGCAGATACTATATATAGAAATATCAGATGTATGTTTTCGTTCTTCACATCTAAAGTTAAATCCCGATGACAAGTTCGTTGACTATAGATGCTGTAGATCTCGAGATATGCTCAAAAGTGTAATCGATAATTATCGATTTCACTGAGAGACGAATTTTCGATGTTGCACAAGCAGTCAGAGCAGATGGGATACCCTCTATCGGGTCCATTATAATAGGCATTCAGGGCATAACAAGTGACAGCAATGATAATGAGAGCCGCTTTCGGAGTCGGGGCAGGAAATGTGGCCGGATGGATGTGATATATTGTGCGATAAGGCTTAATATTTGCCAGCTATTGATTGACTCAACTTGATTGCTGTAATTAAATTTGATGAACAATGGCGTAGCTACTGACTCACAAGTTAGCATATTCCAAGCTTGAGCTGTGCGTCACGTTTTCATTTCAATTTATTGCCCACTTAGCCAATTATGTTTAAGTTGTTGGAGCTAACCGTAAATCCTCTTATCCAACAATTCCATGTCTCAATAGAATCGTGGCCTGGATCTAGTTCATTTCATTGAATCAATGCAAGGGTTTTGCGGCTTCTGCACTTATCGCCTCGGTTCAGTTCGCTTGTTTCACTGTGCTCAACTCCTGCTAAACAGCTGGAGCTGGAATAGAGTATTATTGAATTGGTTCAAAACGAACTGAACTGGTAATTATTTTTGAAAAGTCAAGCACAGAAACGGTAATTAATTGCTAAGAGACTCCAACTACGTCTGCCTATGGCAATAGCTTTGACTACGGCAACGACTCTGATTCCGGCTAAAGAACAACCTACAGTTGGGACTTTGAGTACGGCCATGAGTCGGAGTACGGCTTTGGTCCAGACTACATTTAGAGCTCTGACAACAGCTCCAACTCGGACTACGGCTATAACTAGGGCTACAGCTACGGATCTTACTACGGCGACTTTGACTTTGAACAGCAGCTGCATGGATCGGACTATAGGACTGAGTCATTTACTACGACTGCGACTACGAGACCCCGACTAGGACTGTGACTACGACTCTGACTACGGATATGGTTCTGGTTGAGGGCAGTGCGTTGACTTTGCCTTAATGGCTTTTCGCATTCGAGTTTTTTGTTTTGTTATGTTTTTATTTTGCGGGTAACTCTTAGCCACACTCAAACCCATATTCAACCGACTACTTGCAACCGTGCTCATCACACACTCAGTCAGACTCACACACACACACACACACACACATACGAACATAGCCAGTGGCACATCTAATGGCATTCACACTAGGGCACACATGAACGCGCCGCTGAGGCAAGCAAAACAATAGGCAACATATAAATATATATATATATATACATACATACATATACATATATATATACATAAAGTGGAAGAGGGAGAGAGGGGGAGGCAGGAGGCGTGAGGCCATGCTTAACAGCTGCCACACAGCTGTAGAAAATCAACAAACATTTACTTTAAGTTGTCGGAAATGGACCTAGTTGATGATGACAACACTAGACAACACACAACAAACGAAGTTGACAGCCCTGACAAGACTAAAAACTAGACCTGCAATTGCCATCGAGCATGGCAGCTGCTCGACTAGAAGATACCTTAATCCCACGCCAAATAGAAACAAATTGCCTTGATGAACACATCTCCACAGTCGCAGAGTCGCTTGCCGATGCAATGAGATATACAAACTTTCTGAGTTGAGATGGCCTTACGGATGGACAGCAAATAATAATGAAGATGAGATGAGACAATCAGAAGAATAGGGGGATATATCGACGGAAGGGCAAGCGACAGTGCTCAAAGCGAATACACTCTCTTCACTAGCTGGACGAGCATCAAAACTGTAGCATACTTCTGGGCAAGCCGACGTATGAACAGATATGTACAAATACATATGTGGGGGTGTGTGTGTATATATTATATATAAGGTCAAATTGGCTCATTTATCTTATTTCACATTTCTTTACCCATCTCAAAACGATATGCCAAAAGACAACAACAAAAACAAAGGCGAAGGCGAGGGCGAAGACGAAGGCAAAGGCAAAGGCAAAGGCAAAGGCGAAGGCAAAGGCGCTTAAAGGTAGCAAGCGAAGTAGAAGCAGAGTTTGTTTGGCAAACGATTTCAGTTATATTTTGCTGTTTTCTTCTGCTTTTCTGCTTTTCACATACATGTGTTTTCATCTACTTCTCCGTCTGCTTAGTCTGTGGTCGTGGCTGTGGCTGTGGCTGGGCCTCCTGCTGGGCTTTGAAACAAGTTCCCGCACAGTCGCAGTCATAAATATTTATACACACAACATTTTTGGAGAGTTTTCAGCTTCTTTTTGACAGTTGAAAAGATGGAATGAAATATACGCAATATGTATATGTGTATATATGTATGTATACACGATTTGAATGATTTTTAAACGCATTAGCATATCAAATGCGCCCTCTCCCTCCCCCTCGTCTCGCCGTCTCCCACCGTCTCTACCTGTGCTATAAGCTCTCGTCCTCAAAGCACAAATCAAATAAGTGTGTGACTGTGTGTGTGTATGTGTGTGTGTTTGTATATATGTCTATTTTCATATTACACTTGCAAACAACGCAACCACACACTCTTACAGAACAATAGCAGGTGAGAGTCTCAGCCAAGTGCTAAAAACGCAAATACCCTGTAAATACACACGGCGCTCATAGTCTTACATAAAGCCACGAAGCACCAATTTACAGGTACTTGGCAAGTCAATCAAACCGAAAGTCAATCATCAATCAAGTGGAGCCTGCGCTGAGGTTAAATCAGCCATCAGCTTATGGATGAGAAAGGCTCGCTGGAGGCCGGGACGAAGTGGTAAATCAATCGAAGTCAGTCAACTTCACTCACATGGATCCATCGGGTCGTCGGGCATACCCCATTCAGTATTTGCAAACAGCTGAGGAAATCAAAAGTTTTTAAAGCTATTTCAACAAAACTTTTAGCAACGAAAGATGAGAATTCAAATTACGTCAATCAAAGTCTATCAAGATGTATGGGAGCGGAGGGTGCTCTAAGTATCTAAGCTTGTTAGCAAGATATACACACAAAAGTTTTCGGAGTAAAAGATAATTCCGCGAGTCTAAGAGTTGTGCCTATCGATCGGTAGTTATCGATTACTTGATGAGGTTTAACCATGTGTGCACAGAGAAAAGTTGGCTCAATTGGATGAATTTCAATCCTCATTCATTCGTATAGCTATCAACTATGGAACATATGCCGATATCTGTTATCTGTTATCGATCACAAACGGCAACCAATACGCCTTAGGCGAAAAGTCACAATGAACGAGGACACAATGAATTACGCTCATTTAATTTGACTTTGATCAATATCGATTCGCATGTCGATTTCGATATTAAGTGCTTATCGATTACGTGCATCGAGACTTTTACGGCTGATTTGCATGCAGCTTGTGGCACGCCTCCTCTGTGCTGTTTGGCATTGCGGTACGCTGTGACGACATCCTTAACCTCATTTCGTATGCTGACGAGACGCACACGCTCACACTCACACACGCACACACACGTGGGATTTGTTAAGCTTGATTAATGGAGCTGGGCGAAAAAAAAAAGAAATCGCATTGCACTTGGCTGGAATTTATGCTTAGCTTTTTTTTAGCCCTAGGCCTAGTATCGATTAATGCATATTTATATAAATGCCTATATATGTATACACATATAGCCATAATATATCAGCATTATTATCGCCCACTTTCGATTAAGTTTAGCCACGACAAATTCGTTATCTAATCAGACATCGGAGGAAGCGTTTTTCGGTTTGCATTTAACGAAGCTGATTCCCCATATTTGACAGAAATCTAATTAGAAATTGGGAATATCAGAATTGAGAATGATGCTTCATGCTATATCATGCTTCATTCTAATCATCTGATGAGATCTAAGAGTAAAAGTCATTAAAATCTTGATCTCAATTTTACGGCTTGGCTTTTGCAAGTTAGAGAACCTATATAGTCTATACGTTTTGGAATGTTTTTTAAATAAGTTAGGGATTTAAGTTTTTTTTGAGTTCAAGGATATACTGAAATAAATTGTAAATAAAGTATGATGCATACATATAAATAAATTCACAAATATAAAAAACATATAAAAAACATTTAGCTAACTGCCTAATACTCGCTCACGCTTCAGGCTTGATATACTAGAGATGGCTTTCATAAAAAAGCTCATCGTCTACATTATGTATAAAACTAATATACTCGCTTTACGCTCTTTGAACAAATGTTAAACTAAAGAAATAAGTTTAGTTTCATTGGGTCTGGCCCAAGATGAGACGACTGGGTAAAGCAATCTATAAAACGAATATACTTTCATTGGGACATCCGTGAACGAGCATATAAATCAAAAAGAACTTCAGTTTCAATGGCTTTTAGCCAAACGAAGGAAAAACTGTTCATAAAAAATACTACAAGGGAAGCAAACAAACAAACAATGAAAGCAACAAGTAGAAGCATAAGTAGAGAAGGAGAGAGCGAGAGAGAGACAGCGACAGAGAGGTAGGGAAAGAGAGAGAATAATATGCTAAAGTACTTTGCAATAATGAAAAATCAACAATCGTCACATCAACAAACCAAAGCAAACAACAACAACAAAAATGTCAAATTAGAAGAAGAAGAAGCAGCAACCGATGAAGAAGAAGTAGATGAATCTGATGAATAATGAGAGTGATAATTGAAAAATGGAGAAATTGAGAACGCAAACATTTGCGAATCTATCAAATAAACTGGGCGAAACAACATTTTGCTGCAGCTTCAGCTATATGCCTTATGCCCTATCTTGCCCCTATCTGGGCCCGCCCCTCCCCCTTTCATGCTATCTAACGTTTTCAGTCTAATGCCATTCATTATGCAGCGGCTCGCACACGTAAAGCACTCTACGGCCCAATAAAAAACGTTCCATACATAGTTGAAGGACAGCAAAACGAACAAATACCAACAAAAAATACCAACAAAATAAGTTGTATGCAAAGAGTGAAAACAAGCCATGGAATCTCATTTCATAGCCTATTTTTTCCCCCGTCGCTTTATTTCACTCAGCCGCAGCAATTACTCGGGGATTAGGCAACTTTAAGTGTTCGTTCCGCAAATCCCATTTGCCCACAGATTTCCGCTTCAGGTGCGGTTGCTTTACAGTTCATATTGCGAATTGATGAGGGGAATTAACATATTGGAAATCAAATTGAAGCGAGTGTTATTTATGCTTAGTCTATTTGAAAAGAGTTTGCGTTTTCTACTGGAGCTCAGTTTTCCACTGTTATCGCATGAACTAGTTCGCGTTTTTTGAGTAAGTCAATAGGATGAATTAGTTCATAATTAGTTGAAATAGTTCACATTGATGAACTAGTTCACACTGATGAACTAGTTCACATTGATATACTTTAATCTGTGGAGCTACTAAAATTGTACCTGCTAGTTCATATTGATAAACTAGTTCACTTTTATAAACTACGACAGTTCGATAAACTAATTAATTTCGATAATCTAGTTCACTTTAATAAGCTAGTTCACCTCGACAAACTAATGTTTAATTTGATGAACCAGTTCAATTGAACGCACTATCTGAGCAGAAAATCAGAGAGTTGACTTGCCTAAGCTTTGGACTTCATTTTCATTAGAAAGTGGAAAACGAATATTATTTGTTTATTCTGCTCGAATCCTCTTGAAAGGTCAAAGGAGCCCCCAAGGACTTGGCTGCCACTTGAGGTTGGGCACTCGAAGGAAATAAGTAAGATTGCTATGCAACGCAGTAACCAGCCTGTGGATACCCTCAACAGATCCTGTCGAGACTCTAGAAACTGGGAGATATATTTGACGAGGTGCATATATTAGGAAAGAACACATAACCTTAATAGGGAGAAAATATATGTCTTATACATTAGCAGACTGATGGAATTAGATCAAGGAGCTGAGTTGGCTCAGCTAGCTCAGGGCCACGCCCCCAGGCTACCTTTAATATACAAATTACTCGTAGCCCTTTGTCATCGATTAGCCAGAGTGTAGCTACTCCACATGATAATCAAATTTAACTGCTACACACCCGCATTTATCTATCTCTTTTCCTATCTAGGGCCGTCCAAAATGGTTCTTATCTAGAGGCGGAAACATTTGTTCGACTTGCCCATTGTTGTTGGAGCTGTGTTTACAATGGTAAGCACTCACAATTATTTTGGATTGTACGCGTATTAGGACATGCCAAGTCAAGTGAATAACGATATCGAATACCCTGCATACATTATTTCCCAGGGGGCTATGCACGACATACACTGTAATCAAATGAAGCAAGCCAAAGCTATTTTGCAGCTACTAGCAGATCGAATAGTTATTCGAATAGTCTCAAGTCTTCTTCTAGTCTAGTAACAATTAGAATTGATCGATTTTTGTTTCTCCTTCGGCCATACATCTGATCCATAAAAGCTAGAGACCCAAAGTGTTCTTCATTTACCAAAGGATACTAAAAGGCGCATTGCAGTTGATAAGACTCTACAAGCACGTACATTCATTTTCCAGGGTATTTAAGCACTTTACGGTTCAGCTCGGTTGTTAGTCATATTTGACAAGAATTTTGAGCAATGCAGCAATTATTTTGCCATGGAGGAGTTTTCTCAATTGTTGCAATGCAACAACACGACGAGCTATTGATTCATTTTCTGCTATACATAACACACACCCACACGCACATACACACGCAGTGTAGACAGGTGTGTTTGACAGGTGTTTGGTCTTTGGCTCTTTGGATTTGGATTTCAT
The DNA here is from genome assembly GCF_054131065.1 of Drosophila arizonae. NCBI lineage: Eukaryota > Metazoa > Arthropoda > Insecta > Diptera > Drosophilidae > Drosophila > Drosophila arizonae. The sequence continues at coordinate 662,480 of NC_142927.1, read as the reverse complement.
AGCTTTAAATGCCAAAAGGAGCGGTCAAACAAATCTTTTGTCTGGCATATCCACAACAGGAAAGAACAAGACTGAGAAAGTAAATAAAGAAAATAGAGAGAGAGAGAGAGACTTAGATAAGTAGGGTATTGTAGAAATTCGAAGCTGAATTGACGGTCTATTGAAAAATTTCGAAATGTCTACGAAATGTGAGCTGAATTTAATTACCATAAAGTTAGGGAAGCAAGGCAAGGAGAGAAACGGAGACAAACAGGGCGAGTCGCATAAGGAGTCCCAGAAAAAGATGGATAGGGACATGGAAGGATAAAGAAATGGGACAAACTGGGATATCGGGACTCAGAAGGAGACAGAATAAACGTTAGGCTAGAGAAAGAGGTGAGAGTGGAATGGTAAGATAAAGAAAGAGATAGAGAGAGAGAGAGAGAGAGAGAGAGAGAAAAAGAGAATGAGGATGAAGAGAAAGAAAGAGCTTGAAAAAGAAGTCGTCTCTTTGAAGGAAAAAATACCCAATGATAGAAAGAGAGAGCATAATTGGGAAACATAATTTTGCGATTCAAGAGAGACAAAAGAGAAGAGGAGCAAATAAGCAACCTATATAGAAAAACATCCCGACCAGTTGATGACTGATGACTAGATACCCTGTAGCGAAACCCTGTTAAACGAAACTTCAATTAGACTTTCGCGAAAAACAATTTGTACTTAAGCTGCGTAATCTGTGAGCCCCATACATCTATGTGTATGTGTATATAGATGTATGGCTGAACAGGTAGTTGAGTTAATGGGTGGCTGGGTGGTTGGTTGAATATAACTACAGTTGTTCTGCTTTGTTCGTCCTTCGGTTTGATTACTAATGCGCATTAAGATCTTGAAAATAATGCGAATGGGCATGAGAATGAGGAAGCTCGCAAATAAAAACGTTCACACTCAGCATGTTCTCGGCTTGGCTGTGAAGTGGACATGAAATGTGGCAATACACTGTTCACCAGCTCTGAATTGAGGCATATTGGTTTCGAATTGTCAGCTTTGCAGTGAAGCTCATCTGGTTAGCCCTGTGAACAGCGTATTACGTATTTTGATAGTAGCGATTCACTTGTATGTGTGCACATAAACACATAAATTAATACTTAACGACAGTATAACAGTATGATACGATTGATTGGTGTGAATGTACATAAACACATTAAGAAATACTGATGAGTATGACAATATAATAGCAAGATTTGGTTGACTTGTATAAGTGTATACAAATACATCGAAAATCAGTAGTAAAGTAGTATAACAGTTTATCAGTTGTAGCTTAATGGTGTAACAAAATGTATATGTATTTAACAGTTATATCGAGAAGTATTTTATAGTATGACAGTATAACAGAATATATATCAATAATAGCTGAATTATTGTTATCCTGTTATATAATTAGCTATAGCAACACAACATTGTACAATATACAGCTACATCGAAATCTATAGAAAAGTATTACAGTAATGCAATACAGCTAGAAGTTGGTCTAGAAGTCGCTTGAGTAAGAAATACTCTATACTCAGTTGCAATATAACCGTATAACAGTACACATATATAAGTTACTGCAAGAAATACTTCATGCTGTAAGCTATAGCATGAAATGTGTAATATAGTCCTTTATACATATAACGGTGACAGCAAGAAATATAATATAGCTTAATAGTATAACAGAAGACCCGTAAATATATGTACACATCAGATACATCAGTTACTCCACAAAATAGCATCAGTATAACAGTATACTATTAATCCACACAGAAACAAAAATTAAATACTTAATAATATAACAGTAACAAACAAACTGAAATAACTAAATATAATAGAATTATGTTGGCGACGGAAGCACTCACCTGTTTAAGTTCTCAGCTTAGCTGCACCGGTAAATTGAAGAAATACCACCTGAATTAAACGTCTTGGAAATGCGAAATGGAAGCCGCTCAGATAGACATGATTAGTGTTATGTTGATGATGATCATGAATGATATCACTAATATATTTATGTATGTATATATAGATACAAGTCAATATATTAAAAGTTCAGTACGCGAGCTAAAACTGTTGAATGTTTTTTGATTTTGTTTCATTAAAATTTTGATTTGATTAATCGAAATTTGTATTATATTTTGTTGCTTTAGTTTCGATATGCTTCAAAGTTTTTGACACTCCTGCAAACACAATTATAACAACAACGCGTTAAGCACAAGCAACGGTAAAAAATGGCACAACTTTCATTTCGCTCGTTTCGGCACCTTAACAAAAACAACAAAAAATTTAACAATAACAACAACAGCAGCAGCAGCAGAGGCAGCAGCAGAAGCAACAGCAGAGGGAACAGCGGCAGCGCCAGCAGAAAGGCATACGCACATACACATATACGCATACACACACAGATAGGAGTGCAGTCGCTCTCACGAGCCGAAAAGTAGGCAATATTGAAAGTTGCGCGCGTTTTTTCGTTATTGTATCGCAACAGTATTTGCCTTTGCGCTGCTGTGGGAGAGCGGCAATTTGATAGAGCGGGGGAGTATGGCAGGGGTTGGTGGACAGTGCAAATAGGTAGGGAGAGGCAGAGAAAGAGTGATAGTGAGTGAGAGAGGAGAGTTTTGAGTTGTAAGCTTGTGAGCTTGGTGCCATTCTTGTGCGCTGCCGCTTCGGTTTTTATGCCGAGTGCTGAACTGCGCTGATTTGCCTCCTGTTGCTGTTGGTGTTGGTGAAGCCGCTTCTGCCGCTGCTGCTCTGCCGCTGCGCCGTTTTTCAAACGAACTGTTTCGGCGTACGTTCAGCCGCAAACTGAGCCAGCGAGCGTCGAACGGCAGCAATTTAAACACCGCGACCCGAGCATGGCGACTCCAAGCTTTTCGTATATCCGCTAGTCGTTAGCAAAGACGCAGAGCTTCAAAAAAGCTCTCGGCGACTGCATTCTGCACAACGCACGACGCCGACAACGCTGCTGCTGCTGCTGCTGCCGCTACTGCTGCTGCTGCTGCTGCTGCTGCTGCTGCTGCTGCTGCTGCTGCTGCTGCTGCTGCTGCTGCTGCTGCTGCTGCTGCTGCTGCTGCTGCTGCTGCTGCTGCTGCTGCTCTGCTATCGCTGCGGCTGCCTCTGTTGGATCAACGTATTGCAGCAAATGCTAAAATACGAAGCTTATCAAACACAACAGCAATACGAATGGCAGCCCATATACCGACCAATGGGAGTCCACGAAGCTGACGAATGCCGACTTCGTGTCTTCCATTGCAGATCGCAGCTAATATAGAAGCGCTGCGATGCAACTTTAGAAATCGCTGTCGCTGTAGCCTACCAACGCAAATTCGATGTCGCGTGTGTGCGTGAGTGTGGGGGATGCTTACCTGAAAGATATACGAAAAGAGAAACATTATGACTGCAACTGCAACGGCATACAGCAATTTAATAATTTAATAGAGCTTATAGAACTTTAGCGAAAATGGCTTCAATATGAAGCTTAAATAGCGATGCCCATTGAGGAAGTGACAACTAGAGAAAAACAAGAAAATCTTCTACACTTATTTCACTCATATTATTATAAATTCGAGAACTTGGAAATCTCTTGAGGAATTCAATTGTTGAAGCATTTACAAAAAAAAACTTGAATCTTGTTGACTGCAGCGAACCAAATTCTATTAAAATAATATTAAATATTGCACAAAGGTTTTGGTTGCACTTAACGGGAATCTGAAAAATGTATAACCTATATCTAAACAGAAATTACAGGTGAAAATTATTATTTAATAATTTAAAAATCAATAATAATATGAATCAACTCATTTTTCTTTACTACTTACTTTCTGGAAAACTATAAAACTTCAAAAGATTTTCATCTCGGAAACAAAGTTGGAAAATCTTTGCTAATGCATTCAAGTGCAGCAAACGGAACTTATTTCCTTTTTTTTTTTAGGTAAAATTAGGTACAATTACATATTCGAAATCTATGGAAAACTTTGAAAAAGCTCCAAAATATAAACTTTGTGATGGGCAAATCATTTCGTATTAACTTTTCACAATTTAAAAAGATTAACTTTATATAAATGTTTGCTAATTCACGTTTTCCCTAGAGTTAAACTTTTTAATTTAAATTGTATAAATATATTAAAGTATATAAGTATATTTTGATTAAATTTTAATGAGATTCATAAAAATATATATTTAGTTATTTGCTCATTTGTTTACTCGGGCAATGGAATCAATTTTTTTTAGCGGCGACGCATTGCATCCGAGAACATTTCGAGACAAAATCTATTTTTATATAGCTATTTACTTATTTACTATTATTTTTTTATTTTATTTTTTTTTTTTATTTTTTTTTTTATTTATTTATTTATTTTTTTTTTTCATATAAAGAATATTTAATAATTAATATTTTTTTTATTGCTTTACCTAAGAAAAGGTGAAGTTCCACTTGAAAAACAAAGAAACTTTTGTTGCACTTGTAACTTGTTTGCACAAAAATAAATTGCAAAAGTAAAAATTGCGCGTCCGGTCAGGAGACCGAACGCCTTGAGGAGGAAAGCTAATTTGAAATTGCCACTCGGCCAGAGATTGAAGTGTTTGGCGTCATTGGCAAAGCTAATGCAGTTGCCGCTGCGCCAGCGAAAGCGCACCTGCCGAAACTCTCTCCGGCTCTCTCCCATTCACAGGAATTGCGCGGTGGTGGCCGAAAAGCTAATTGGTGAGAGAGGAAAGAGGGCGCAAGCGCAACGGGATATACATTTTCGGCGGGAGCTTTGGGAAGCTTTGACTGCATTTGAATCTCAATTCAAAATTTGACTAAAATCGTCCATCCTTCGCTTTCACTCTTGCCTTTGAGCTGCAGGTGAGAGTGAAATGGCAGCAACAGCAGAGGCGGCCAATAACAATGCACCTCTGGCACACCCACACACACGAACACGTACAAGCTCTTGCGCCCTCTCCTTCTCTCGTTTTGCACTTACATGCAGAGCATGTAACAGGTGTAATATAATAACAATAACAATACTGTGTCTATTGCTACGTACATGTACATACACATATGTACATATCTATATGCATGATAGTGGAACTGCAACACTAATGCAATCGCGAGGCACAAACATGCATACATGTAAATTCAGCATTACAGCCGCTGTCTCACATTCAGGCGCGCGCTCTCTCCTTTTCCCTCTGCAGGTGCTATTTGTGTAACAGGAAAAATGGCAATTAATCACGGCATCTGCGTATACAACTTACAATATGAGCCACTTCACTCTGTCCAGCGGCTATGTCCAGTACGCCAATCGGAATCGCAGTCGCCGCCTCAATTAATTTACGAAGGATGCTGCGACAAACAGGTTACGCCTCTTCTCGGACAGCGTTTCTAATTAGTAGAACGACGTCATGACCCATTATACATACATATGTATGTACATACATATGTACATATGTAATTCATGCTTAATTCAACAGCCGCTTCAACTTGTTTTTCTTGCCGGCGCCATATTGCATGCCATTCACAGCGATCAAAGACATTTAACATGCGGCGAATTCGCAAGCACGGGTCTGCTTTGGTCTCTGCACACATGCACACATACATGCGTACATACATGTACTTATTTATGCTACCAATGAAATTCGCTTGGTTTAGTTTTCCATTTAACATGGATTAAGCGATGCACGCTCATTTATTTCGATGACATTCTCTGCGGGTCTCCAGAGTGCGGCGAATTCACTTACTTATACTTGCATACATACATATACATATATCTATGTTATGCTATGTCTAACTACATACATAATTTCTGTAATTAATCAATGTCAGTGGAACTCTATTTGTTCCAGGCTTTTTTTCTATCGTGCTATCGTTTCGTTTCTCCCATTCCATTTTTGACAGCCTATGAGTTCCTTTTCGAGAATTCGTTCTTTCTACTTCAGCCGTCGCAGCGTTCAGATCACTGTCTAAATTATCTGGAATTTTATTAACAATTGTTTTATTTTTATTTCATAAATAGGTAAGTATTACATTATAAATTTGGTTTCTTAAGTAATTCGTTATTCGCAATTCGCGGCGCTCACCGCAGACAACGAAGGAGTCTTGCCAGTCAAAGCCACGGCAAGACATTCGCGCAAATTTCTTCTCGCAATGGCAGCCATTTTTTTTTTTTTTTTTTTTTTTTTTTTTTTTTTTTTTGCTTCGGATTTCGACGTGGACTTCTTTGCGTAGCTTTTCGTTTTCTTTTTCTCTTGAATAAGTATATTTTGTGCATGTTTTTTTTTTTTTTTCGTTTCTTTATGCGCCTAAAACGAAAGCATTGTCGTTATATATGTATATGTGTGTATAGATGTGTGTATGTGTGTATGCACTTAAGTGGCATGTGAAAGCTACAAAAATGGGGAAGTTGAATCGTAAAATGGAGCAATCACACTTGGCCAACTGCACAATACACGGCTTGTTTTTTTTTTTTTTTTTTTTTTGTTTTGTGTTTGTTAAGATATTTGAGGTTAAGTTTTACATTAATTACATTGTCGACATTATCGACTGCAAGATGCTCTGCTTTACAATTAAATAATACAAATTTGATAATTTTTGGTTTCTTCAGATTACATACATACAGGGGGCCTCTTGAACAATTAGATTTGCCTCCTGCTTACGAAATATTCTGTTTTACAGATAATATTCATTCATGGCTAATAATAGCAAATACCCAATTGGCTTTACAATCATTTGCATGTAAAGAGCACTGCTTGTACACTAGCATATCATTGCGGGTCGACTGACCGCGTCTTAGATTAGGTATATGTATGTTAAGGGAATATGTGTGAGGGATGCACATAAAGCTAGTTTCGCGTCAACGGACAGGCAAACGGGGTATGCGGGCAGCTGACTTAGAACATGCCATCGGATCTGGCGACCGGAACGAGCACAATCAGGAAAATAACCAGATTACGCATGACCAAGCGCCAATCGTTGGGCACGGCATATGGCAGCAGGATCTGTGTGAGGCGATGCACCTCGTGCGAGGCACAAACGAATATGAACGATGTGATGATCATGTTGAGAGTGGGAAAACCGGGCAGTAGCACCAGGACGCCATGCCTATCGGCCGCTAGCCAGATGTGATATTGGCACACGAACAGCTCGAGTGAGATGCGCCCGAACCAGGCGAAGAATGTGGAATAGCGTGTCCGTAGGATGCCCGAGATATTGCGTAGCACAACATAGCCGATAATTGGTATGAACAGGATATACGAGTGTATCTCCTCACAGTTCTGAACGTTGCGGCACAGAAACGAGAAGGACGTGTAGATGCCAACGCCCAGAAGTGCGAGCAGTGTCACCGATATCGAAGTGCGTCGGGAAAACAGGTTTCCATGATTATTATCGTCGAAGATGCTGTACTTCTGGGCGATGTGAAAACAGGCGGCATATATCATGCCGAAGGTTACAGTGTAACGGTCCAATTTCCACTGATACCACCACTCATGGATATCATCGTCGGTTGTCACAAACAGCGCCTTCCACGGACGCGTCACGAAGATCCGCTCGAAGAAAACTTCCGACATGAAGAGGACCGTTATAACGCCCAGGCATCCAATACATTTGCATACCAGGTAGAGATAGTGCAAGGGATACGCATCGACCGAGGCGGTCGTGATCCGAGGCGGCAGAGATAATACGAAATAAATGACGCAAACCCAGAAGGAAAGCAGAGGCACGAAATAATAGAACTGATATGGACGGTTCATGCAGAAGCAGAGCAGAACGCAGAGGAAATTGAGGCGAAACATCTCCTGGAAGAAGCGCACAAACATCGAGCCGCTGCCGCCCGTTTGCCAAATGTCCGTGAAGTGCGTATAGCCCGTTAGAAAGAAGTAGCCAGATATTAAGAGCTTGATGTGCATGTGAATCGGTAGAACCCGTTGGGCCCCAGTCATATAATAGATGAGCACCACCAGCAATATCCAACCGCGCAGCTCGTCCGTCTGATGGCGATTCAGGACTTTGGTGAAGCCCGACTCCTCGGTGAAGAAGAGACCCAAGGCGAAAACATAGGCCACGGGTATCCAGAAGCTGAATTCCGAGTAGTATTTGTTCTCCTTCATAAAGAAGTTCGTCCGATCGCATAGATAGAAGTAGGCGAGTATTAGGCCCAACAGGGATAGCGCTACTAACGGCGTGCCGTAGTCGCTGATGAGCAGTGTCAGGGAGTGCGAGGGATCTCTGTGATGGCATGACTGACCCCTCAGGTGACTGTCCGCCTGCTGCTGTTGCTGCTGCTGGTGGTGCTGCTGCAGCGGCGCGTAGAGCGTGTGACCCCGCAAATGCAGCAGCCAGCGGCGCAGGCACATGCCACAGACGAGCACAATGCATACGCCAAATAGAGCATAGGCGACTATCTGCAGGCTCGTGTGTTGCTCGGCGCTGCTGCAGCAGGTGCCATCGTTGTAGTTCATCTGGTCGTTGCAGTACATGTTCCAGAGCAGCTGCACCTCAAGCCGTTGGCCGTGCGCACTCAGACGATGTCCCTCGACGGCAGAGTCCAGCAGGCCATTGGCTATGTGCCACGCCGATTCCCAGACACTTGCGTCCGTGTACCGAAACACGTTTCGCGCCACATTGTTCAGGCGGTCGATGTCCTCGTTGAGCACCAGCTTCCACGTCGCGGGCAGCTTCTCCTCGTCCACGCGCTCCGCTAGCTTCCACAGCACACGCGACGCTTGCGCCACCAGACGGTGAATCGGGGCTACGAGCAGCGTTAGATTCACGCTGTACTGATGCAACAGCTCCTCCGTGACGTTCCCTGCCAACAGTTGGCTGTAGGTCAGGCCCAGCACATAGACGGAGGAGCGCTTCTTCTCCATTTCCAGCTGATAGAGCCGATCTATCAGTGCCGGGCTCACCTCCTCGGCGTGAATATATTGCGCCAGCATACCCAGCTTCTTGTCCTCGAAATGTGTTCCATTGGAGGAGGTGGAACCGTTGTTGTCGTATTCATTGGATCGTGGCAGCTGCAACTGCTCCACAAATCTCTGATACAGCAGTCGCACGCTTTGATCTCCGATAAAGACGAAATTGTTCTTGTTGTTGAAAAACGCCAAATAGCGTAAGCAACGTCGCGTGTCACTATAAAAAAGGAGATAATTAAATATGGAGCGATAAGAATTTGCCATTTGGTGAATCAGCAATTAGGGCGGAGAAACCAAGATCTAAAAGCGGGTATACATGGCACATCAATCATATTTAAATGCCCCTTTTAAGCCCAGTTATGATAAGACAAATTTAGCCATCGATATTTATCGATATTACACATATACCAAGTTTAATGATCTGAAATAATATAATATTACAGCTTTACTCAATATATTGGAGAATCTGAGAGAACGGAACCATAAACAGCCAAACGTTAGAGTTTAAAGCACAAAGAGCAGGAAGAGTCTACTGCAAAAATGAAGCTACAGGGTATAGGGGGTATGAACTCACGTGTAGGTGTATTTGTGCATCATGCAACCATAGGGCTGCCATTCGTTGTCGCCCTTGAAGCGACCCTTGGACAACAGCCACTGGCAGGAGTCGCTGCCTGGAAATTACGAAATAAAACTGTATTCGAATTATTCCGATAAGCCAAAGTGAATCGATAGCGCACCATAGTTCCAGTTGAGCAGGCCATGGTAGAGCACAAAGCCGAGCACCATCAGTAGCGCCACCTTCTTCGCATTTGTCGCATTCAGCTGTTCCATAAACAGATCCGCTTTGGTTGGCATACGCTGGACGCCGCCTTCGGCAGAGCTTCCGATGCAAATGCCGCCCAGTTCTCCGCTGTTAACGTTGGCGGCGGCGGCGGCAGCGGCAGCGGCGCGCAGTTCGCGCAACTCCATGATAACCAACTGCAGTCACTGCGCTATCCTCAAGCCGTCCAATTTTGCAGTCTTTGGCAGTGCTTTAGCTTTTACCTGGTGTCCATTTGCATTCTGTTTGACCCAATTTTTGCTCTTTTTCTATCGTCTGACCCGTTGCACACAGCTTTTCGCAGCGCAGTATCGCGGTTTTGCCTTTGCGTTACGGCCGTCCGATAGGCGGCCCTTTTCTTATTGCTAATAATCGCCTGCCGCCACCCACAACTCAGCTGTTTGCCGGTTATATGTATCGATATACAAATATTGGTCAAACTGCGGCGTTCCTGGTGTGAAAATAGCGCAATTGCATAGCTGATTTTGATTTTATGAAAGTTAAAGTAAACTTAATGGAATCATCTTAGTTTATATGTTTTGACCAGAACTACAGCTGACCGATAAGTTTTCTTATGGCAAATGATCGTCTGCCGCCACCCAGCAGCCGCTGCACAGCTGTTTGCTGCTTAAATGCATAAATTTCCGCTCAACTACGACGTCACAATCGAGCAGTTAACGGAATTGCGCAGCTAGTAATTTCTGTATAAAAATGATCATGAACTGTATGTAAACATATTAGTTTACGCGTAAAGTATATCAAATTCTATTTATTCGGCCAGCAATCAATCCTTATTGGCTAAAAATTCAAGTTCATCAATTCAGTGTAACCTCTTATGTTTTGCATACCTGCGGCGAACACTTAAATGAACGCTAAATCTAAAGCGCCATCGCTGTGTTTAACCTCGTTGGCAGTGCATGCATATTTTGGATAGTTCATATATGAGAACATTCACGTAGTTACCTTTTGATGGAAAACGTCAAATCAAGTAGGCAGTTGTGATTTCGTAGAATAGTTGTTATTCATTTGTATGCTGTGCGCTCACCTGGTGAGACTTGTTTTCGAATTGTATGCCTGCGGCGAATTCACGTGTTTATTATTGTTTTGACGTTTCCATTTTAGAACAGCTTGATAATGGAAGATTTGCGCGCCTTAAACAACTGCGAGCCTTTTAAACAGCTACGCACTGGACTTACCAACTATCATACCCTTGTGAAGCCGTTGAATAGCTTCAACTATATTAGTGGTAAGTTCTCGTTTACGAAATGAATTAGTGCAAATCGTCAAATGCCGCCGCTTCGCTTCATTTCAGGCAATGATCAGCCAATCAAGGAAATAGCCGAAGTTGTGCTAAATGTGCTACTGGAGCATAACCTGGTTATTGAGAACATATTCCTTGTTAAGGCTGAGGAGCATCTGGAGGTCAAAGTGAATCCTGCTGCTGACTTGGATCGTCTGCGCGGCATACTAATGTATTTGATACTGAACAGCGCAATGGGCAAAAAGGAGAAGGAGCTGGAACTGGCCAAGTGGAACCCGCAGTTTGTGCATTTGCTCAAGCAGCTGCCGGAGCCGTTGACGCAGGTTTTGACTGTGAGCATCGCTTTGCTGTGCGGCCTCCACGAATTGCTCTTCGAGTTCTTCGCCTATGGGCCCGCCTGGCTAACATCTCAATACTTCGATCGTCTCAGCGGTGTCCTGGGCCACTTTGTAGATAATAAGGTGGATATGCTCACGTACATTGGCGGCGCCCTAAACGCCGTGACTAACGCAATCTGCTATCGCTACTCAATGCCCATCATCGACAACTCGATGGCGCTGCTCCAGCGTCACTTGCTGTCCAGCGAAGAGCGTCTGCGCAGCGCTCTGCCCACCAGCAGCGGCCGCAACCGCTATTTGGCCAAATCGATTTGCATGCTGCTCGATGTCGTCGTCCAGATCTTGAATTGTCTGCAGAAGCCGCCACGGGCTCCCAACTACGTGTCCATATATGCACTGCACTCATCGCCCGTGCATCCGGACAATGTTCCTCTGCCCTCGGCTCAGCAGCAGCTGCAGATCTTTGGCGGCAAACTAATGGACTCCGTCCAGCTGTTGTTGCAGCTGATCAGCGTGGACACCTATATGACCTGGCACGAGATGAAGTCCGATCACGTGCTCTTCAACATGCAGGCCCAAGTGAGCAACCGCTGCCAGAAGGTCACCCAACTGCTGGCTTCTGGGCAGAAGGAGCACGAGTCGCTCTTCAATCATTCGCTCAATTCTCAGCTCTCGAACTTTGTGGGTGGCGCCCAGAGCTTCGAGCAGTGCCTGTCCGAGCTGACCCTGGGCGAGCTACTCAGCTTTCTGGACGGCGAGTCGGGTGAAGCGAGTGATGAGGAACTGTCTAAGGCGCTCGATGAGCTGCTGTCCCGTTCCATTTGCTTCGGCAGCGCTGAGTGTGTCCAGAGCATGGTTAAGCACAAGCGTCTCATGGATGCAAAGCATCTCCTGCTGATGATTGAACACTTGGGTCAAGTGGTGCAGCTGCGCAAAGCAGAGGTTGAAGAGATGGACGGGATCAAGGCCGAAACTGCCGCTGCCGATCCGGCAAATGGACAGGAACAGGCAAGGAATGATAAAGGTCCACAGGAGGAAATTGACACTGAGCCGCCAAATGCAGGCAATGCAGCCAGTGAGCAGGAGACACAGCCAGAGCTAATGGATATCGAGCTGCCAAGGAACGCAGGGCGCCGTGAGCAGGAGGAGGAGCAGGATTTGCATAATATGCAGCTAGATGTGATGAACAATTCCAGCACTTCCAGTGGAGACGACGATGAATCGGACCACTATGACTATGAGATAGCCGATGTCAATGCTCCGTATACCGAGCTCATAAACAGCCTGGTGCTACCGCTCTACCAGAGCATTACGGACACCCAGGTGAAGATGGACTTGCTGCATAAGCGCGATCAGCTGGATGTGCTGCATCAGTTCGTGTTCTATCAGCCACAGTATATGTCGCGCCGCATCTTCTTCTACAATCAGTTGGGCTACTGGAAGGACAACTTCCCAATCAATGAGTTCCTCGATCTGTGCTTCGAGCAGCCCGAAGAGACCTGGCTGGACTTTGCCCGTTTGGGCATGAAGCATCAGAGATTCTGTCTGCTCTACTTGGCTACCATCAAGCGCTTACTGCCCCACTCGCTGATTCTAATGGAATCGACTGTCAAGAGTCTGCTGAACGACGTCCAGCTGGCGACCCAAAGCGCCAGCACTCAGTATGCCACGGCCTCGACGGAGATGCTGCTGTGTCTCTATGAGCAGCCCATCCTATTGCAGAGGCTCGACACGCCTGTGGCAGCGCTGATGCTGCAGCAGCACAAGCTGCCCTTCCGTCAAAGTCAGGAGCGCTTCTTGGCTGACCTGATCGAGGCCTTGTCCAAGTTCTCCGAGAACAAGAGCTTCTCAGCCGTGGAGAAGACAATGCTAGTGCTGCTCCAGCTGGATTCCGTGGAGCGGCAGCTGATGAAGACCGCCAAGGATAAGGTGAAGACAAAGCACTCTCATCTCAATAGATTGTTGCAAGCCAAGGCGAGAACAAATTCCAATGCCAAGAGCTACTCATCATCGATCATCGCGGTCGCAGTGCGCCGAGCGCGCCATCAGCTGCAGCTGGCCAAGGCCCAATTGATTCTGCAGAACTCATTCCACAGATACAGGAGCACCAACTGGGACATCATCGCCCAGGTGGTCCTAAGCATGGATCAGCTGAGGGCGAATCCAGAGAACTTTCACCGGAAGCGCATCGCAGCGCTCGACCAAACTTTGAAGTATTACATAAAACATGCGAACCGCTTGATAACGAGCAACGAGGGTGAGTCCCTGTCAGCCAAACTGTCTTTGTAACTGTATTCATGTTGCTGTCTTATGTCCTGCAGTGTTGCGTGGGCGCTTGCGCCTGCTGATTGCTGAGAAGGTGGAGCACAAGCACTTGTGGCACAACGAGGAGCTGGATTTGCTAAGAGATGCAAAGCGTTCGATTGGCGACTATACCAAGGTGAGCTAAAGCAATTACCAAACAATATATATATAAGTATGTATGTATGTATGTATGTACTAAATTGTTACTCTTGCAGCTGCTTAGCGTGGCATCGACTGTGGAGTCGATTCAGTTGCTGCGCTGCGCGATTCGTCTCAACTTTGGCTTGGCTGTGCTGCAGCGCTTCTCTGATCAGGTGGATGCCATGGACTCAGACAGGGCTCAGAATGCGTACAACTTTACATTCAAGTGCTACATGCAAGTGCTCTACTGTGAAATGATTCAGCACGCCGATCCCAGCAAGTATCCGCTGCTCATTGAGCACATTCTGCGCGCGCCAAAAATCGCGAATCCCGAAAACATACTTTCCGCAATGTCGAATTTTAAAGTTCTACTTCGTCCCACTGGCATTAGGAGCCAAGCACTCATACAGCGCTTTATCGCTGAAAGTCTAGCTATAGTCAACCACAACTGAGAGTTCTACATCGAAAACTCTGTACACTTTTTTTTAGTATAACGCAAAATTTTGCGTATCAACAAAATTTTAAATTAGAATTATGGCGCAACTGAATTCGTCGCCTAAGCAACAAGGCTGTTATGATACGCTACACGTGAAAAGGAATATACATAAAGCATAATATGTAGACATAAATATTTGTAATACACATGAACACAATCACAAACACACTATCATTTTTCGATATTGGCGCCAATGAATTCGCCGTCAATATTTTGTCACCTAAGACATCAAGGGAGCAGCTTGACGCTGTTTAAAAAAGAAAAACAAAAACAAACACTTGATATGTATAACAAAAAAGACGATGTGAACACAAATAAATAAAATATACTCAAATAAATATTCGAGTTTTAATTGGCAGTTCAAAGAGCTAATCAAGTAGTTCAGCCGCCTTTCAAGACTTCAAATGTTGGCGCCTATGAATTCGCCGTCGTACTGCCACTTTCTTACAGCACAGGGCTGCAATAAAATGAAAACTTGGGATCCATTACCTATATACCGAAACATGAATAAAAAAACACGAAAAACTATGTAAATAAAAAGAAAGAAATTCATCGCTCCTTACAGAATTTCTTTTATTATTAATTTAAAATTTAATTATTTGCACACAAAACGCATGGTTGCAATGATGCGATAGAATGGTCACACGGGTTTTTATATCGATCTGGCAACTCAAATTACCGGCTGGTCTGGTACGCTATTTGGCTGACGCATGCGTCTGAAGAACATACATGTATGACGGCGGTGACTGAATTTTTTTTTGCATACGAAGATTTTGCTGCTGAAAAGTACGGAAGCAGAAGTGCGTGAATTAACGTAGTCAGTGAGGAAAGCCAAACATTTGTTAAACACATATTACACATTTAGCGGCTCGCGCGAATTGCAAACAACAAACGTTGATCGTCGGTTTTTTTTCGCACGCAGCAACCTCGTGTATTTAATTTTTTTTTGCGCATACATTTACCGATATTTTTTGGTGGCCACTCAGGCACAGGCAGGCACACACTAACACATATATATACACAAACACAACCAAAGCAACGACGAAGACAAGAGTGTGCGACGACGACGACGTGAAGCGCAGTGAAGAAGAAAAAAAACAAGCGAAATCGAAAGCAAAATTTGTCGAGTCGAGTCGAATCAAAAAATTTAAAGTGTGCTTAGCTAAAAAAATAAGAATACGAATTCACATTCGAATTTGAATATTATAAAAATCGAAACAGAATAGCGCAAATAAGGCACATACACACAGAGAGGCCCATAGAAAACGTAAGTGGGCAAAAATGAAATCACAAGTAATTGCATTTATTTAATTATTGTTCGCCAGGAAACAACAGACAGCAACAGCAGCAATTCTGAGAACGGACAGGAATCGGTAGCAACTATTAGTTATTATCAGCAGTAGCAGCAGCAGAAGCAGCAGCACAACAACCACAAAATGAATAAAACAGCACAATTCGAAGCTCCGCTGACCATTGAGCCAGAGCATGAGTTGCGCTTTGTTGGTAAGTGTATATGTATATTATATATTGAGTACGTATGTGTGTGGCTGTTCGTGTGAATCGTATTGTACATTAGAAGAAGAAGAAGAAGCAGAAGCGGTAACAGCCGCAGCCACATACATGCATAGGTACGAACGTGTGTTTAGCTGCATTTATGCATTTGCATTTTCCTTTGCATTTGTTTTGTTTTGTTTTGGACTTGACAAAGAGAAGGCCACTATCGTGTGTGCGGCGGCATATCGATCACTATTTTTTAAGACACCGATGGACAGTTGAATGCGTATTGTAAACATTGCCGCTGGTCAATTGCGGTGGCCGCGCGAGCAAACTGCAAAGTTCACACGCACTCACACATGCACGCGCGCACACACGCATACTAATGCATGACTGACGCAGGGCCGCTTTGCCGACTTGTTTCTCTCTCTCTCTTCTCTTCACTTTGCACTGTTCGTTTTTTTTTTTTCTACACAGCTTATCAATAATTTTGTTGTATCACTTTTGTTTTTTGACATATTTTCGAGGGTACGTGTGTGCGGCTGTTTTGGCATGTTGCTGCCAGCAGCGGCAGCGGCCGTGGCGTCTTTTTCATTTTGGAAATGCCGCCACTCTTCCTTCCTCTCTCACTCTTGCGCTCTCTGAGTATTACACGCGCGCTCTCTCTCTCTCTCTCTCTCTCTCTGTCTCCCTTGAAACCTTTGCCGCCGTCTTTTGGCTAACATTTTATTTTTATACTCAACAGCTTTTCATGAGCCATTTTTTCTTTTCCTTTACTTTTTGAATTTTGGCCAAATGGCAACAACAACAATGCATATGACAGCACGCTTTGAGTTGTGTTGCGCGCACAGTGGGCCGTAATGCAGTAAAAGCTAGACACAAATAACACTTGCCTCTCATGTTGACCACGTACATAGTTAGCCTTTGCTCACTGTACGTTCATATGTCAAAGCATGTGCTAGTGCATATTATACACACTCACACACACGCATACAGGCATGGTCGTCTGCCGTTAACCATTTCCCCAACGATCATCGGTGACACGCACACACACACACGTGCGTAAGCATACATACATACGTGGCCTATATAACACTCATACGGCTGTCTTACTGAATGAATTTCCCTTGAAAATCGAACAAAATCAGAATCACCAAAAAAAAGTTTTGCTGTGCTTTGCTATGTGCGTGTGTTTGCATGCGCGCGCTTGTATGTGCATGTATGTGTGAGTGTGTTTTGCTTTTAATTCAATTAATTTGACATGAAGAGCCAAAAATGATAGCTCTAAAGTGAACAAACATTAGAATACCCTATAAAAAGAGATATGCATATGCGGGTGATGTCAGGTGCGAATCGTCTTATTGACAAGTAGATTATCGGGCGCTGCCAATATACTATGTATGTATATATTATATACACGGATTGGCTGAATAGGAAGGCTAGGCCACAGCTCACATGAATGAACCCATAGCCAAACAGCTGGCAAAGTAATCGAATAATATTTTATGCAAACAAAGCCCGTTTCGCACGTAGCGAATATACCCAATTAGAATGACGCAATAGGGCAGAGCTTTAGCATTGATGCGAGTGGGTTTGTTGTTGGGGGAACTTAAAAGGATATTTAAGCCAGAGAGCGGATGCGCGAAAGGGTAATGACACCCTGGGATCTTACCTAATAGTCAGAAGCAAGTGTTGGAGTGGGACATTATTGGAAGAGAGAGCGGGCGAGTAAAAGGAAAGTAGAGCTACAACTAGCTACGGCGGGATCTGAGTTCAGAGTGAAGACAATGCTGAGAGCACAAATTTCTATTTGCACATATGTACTTACAATTAAGTTTTATAATAAAACACTTGCATATATATATATAAATAAATAAATATATACCACAATATTTAATTTGTCCTCATCCATTTTACAGGTCCTTTCAATCGACCAGTGGTGACAATCATGACCTTGAAAAACAATTCGGCCAGGACACTGGTCTTCAAAATTAAGACCACCGCTCCGAAGCGCTATTGTGTACGTCCCAATATTGGAAGGATTGCGTCTTATCGTACGACGCAGGTGGAAAGTGAGTAGAGCAACGCGCCTGATAATCTATATATGATTCTATAACCTTGTTCTTTCTGCTTTCTGTAGTTTGCCTGCAGCCTTTTATGTACGATCAGCAGGAGAAGAACAAGCACAAGTTCATGGTGCAAAGCGTGCTGGCACCGCCCGAAGCCGATTTGACTGATTTAAACAAGTTGGTAAGCAGCTGTAGTTCCTAACCATCCAAGAGGGGGACTCCCACCCTCTTCTCTGTGTCTCGCTCGCTCTAACTGCATGCATATTGTTTGCCATTCCAGTGGAAGGAATTGGAACCTGAACAGCTTATGGATGCCAAGCTTAGGTGCGTATTCGAAATGCCGCCCATGGAGGACAATGCAGAGAATAATAGTGGTAGTGGCGCCGTCGGCGTCAGCGGTGCCGGCTCGGCCAGTGCCGGCGGCAGCGTGGGCACCAATGCGCCGGCATCTCTCAGCTCTGGTGAGGCGCTCAAAAGCGATATAACTGTGCCGTCCGCTCCGATGGTATGTGTATGGGATCATATTGACAAAGACTTGCAACTAATTTACATATATATCTGTTTAGTCACAGAATTTTAACGATGCGGAATATGCCGCAGCCCTGGCGGCTGAGCTTAAGGAGATACGCGATATGAATGGGGAACTGCGAAAAGAGAATCTACATTTGAAGGCAAGTTGATACAATCATAGTGTTTACACATATACATAATGGATGTTTCCTTCTTGTATATAGGATCAAATCACACGCTATCGTAGCTCTCCGGCCGCCAAGCAGATCAATGAGCCCTATGCTCCGGTTCTGGCTGAGAAACAGATTCCGATCTTTTATATAGCCATTGCAATTGCTGCCGCCTTTTTTGGTCTGTTGCTGGGCAAGTTTTACCTCTAAATGCCATAACAACAACAACAACAGCAACAACAACTATAACAACAACGAACACAACAGCAGCAGCAGCCACACAGAAATAAAAGCAAAAACAAACATTTGTGGCACTCTCTAAAAACTTAACAACAATTGGTTCATATAATTGCTCATTTGAACTTAAAAATAATTTTCTGTTATACTATATTCAGACTGCAACAGCAGCAGCAACAACAACAACAGCAGCAACAACTGCAAATCACACAATATAAATTCAAATGAGCAAGAATATAAATTTTTAATTTGTTTTGGCCATTGAAAACTACCAAAATTATGTAAACATATATACACCCACACATACACACGCATACACAAACACATAAAGGACACATGGTTAGATAACGTAATTGTTAAAGTAAAACAAAAAAATCGAAAAACAAAAATAACCGTAAGCAAATATGCAAATGCAAATTGCATCGCAAAAGTAACAAAAGCAATAGTAACAACAAAACAAAACGAAAAAGAAAAAAGAAAACAAATTCAGTCGTAAGCCGTTAGGAGACAGTACAACTCACTCACTCATCAAAAACCTGTCTCTCTATCTCTATCTTTCTCTGCCGCTCACTTGGTATACCGCCAGCAGCAAGTCGATCATATGCATGCAGTGTTCAGCATGTCGTCTCGCTCTCTTAGTCTCACACTCTCTTATTGTTATATTCACACTCACACTCTGTAATTCAGTTCTGTTGACTGCGGCGTTGCGCGTGCGTTGTTGCTGCTTACACTAATAATCAATGCATGGCCTCTGCATACACACACTCACACACGCATGATCCATATATTTATATGCACACACACACACATATACGCACGCACGCCTACTTATAAATGATTTTTCGTGGAAAGGAAAAGGAAAAGGCTTTTGTTCTTATGAATTCGTATTGATTTTTATCGTTTTAATTGCACTTGCATTTACTTTTAAATTCACTTTTGCTAACGGTTCATTTGCGAAGTAAAAGAAGCTACACACACGCATTAACTGTAAACAAACATAATAAAAGAAAAACGTTTTAAATAATAAAACATGCAAACGTATTTGTGCTGTTGCATAATTCCTATAAGAGAAAAAACTAGGCAGAGATCTCTTCTGCCACTAACAGAATCACAGTTTTCTGTTTGCCTACACAAACACGAACACACACACACACACACACACATACATAAACACAAGCGCTTGACTACGAGCTTGTGCGTAAGCTGGAAAAGGAAAAAACATTCAATCAATTTGTATAAACATTGACGAAAAGGAATAAGAAATACTTACACACACCCAGTCACACAAACACACATACATCTATACATATTGTTAATGCAGTTTATGGTTTTTAGCATATTTCTATTCAAAATGTAAATTACTCTTAGTTTATCCGAAAATGAAAACTTTTTTTTTTTTAATATATGCAAAACATTTATATTTATAATGTCTAAAACATGTACTATAAAAAAGAAAAGAAACAAAAACAAAGCTTCGATTTCGATTTCACTTTTCAGTTTAACATTGCAAAGCATTAAAAAAGGGTATATAGATTTATATATTAAATTATATATGTATGCATATATATATACATATATATATATATATATACATTTATGAATGCTGTATTTTCATAGACATGATTTCGTATTAAATGGTTAACCTAGAAATACAGTCATAAAAAGATAAATAAAATAAATAAACGCATATAAGCAAATCATAAGCAAAAATGTACTTGACAACAGCTGTAGAAGAAACTAACAAATTCACAAAAAGAAAAACTAAATAAAAATGAAATGAGAACAAAAACAATTTAGCCGCAAAAAAAAAAAAAAAAAAAAAAAACTGCTATAGAAAACGAATTGAATGAAAAGAAGCAAAACAAAATTGAATATTTACAGCATGAATCTTAAAAACTAAGTGTTTTTTTCTTAAAGGAAAAATAAAAATATGAAAAACATTGTTAATTAAACATCAAATATCATTTAAAAAAAAGAATAAATTAAAATAAATTAGCAGCCGCTGTTGCTCATACTCGTAAAATTCAAAACTAAAGGCAATGCGCGCCTTTGCTCGACTTATCGCTATTTGCTGATGAAAATTCAAAAAGCACTTCCAAAAAATTAATCGATTGCAGGACATTTGCCTGGCCAATGCTATTCATAGATAAATATCGCATTGCATGCGATTAATTTTATGCAATTTGCAGACGCTTCATCCTAATATCGAAATGCAATCGATAATGTCGATATCTAACGCTTTCCATGCGCACATCTCTGGCTGCCGCGCATAGCTTTGAAGCTTTTTTGGTCCTAACAGTTTGCGTTTGTCTACGCACCGCATTCCATTAGTCCTGTCTGTGATGCTGTAGATGCTGTATCTCAGCACTGTAAACAAATCACGCACGTGCTATAAATAACTGTTAGTACACAGTAGCTCACTCACATATCAATTGAAACAGTGCAACTATTTAATTTTTTTGTCGATTATTAACGAAACAATCACTTGAATTTACGCGCCAAATAACATATCATAATGAAAATGCATTTACACAACTTAAAGTAAATGCCCAAGTCTTAAATGTACAATGCGTAGTCCAGGTAAGTGCTGCTGCTTGAGTCTCCTCTATGAACATAACACAATTAGCTGTGTCTTATTTTTAAACGGACACACACACAGACACGCGCGCACACATGCATACAGATACACAGCTACACCCTCCTACGTATACAGTTACACGTGTAGAGCCTCGCATTCAATGCCAACAACAATTGCAACAAGTAGCCAGCCACACAGCAAATCACACACTCACATATACATACATACATATGTAGACCATATACTAACACGCACAGACATGCGCTGGCTATTTAATTGCGAGCATCCGCATGCACACACACGTGCAATTGGCTTATGACCCATCTACTTATGTATCTTACATGTGTGTGGGTGTATGCTAGCGCCTTGCTACAGTTAAAAGCATTTTGCGCGCAACAATACAATTAAGTCAGGACTGCGTGCCCCCTCCCGGTAATGGCAAATATGCAGCGCCAAAAACTGTGCTACATTTTCGCGAAATTATTTTAAAAATATTTCATTATTGGCTTTTTTTCACACTTTTATTTATTATTATTATTATTATTTTTTTTTTTTTAATTTCCTTAAGGCGTATTAAAGTATTTGAAGACCTACATAGGCTTTAGTTAATATTTATTTTACTTAATGTTTCTCCTTTAAACCCTGCACTCACTCAATATCGGAAATCAGAGTATAACAGTTTTGTTAAAGAAGGAGCCATGGCAGATCCCTTAGGGAAAATCATGTATTCCTGATCATAGCGATAAGCTTAGCTGATTTAGCCTTGTACGTCTGTCCGCTCGTCCGCCTATATGTATGGTGTATGATAATAGATATACATATTTTGTAAACCGGTCACAGTGTAAAGTTACAAGATTTAGGATTTATCATGTGACGAATACAAGGATCCATTCCCCCAGAGTCGATTAGAACATTTTTTTTTTCATACAATATAACAAAATATAAGCCAAATTGTCGTGTTAAAAAGGACAATTATTTCCTAAATTATTTCCTATATTCCTATATTATGTATGATTATTTTTAAATAATTTCTTTAAGTAAAGGGAATTTATACTTTCATTCACTTTTTTCTAGCCGTTCGCTCTAACAGAGCGTTCACTGTAATTGCGTACACATATATTTAATTTGCCTTTTCCCGTCTACCTCCCTCTCTCTCTTCCTCTCACTCATTCATTCTATTTCCATTGTTGCTGCAGCAATCACACGAAGCTCTTTGCTAATTAGTTGCCTTGGAAAAAACATAATTTCACTCAATAAGCTGCATTTGCTTATTGTTTTACTGAAAAGGCAGCTCGAAAAGGCTTTGCCTCATTTTCCTCTGGCATCTTTCTCTTTCTCTCTCTCTCTCTCTCTCCTCCCTCCCTCTCCCTTTCCGTCTGGCGTTTGGTGTTGCTCTAAAAGGTAACACCACACGTCAAAGCACTCGTTCAGTGCGTCTCGCCTTTCCCCTCTCCTGCTTCCTATCACACAGGGCTCATCAGCCGAAGGCCCCTCTCCCTTTACGGTGTCTATATGCTCTAAAAAGGAAAACCCCGTCCCCATCCCCCATCTTTCCCAAAAAACAGTGGTTATCTCTTTCTCTCTCTCTCTCTCTCTCTCTCTCTCTTTGGCGGTGCTATTTTTGAGCCACGGTAAGCTCTCAGCTTCAAAGCCACTTCATCTGTAGTCTAGGCAATCATTATGCGATCCAACATAATCCGCTTTGCATCTGGGCGCCTGGGCGTCTCTGCCACGCCTTCGTTCGAACGCCCTAATTATGGCAAAGCCTTCAATATTTGGAAATACCTTCAGCTTTGAAATTTTTGAATGAACTTGGGTGCGTGCTAAAGCGTAACCTCAACCCACCCACCAACCCTAAGCTGCCAAAACACCTTCGGCACAAGACCGCAACACAGACAAACACACTCTCACACACACATAGAGAACATATTTCCATAAGCATATTCAATCTACATTTGAATATAGACTTCATAAGCCGGTGCTTCAGGCGCAACAGACAGAAAATCAATAAATTGAGATTTAATGAGTTTGCAAATATTTGACAGCAGCTTCCTAACTGTCTACCTCCGTCTCTTCTACCTACCTCTCCACCCGTTAGCCTCTGTCTTTTTCTTTGGGCAAAATTTGACATGAACTTCCGGTGTGTCATTTTTCGTTCCCCTCTACTGCTGACTCTTCGTTCTTGCTCTTTCGCCCTTTCTCTATCTTTCTCTCTCTCACGCCTGATTAACAACAGCTTTCTCTGCTCTCCTCATTTTCCGAAATTGGTGCTTTCAATCAGGCCTGTCCTCTCTGCTTGACAGTTTCCTACCTTGAAGGACCACTTTTCTTCCACTCCTCTACATGGCCGAAACTTTCACCCAACTTCCCCTTCCCGCTCTGCTCTTGCAAAGTTTTATCCGATTTCCAACTAAGATGTTCTTGCGACAGCAACCACTTTGTATGTCTTTTGGTTGACAGGACACTAATCTAATGGCAGTTGGGAGAGCTTATCCATCTTCCTCTCCAGTTAACAGATGTTTTTTTTTTTCCTCTTTGCTCCGCTCGTACCTTCTAGATCTAGCTAAGATTTACCCGAAAGACAAAGAACAGGTGGTCTCTGCTCTTTCTATTTGAAGCAGCATCCGTTCTTTTCCTCAATCGACTTCTCCGCTGATTGTCTTCCTCTTTCTCGTCATTCTTAGTCTCTATCTCGTTCCCATATCTATAATACGTTCTTCCTATATCGTTCTCTGCTTCGCTCTACCTCACCAGGTTTTCTCTTTCTACACCTCTCTCGCTATATTCATCTGTCTTCTGATTTTTCCTTCCTTTCAACTCTCTGCCCATTGTTTTCCTCTCTCCCCTATCTCTCTCTTTCTTTTCGCTATCAATAGCCCCTCTCTTCTCCCCTCACCTTTGTTCTAACTCAATCTTTCTTGTGACAGCAATTTCTTCCAATTTGCTCTCATCAACAGGATGGTGATGGGTGATGGGTTTCTGGGATGGTGAAGGATAGCTGTTGGCAGAATGACGACCGCCAACATTGACTACGACTATTTGCTCAAGTTTCTGGTGCTCGGTGACTCCGGCGTGGGCAAGACCTGCCTGCTCTATCAATATACAGACGGAAGGTTCCACACGCAGTTCATATCGACCGTTGGCATCGACTTTCGGGAGAAGCGGCTGGTGAGAGAGCGACAGCATCCATCTATCGCGTTCCTCCCATCCTCCCCAATCTGATATCTATTTATTTCATCAAAGGTCTACAGCTCACGTGGTAGACGACATCGCATCCACTTGCAGATTTGGGATACGGCCGGACAGGAGCGCTTTCGCTCGCTGACGACGGCTTTCTATCGGGATGCGATGGGCTTTCTACTCATCTTCGATCTGACCAGCCAGAAGTCCTTTCTGGAGATCACCAATTGGCTGGAACAGCTGCGCATGCACGCCTACACAGAAGATCCGGACGTAGTGCTCTGTGGCAACAAATGTGATCTACTGCAGCTGCGCGTCGTCAGCCGGGAGCAGGTCGCCGCTCTGGCTCAACGCTATCGTCTGCCCTACATCGAGACGAGCGCCTGCACCGGAGCCAACATACAGCAGGCGGTTGAGCTGCTCGTTGGCCGTGTTATGGAACGGATAGAGAATGCTGTCTCCAATCGTGACTTCACCCTGCTAATGGCCCAGTCCCGTCGACTACCCAACATCGCCTACGGCCCGGATATAGTTAGACTGCATCAAGCCAATGGGAGTGCCCCCCGACGCAATCGCAACTGCAATTGCTAAACTTATCCGGTTTGCCAGATAGCAATTTGGAATTTTTAACTGGATCCGTTCAATTTTTTGTAATTGCTCGACGAATCCAGAAAGCTGCAATTGCTTGATATATCATCTGGCTATTCAGATAACTTTTGGCCAAACTATGACAAACTTTATTCCGTTAATCCGTTTATCTATGTGTGTTGACTGTAAATAAATGTTGCTTGTTGACTAAAGGCCCCTGCTTTCAGTAATATGTCTGAAAGCCGCGGATGACTTCCAGGCGGCTATCCGGATAGCTACAGCAGCGACTAGGCTATCCGGATGGTTGCCCGCAGCTTTTGGGCCGTCATACATCTATCCGGATATTTAGTGTGCAATCATCTGGTATTTATCCGCAACCAATTAAGCATATAATCAGCTAAAGCTATTTCAATTACAGCTAGAATATAGTTTATTTTCTCCTTAACCATAGCCAAAAGGCACAGCCGAACCACAGCGAGAGCAAGTGCGTCAGACTTGGAGCTGTCAGGGCGGAGTTGCCGTTGCGCTCTTCGATCCATTGATGGTAATACTGAACATCCGCATAGACGCCGGGTAGACCCGCCTCGGCGCAGCCATAGCCCCAAGAGACAACGCCAATCACGCGGCCATCGTAGACCAGGGGTCCGCCGGAGTCGCCTTGGCAGGAGTCCGTCCCACCTTTCAGCTGCCCAGCGCAGAGCATGCCTGGGAGTAGGCTGCCCAAATAGATAGTGGAGCAGGTTTTGTGACGAATCGTGGTCACATTGGCAGTGAGCAGCACATTCGAGAGCGAGCTCTGCAACGGGAGTAAATCGGCTGGATAAATTGCAGGGATGGATAAGTGCTTGGATATCCATTGCCATAATCAATATTCAATATTCAATATCTACTGCATTGAAATATTGAACCAGCTGGTTAAGGCAATCAGCTCACCTGACTGGTGCGTCCCCAGCCGGAGACTTGGCAGGTGACCCCAGAAGGAGTCGGCTCTGTGGCCAGTTGAATGGGCGCCACAGTCGGGTGGCTGCTATTGATGGGGAGGCCGGTGCGCAGAAACATGACGCCCACGTCGTCGCGCATGCTTTCCGTGGTGAAGGTGTTCATGTAGGCAATGGAGCTGACGTCGGACACAATTGTTCCATTGTTGCGCTCGAAGCGGTTGAGGGTGCCCATCACGACTACGAATTCACTTGCCTTGCGATAGCGCTTCTTTGAGGAGCTGCGGATGAAGTTGGATGAACCCCATGATCCAATTAGTTACAATAGGTCTCTCTCTACAGGCTCCCAAGAGTTTTCGTTCTATATATGCCTATGGTTTCTCTGTATATGTTCCCTTTATATCCCATGGCTGATACGGATAAAAAAGGGGAAATACGGCTCTTATCTCCCATAGACTTTCCATCCACTCCAAATGCTTCTAGTCTATACATGTGAATACGCACCTAAGGAATGCAGTTTGATATCATAAGGTACTCCCTCTCCCCCCATCTCTCTCGCCATAGATACTATACTGTTTCTATCTTTATAGTTCCCATAGTGCTTTAGTTAATATTCCACAGTTTCTCTTTCCTCTACATGCATATATCCGGATAAACAAGACTTTATCCCCTAGTTCCTCCTTTTACTCACTTGAACAAACAGTGGGCAGCAGTTAGGACCTTGTTGGGCCCTATCAAAGAGCCTCCGCAGATGTGGCCGCTGCCAAAGTTGCGATCGTTCTTCTTTAGCCTGATGGATACCATATGCTTCGTGTCTGCTACGCTGGCCAGAGTTCCGTTGATAATGCGCGATTCAGGCACCTGAGCGTCTGTAAAAGAACCTTTTTAGTAGCTGCAAATGAGAGAGGGGCAGAGAGTGAAAGTGAAGGGGAGGGAGTGTCGAATGCGCACTTGACAACTCTTGTAATCAAAAAGTTTGCTCCCCTCTCGCCCGTCCACTAGAAAAGTGGGGACGCCTTTGGCCTTGCCGCCGTATCTATTACGCTTGTTTTTTCTTTACGTCAATTTCCGCTCTGTCACAGTGGCAAGACACGACACAGCCGATGATTAACAACCACGGCATGCATTTATCTACGAACGTCGAAGTCTGAATGCCCTTGGGTAGGTATGGGGGCCCTAACTCTGTATTGCTTTATATATTTGGTTACCACCCAATAATGTAGTGAAGGATGCGGATAAGTCGGAAGGGTAGCCGGATAAGTTGTACAGACAGATGGATGTCCATATATCAGTAGAGATCTGTAGAGATATTACCACTTACTCTTCTTAGCGTAAGCTATATACATAGGTCATATACCTCCGTCAAATTTAGTATCGTTCCCTTCGCTATATCTATGTATATACGTATATGTCTAAATTTAGATGTACATCAATATCTTCCCTTACTTTCTCTCCCTCTTGTTCTCATAGATAAACAATACTCAATATTATTTTACTATTACAACGTTAGTTTACAATAGATCGTTCCGATAACATATGTATGTATATATAATAAAGATTTCGTCTGTTGATAACATTATCTTTATATGCAGCATATAAATGATTATTATAAAATTCAGATATTTCCACAGTCAAATAAGAAATCAAAAACAATTTTTACAACACTTGCCGGTCTATGGCTAAGCCATTAGAATAGAATGAGAAAGCAATAGAGAGTTAGAGATTACGCTTTTCCTAGAATAAAATGACTAGCTCATCAAAGTTTTTGAAAGCGCACATTAAATTAAGAACATAGAGAAAATATGGCAGAGAACAAGATAAGAAATAAGCCTAGTGTGAATTTTTCTGTCTCTCTTGGAGAGCGTGGAGAGTTAGTTGAAGGAAGAGAGAGTAAGAAATAAAGGAAGAAAGAGATTATCAATTTTTGATAAATGCAAGCGATACTCTCACAGGAAGATCCTAGAATCCCATGAATGAAATATGTATATCTATTTATAGGGAAGTATGTATGTATGAGTGGGTGCGTATGTGATTCTTAGAATTGTTTATCTTACAAATTTCTCCAGAAATAACTAGCCAACAGCAAATATAAAGGAGACCACGCATTATAACGTTTAGACCAACGTGGACAATAAAAAAAAAAAGAAAACAAAAAAAAAAAAACAAAACAGAAAAATAAGTTAACAAATAGATGTAGGGCTCACGCCTCTTTTTTTTTTTTTTTTTTTTGTTATTGTTTGTGTCACAACCGAATTTAGTCAACGCGCAGCTTGAACTGAATATTCAATGGCAATCGACAGCGGCAACGATTTGTGCTCCAATTGGCAATTGTTTTTTTACTATCAGTAAAATTATGACAGAGGTCAGATAAGAAAAAGAGTTAGAGTAAGAGAGAGATAGAGGCAGAACATGGTTTTATGACGCATACCTATACCAACTATATATCAAACATAAAATATCAAATAGATCAAAGTTGGAATCGTATTTTGTGAATTGTATTTCTTTTGTAAAACTTTTTGCACTTACAGTAAATATTTGAATATTTGTGTATAAATAGATATGTTTAAATTGAAGATAATCAGTAAATATATGTATAATCGAGACACAGATCTATAGATACAATCAATGTAAATAGAGATAAATGCACAAGTTGTATGACTTCGAATCTGATTTGATAGACGAATTGGACAGATTTACAATGTATATATAATATTTATATATATAGACCTAAATATGGACGGTTGTTGGACTGATATAACTAATTATACAAGTTTGCACTACAAATTCCAAAAGGCACTTAGTTTATATTAGAAAAAAAAAAATAGAAGAGATTCAGTGTGCAGAAAACGTTCTGCTTGGACGGCGTTTCGAAATGTTTGTTGTAAATGGAATTGAATTGAAGTCGAGTTGCGTTAAGTTGAATACAAAGCTTCTGCATATGGTTGATAACTATATGTAGCCCTGCAGGCTGCGCGATTGGCTATGGTGATGACGCGGTGGCTGATAGCCAGGCTCCTGCATTTCCATCTGCATCACCAGATTCTTTTGCTCGCCGCGTGCCTCGTAGGCCTGACGGGCCTCGCGCTGCAGAATGAGAGCAGCCAGGCCCAATAGCATGAAGGTGACCACGGCCAAGGCGTACGACCAGCCAAGCACATTGAATTTCGGATACATCAGCCAATCGCGTCGATAAGCACAGCCGCCAAAGATGCAAACGGCCAAGAACATGAACAGCGCTGCAATAGGCAACAGTAAATCTATGTACACATATAGGAACACGATCTACTTACAGGACACGGCTGTGCCTATGTAGGACAAGCGTACGAGCAGCCATTCGTACTGCAGCACAGGCTTCAAGGGCAAGCGAGTGATGGTGAGCGAGAGCAGCGTCAGTACAGTGAAGACTATGATGAACGACATTGTTACAAAGCCCTGCACGGCCATCAGCCAACCAGGCAGCAGATATTCACGTATCACATAATAATCCTAGAGCAATCGAGAACAATTTGTGCATTAGTACAGATAAGAGATCAGAACTCCTAGATGGACATAAGACCACATTAAGTATTATGCGATCTATTGTATCATAGAAGTCAAGTGCAACAAGTGCTACGCTTGGTATACTTAGAACTTAATAGAGCAGTTTAAGGATCTAAGGATCAGTTTAGAACAGCACTTGTAGAGCCGTTTATGAGCAACAGCTCTATACTCATTTAGCTTCAATAGCAAAATTTAATACATCTATCAAATTAAGTTCAGTGGAGCTACTTACATGCGAGAATATCAAATGGCAGCCTGTGAACTGCTTGGGGAATTGGTAATTCGGATAGACAAAGTTCTTGAAACAGTATTGCCAGAGGCCCATGTTTTTGAAGCTGCTGCGTGTCTCCTCATACGATTCGATCCAATACGGTGAGCAGAAGGACATCATCAATACAAAGAAGCTGGCAAAGGTGACAATTGCTCCAAATACGACTCCATCTGCAGGCACACACAAACACATGCAAATACAGTTATTTGTTCAGCTATAAACAACAAACGTTGGCTGCGTCACTCACTTGTCGCACGCGGGTAGTCGCCCTTCTCCACGCTTGTGTCGGTGGTGTCCTGCGACTGCTGTTTGCCCAAATTGCGCATTGCGAAGGCACTTTATTTACAATATGAAAAAAAAACTAGCTTTACAAACTATAAACAACTGAAAAACAAATTAGTTCGTTGCACACACCCAACTGCAAGGTGGGGCTAGGGATGACAAAAGTGAAGCGATGCTTACGATAATAGCGATACTAGCGATAATACCCGCCGTATAGAAGTTGAAGATTGTAATGGCGTTTTTCAGATTAGACACTTTTCATATAAAAGTTGTATTCAAATTGATTTAAAAAAATAATTATGCACCTCATATACGAAAAGTTGAAGTAAGGTAGTACATGTTTAAATAATCAATTGCTTATGCGATGTTTAATCTACCGATCCCACTAGATATTTATTGTTTTATCGATATTCAGTATATTTCTTGTTCTTTGTTTTCTCAGATCCACTGGCCACACTTTATTCTAGTTTACCAGTAGTTTATCTTCCTTATTTTATTAAAGCTAATATTTACAATAACAAACAAGTAAAACACAATTAAATAACTTGATCCACTTCATGGTGCTCCAAGTGTTTCATATAAGCCAAAAAACATGTCCAGCACAAGCTGCAGACACTAATAAAAGGCACACGGTTCCGTTCAGGTATCAAAGAAAAGTTGATGGTGGCTACCAAAGGCCAAACGGCTAAGGCGACCTGATTGGTATAAAAAAAGATATATTTATATGGTAATAAATAATTATTGGAATAAATACCTTATAGGTGGGCAGAAACTTTTTGCCAACCTCGGCGACAGCTTCTTGCACCGTCTTTGACTCCAGCAAGCTCATGATGAAATAGAAGCAGGTCATTGCGGCGGGCGTATACGAAATGGTCTCCACGGCGGCTTTAATAACGCCATAGCGTAGCGAAGTGTGTGGCCACATAGCACTGGAGATCTGTGAGGGAAAACCGATATACATAGAAATCGGCAATGTAACTGCTGAGTTACCTTCACCCAGCCATAGAGCGTGGGCGCCACAAACAATCCACCGTACATGCTGAAGCGAAAGACGCGCCACCAGTCGTAATTGCCTGCATCGAAAACATATCCAGTTAAGACATAGATATATATTAGGCGTATATGTGCGAAACTCACCCCAACGCTTGCCCTCAAATGTCTGCTGTATTAGGCTGCCCGTGGGCCAGATCAAGCTATACGATATCATACCACGCGCAATGGGATATCGCACGATGAAGCTCTTCAGCTGTTGCCACAGCACTGAGGAAGCCATCTCCCTGCCTGTGTGTGAGTGAATGCGTAATTAATGTAAACACATGTTAATCAATTCACGCTTTCAGCTTGCAGAAACCCAAAGGCCAATTGACCTACTAGCATGCGGGCTTACTAGTTTAGCGTAAAAGCCCCGCTGGGAGACGGCTTAAATAAATGCAATGGCTGTCTGCCAAGCTTTAATCAAATAACATGGCACGCCTTTGGTGTACACTGTCTCTAATTGTGATTGGATTGCTGCTCAGCGGAGAGGCTACAGGAGAAGCAGGAGCAGGAGAAGAGCTGCAAGGTGGCCACGGCAATGTTTCCAATGGAGAAGTAGCAGAAGGAGAGAAACATGATAAGGCAGTAGAAGGAGCGCCAGAAGATCAGCAGGATGGCAAGATAGTGAATGGCACGCTAGCTGCCCAAGGCGAGTTTCCCTATATCGTAAGAAAATCCAATGAATTATCAGAGGAGTTCTGTTCACACACTCTCTTCCTCTTCAGTTGTCACTGCGCCGTGCCAAAACGGGCGCGCACTCTTGTGGAGCGACATTGTTGAACTCGCGCTGGGTGCTGACAGCGGCGCATTGTGTGCGTGGCTCGAAGCCGGAGCAGTTGAATCTGCAGTATGGTAGCAATCAAATTGACCGCAATGCCAGCCAGCTGGCCTGGATAGCGGCCATACACGTGCATCCCGGGTACGAGCCGGAGGACAAGTACATACATGACATAGCGCTGCTGCAGCTAAAGGTGCCCATCCTCTATAGCCGTAGTGTGCAGCCTGTCCGGCTGCCCGAGCCACTGCAGCAAATAGAAGAGAATAGCAGCGCCGTGCTCGCTGGCTGGGGCTTGAATGCGGTTCGTAATCAGCATCATCACCTCATGATCTCGTTCCCTAACCACCAATTCCTTCTTTCCACTTTGCAGACTGGAGGCACGCTTCAAGTGAAGCTGCAGAAGGCGCAGCTGCACGTATTCAGCGACGAGGAGTGCAGTCGGCGTCATCAGACGCAGCTGCATCGGAGCCAGCTCTGCGCTGGCCTGCCCGAGGGCTGGAAGGGTCAGTGCAGTGGCGATTCGGGTGGCCCACTGCTGTTGCCCGCCTTGGACACCCAAATCGGCATCGTCTCATGGAGTGTGAAGCCCTGCACACGTCCACCCTACCCGGGTGTCTTTACCGAAGTCTCCGCCTACGTTGATTGGATACGGCAGACAGTGGGTCGGCATGACCCACAGCATTCACGGCTCTGGATTGGCAACCTGATTGTGGCACGCGAGCCACCTCCACTCGACACCAATTAACACGTTTGTACTTAAATGCATTTTATTCACCTAAACAACAATTTGGTCTAAATTAAAAACAAACCCTTTTATATACAATAGAATAGCAAAGTCTTGAATCGGTCTACAGCAACAGCAGCAGCTGTCTACATTTGGTCTCCAGCAGCTGCACCTGCTTCTAGCTGTCTTCTGCTCCAAGCGGAAGACAGTCTACTCCTAATCCTGCCCTTATATATGGAATAACAAGTAAAAATGCCAGAGCTGCTTGGGTTCCTAAATGAAAACAAGGACCGCATCCTGTTTGGTCTCTGATAGCTGCTGCTGCTGTCTCCCTAGCCTCATCTGCATCTCCTGCCTTCCCTGTCGCTGCTGCACTGGGTCAACTTCTTCGCGTGCTTCCTCTCTTCTATGATAAAAAAACAGAACAGCTATATAAGCAGTTCGATCTCTTTTGGCTGAGGATGCTTTCCCTGCTCTCTATCCTGTACCTGTTCGTGTTCCGGCTCCATTGCTTGCGTTTTCATGTATGCCAAGAATATAGTCCAAAGAAGGCTGCAAAAGCTGACGAAGATAACGCGATTGTGCTCCGGCACTAGCGAAAAGTTAATGGTCTGTATAATGGGCCAACAACAGACGCCCACCTGTCAAGGATGAAGCCAAGTTAGATACTGACTACTTGCCGCTACGGCCTCAAAGCCAGCTAACCTTGTATGTGGGCAGGGCCTTCTCCTTGGTCTCGGCAACGGCTTGCTGAAAGGTCTTCAGCTCCAACAGGCTCATGCCCATGAAGAAGCTAACGCAGGCAAAGGGGCCATAGGACAGTTGCTCCGTTGCGGCCTGGAATGTTCAGTTAAGGAGTTTGGCAACCTGTCAGCCATGTCGATCCGGCAGCACTCTTACTCACCTTGAGCAGGCCAATGCGCAGATTCGTCTGCGGCCACATGGCACTGGTGAGGCGCACCCAGCCATAGAGGGTGGGCGCCACATAGAGGCTGCCAAACAGACTGAAGCGAAGCGCACGTGCCCAATCGTATGTCTCTGGGAAGGGAAGGGAAGGAATATTGGAATTGGATATTGGATAATAGGTAATGGACATTGGATTTATCTTGGAGCAATCCCTTGTGGACTTACTGAAATTGCGTCCCTCTATTGTCTGCTGGATGAGGCTGCCCGTGGGCCACAGCAAGGCATAGGTCATCATGCCCTTGGCCATGGGGTGAATTTTTGACAACAGTTTAGCCGGCATTTAATCAGTCTAAACACAAACTAAACTAAGGAGCAGGCACTGGGGAGCAAAAGCGTTAAATAGACGTTGGCAAGGCAAAGGCAAAGACAACGGCGAGGTCGACGTCGACGGCGACTACATTGACACACACACATCAATATAAACAATATATCATGGCTAATTGAGCATATGGCACATAATTATACCCTTCCCTCGTTAAGATATGTCAAGGCCGAAACATTGGGCTCTGAGAGGAGCCGGACAGGCTTTATTCATGAATTCTACTTGTACTTTTTTCTTTCGCTTTCCATTGTTTCTGAAAGCTGGCGCGAATTTTGATCTTGCAGTTTTGTAATAATTGATAATGTATATACATATGTATGTATGCATGCATAAATAGACATTACATTGAACTATGTATGTATATATGCACAAATATGTATACTATATACAAAAATATCCCCCTTTATACTACAGATGCACATATGCATATGTACATATGTATGTGTGCATGTGTATAATGAAAAGCGTGCATGCAATTGACCCCTGGGCCTCGCGTGCCGAAGCCTGCGGTATTGAGTTGTACTTGCGTTTTTGTTTGTTTTTGTGTTTGCTTTTGCTTTTGCTTTTGGCTTTGGCTTTGGCTTTGCTGTGCTGTCAGCTGTTTCGTGAAGGCAGGCGCGCAATTTGATGCTGCACTTATTCTCACTGTATCTGAACTTAAATTTGTTAACAAATTTATATATATTTGCGACCAAATGTCACTATGGTTGCACGCATACTGAAAGCTACAAATAGTTCGCGACCAAAAAAAATTAAATAATACAATTGTCATTGAAAATGCATTTTGTTGCACGATCGTGCAAAAGCTTTTCCGTTTCCTCAATTTTTTGGCAGTTGACAGTTGGGGACGGACGTAGCGGATGTCAAGGGTGTGTGAATACACTGTAATAGAAATTCGTATGTGTCAAAAAATAAAATGATACAATATGGCCAAAGTCTTAAGCAAATTTCCTACCGGGAAACTTGCTTATTTATTAATGCTGCCTTTTAGGAAATTGGCGAAGCGCACTTATGTACATATGCATGTTCATATGGGGATGTTGCTATTTATATATGTATATGGATATGTGTATATGTAGGTATGTGTGTGTGTGAGTGTGTGTGCAATTCAATGGATAAAATTGCCATAAATTATTATTAAACTTGTTATGCATATGCACACAAGTAGAAATGCACATATTAAAGTGCTCGATTTCAGCACATCAAATTTGCTAACGGGGCGGCACTTTGCCTGTGTCATAACAAACGTTACGCATGCACCCAGTCACACTTACGCACAGCTAATACGTGTGTTTATGTATTTGTATGCTGCTCTGCAGATTTATGCGAATCGGCATTTACAAGCGCGATAAGCTGCAGATAAGTTATATGTGTGTATCTATGTAGAAAAGCCTTGGCCGTCGTGTTGCCACCTTGTAAAACGCGTACTCACATATGTAAGCGAACACACACACATGCGTATGCTTATGTGTGTTTTGCTTAAGTTAGAAATGAATTAAACTTATTGATATGCTAGTTTTTAGTACTATGTGCATAGGACGCCAGAGACGCCAGGACGTCGCTGCTGCGCTGCTTACTGCAATGAACTAAATAACAAAAATGTTTTGCGTCAGCTGTGTGCGCGTGCTGATGGCTGAAAGCTGCGAGAGCTTTTGAAGCCCTCTACGTCTGTGTGTGTGTAATGATGAACTAAATAACTAAATTGAGTGGATTGATAGCTGAAAGCTCCACAAATTTTGGTGATCTAAACGGTTGGATACCTTACAAGCATGATCTAAATTGTTGCGACCGTTTTTAATACTAAATAATTGGTCATATCGGATATGTAGACTAAATGTGACCGTTATATTTAAAATGTCCAAGATATTTTAATAACACGCATTCGTTTTAGTGTATTGGGGATCGAGCAAGAGGAACCAAGCATCAGTTAGCATCGCCTCCTTTTACATCCTGCACATCGTGCGTTGTGCTCTGAACAGCGGCCACCTGTTTATTGAAGACAAAAGTGTGATATGTTTTTGCCAAGGCAGCGCACTTCAACGGCTCCTTGCCGTACTGGCGATAGCAGCTTATCAATTGCTTTTCCATTTTATCGATATCTGCCGAGCATTCGTTGGCCTTGGCCCATTTAATTGGCTGTCCGAACAAATTGTGCACACGATCTAATGTTTTAGTAAATTGTGCCTCCTCAATTTCAGTTGAGCGCCGTGCCCACGATGAAGATATTTCCATCTGCTTTTGGTGATAAGCTTGCATCTCATCGCTGCTGCTCGTTCCAGCTGCATCTCCAGCAGCTGCACCTTTACAATTACATTGCTCACAGGTGGAAGCAACGGATACTTGAACTGGATTTGTAACGGCAACGGGCCCCTTTTCTGCCTTGGTTGCCTTCTCGACGCGCTCCAAAACTTCCCGGCTGATTTGAAATGGTGATGTATTTGGTATTTGCACAGTTTGTGGTTTGCTATTGTTGGCGCCCATATCGAAACTTATTCAAACAAAAAAATTGGTACAAATATATCGTGCGCGATTCGTAAAGAAATTTTTAGTTTTCATAAAAATTGAATATATATATAATATTATAAGTCTGATAACTCAAATTGAATTTTAAATACATGCAGTCAGTATATTATTTTTGCGTCAGGGCATACTTTTGCTTTGAAATATAAATATATAGATCGATATAACTAAAATATATCGATTGGTCACCGCAATTCAAGTACAAGCAAAAACTGAACGATTATAAAGTACAATTTTAATTGGCATACAGCAAATTTACAAATGCATTTTTTTACTATTATTTATATAAAACTATCTTTATATCACGAATAAATATATACACTCTTATATCTGTATACATATATATAGGGAGGGGGTGATCAGTCAAAGTGGAATTGTAAAATATTCATAGCAATTCACTTTCGATTCTCAGTAAATAAAAATATATTTTTTAAAATAGATACATCGATACGCGTAATATTAATCGATAGAGATCGCGATTTGTACACATGCAACATTGCTGTTTCCCCATAGCGCATCAACCAAACATTAATTTCGCTTATTGTTGCCTGTGTTAAGAAACTCATTCAAAATGCACGAAGAAGAAACAGCAGAGCGTCCAGGTAAATAAATAAAGTGTTTTTATCAATTCGTTTTATATGTACATAAGTCCTCTTAGTGTCGTCCAGCCAATTGTTTCGACGGTTTCTGCAATGCATGGAAGATGGCCAAATACGCAGGGAGCTGTCCGACGATTGTATTTTATCTTTTCTCGGACGCTGCGTAAAGGGCGCTGGACCTGTATCAAGTTATATGCGCGCACAACTCGTAGGACGCTATAATCATATGGAGTTTTTGGATGCGCGGCAATGTAATGAATCAGAGGAATCCGCGCTCAAAGAGCGCTTCAGACGTAGCTTTCAATTGCTGCGCAGTCGATTTAAGCAGCCAGAAGTGTTGCCCACATCGATGCATTTGCGTGCTGAAAGCGACGAAGAGGTAGAAGAGGAGGAGGAGACTGCAAGTGCAAGCTGTGTCAAGCAATTGGTAACACCCCCGCGCTCTTCTGCACCGGCTGACGGCATCGAGTTGATGCAGTGCATCACAGCCAGCGGATCACTGCAGGCATCGCATAAGCATAGCGACGGCGGCATTGAGCTAAGCGAAAACTGCAAGATGTCATTAACGCTAGGCTATCGTGGCAATACACTTGGACACAAAGATGATACCTCCAGTGATATTTGCCTGATTGTCTACGAGAAGGTGAGGCTTAGGACTCCCGCCGTGCAACGTCATTCGCGGATGCGAAGCGCACGAAATGTATTAACCGACGATGAAGGCGAGGTGCCGGCACCTCGGAGCGTCCGTCGAACGCTCTTCAGCAACACCGATGACTGCGATGAAGATGCAGTGCAGCCGGCCATAGATGATAGTTCACCTCTTCTGCTGCCGCGCAAGCGCCAACATAAGGGCGATTCGAGTGCGAGGAAAACCAAACGCTCAAATGTACTTGGCGGTATGCGCTTTTAGGTTTGTTCCATATTGGATTCATCGATAATTCGTCGGAATTAGCATTAGCTCGCAGCGTACCAAACGTAATTATATAATTCAAGTGGCGCCCATTTTGGATGTTGCTTGCGAAGACTGAGTCCACCCGGAAAGATTTTACATATATTAACAAATGATGTTGTGTACGATGGACTGTTAGCGTACTAAGTTACTTCAAACATATACACTTACTATGTATATTAATTATATTTTTGTAATTTATTAGGTGTTATAATAAAATTCAAATATATCCAAGCGATTGACAGATTGATCTCTTTGTATATCTTTGGCAAATAGCTATTACAGAATTTTTAATTAGTATTCAAGCATCCAATTTGAAACGTTCGACATTGTTGTTCGTTACATAGCAAAATATTTTTAACAATCATGATCCTGTTTTGATCTCTTGCGGTTGAAATTGAAATGCAACCGTTTGATCGATGATATATCCACACTCAAACTATCGATACTCATTGAGCAACTCTGTAAATTGAAAGTGTGCTTGTCTTTGTTTTCGTATTGTCACTAACCAGAGAACACATAGACCGGACAAGTAGTGTAAAGCGTTTTGCACACTTTTTTTCGGGAGTTATCTCCCAGACACTTCGTATTTGCTCGGCTCCTCACTTTTTGGGTTCGGGCTACGAAAAAATACGAAAGCACAATCATTTCGCTTCATGCGCTCGACCGAGATGGTCGACTGTTGAACAAAAGATCCCTCTGCGCTGAATGTTTCCCTTGCTCTCTCTCTCTCACGATGCTCTCTGCTCTCTCAAATATGTATATGTATGTATGCATGTGAGCACAAGCAGCGCTCACAAACAGTGTTGCCGAATCAGCTATTTTGTAGCTAGATCTGGCTACTTCTTGAGTCCGATTGCTACACAAATTTTCAAGCAGCTATTAGCTACAAATCTGGCTATTTTCAAATATATATATATAATAGGTAAGCTTTCTAAAATGTTATGCAAAATTCATTTCTTATCAGTTTTTATACCCTGAACCCATTGAAAATGGGAAATCAGGGTATAATGGTTTTGTGAAAAAGTATGTAACGGGCAGAAGGAATCATCGCAGCTGAAATTTGGCATGCATCATATTTTTTCGATAACTCATCCGATAACTTTTTATCTAGAATTATCGAAAATTTGATTTTATTATTTATGCTATGAGTATAGCCTTCCACCCAACTACCTTAAAAAGGCAAATTATAAAAGCGACAATGGTGAAAATGACGAGTTGGTGGTCATAGATGAGATATTATAATAATTAAATTAATAAAGTTGACTTTTTATGAAAAAAAAACGGCACTGTTTTCTTTTTTGCTACTTTTTCAGCTATTTTAGAAGAAAGTTGGCTACTTTTAGCTACTTTCAGCCTTCGGTTTTGCTACTTTTGCTGAAAAAGTTTCGGCAACACTGCTCACAAATTGAAATTTCTTCGCAGCGAGAGCCCATGCCTACCCTTATGTGTGAAGAGTATACCGAACTTTTCAAACCGTTTGCCATGCGTTTTCGTTATTATTTGTGGGAAGGGTATGAAAGCGTTGGTGCGCATAATGAAAATGTTTTCACGACGAGCATGCACACACACACACTTACAGTATGCTGCATGTACTATGAACATTTGTATGCCTGTGTGCGAAGCTCTTGCTGCCTGTAGCATTTTAACTCCCAGCATTTGCATTTGGTCGATCTTATGAAGTGCTCACATACATATGTATGTATGTATGTATGTATGTATATACATTTGATTGTGTGTACGCATGGGAGGCGCTGCTCACAATTTTGGGATATAACTTGTAGAAGCATTTGTATGCCTGTGTGTGCCTTTACATGTGCGTGTGTATGCCTGGGAGATGAACATTGGCGTGTGCTTAATCAATTTGTGTTAATTTTAATAAGAAAAAATTGTAAATGGTTAACAGATAGCATAGTTAGTAAAACTAGTAATCTAAGTAAAAACAAATTAAAAATTATTCGACAATAATACATTTGAATAAATAAATATAAAACATAAACATATAGTACATTTTGTTATTTATTTATTGTTTACGGTTACGACATCTAACGGATGTCTCTTTTTAAAAAAGGGTCAATTTGGGCAATTTTGGTATGCAATTTTTGTAAAAAGGGTCTATTTGACCTGTTTACCTGTATTCATATCTTTAAAAAGGTGCCAAATTGACCTGCATATGTATGCACAAGTGCAAGGGTTCAAAAAACACATCCCATTTTGCCCACTGGGATTAATCAGGTACCACATTTTTAAAAAACATTCATTCTGATAGGCAAACCCACGATCATTGAGTGAAATCAGGTACTTAAACATAAGCGCGCCTCTTCAAATAAAACCCAAAATCGTTCACACCATTCTAAGTTGAGGGAGGCACACGCCAATGTTCATCTCCCAGGCATACACACGCACATGTAAAGGCACACACAGGCATACAAATGCTTCTACAAGTTATATCCCAAAATTGTGAGCAGCGCCTCCCATGCGTACACACAATCAAATGTATATACATACATACATACATACATACATATGTATGTGAGCACTTCATAAGATCGACCAAATGCAAATGCTGGGAGTTAAAATGCTACAGGCAGCAAGAGCTTCGCACACAGGCATACAAATGTTCATAGTACATGCAGCATACTGTAAGTGTGTGTGTGTGCATGCTCGTCGTGAAAACATTTTCATTATGCGCACCAACGCTTTCATACCCTTCCCACAAATAATAACGAAAACGCATGGCAAACGGTTTGAAAAGTTCGGTATACTCTTCACACATAAGGGTAGGCATGGGCTCTCGCTGCGAAGAAATTTCAATTTGTGAGCGCTGCTTGTGCTCACATGCATACATACATATACATATTTGAGAGAGCAGAGAGCATCGTGAGAGAGAGAGAGCAAGGGAAACATTCAGCGCAGAGGGATCTTTTGTTCAACAGTCGACCATCTCGGTCGAGCGCATGAAGCGAAATGATTGTGCTTTCGTATTTTTTCGTAGCCCGAACCCAAAAAGTGAGGAGCCGAGCAAATACGAAGTGTCTGGGAGATAACTCCCGAAAAAAAGTGTGCAAAACGCTTTACACTACTTGTCCGGTCTATGTGTTCTCTGGTTAGTGGTATTGTTTGAATTTTTAGCGACGCGTTATACTTATCCAGTAATATGGCTAATATAAGTAATAACGAATACAAGAAGACCGATTTCGACTGGAACGAAATAAGCGTTGGCGATTATAATTTAGATCATTCGCAAAACTTCTTTGGTATGTACATAAAACTTACATACAATTTACAGTTAACTCAACAAAAAAAAAAAAAAATGCGCCATTTTAGCAGCTGCTTCTTCAAACAAGGCGAATGCGCTGGGTGATACAATAGATTTTATGGATAATTATAATAATTCGAAGAGTGGAAATTTGAATTGCGACTGGAATGAGCCCAAGACGGCCGACTATAAAATGGAATATTCAAACGATTTGAGCGGTATGACGAATTAAGGTGGTTCAATTTACAGTCAATGTTGTAATTCATATAAAATCATTTGTTTAGCGCTAGCTTCCACTTCCAACAAGGAAAACATGGGCGATCAACTGAACTGGAACAATGAGAAGATGACGCGGGAGCAACAGGATAGATCGCTTCGCGAGAATGCGCTACAGGATAAACCAGTTTGTGATCAGAATTTAAATGTAGAGGATATAGTAAAGCTGAGAACTATTGAAGGGCTTAGCGAGAATGGGCCAGAGGATAAATCAGCTTGTGATCCGTATTTAAATGAAGGGAATACGAGCGATGGTAAAGCTGAACAAGAGGAGAAAGAGGATCAATCCGCATCTTATCAAAACTTGAATGAAGATTATATAGTACACATTGAATCTGAGCTTCAGTTACAGCTGCAATTGGATTTGTCAACAGATTCCCATCAAGCCGAAGGAGACAAAGTGGAATCGTTGCCGATTCCCAAACAAGCAGAATCAATAAGTGACCAGGAGATGGAGGTGAATGAGATACTTGGACTGAAGCCCAGGCTGAAACTCAACTGGACACCCAAACCGAAAAGTCAAAGCGAGCCAGTGTCTGCCGGAAAGGCGCCCAGGGTTTACGAATGCAAGGATATTTATCAGATGAAGCGGGAGATGATTATGCGCCAGCGAGAGGAAGAGGAGCGTAAGGCGCGTGAGTTCCACAGCAAACCGGTGCCAAATTTTAAGGCATTGCACAAACGTTTGGCGGACACAATAGTTACCCATAAGATAACAGTACCTGTGACGCCAGAAACATTAAAGCATTCCTACGAGCATTTGCAGCGGCGAAAACGCAGGGAAGAGGTAAGACTCAAATGCACAAATGTTGATATTGTTATCATAAAGCATCTATTCAATTCTCTCGCCAAGAATTCAAAATTGTTGCAACAGGAACATGACAATGCCAGAAATTTACGAAGAGCTGGCCTCGCCGAAGTGAAGCCATTTCAGTTGCGTGCCGATCAGCGCGTGCGCGAACGGCGCGAGTACAATAATGTTGTTCAGTGTAATCTGGATGAGAAAAAGAAACAGGTAAATATTGAGCTGTTGGTATCAAAATTAAATGAAAATTGTATGGGCTGGTCACACACTATCACTGCACAGTGTTGCATGTTGTGTGCAGTGCAACACTGCGATAATTATGCATTAGTGCTCAACACTGCGTTAACATAGCTATGCAGCGACTCATTGTTGCGTTAGCAGCTGCCATTCAGCAGATGAGGCGAAATTGAAGTTTTGAGCAACTCAGTTTTAATTTGATCGCTAGTTGAGTAAAAAATCAGAAGAAGAAAAGTCAACACACTACATGAGTTGAAGTAGGCTCTCTAAGTGAAACCATACAGAAAGAAGAGAAACACAAATAAAAAAAAAAAGCAAAAAATTATATATTAATATAGTCGTGTACTACTGCATATTGTGCACATATGTATGTATGCATACTTGTTGTTTGTGTGTGGTGTGAGTCATGACGTTTCGGTAAACGGACGGCGTAGAAAACAGTTATATTGTGCACATATATATTCATATATATATTGCATAAAGGGCGCAACGCGTGACTAAAAAAAAAAGGAAATTTCGGTAGAAAAGAAACGAAGCACAAAACTCGACATTATAGTAAAAAGGACACAAAGCAGCTGCTGCGCCCAAATTCACACACACAAACACAGATATATAAGTATAAGTAAATATATATATATACATATATATATATGAACACACACACAGTCACATACACATACTTGGAGCAACATCAACAACAACAAAAACAACATTAGTTGTCGCCGCCGCCGTCGTCGTCACAGTTGAAGTACGCCACGGCCAGTGAAGCAACAGTCTGTAGAAAAAAGAGAAAAAAAAAAACTGTAAACTGTAAACAAAGCTTTTGGCCAAACGGATAGGTGGCGCCACTTTCGCTGCAGCAAGCAAGAGAAAAGAAGCAAAATGGTTGATCGTCTCGTTAACTCGGAATTGAACACCCGTCGCATTGCCTCCGTCGAGAACTGCTTTGGTAGCTCCGGTGTGCCGCTGGCGATACCCGGACGTGTTCTAGTCGGCGAAGGTGTTCTGACCAAAATGTGCCGCAAACGTCCAAAGTCGCGGCAATTCTTTCTTTTCAACGACATACTGGTTTATGGCAACATTGTGATTGGCAAGAAAAAGTACAACAAGCAGCATATAATGCCGCTCGAGGAGGTTTCCCTGGACTCGATACCCGACAACCAGCAGTACCGCAATGGCTGGTACATACGCACCACGACGAAGTCCTTCGTCGTCTATGCCGCCACCAGCACAGAGAAGCAGGAATGGATGGCCCATATAAACAAATGCGTGGAGGATCTGTTGCGCAAGAGCGGTAAGAAACCGCCGGGAAACCACGCCGCTGTTTGGGTGCCCGATGCCGAGGCCAGCGTCTGCATGCACTGCAAGAAGACGCAGTTTACATTTGTCCAGCGGCGTCATCATTGCCGAAACTGCGGCGCTGTCGTTTGCGCCGCTTGTTCCACTAAGAAGTTCCTCTTGCCCCAGCAAACTGGCAAAGCGCTGCGGGTGTGCGATGCTTGCTACGAACGCTTGCGCCACGCTCCCGATCCGGACGGCACCGTGGAGCAGCGGGCCTCGAAGCTAAACATAAGTGGGGCAGGGGACAGCTCGAATGACGATGATACCGACGAGGATCTGCCGGGCTCAGCTGAGGCGCATGATGAGCCACGCTTCTACGGCGACAACAGCATGTCTACGGCGGATGAGCAGACGGCTAATTCATCAGCGATTGCAGCAACGACAACAACAACACCTGCCACAGCCACACCCTCCGCCTCCGCCGCTGCCCCCGCTTCAGTCAATTGCTGAGCCTGAAGCCACAAATGCTGTGTATAACAGTTTTGGAAGAAAAACAAAACAGAATACGATGCTGGCAAACTGAATGCGAACTGGATTACTGGTACTACTCAAGAATCATATATATGCATATATGTATATGTATAGATAGAGGGGGAGTCATACGCACATTCATACACAGGGGGATATGCACACATACATATAGAGCTCTCTCTGTCCACGTCCATTGCGTATAAGAAAAAATTTGATATGATGATTCGCATACGTCTTTGCCTTGCCTTGCCTTGCTTTGCCTCGAATTCCATTTCAAGTTTTATGCTAATCTTATCAGCTTCAGTGGCTGCTGTTGCCGCTGTTGCTGTTGCTAGATAATTGTTATACACTGTTCAATGAGCGAACATTGAGTATATACATTTCCTGTGTCTGTATTAGAGATTGGGCTAAATAAGTATATGATGCATCATAACAGTTTATTTAGGGCATATAAAAGCACGGGTATAACTTTTTTAAACTGGCAAAATAGCGAAATCTAGCAAAAGATATGGTTCACATAACAGTTTACATATAACACTTTTTACACATAACAG
This sequence comes from Drosophila arizonae, assembly GCF_054131065.1. Classification (NCBI taxonomy): domain Eukaryota; kingdom Metazoa; phylum Arthropoda; class Insecta; order Diptera; family Drosophilidae; genus Drosophila; species Drosophila arizonae. Next base: position 617,529 of record NC_142927.1, on the reverse strand, counting down.
CTTAAACAAATATGTCTAATAGCTTGCATATAGCAGCTGCCTCATATAACAGGTTAATAAAATATGTGTAACAACTCTCCCACGAAAACTCCCTTATCGAAGTCGCCTCACATCTCTAGCGAAATTGTGCTACAGCCGATCTATGTATATGTGATTTGTTTTTATCTTGCTTTCTTCCTGTCATATGCATATACATATGTACGTACGAAGCGAATTGGCACATGCACGCAGACGCACACATACTAATTGCTGTCACATGCTCTCTTGCGCGCTCTCTGTTTCTCAGCTTACTAACTGTTCCTTTCGGTTGGACTCCTTTGCAGTTCATGCATGCATAGAGCATGCAAGGCCACAGGCACATGCGCTATCTCGCTCGCACTGTATTGGTCAACACTCAAGCTTATTTTGCATATTGCATTTTGTTCTATTTGTTTGTAATCTGCACATTCATTCACACACAATATTACTACACGCGCTCACATACACGCACACACGTGCACCGACTCGCCCATCACATGCACTGTCTCTCTCTCACTCTGATGCATTGATATAGTTCTTTGTATTTCGTTCAACTCATTTGCATTGACACACAATACAAATGCAATCATAATTGTTACTCATAAATGAATATATACATACATATATAGAACTATGTTCCATGCCTGAGCCAGACCTAGCATCAGCTGATTACATGTTTTGTCCGCTGCCAGCAAAGCCAAAGTGCGCCAGAGCTGGAGCTAGAGTTCAAAGTTAATTTGCGTGCACAGAAACACCTGAAGGCAATACTCGGATAGGTTTTTTACTACAAATTCCTATTCTGTTAGTCAGATTCGTCCGAAACTAGATTGCCGTTTGCTTGTTGCCTTCTCAGAGCTTTCACTGTGCTTTGTACGGTTCGTTTCATTTCTGTGTTGTCTGTCTTTTGCCTTCAATGGATCACTTCAGGTGTTCACCACATGAATGATCCACCTAACTATTCGCTTTAATTGAGCGAGTAAACCGAAAGAGCAAAGTGCATAAAGTGAGTAATATATATATGCGTATATGTAGAACGGGTGGGGTGGAGCGGGATTGGAGAGCGGATGAAAGAAGAGGAGCTTTTGTACACTCCAGTTAATTAAAAAATACCATGATAGACAGACAGAGAGAGAGAGAGAGAGAGAGAGTAAGGACATTTCTCTACCTAAGTAACCTGATTTAAGTAAACTAATTAAATCCTTGTTCCGATTTCTACAATTATGATTTATCTCTTCTATTCTTCTAGCAAGACGAACAACGCAAGCAACGAGAAATGGAGGAAGTTAAGGAACTGCGCAAAATGACGGAATTTAAAGCTCGTCCAAATCCATTTAAATAACTAAATTACAATAAATAATAATTATAATAATTAAAAAAAAAAAACAATAATAACAATAATATTAATAATAATCATCACACACTCACACACATATACACGCATATATATTTTTTCTAAATAATATTTTTTGTTTTTTTTTTTTTCTCTTGAGTTCCGATATTCTAATGAATCATTGCTTATATAGAACAGATATATAGAACAGAAACAGATTTTGAACCTTAAACAAATCTCATTAAAATTTGTGTAATTGTTTTTAATATATAATTAAGAGCGAGACTCAGAAGTTATATGTATATAAATATATATTATTGATCATTCTTTCATTTATTCAGTTTGGGTTTACGGTATTCGCAGTTCTAGTTAACATAATTATATATAATATATATATATGTGTGTGTATTTATCTTTTTTTTTTTTTGTCTCAACCTGTTGGATTGTAGAGCTCTTGTATATCTATATAACTAAGCAATGATTAACTGTTTTCTATTTGTATAAAGCAAAACAAAAAAAAATAAAATAAATTTATTAATACTGTAACGACTTTTTTAATATATACGAATTTATACATATATTGTATATCAACGTTGTTCTAGAAGTATTCGAAATCCTTAATAGTGGAATTATTCGCCTATTTCGCTGGGTATACACCCAAAAAATTTCGACACATCAGCTGGTCTAACTGACTAAGTTACTAAGTTACACACATACTATAAGTATGGATGAAAATAGTAGATGTGGGAGGTTTTCATAAATACTTTCGACACATTTGCTGAACTCAGAATATCATTGAATTGCTATAAATATGCATATGTACAAATGCTAAGCTAAACTACAAATATATATGTACATATATGTATAGCCCTTGACTGATGGAAATGCACGTACATACATACATATATCCGACGTCGTTTCGTATTTTGGAACGTTTTTGTGCATGTTGCCGCACTGCTCTAATGCATGACACCTTAGGTCAATATACTACTACCTCGCTCACAGCCGACTGACGCCATCTTTTGTTTGTAAATAGAAACACATGTGCTTTGTTTTTTTTTTTTTTGAGAAATGAATGTTGGCATTTATTTATGCTTGACAGTTCGTTTAGGCCGCTTTCGGCCGGCTGAACATCTTAGAACTGGCCATCGCTGCCCCAGGATGTCTTGACGGTATCTTCGTTCCAGTCCTCGACTCCGCCGACAGTTTCGGCAGCAACCTCATCGGCCCAGTTGGTGGTCTCTTCGACGGGATGATCGACGGCTTCCTCGATCTTGGGTGGTGGCAGCAGCTCCTTGGCCGCTGCAGCCTCCTCCTTCTCAGCCTCCTCGGGATCGCGATAGAAGAAGAGATCCACAACTACGGGCCACTCGGTGGTGCGAGAAATGGTACCGCGCAGACGGAGCACCTCACGGGCCAACAACCACCACATAAGACCAATCGAATGGGGCGATTTGTTGTTGCATGGGATAGCAATGTCAATATAGCGCAATGGCGAGTCCGTATTGGTGAACGCAATAACGGGAATGTTCACGTACGACGCCTCCATAATGGGCTGATGATCGGTGTTGGGATCGGTGACAACCAACAGACGTGGCTCGCGGAAAGCGGGCTGGATCTGATTGGTGAAGGCACCGGGCGTGAAGCGGCCAGCAATGGGTGTGGTGTCCGTGTACTTGGCGAACTTCAGCACAGCGCGCTGGCCAATGGGACGTGATGAGATGACGAAGACCTGCAATCAAAATGCGAAATTATAACGCCGCTTACTCAAATAGCAGTCACAAAGCATTTACAGTGTGACCAGTCAAATGTATGTATGCTGTGTTTGGGCGTATCAGTTGAAAAGTTGAAATCATTGAATTTCATACCCGAAAGATTAGATAAATCTCATCATGTGCACCAAACGCAACAAGCATACCCACGATAAGCAAATATATACAATTCATTTGTTACTCACATCGGATGCATTCTCAATGGCAACAATGGCGCGTGCAGCCAAAACCAGTTTCTCCCACGTTTTGCCCAAATTGATGATATTCACACCATCGGCACGACGCTTGAAAACGTATTGCTCCATCTGGAAGTTGACGTTCTCGGAGCCCAGGTGAGTAGTGGCAACCAACATTTTGGTAATGTCATCCTCTTTGAGGGACAGTATATCTAAGCCTCCCGACATTTTAACGTGAAAGAGTTACGAAACCTGTAACAGAACAAGAAAAGCAAATTAATTCAATTGATCTCAAGATTTTAGCTTCACTTTGCAACATAACCTAACTTCAACAAGGCACACGTGCCACAAGATACAAAAGAAAACAAAAAATAAATGCAAAAAATATCAAACAACTGAATTGCAACTGTACTGTTTCTAAAATTGCCAGTTTGCATTATTTAGAATAATTTTTCAGAATGGAAATTGAGTTTTTTTAAACTAAAAAGTAAAACCACTTTACTCACGTTGTGGATGCCGCTGGGAGCGTTGACAAAATGGACGAGTGGTGGACATCGCGAATGCCACTAGGCCTGAATAAGTGTTGATAACTGATAAAAATATTGAATAGCGTACTTTGTCAGACATCGATAACACTTTCCATCTTTTCTAACTTTAATAAGTGTTGGTTAATGTATGCCGATAGTCAGCGAGTGCTACAAAGCTAGCTGCTATAGCTGTTAGGAAAACTTCGATATCATTATTATTTAATTTATAATTTGACTATGGTAATATGGTTAGGCTCCCAATCTCTTTTATTGAACTAGTCTTTTCAGCTCTCAGCTTGAGTTTTATGATATTAATATGTCAGATACTTCCATAATTTGAATGTCTGCTGATGTCTTGAAATAACAGCAATGTAAGTGACATAGCAAATAGCTTGTTGTGAGCATTACAACTAAAACCCGTTAAGATTCCCACTATTTTAATTGAAATAAATGTAAAATTCGGTTTTCTGTATACACATTTATTGCAAGTTTTTTTTTTGTTTTTTTTTTTTATATACGTAAATGTACGTGTTTTCGCCTTTTTTTGACTACCACATCAAATGCATATTCAATAATATGGGATTTCTTTTCATTTCTGTTTTGCTTTGCCAATACAATTTCTTTTTGTGTAATTTTTGTGAAAAAAATTTCTTTTGTGGTGAACATACATTTTCGTTGCAGATTTTATCCATTCTTTCTTTCATTTGTCATTATTATTTTTATAATTATTATTATTGAGTTTTTACTCTTTTCATGGCATTTATTTTTTAGTTTAAAAGGAATATATATATGTGTGTATGCTTGTGAGTGACTGTGTTTGAGTGTATTTGTGGGTGGTTCCTCTTTCACGTTACTGAATAACATTTAATAATAATGATAAAAAAAACAACATTTTGTATACATAATACATAAAACATTTGCATTTCGCTTAGCTTACGTCTTTTTCTTCTTTTTATTTTTTTGCTTTAGTGTTAAATTACTAACTACTTATACAATGTAATGTTAACTTGTTTTACTTGTTTTAATTTGTTCGTAAAGTTTTTGTTTTGTTTTTTTTTTTTTTTAAATACTAAATTGGGTTTTTAGTTTTTACTTTTGTCTTCTTTTTTGTGAACAATTTGTCTTAAAAAATATATACGTAATAATTAACATTTCGCTATTTTGTTTTGGTTTGTTGTTTTTTCTTGATTTTTTTTTTTGTGTTTTGGTTTTTTTTTTTTTTTTTTAGCTTTTTCTCTGCATTTGAGTTGTGTATAAAATATTTTTTTTTTACTTTTTACTACAAAAAATCACTCTTTGCAAATAAAACTAAAAACGTTTTTTTATTTGTTGTTTTTTTTTTTACTGTTAACATTGTTTGCATTTCCTTTCAATTATTCTTCAATTTTCTTTGCTTCTTTTTTCGTTTTTAAGAAGCATCCATTTATTAATTTAAATTTATGTTTCTTTATTATATTTAGTTTAAGCGTTTTTTTTTTTTAGTTTTTTTCTTTAAGCTTCAAAAACATTTAGAAGAGACATCAAAACGATTTGCAACACAAACATTGAATTAATTTTTTTTATTTAGTTTTTTTCTTTTCTTTTTTTGTTTAGTTTTTGCTTTGATTTTGTTTAAAATTGTTTTCATTTATTTAAATTTAGTTCTTTTTATTTAGTTTTCTAAGTATTTAATGTTTAACAATGGATTTTATTTTATTTGTTTATGTTTTTTGTTGTAAATATATGTATGTATATATATATGTATATATCAATATAATATACACATATGTATATATTGATAACCCAGATCAAGCGGAAATGAAAATCAAAGTCAAGTTTGATATACTCGCTCCTCGAATTCGCAGTCTGTCAATAAGCACGGTTAACTTAAGATTGAGTACTTAGTAGTGTTAAAAATGCAAGTGCAAGTCCAAGCAGTGTTGACCAGTGCTGTTGACTGTTGAGCAGTGTTGGTAGATGAGAAAGGTTAGCAAATCATAGAGAAAAATTCTGGACTATCCCAAGAATATTATTGAAGTAGCATTAAATTAGCTGATTCAGTAGCCAATGGGACCCCAAATCATAAATCTAAAAAGTATTGAACAATAGGGCAAAATGAAATTTAAGAAAAAGCTCTAGGGAAATGCCCTTTAATGTTAAGATTCCTCTTAAAGTTCTGGTTTTTTATCCACAAAAAAAGGGAAAAAGTATATATATTTGTATATACACATATATGTATGCATGTATATCAATAAATGTATGTATATGTACGTGTATATGCAATAACATTCATATCGTAATCATAATAATTAAGTAAATACATATATTTATATATAAATATGTTTAGTGTGTATATGATTAGCAATGCGTACGTCTTCAATTCATTCCGTTTCAATTTCAATTCATTTTAAATTCAAATTTCAATTGCAATTTGAAGCTTACGTTGAAACTCAAATTCAATTTTTGTTTCAATTCAATATTGTTCAATTTCCGTTCAGTTTCAATTTCAGCTTCACTTTCAACCATAATTTCAATTCAATTGAACTTTAATTTGAATATAAATTTCATTTTCAAGTTTGTCCAATTCGAGTTTCAGCTTCAATTTCAATGGAATTTTCATTTTAAATATTATGTTTCAATTTATGTTAGAGTTCATTTTCAATTTCAATTACAACTTTAATTTGCTTTTTTCAATTTGGCACTGCAAGTTTCCGCAGTTCGATTTCCAGCTCGACTTTTTATATATATATATGTCTATATATATATATATATATAGTTTGGCGTATATAATTTAATAAATACTTAAAAAAATTTTTTGTTGTTAACATTCACAGTTCAATCGAGCAAAAAAAAAAAACACATTTGGTTTTGTTTGTTTTTTTTCTTTTGGTTTTTTTTTTCTTTTAACATTTAAAACTTATTTCTTAAATTTTTTGCAAATTTATATTTTATTTCTTTTTAACATTTTGTGTTTCTGTTATGTGTTTAATTTTTATTTTTATTTTTTTGTGTGAGGCGCTTTGGGCTTTAATTATTTTTAGATTTGTTTTTATTTATTAACTTTTAAAAAGCTTTCAGTTTACATTTATTTGAAACATTTTGATTAAATATACATCTATATATTTTTGTGTATATATATACATATATATATATGAAGGGTGTTGTTGAGACTTTATATATATATGCATATGTTTTTTATTTGTATTTTTAGTGTTGTTAATTTTTAGTTGTTTTTCTTGTATAAATTTGACTTTGGCTTCGCTGCTAATTCTGCTTGTTCTTCTTTTTGGTTTTGGTTGATGCTGATTGATGCGGGTTGATCCGAGCTGCTTATATCATAAGTTTGACTTTTGGTTTATTTTTTATGTTAGATATAAAAAAAATTGTTTTATTTTGTTGTAATTACAAGAGTTTTACTTGACTGTGATTGACGATGATTGACGAGCAAACTGTCTTAGTGGCAATGCCTAGAACTTGGCATCCAATTAAATTATTGCTTGAGTTTCTTTTGCTGTTTTCTGGCTATGCTTGATGTGGATTGAGTTGAACAACTTACATCATATGTAAATTTGTTTCGTTTGGGATGTGACGATGAATGGTGCGTCTTCAGTTGGCAGCTCTATTTGGTTTCGGCTGGGATGGATATGGGTTGCGCTGAACTTATTTACTGTAGTATTTGGATCGACGTGGCTAGAGAAAAAAATGTAGATGATGCCTGGTAAACACTTCACAGCACCGTCTCCATTTCAGCTATTTCCGTCTTGTAAGACCTTTCGATGACGTCGGTTTGGCCATTGATTGATGTTGATGGATAGCAGTTGCCGCAGCAGTAAAAACAAGAAAATTACACTCCAAAAAGTTAGCATATTATATAGAGGTTGCTTATATAAGGTTTGCTTGAAAATATATATGAATATCAATCATGCGAGTGGTGCAACCAACACATATATGCGGTAAATATAGCAACATTTTTACATAGTATATATATATAGTATCTGTGTAGTGCATTAAATTGAAAATGTGCTTCATTAGGGACACACAAGTGCATAAATCGATGAGCATTCGTCACTGCAGTGGTCCATCCCATGGTCATGCGAAAACTATTCTATTGCAAGTGAACAGAGTGAGAGAGAGAAGGAGAGAGAGCAGAGATTGATATGATGCGAGAGAGAGAGAGAGCTTGCTCAGAGTTCGATTGAGCATCATCAATCAGTGAGCGCAATGAGAGCAACCAATGCCAAAAAGTGGTCAGCGACTCGCAGGACCGACTAGCAGATGCCCTGCAAACGTGCAAACACGACAGCTGTTGCCTATGTCAATGCGATAAGAGTGAGTGTGGATCGACTATCGGATACCCTCTAGTTAATTCCATACAACAGCTCCGCACACTTTGCCCTTGTTGTGGACATATAAGATGGGATATCCTCTCGAAGTCCTGAGAACGCTGGGGAACCTTCCCATGACTCGAGTACATTAAGTAGTAGAAATCTTGCAATCACCAGGTCTCTCATTTGCTTCAATGTGTGAGTGTGTCTGGGTGTGCAGTGGATAGGGTATTTCTGAGTTGGGACTCACACTTTCTATTGACTGCAACTGTATTCGGATTCAGTTCAGTGGGAAACAACAGGTCTCTGGGCGGCCCCAAAGTAGCAGCAACAAGGAAAGGATATTTTTAGCATTTATCTGACCCTTTGGCTTGTCTGCAGTGCGAGTGAAAAGTTTCGAGCACGTGGCATGAATATCAATAAATACATATTCATATCCATATGCATGTATGTTAATGTACGTGATACATACATATGTATGGGTATATGCAAATGCATTCATATTCCCCCTTTTGCTGTTGTTTTGTTGTTGTTTCCGCAAAGTTTTTGGCGGTTTTTATTCAAGCGCTTAATTTGCACAATTTGCAGAAAAGTTTTAGCCCCACGTCCACGTCCATCATCAAACAAATGAAAAACATGTCGAGCCGGTTCGAAGAGCTGCCCGACTGGCAGATACCCTAACCTACAAGACCTGGAAGTGATATAGATAGAAGCGTAGGAGCCTTTCCCATCTTCATGGGGCTGAAGTATCCAATCGTCGCAGCAATTCGTATTACAAACTTGTTTCTATCCTGAAAAGTCTTTTTGATATATCGATATTTATCGAAATTGAGGAAATATCAAGAGTTATCAGACATATTTATTCAAAGCTCATCTCAGGGGAATTCTTATCTTACTCAAGGATTCCTCCCTTCCGCACTCAGAGCCAATATACACTCGCCGCATTTGCTTTTGCTGGGTATACGAAGGGCTTGGCGCTGCGAGGCTAATCTGATGCGTGAGCAGAAAACGTAAACATTATGCATCAGCATATTTTGGCGAAGTGACCCGACCCCCTGCGCAGGCCACGGAGATCATCTAAGCACATGCTCATATGCAAATTAGTTGGCCAACTTTCCATTTCAAGATTTTATCCAGTAGAGCGCATCACCAATTTGTTGGCTAAATGCTGTTCATTGTTTAAGCCACAAACCAGAGAAACAAACCCAAAAGCGTTCGCCCTAATGCGGGAGGAAGTTCCGACAAATTGGCCGATTAGCCGGCATAACATCTGAGATCTATCTACCTAGCAGAGTTCTTCTCTCGTTCGTTGCCCCAGGGGCTCTAGGCTTAGATTGATGGATGATAATGCTAAAGTTTAACTGCTCTACAGATGGATCTGTCATGACCCCAACTGGACTCATGGCCAATTTGACTTAAGTGCAACTTCCTGTTTCCGGCCTTCGTCCGCAGCTAAAGCTGTAGCAATTCGAGCACTCGCTAATCCGCAGTACATACCAAATGCTGTTTGAAACCAGTGTAAGCCATGCTTACACATTTCTGGTGAATGTCCGCGTCACAATAAAACTTTTGTCGCAACTAAACGGATTTGCATGGTTGATGAATTTTTGTGGCTCTAATACAGCTGGCAGCGTGGCTTTTCTCTTGGATGCGAAGCCAGCATCGATTTCGCAACAACATGAAAAGGAACTTTTTCGATTTGATTTGCTAATCTCGTCGGTTTTAGTCGCTGACCTGGCTGCATGCGAAAGGGGCGGGGGTGGGGGTGGGACGTGGAGGAAGCTGTAAATGATATGCAAATGTGTGTGAACGACTCCACTGGCAAAACTAGCTGCCCGGGTGCCTGGCTGACTGTCCCGGAAGCAGTAGATAAGTTAATTTAATAACGTAATTTCCATACATTTTTACTGGAAGTGGGAACGGAAGATGCGGAAGACAACAGCACCGAACTCTGTTATTCTAATCAATCGCTTAATTGAATTGCTGACTCAACGGACTAAGCACTCCCTCTCTCTCGCCTCCTCCCTCTCTGGCATACACACAACATTGAGGGACAGAGGGTTAGCAGCATGCAGGAGCTTCACTGTAATAAAAAACTTACCACCTGTATAGATCTTGAGCGCTGGCAGCCAAGCTGAGGTTTCCCAGCAAGGGCGGACGTTCCTTCAGATGGTGATGATTGAGCAGATCCGACGAGGAGGCTAGCCTAAAATGGTTTTCAGTGTTAGCCAGGTCAGGGCATTCACCAGAGGGTTTGGGGGCTCACCTTAACTGCGGCGCTTTGATGCCGTGCTTGTCCATGACCTTTTCCAGCTGACGCACGCGAAGCCGGGACATGTCCAATTCGTGCTTGACCTTCCACAGGTGCGTGTCGCAAATGGGATCGTTGCAGCGATGCTTTTTTAGGATTTCTGTTGCCTCGTAAACGGCACCGCGGAAAGTGAGTGACTTGCCCATGGATAGCGAGATGAGGGCACAGCAATGACCGCCATCCTTTTTGGCCAAACGTTTGCGTATGTACTTGAAATAGACGTGCTCGAGCAGCAGCAGCAGCGCGGCCAGTAGAATGCCAGCCATTAGCAGCAAGAAGGCGGACAAGAACTGCTCGAGAGCCAGCGGATCGGAGGACTTGTGCTCCTGCTTGCCCGGCCGACAGGTGCCTGTCATCCAGTAGCGACGTAAACGTTCCAAGTCTCCATTGGCTCGGAATTCCAGCAGCCGTTTATTGAACATCTGTACGTACTTGGAATTGCGGCTAAAAGCTAAGCCATAGCCTGCCGAGGGATAAACAGAGAGAAGGAAGGGCGTGAGCAAGGCAAGGCAATGTGAGGAGCGAATAAGGCATGGAAGGAAAACATAAACGGAACATAAACCAAGGAAAGCAGACAAAGAACGGAAGGCAGCATGATTAAGAAATATTAGATAGGATCAACCACACCACAAGGATGAATAAACAAGCCAGTAATACAAGCAAAATGAAAGGGAGGGAAAGGGGAAAAGGAAGGGGAATCACACTCACCTGTCATTGCGTACCAGCTACCCACAGTCATTAGGCGACAGTCCTCATCCTGGGCAACCAAGTAATCCAGCACGGTGCCATCGTAGATGAACGAGTCCAGGTTGCCGTTTAGTACGGCGGCAACGCCATCGGCCACGCTCGTCTTGTTGTACCTGTTAAACGAATCGGAGCGGCGATCAGAGGGAAGTGCATCAGAGGAACCCAAGAGACGCTACTCACTGCTTCATGTAGTAGTGCATGTCCTTAAAGTACTTGTGTATGGTAGAGTCCGTGTGGCTGTAGGGTATCGTGCCGAACTTGAACGAGGGCTTGTGCGAGTACGGATGCACCAAGCGGCTGTCGTTGAGTCCACTGAACTCATGGAACTCCTCTCTGCAAACGGATGGGAGAGAATCAAATTGAGAGCAGGCTACCCCAGAGGAGAGTAGGGTCAACCAACCTGGTTATCATGAAGGCCGCCAGGTTGGCAGTGTAGATGGCAAGGAAGACAACAGCAAATAGAGCCCACACATTGGTCATAAAGCGCGAGGTGAAGCCGCGCGGCGAGTCCACATGGACGGCGGCTTGGAAGAGCACCGCCCAGACGAGCCAGTACGTGCGGAACAGCGAGAACCGATAGGGCGTGACGTTCGTGTTTTGTAGATAGAGCTTCATGTCGTAGCCGCTGGGCGATAGCCACTCAAACAGGAAAATCATAAATGTGGCTGCTTGAATAGCGACGATACCCACCTGTTGAATTCAATAGGGGAGTGGAATGGGATGGGGGAGATGGGGGTGGCAGGTACGTCCGAAGCCAAGGCGTAGCAGGAGATAGCGTGAGCGTGAGCGTGAGCGAGAGCGAGAGCGAGAGAGAAAGAGAGCGCATAAAGTAGTTTCGAGTAAGGACTTACCGGAGCATAGAGTCAGACTGTGTTCTCTCTGTAGACTTACCAGCATCCAGGAGGCCGTGTCGAACGGCTCCAGAAAGGCCGTAGGCGATATGATGCCCGTTCGTTTGGCCACAACAATGGCAATGCCTGTTTCCATGAACGGCTCACTGAAATCGACAACTGCTTCGCGCTCGGTGTTGATCATGAGAGATGTGAGTACCATGTCCGTCTTGCGGTTAACCAAGTCGGCAATCAAACCATTCCATTTACCATTCTCAAGTGTACCCCATTTACCATCTTCAACCCGTACCAGCTCGTAGGTGAAGCCCAATTCTTCGGCAAACTTTTCGAGTAGATCAATGCAAAAGCCGCTGCAGCATTGATAGAAGGACTCGTTGCGGTGTGCTTGACCCACATCGATGTCGGCGGCCATTTCATGGTCGGCCGCCACACGGCACAGCACACCGCGGTCCATCAAGCATTTGCCGCTGACTGGATCGGCGGGTGACAGATTGATATAGGGTGCCTCCTCGAGGAATGTGATCTTTAAATGGAATTTCTCGGGCACACCTTGCGGCGGAGCGTGCGAGTTACCTGGCCAAGCGATGTCCCGGATATCGAGCTTCTGTGTCTCCCACGACTTCCACACACCGATCTGTGCGTGCGTGGATGATGCCCCAGCCCCCACCCAAAACAAAAATCGATTTGCAATTGCACAAAAAGCGTTCCGAGTGAGTTGGATAATAGGATTGTGGATGGATGTGAATTGTACAGTGAGTGCGTTAGAGAGAAAGAGAGAGAAACAATTCGGAAAGTCAAGTCATTGAAGTGTGAAGTTCTCTAAGCTGGAGGTGAGGGCTCATGCAGGATGCGTCTCACTTACCTCCTCCCAGACGAGATTCTTATTGTTGGCGCTGGGTCGCAGGTTCATGATCTTGAGCTCGGCAGACTTGAGATCGCCGTCGGCAGTGAACTCAATGTTTGGCTTGTTCAGATCGCCCTCGATGGACACGTTGCGCAAGTACTTGAAAAAGCTGAGCAAGAACATTGAGCACGAGAGGGTTAAGCTGAGCTGGGCTGGGCTGGGCTTGGGGGACAGATACTCACATTTCGCCGTTGTCCCAGCGGCCGCGACCCTCGTCCTCGCAGGATAGCGACTGTGTGGTCAGGCGCCGGTCACGGTTCGCTGGATCTGTTAGGTACGCCTCGACGCCGTAGCTATAAATCTTGATGGCATTGGATATCTCGTTCATTAGCGCGGCGCTGCTCGTGTCGAAGTGGACGCCCAGCATGCCGACTGGAAACTGGGAGTGCGCATCCTTCTTCTCAATCACCGACTGGCTAACTACCCAGACGTAGTTCTCGCCGGTCAGCTTCATCTCCTCGGCGGCACGCAGTATGGTGATTGCCTCCGTCTGGGTCGCGTAGAGCAACATGACACGCGCCTCGCTGTTCACCAGCTCCATTAGGTCGCTTGTGCGTGTCACCACAATCGAATTGAGAATCGTGAACTTGAAGTGCTCCTGCATTTCGGCCACGCGCTCCCGCACCGCCTGCACAAAGTCGTCGTGGCCCGCGATCTGGGAGGTGACCACTGAGAACTGATGCCACTTGTACCGCTCCAGTATGCTCAACATGGCTGCGCTCTGATGCTCGATGCTCGGCGCCAGCTGCAGCTGCAGCGTCGACTGCGAGGCTCGCCGCTCCAGTCCCGAGTTGTCTGCGTTCCACGAGATGACGGGTATGCCCAGGTAACCGGCCAGCTGCAGGAAGTACTGCGCCGAGGCGGTGCTGTGGCCGAACTGCTCGTTGTTCATCATGTACAGAATGGCAGACACATTGACGCGCAGAAACTCCTTGCACAGTGTGCTCAAAATGGCTGCAAGGAGCAAGAGGCAAAGCATTAGCCTAGGTTAATCGGAGCTATGAGCCCTAGCTAGTTAGAGAAGTCCCAGTAATCCGAGGTCAAGGCCGCAACTTCCACTGAGAACTACCTACCCTACCTAGCCTAATACATTAGACGAGAGATCTGTCTCGCCTAACTCAGTTTCAGCCGAAGGGCCGACTCGCATCGTGCGAAAGACAATCAAAGGACTCCACTCCAGTAGCCCTAGATATGATATCGACAGCCGGGACATTGTCATGTTTTAGCATACGTTAATTAGAGTGACAGCCAGGGCGAGAGAGAGAGAGAGAGAGAGAGAGGGGTCTATCTCATTTAGCCTCATACCATGGACTGCGTGTCCGTCGACAATGTGAGGAACGGTCTGACTGAAACAGGGCGAGCTGCTCTCATTCTGTGCGTGTCCTGTTTACAGATATGCACGCCAATTAATTACAGATTATCCAGCGCCTGAGCGCTGCTTACGTGCCTAGCTTTATTAGGTTATCAAGTGTCGCTCGAGGTGGGGGGGAGCCGGTGCTGTGGCGGTCTGCGGCCGAGGTGTTCAACGTCGCTCAATTGGTGGTAAGCCCCGAGGCCCAGCGCGATGCGGGGCTGGTCTGGTGGCTGCTGCTCATAATGCGCACCTGCTAGAGATGCTCTTTACATTTTTATCCGGCCTAATTATGGGACATGTGAGCGGCGGCTGCGCCGGTCGCGCCTGCCTTTGCCGTAGCCATAGAGCCGGCCTAGCGCGCTAATTGACACATTTAACGGTAAACGACGTCGAAGAGCTGTCAAACGATTCGGAAATTGGTTTTAAATGAAATCATTTTGCACCTTCAACAATGATTGATGGCCCAGGCTTATGCATTTGGGCAGGCTCTGGTCGACTCTGTATCTTTCGTACACTCGAGTAGGCGGCTTATATCCCCTGTTTAAGGGCTTTTCGCAAAGTGTCCAAAGGTCTTCAGCTATCTCATTAGCAATCGCAAAGTCTGTTAACTTTTGATGCTGCAAATGAAAACTTCGAATTAAAGCTAAAGCCACTGAGCGACTCGCGCCTGAGGGGGGCAGCGCTCGAAATGATGAGCATTATTAATTCAAGCTCGATACAAAAACAGTGGGTGGAGGGCATCACATTGGTATTGGGATTGGGACTGGATTGGTTTCCAATTTTGGTGCGAACAGCTGGCCAATGAGTTGGAATGAAACGATATTTTTCATTATGCAGGGCAGAGCCATTGTAATTAATTCATATGTATTCCCCAACGCCCAATGGAAAGGGATGTTTATCCAATCAACAGCAACAGCAACAGTAACGGCAACGGCAACGGCAACGGCAACAGTAAACAGCAACAGATACGGCTTCAATGAAATTGATTTGAAAGGCTTCGAGCAGCTCACTTTGCAATATTGAGCAGCGGAGGCGCGAGGCAGCAGAGGCTGCGGGGCGAGGGTTGGGTGGTTGGCAGTGGCGCAGGATGTCAAGGAATTTGCAGGATGCGTTGCTTAGTTTGTAAAACAATGACCAGCGATAATTCAGAAAGTTTTGCGCAGGGAAGACACGAAAAAAGCTCCAGGCGACAGGCGAATGTGAATGACATGTCAAAGTTGAAACTTGAAAGTTGAGTGAGCCGACACTTGAACAAACATAACTTGGCCAAAAATGACAGAGCCAGCAGGAGAGGGGGAGACTGAGAGGGAGAATGAGTGGGAGAAGCATGAGTGTGTGTCGAAAGTTTTGCAGAACGTGAATCGAGAGAGAGAGAGAGAGAGAGAGAGAGAGAGAGAGAGAGAGAGAGAGAGAGAGAGAGAGAGAGAGCAGGCGAAGAGGACTCGAGGGTCTGCAGTAGAGAGCGCAGAGAGCAGGAAGAGAGGTGTCTGTGTGGGCATCTGTAAGAGAGAAAAAAGCCAGAGATGGGAGGGAAGAGGAAGAGGAGCAGGAGCTGCATAATGCTAGATTCTATTGAGGTCTGTTTAGGGGTCTATTGAGGGGACCCTGGAGAGGTGTGCGCTGGGATCACTGCTGACATTTGTGGGATATCTGCGAAGGAGGGGGAGGCGCTGTGGGAGGTCCGGTGAGGTGGAGGTGTCCGTGGTGGGATCTGTGGCGCTCTGTCTGCGGCGAAGGGGTCTGTGTGGCAGGGTCGAGAGGTGCCTCGCAATGCCAAAATCTGTAAATCTCATCAAAAAGTTTAATTAACTTTTTCATCACTTTATTTCTGCTATTTGCATTTGAGCGCCGAAAAGGAGGTGCTGCTAATTTTATCAACAGTTTTTCCCCCACATGCATTCAATTACCAGCCCGCAGATAGATCGATAGATGCCTGACTGTCTAGCTGTCTGGCTGTCTGGCTGTATGGATAGCTAGATAGATAGGCTCACATACACACGCATACAGAGAGCCATTCAGTTTGATGGATGAATGGGACCTAAGCCGGGATGAAAGCGACAGCGAGAGCGTGAAAGAGAGAGAGAGAGAGAGAGAGAGAGAGAGAGAGAGAGAGAGGCTGGACAACTCACTGATTAAGTCGACAATAGAAAATCGTTTAATAAAATTATGCCTGGCAGCCACCACAAGGACTTAAAGGCTTAAAGGCTTAAGGCTAGGGCGGACACGATACGCCAAATTTCTAGTCATAGTCTTGCCACGCCTCTTTGCTGGCCCCCACTTTGCTGGTCAATGCAATTTACAGTCGGCGAAATTCAGTTTGGCCTTAAATGAATTTTGATTTAATTAGCAGTCGAAAAATTGTTTGATTTTTTACATCATACGCCCACCTCTGCCCCAGACACGCCACGGGCGTGGCTAGCCCCACCACCACCCGCCCAGCCTCTTTCCGTGCACACAAGTCACTCGCGCCTGGCTGTCCATTAAAAACTTTAATTGTATGTATTAAACATTTTTAATTGCTTTTGAAATGGTTGTTGGCGCTCCTGTCTCTCGGTTTCCTTTTTCCTATTTCCTTTTCCTTTATATATGTATATAAATATATATAAATGTGCATGTATATATATATGTATACCCTGCCAATGGGGTCAAAGGGGTGTAATCAAATTGTGAACAAGTTTGTTCCAGCTCTTTCCCTACGCCTCCTCGGCTGTCTGTTTGCCCTTGTAAGAGCTCCGAGCTGTGATGAAATAGAGGGGCGATAATTTATGCACTCTGCTTGTGGTATAAGATCTTCACTTGCAAAGTGAGTTTTAATATATATACTCGTATACATAGTAAGAGTATATGATATATATATGTACACCTATAGGGAGTAGGCGAGCCATCCTGCCTACCCATTGAAAATACCTAGTCTCTCTTTTTCCGTCCATCTATCTCACTGTCTGGGTCACTTTCCCTATGCCTTCGTATTATCATAGGGGCACTATTAGAGCTACAGTCTTGATTCATTATAAATGCAGACTTTCTTATGGCAAGCACAACTCAAATTTGTTTATGAAACGACTCAAGTCTATTTATTTATGGGATACCCTTCCAAAATTATTTTATGCCATGACAGCAAGATAGATGCACTTTCTCAGAGTTAGTTCTCTATCCAACACTCGTACAGGGTGTTTGCTAGTCGCCCACTCTCTGCAGCGTCGCACCACACTTTGTTTTTGCTGGCTCTGTTTGTGCTTTATGTTTCCCATTTCCCATTTCCCGTTTCCGTTTCCATTTTATGCTTCTGTTGAGGTAAAAAAAAAAAAAAAAAAACTATAGCCTAGTTATAGAGGCAGCAGAAAAAAATATTTTTTTTTTTTTTACAACTTTTTCATAATGTGGCATGAAAAATGAACTCGGAGGAACAGTAAAGCAATTAAGTCTACAACTTGGTCGATTATGCTTAGCCAAATGTTTGCTGTTTGTTGTCAATTTGAATGAAGCTAGGCAGCGGGACTCAAAGTTCAGTCTGTGATTTAATTAAAATACGCCGGAGCATTCCATAGTATTTTCTTGTGCTCCATAAAATAGTTGAGTTTCATAAAAGAGGTAGAAGGCCAGCTTTGGATCCAATCTTTAATGGACCTCAGCAGCTGCTCGACTTTAAATATTGATTCCTTTTGCTTTGAAGCGTCGTAAAAGGTGCGAGTTTAACTACGTAAGTCTTATAATTTATATATAACTTATAACAAGGCTACGGGCAGAAAGGAATCGGGGCTTCAGCACATCGTAGAGTTCAATAATTGTTTAAAAACGCGAAAATATTTTAAGTAGAATTATTAAAATTGAAACTGAAATTGAAATTCAAAAGTTCGCGTCTTTTATCACTCACACACACACACACACTTTTAGCAAGTGAGGGCTTTACGCAACGTCTCCTTTTGACAGCGTTGGTAACGCCAATAATTCATTCAGTGGTTCCACTGTAGCCACAATCAGCGACATGCTGCCGCAGCCACTCGAGCTGTTTGCCACGTTCCCCGCTCCCCGCTCCCCGTTTACCGTTTCCCTTTTTGAACTGTCACAGCGACAATAAGTAGGTAGTGAGAATCGCATAGAACGCACACCGAGCTGCTAGTCAAAATAGCCGAGAACTGCTTTTCTCTACTCAAAAGACGGCAGAGCGTAGAGTCGCGTAGTCCCAAAGGTGCGGGGAGGGACGGGGGGTGTCGACTCATTTATGTACGCATAATAATGCGTAAATTGAATTTTGACACCGTGCTGCTACAATTTTTGGCTAACAGCCAGCCAGGCAAGCGCCACCTTCGCCTCTACCTCCCCCCCCCTCCACACCTCCAGCTACCAGTCCCATCGCGGCCTCAGCAGCTGGCAGGCATCCAGTGCTGCCGTCAAGCAGTGGCAGTCATCCAGTTACTCGCGCTTGTCAGCCACCGAAAGCCACCGAAGGCAGCGAGGCACGCGGCGGAGAGCAGAAGCTAAGAAAACTTTTTCTGGTTTACATTTTAAACCTGAAAACAATTTCTAAATTGGTTCGCAATTTGAGCAATGGTTTTCCCTTTCATAAAGGAATTCAGCTGAAATTTGGGAATGTGCCTGGCTGACTGTTTCATGGTTCTACGAATCGGAAGACAAGTGTTCAATTCATCGGAAATCGAATCAGCATTTTAACACGCTTGACCAACAAGCTAATGATAAAATGCAGACCAAGCAGAGGTAGTGAAATGCAGACGGTCTGACAGAGAAAGAGAGAGAGAGAGAGAGAGAGAGAGAGAGAGAGAGAGAGAGAGAAAGAGAAAGATTGCGAGAAAGAGACCGAGATACATTAATGAAGTTATTAAAATACGGTAAGAGACAGAAGAAGTGAGTTAGAAAGACAGAGCGGGAGAGACGGTGTAATATGTAGTGAAAGTCGTATGACCTTTTTTAGGATTATAGACAGGAATAACACAGGAAAAGGAGAGACAGAGAAGGCGTGAGAGGGGTAGAGAAACACAGAGAAAGTGAAAGTGAGACAATCTTGTTTCACCCGTTAATCAAGTCTAACATTTTTAACTCCAATTGAATTATGGTTTTCATTAGACATAATTAAGCTGAGCACAGTTATCTAACAGACTTTTTGTGAGAAGCGCAGAGAGAGGGACCACACACAGAGGCACAGAAAATCGAGCATTGGCATTTCTGGTCTGCCCTCACTTGTGTGCGCTTTAATTAGCTTAAGATTTGAAATTTCAAATTGAATTACGGCTCAAATAAGAAACCATTAAGCTTACATGTTTTTTCCTGCTGCTGCTGTACAGCTCGCAGTCTGAGTAGAGGCGTTGACAACCCATTGAAGCATACATAACACACACACTCACACACACCTACATGAGGTAAGGGCGTGTGTGTGTGTGTGTGTGTGTGTGTGTGGCTGGGAAGTCTGTCAACTTATTACAGCATCCATTAATTTCATTTGAGCATCATTCAATTGCCTTCATTTTTATCGCAAGTTATCAAGAGTTTGGGCACATATATATGTGTGTGTAGGTGTGCATGTGTGTGTGCACGTGTGTGTGCTTGGCAAAGTTTTTGCATTAAGCAACATATTTGGCAGGCTGGCGCGGAAACGGAAACACAGTGAGCTGACAGCAGCTCCAAGTGGGTGTCAAAGACAGAGACAGGAACAAGGACGGGGACAGGGACAGGGACAGACCAGGGATAGGGGCGGGGATAGGGACAGGAGCACAGCCACAGCCAGAGGCACCTAGCTCAATACAATTTGGTATTCATTTTGGTTCATAGACAAACGCACCCACACACGCACACATGCGCACACACACTTATGCAGGGCTGCTGTTAAAATATGCTTGAAAAGCCTGTAGCGACATCAAAAAAGGTTCACAATAAAATGTTTAATACCCTGTAGCCATTGAAGTGGCATAGGCAGGGTATATAGGCTTTAGCTAGAGGCGGACGGTAGCTGTGGCCGAGCCCTACAGGGCGGCATATATATATGTGCATGTATATTATATATTGTAGTGGATAACAGCCGTGTCCATTGCGTCCTGTCGCTCAGTTTAGCAATCGCCATTCTGCCTGTTTGTCCGTCCGTTCGTCTGCTTCCGTGAATCGATTGTTCTCGGAATCTTTGAAAGCTAGAACTTTCAGTTATTCGCAGGTGCCTTTGTGGCATGCATTAGCTCTTTCGTTTCCATGAACTCGAAATTAATATTCGACCTCGGATGCCCCGAGGCATATGCATAGCTGCCGGCTCGGCCAGAGCGCAGGTATCGCAGGGTGTGGCGCAGTCGGCAGCAACCCACTCTGCGAACTGCTCTCATTCGTTAAACACCCATTAATGCTAAGCGAACGTGAACAATGGCGAAGGACAACGCGCGAAGGACGCGGACTGAACGAGCTAGTGTCAAGCGCCATGAAACACAATTAGTCAAGTGGCGCGAGTGAAGAGTGCAGATTGAAGCGTGTTCAATGAGTGTGTGTGTGTGTGTGTGTGAGTTTGTGTGTGAGTGTCTCTGATTGCACTTGAAATGCTAAAAATTGAAATATACCACGCACATGCCTCACATGCGGCCACAGTAAATTTATCTCTCTCTCTCTCACTCTCTCTTGCTATGTATATATATATATATATATATATGCATATATATGTATATGTATATGTGTACAATCAAAGATTTAGCATAGCAGTTTCTACACATGCACGCACGCACAATTAATCAATACTATGATAATTCCACTCAATTACACACATACACTCACACATACACACACACGCACAGCATAGGCAAACAACAGCAGATGCATACATGGACGACTTTTCGCGCTTTTTGCTTCTGGCGAGCTCATGAATGTAATCTAAGCGCACACACGTAGCTGAAAAACAAATACACACACACATAAGCACGCACACACATACACATGGGCGTGGTATGCAAAGGAGAGCGAAAAAATGTGGAAGGAAAATTAGAGCCAAACTATAGTTAAGGTTTTGGCTCGTATAAACTTGGCGCATATATAGATTTTATAGCTGTTTTGTTGACGTCACATGGTCAGCTGTAATACACACACACACACACACACGCACACATACACATAGACACGAGCTGGCAGCGACAATGACAACGAGCTCACGAGAGGACGTTGACGTGATGTTGCTTTGCTGCGAATGCTGCTGACGACGCCCCACTTTTGCCATAGCCTATTCGCAGCCCACCCACCCACTGACACACACACACACACCCACTCCGCACCCGCCCTGTTGGCACCCTTTGGCACACGCCCTGCTGCTGCTCGTGGGTGTCTGTTGGCAGCATCTTATCGAATATCAAAGTGTTGTTAGGATGATTTTGATTTTGGGATTTTTGGCTCGTTTTATTTTGCTTCCTGTTGATTTTTGTCTTGGCTGTTGTCAGAAGAGATTTACACGTGAGAAATGTTTAGCTGACATCCAAGTCCCATACATTACCCAGAGACACACACACACACAGGGACACCTACACAAATGCACTTTTAATATGTTTGCGTAAGCTGCAAGCTGAGTTTGTTGCTCCAAATTTGAGCCAAGACAAAAAGGGAAAAAGAATTTTTAAAAAGGTTTTCGTACTTTCCCTCACTTCTGCTTTTTAGTTATGTTCGCCTTTTGCCCAGAGCGAAAATGCACTTAGGCAAGCTTAAGACATTGAAAACTTCTGTCTCAGCTCGCTCAACAATGCATTCCTCGAATCGAGAGTGAATTCTTCACTCAGTCAGCCAGTCAGTCAGTCAGTCAGTCAGTCAGTCAGTCATTCATTCAACCAGTCAGCCAACCTGCAATTGCAAGTCCATCAGAGAACTGTGAGTCAATCATTCAAAGAGTTGGTCTACAAATGAGACAGTCGGTGTGGACATTAGTCAGTCTATCTAATTAGTCAATAAGTCATTCTATCCGCCAGATAATCAATTAATCTTAAAGTCAGTCAATCAAAGAATTGGACATCGGGTCAATCTAGTCAATAACTGGGACAGTCAGTCTGGACAGTCTATCAGTGAATCGATCAATCCTTACCAATGTACTCAATCAGTCAGTCGTCAATCTGTCACCTAATCAATCAATCCGAGAGCTGCGAGTCAAAATTAATCTTAAAGTCAGTCAATCAAGGAATTGGGCATCAGGTCAATCTAGTCAATAACTGGGACATAGTCAGTCTATCAGTGAATCGATCAATCCTTACCAATGTACTCAATCAGTCAGTCGTCAATCTGTCACCTAATCAATCACTCCGAGAGCTGCGAGTCAAGTCAGTCCAAGAGTCTGTCATCCTGGAAAATCATTCCATCCAACAATCACCGAGACAGTCAATCAAGCAAACAGATTCGGATAGACACGCCTTGACTCAATTACGCCCTACAGCCGCATGTAAATAGCACTCATCCCCAGAGTTGTTTGGAGCAGCTGGAGAATGATTTAGTGGTGCTCGCAGCTGTGGCGAGAATGGCAAATGGTTGATGCCAGAGCACTTAGAAATAATGTAAATCGCGTGTGATCCAGGCTAGCCGCAGCTACTTGCTGGGCCTCAGCCGACTAGGGCTCGGTCTCGGCCTCGGTTTCGGCTTTGGTCTCGGTTTTGGGCGTCAGCCATTAGCAGCGGTTGCCACGGCTTACGAGGCTAAGCGTAAACATCCTGTTTGGACAGTAGACCGCAAGGATGCGGCTGCACTTCGTAGGCAAGAGAGCGAAAGCGAGTGGGAAGGGAACGGCGAGATAGCGAGAGAGGTGTGAAATAGCACTTTGGACCGGGGCCTACTTCTCTAATAAAACAATACAATGTTCGCAGCCGATTTACGGCTCCAGCTGCTAACGACAGTTTCAACTGTCAACAACATCCTAAAGCCAAAACTGAGGCCGAAACCAAAACCGATAACGAAAACGAAAACGAAACCGAAACCGAAACCAGAAAAAAGCTCAGTCCATAGTCTGTAACATAAAACCGAGGACTTGAAACGGAGGTCGTCTGCGCTCTTCTTCTAACATAATGTGTAAATAAAAGCGTTATGTCCAAGTTCAAAAGTCTTAGATACGGCTGGCTGGGGCTCGAAGAATAGGACTGGGTAGGGGGATGTAGGGGAGGGAGCGAAGCTCACTTGACCTGGAACCGACTGCTGCCCAATTAGTTGGAAGGCAAACGCCAGCTTCGCTCCGCTGTCGACAAGTATTTATGCTTGGCATGCACCAACGGAACCTACATACTTTATCTCTGCTCCTATCTACATCTTGATTTCGGTTTCCCGTCTCTTTCCTTACCCCTCTCGCTCTCGACAGCACTCTCTGGTGTTCTTGTTCTCAATTTTTATGCGTTTACTTGCTCGGTTTGACTCTAGTCGGTCCAGAGGCCATGATAAGGCCATACTTTTTCATTTGACTGCCTCTGTGGCTCCTGCTACCCGCTACCCGCTACCCGCTTCCCACTCCCTTCTCACTTTCGTTCCCTAGAGTCCTGTTGCCCTAGCTGCTTACCCTACAGCGTCACTCTTTCTCTCTCTCTCTCTCTCTCTTTGTGTTCTTTACTCTGGCTCCCCTCTCTCTCTGCTCTCTAATTCTCCTTGGAGTCTGCTTGCCCCTTGGTCTTTGCTCGCTCAACCCAAGCTCCCTCTCTAAAGTCCTGTTGCCACTTGCTCCTTGCAACCCATTCTCCCTCTCTCTCCCTCTTTCTCCCTCTCTCTCGAATGTGAGTCCAGCTGCAACTCACACTCTCCTTCTCGACCTCTCCTCACTCCCCACTCCCCACTCCTTCTCTCCGCCCCGTCCTCCTGCTCCTTGGTCTGGCCATTTGTTTCGGCCTTGTTGCTACTTTAGCTGGCATGGAGGCCGCCTGCTATGCCACACAAGTTGAATGGATGCCATTGTCTGTCGTCGGTCTGCAACTGCAGATGGTTCCGAGGGATGGGAACAAGGGCAAGGACTGTGCTGTGTGTATGTGCTATATGGGCCACATACTTTGTGGCTTTCTCTGTGCTCTGTTCAGTTAGGCGAGTGTATGTGTGTGTGTGTGTTAGTGTGTGTGAAAATCACTTTGCTATTGGGATGCCACACACAGTTAGCCAGTTTCAATAAACAAGTCTCTCGACTAGTTGCGCGCAAATGGAACTCGGCCTCGCATTGCGAATCATAAAAATTTATGAGAAAGGGGCATCTACTTTCTCCGTTAACAGTCAGATATATATATGTATATATATATATATATATATATATATATATATATATATATATATATATCTTCATGTAGCTGTGTGTACTTATTGTATTTATACGTTATAATTCCCTCATTGAGTATTGCTAGCCACATACGCCCATTTATCTATTTATCCATTTGATGCCGCTCTGCGATTGTGAGTGCTTGAGGCTTTTGGTACTTGAGACTATATAAGGATACTCGGTTTGTCTCTCAGTCAATCTATAGGGTATATGAGGCATATAGAATATATATAGAGGGTATATAGGCTACACAGGCCCTATTGAATATTCAATCTCTAGGGTATAAAGGGTATATGGGGCTTCCAGGGTGTCACCGAAAACACACGACAGCTACATATAGGGTGTCATAATGTTGGTCAAGATGGAGTTGGCTCTAATTTTCCCTATTGCTCTCTTAGCGTTGTTTTTAAACACACTCTTCTTTGCTCGTGCTGCCGTCAGGTGACTGGCCAATCAGTGGATATCGACAAGGGCCTAAGCATCGATGCCGGTGTCGGTGCCAGTGCCGGTGCCGGTGCCGGTGTCTGTGCCGATGCCATCAGTGCCATAAGTATCAGCATCAGCATCGCCATTGCCAACGCCACCTACACAGGTGTTGAAAGCGCTTGCCGCTTAACGACAGGAACATGCTTCAACAGCATTTTAATGTGCACTTTGATGATGTCCTGGCTGGCTCTGCTGCTCCGCTGCTGTGCTGTCTCCCTTTGCTCTGCCGCCTACTGACCATGCGGTCAATGAGTGTTGGACAGCTGGAAGTGGAGCTTGTGCTTGAAGCTCAAACTGGAGCTCGGGTATTTGTAATGCCTTATGTAGACAATGTGTAAACAAGGTTTACAAACGTGTCTGTCGTTAGAGATGCAGATGAATTCCGAGATAGGTGGAGAGAAGGTCTGGCTCTGTTTACCCTTTCAGCTTGTCAACCACAGCAAATGATAACTGAACTGATGAGTAATTATGCACAGCTTTACCTCTTGGTAGAGGTATGCACAGCTTTACCTCTACTCTTAACTGTACCTCTACCTCTACCTCTACCTCTACCTCTACCTCTACCTCTACCTCTACCTCTACCTCTACCTCTACCTCTACCTCTACCTCTATCGCGACAGCCCTACCTTTCCTTCTGTCTAGTTAAATATAGAATAGTAGCAGCCGGAAGGCCTACAAATATTTAACAGTTGCCTTGGTTATTCATTTGTCGTAAGATAAATGACCTGACATCATAGCGACGAGTTTACACAAAAAGTGGTGATATATGAAAGCTGTGAATAAGAAGATGAAGATAGAAGAAGAAAAAGAAGAAGAATAGGAAGAAATATATGTGGCAAGATGTGAGCTTATTGACATTGCATCATCGAATACAATTTCAATGTGAAAGTCTTGATTGCTAATGATTGTCTCTATAGATGAAGGATCTGTGAATTGTTAATCCAACTTGCTCTTTGTCAGCAAATTGAGCTAAAGCAACACACTCCATATGAGTGAGTTCTCTATTTGGTGAACTAGATTAATTTGAGGAACTACTTTAATTTGCTAAACTATTTCAATTCGTTGAGCTGTTGTTCAATCAATGATGTTCAATTTGAATTGAAGCCTTGATGAACAAGCTGAATTTGATGAACTAGTCAATTTGATGAACTAATTCAATTTGATGTAGGTGGTTGATTGAATTAACGAATTCATTGATGTGGTAAGCCTTTTTTATATTGTCAATCTGATGAACCAGTACCAATTGATAAACTGTCTCTATTTCAACAATACTACTGCTAGGCAACTAATTCATATGAACAATTGCAATATCCGACGTACGGCCAGAGCTGAAGCCAGAGGCAGAGCTAGTTCCATTCGCTGATTTTGCGGTTCACTCATTCAATCATTTACATGACAGCAAACAATGCGCGAGTCCAGCAGACACACACACACACATCTCACACACAAACATGTATGCGTGCACACAAATTATGTGTGCGGCATGCAGTGGTGCCTGTAATTGGGGGTTTGAGGGACTTGACCGCAACAGAGTGCAAATTGTCACGTTCGTATGATTGGCGAGTTTTTCGGGCTGCGCATCGATTGGAGTTAATCATACGCACCGTTGTGCAATGGAAACAATTATTTTTAACCACTAATTGAAGAGCGTTAAGTGAGCGACAAAAGATGATATGGAACGCATTGTTCCCAGCTGCCCCGCTACCCAGCTCGCCAGCTTCCCAGCTGCCCCGCTCCCCAGCTGTCCAGCTGCTGGAATTCACCGCAAATGAACTTACCTCGGTAATCAGGCAATCAGAGTCTGAGCCGAGCTGAGCTCAGCTGAGCAAAAGGACGAAGAACGAAGCGCACAGACTGCGTGTCCATTGGCCCTGGCCCTGGCCCCGTCTGTGCTTATTGTACACTTCTTTCTTAGCAGACAATAATCGGTTTGTATACCCTGTACACCCATCGATGAATGCGCTGAGAGCGGGTATATAATGCTCTCACTTCAATGATTAGCTGAGCAGACTAATCCCATTTATGCTTCTGTTCGTCTGTCTGTATGAGGGAATCTCGAGTTCTTATCCTGCCAATGGAGTCAGAACTACCCAAGGGGCATCCCTTAGTCGTGCACCGGCATTTGTCATTATCATGTTTAGGCCCGAGGTAAGAGACAGACCTTTCTTTGCCTTTGCCAATTAACATAAATGGCTAAGATAATGGCCTAGAGAGTGTGATATTCTAATATAATATGGAATATTGTATACATTAACCAATTGTTGCCTCGTATTTGACTGCATGAATGTGTGAAAATCCTAATGTCACTTGTGGAGCATGATAGAGATCCTAAGCTTAATACTCCAAATGAGCAGAGAAAGAAACTATATAGGATGTACGCATACATACATGTGTTTACTTTAATAGGTGAAGGCAAAAGACTAGAAATTTCATGTACACATATATATATAGATGAACTAGTTCAATTTTGGAAGCTTAGCTACTTCAATGAACTGAACTTTGACGATAAGCTTGACTTTTTCTGCTATGAATCGAGTCACTGTTTAACTAGTTTTATTTCCTGAGCGACTTCATTTTGATGAACTAGTTCATTTTATTGAAGTAGCTCCACTTGATTAACTTGAAGCGGTTTCTGTTGATTAACTTTGTTTTCCTTGATGAACAAGCCTGTAGATATTGTATATGTATGTATATATATTGACTTTACTTTTTTTTTTTTTTGGAATATGCTCTACTAGGAGTTTTGTGGTTTTATTATACCCTGAACCCATTGAAAATGGGAAATCAGGGTATAATGGTTTTGTGAAAAGTATGTAACAGGCAGAAGGAATCATCGCAGACCCCATAAAGTATATATATTCTTGATCAGGACGACGAGCTGAGTCGATATAGCCCTGTCCGTCTGTCCGTCCGTCCGTCCGTCCGTCCGTCCGTCCGTCCGTCCGTCCGTCCGTCCGTCCGTCCGTATGAGCAAAAGGATCTCAGAAGATATAAGAGCTAGAGAGCTGAAATTTGGCAAGCATACTCGTGTATACCATAGGCAGTACAAGTTTGCTTTATTTTTTCGATAACTCATCCGATAACTTTTTTATCGAGAATAATCGAAAAATCGACAATGTTTTTTCAGCTTATTTTGAACACTTTTAGACCTGGAGACTTCAAATTTGCGTTGTATATAAAGTTAATGGATACAAAGATTTTGTAATTTACAGATTTTGGATACCACGCCCCCTTCGCCCCCAATTTGTAAAAAACGCATTTCAAGTACTAGAGACTTGTGCTTTGAAATGTACACACATTTAAGCCATATGATTACGCTCTAAAAGTTTCATTAAGATCGTATGTCTACAAAAGAAATTATTCAACAAATAAATTCTCGTTATATTGCCCACACTGCAGTGCAGCCCAAGCGCAGCCGCTGCTAGCTGCGCAGTTTGCAAAGCGCGTGCTTATACGTGCATGTGTATGTATGTGTGCATAAAAGAAGTCCAGAATGATTAGAATATCAGTTTGGAGGGTTCAGGGTATCTCCTAGTCGAGCAGTCTCGACTGGAGCCTTCTTACTTGTTATATCTGTCAGACATTTGCAAACTAACTTATACTTTGATTTCATTGCAGTGGGTCAAGGGCTAAGTATGCATGAAAGTGTGTGTGTGTGTGTGTGTATGGCGTTTACATGTATTGAATGTATGTGTGCTTTTCCCTGTACATTGAAGCTTCGAAAATTGAGTCTTGGTCTGGCCCTTTGACAAGCGACAAAACTGATTGGTTATGCCGCAGCTGCGGGCCATGCATATATCTATATATATATAAATTCAATATGCATATATATGTATGTACGTATGTATATTTGCTCTCCATCTAAGCTGTGTCTCTGCATAAATTGATAACGAATAAAATAAAAACTCGGCAAGCGAATGCAAACAGAAACCAAAAGGAAATTTAACATCATGTTTAATGTTTATTGCGGGCTGGCAGCCAGCTTGATAGGCTGAAGCGTGGGCGTGGCCCACTGGGTGGGTGGCTGGCTGGTGGCTGTGGGCTGTGGGCTGCGGCGGCTCAGCGTCTCTGGTCTCTGGTCTGTCATGTGGGTACGCAAATTACAACACATAACAAATGTCTGAACGACTGATTGCCAAACATGTCGACAATACAAGTCTCTCTCTCTGTCTGCTCTGCCGCTCTGTCTCTGTCTCTCTCTCTTACTGTGTGCTCGTATGCCAGTTGGGAATTTATAATGGTTTTCTATTCTACAAACCCCCCTCTTTGTTCCCCCCATTCATGCACACGCATTTCTAACAATAGAAGCACACAGAAGCGAAACGGCCTGATTTGAATTTTAGTTCCAATTTCCAATTTCCACTTTAGAGATTCCAGTTCCAGTTTCGGTTTCGGTTCCAGCCAGTTCCGACGCCGCAGCCCTCGTATTGTTGTTTAGGTGCTAGCACTTTACGTTTCTGCATTGATTGCTTATATCTTGTTTGCTGGCTCCACAACCCCAATTTGAACCCAAATCAAATCTCAGTTGCCAACAGCTTCTCCTGCTGCTTCTTCTTTTCTACGAATTTCCATTTGAAAAGAAAATGCTGCAATAATTTGTATGGGAAATTGAATTTGATTTCATTTTTGAGTGCGCGGGCGTGGCACTGCCTTTTGTGATTGCCCCAACGAGTCGCGTCGACTGCTGCCCTGGCCTGACCAGCCAGAGCTTCGCTCACCAAACTCTGCTTTCATCTAGTACACTGAGCGAAATGGAAGTCATCGGGCAATCATAATTAAAGTAGAATTAAGTCTAAGCTTAGTTGTTGTATTCAAACTTCCTTTTCTTCCTGTACGTAGATAGATAGTGCTAACTCTTAGTTAAGTAGATATTGCTATATAGTCATATATCTCAAATATTTTAAAGCAATCCTCTATTTATTTCTAGGTAAAGTTTTCTCTGACAGACATGACATCCACTTTGTGACTTCACTCTGCTTTGCTGTGGACAGGCTTGATACTTCTTAGATGTTTAGTTGGCGAGCAAGGGAAAGGGAAGATGAGAGGTTGAGACAGTTAAGAGGCTGAGGTAGGGGATGGGGAAGGGCGGACCAGGTACAAGTGTAGCCTTATTCAACTGAATGCAGCACTTATAAATTGAGTGTGCTCGACGAGCAGCTACCTCGTTTAAGGGTACACAAAAGTCGTTTGTTAAATGAACTAGTTCATTTGGCATATGAAGAAAAAGAGGCAGTCTTAGGCACATAAACAAGAGGCCATCATCATCGACTCGACTTGAGTCAAGCTAAGTCACACTCTCAGCTCTTTCAAAATTTTAATGGGTATAGAAGAGTGCTCGAGCGCCTGAGCGCCCAAGTAGTTCAAGATGAATCTTAATTAAAAATGTGACGTGTGACCGCATTATAAAGTCTAAAGCCTTGTCCCCTTATTCAAGGCGCAGTTTTTCTTTCTTTTTTTTACGCCAAGAAAGCACTAAAGCGTTTTATGCATATCCTACATCCTGATTTAGAATTAGATTTAGATTTCTCTAAACATATGGAATTTAATGGATGTGTAGATCTAGTTAGATTTTATTCAAATAGTTCATGAAACAACTGAGTTACTCAGTGGAGACCTATTGAACTATTGTTCACCGAGCTGGTACAGTTTATTAAATATTTAAAACTATTAAGGTGATTAACTAGTGAACACAATTGAATTTGTCCCTTGTGGTCTAAATGAGTTGCCCATTAAGCTAAAAATAAGATGGAATTGAACAAATGAGCTAGCTCATTAGCCTAATGCAATGAATCAATGCATAGAACTAGTTCATTAAGCTAGCTCATAGAGCACAGTTAAAGTTCACTGAGCTAACTCCGTTCGGTGTATCTAAAACTACTTTGGCTATTCACTTACCAGTTGGACTGGGCGTCAAGGACATCATGTCGAAATGTATGTTCTTCTGCTCGAAGGAGTAGTCCTTGAGGAAGGTGAGCTTGGCGCCGCGAGTCTTCGTCAGCCCGGTGACCGCATTGTTGATGCTGCGCAAATATTCGCGCTTGCCGAAATTCGTGTGCGGCGCAATCAAGCCGATGTTCAGCTGCTCCTTGTTGGCGCCGACGCCTTTGCTCAGGCTGTTGCCGCCGTTGGTCAGCCGCAGAGCATCGGTGCTGGGGCAGGCACAGACCATGATTAGCAGCGGCAATGCCAGCCACATCTTTGTCGACCAACAGCAGGTGTTGCTGGTGCGTGTTGCTGCTGGGCAGCTACTTGTATTGCTATTGTGTTTGCTATTCCTGTTGGCAGTGTTGCAGTTGTTGTTGTTACAGTTGTTGTAGGTTATATCAATTGCTGCATTGATATGAGCATTGGCAGCAATTGCAGCTACTGCTGTTCTCGTTATTGTTGCTGCCGTTGCAATGAAACTCTTTTTGCTCTCTGTTGCTGTTGCTGATGTTGCTGTTGCTGTGGCTACCTCTGTCGCAGTCGCTGTTGCTGATGTTGCTGCTGTGCTTGGTCTACATTTCAGCTTAACTTTTGTTCTGCTGCTGCCGCGCATCAGCTGCCTGTTTCTACAGCTGAGCTTTGTATTATTGTTGCTGCTGTTGTTGTTGCAGCTGCTGCTGTGGCTGTGGCTGTTGCTGTCGTGTTGCCGCCGCACAGCATGCTGCCTTAATTCGACCATTACCTGCACAATATGCTCGCTGATATTGCCCGTTTTTCCTTGCCTCAATTAATCTCGTCGGATCTTCCTGTTGCTGTTGCTGTTGCTGCTGCTGTTGTCGGGTTTCCTTAATTTTTTCGTGTTGCTGTTGCTTAATTTGCTTGTGTGTTGCTGCTCATTTTCTCACACTCGCTCTGCAGCTGGGTCGCGGCATAGATTTAAATAGCTTTGTTTATTTCTTGTTGGATGGATTGGGTTCATAAGCAGTTGCACATCATCTTCAGCTATGTGAAAAATTCGCTATTGTTGCTGTTGCAGCTGTTGTTGCTTGGCTTAAATTATGTTCTCTATTATGCATTGCTAATTTCAAGCACGCAGCAAGTGAAAGTCATTTCCTTTACATCCACACACACTCACACACACACACACATACATACATGTTTGCATAAACTTGCTGTTGGGCAACAGCAACAGCAACAGCAACAGCAGTAGCAACAACAGTAGCAACAGCAACAGCAGCGCCCACAGCGCCAACAGCAGCTGTGTAACGACTTGACGCTTTCCGTTTCCGTTACCTAATTTGTTGCTTGTTGTTTGAATGGCAACAGCAACATGAACAATTGAGGGCTGCAGCTGTTGCTGCTGCCGCTGTTGCTGTTGCTGTTGCTGTCGTTGCTGGTGTTGCTGTTGGTGTTGCTCAATGCCTCACTGTACACAGGATGTGCAGTGTATGTATTTATGGGCGCACAGGTGGCAATCGTTGTTGCTATTGCTGTTGTTGTTGTTGTTGTGCTGTGTTGTTGTCGGCAGATTAACTCAGGCAAAATGTGCTCAGTGTATAATTCAATTTAAAGCTCATTCACATTGTGTATTAATACAAGCTTACACATAGCATTGTAAAAAACAAACAAACACACACACACACACAGAGAGAGAGAGGGCGATTGCTGCTATAATTAGTTTCTTTGACTTTGAAAAACTTTGCATTAGTCCAACTGACCTCATTGCTCTGCCTCGACTGTCCCTTTGCCAGTCAAGCCAGCAACAACAGCAACGGAAAGAAACTGAAGCATGGCCTAGCACAATTCTAGCTGAGGGGCGTGGCAGTTGCTGTCTGTCAATTTGTCTGGGATTCGTATTGTCGCATGTTCTATTGGGTGCTCATTGTTCTATTGTTATTAATGCTCTTATCATTGTATTTGTATTGCTATTATTATTATTATTATTATTATATATGTCATTTCCACTAATAATTATCATTAGACAGTATCAAGCTAAACGACTATACATTAGTCATCGTCATAATACATCGTCATTACCATTATTATTTGTGTTTGATGAATTGTATTATTGCTTATTCGTATTATTATCAGTATTCTTTTCATTATAATTATTGATGTATGTTAGTCATCATCATCATGATCAATTCATTAGTCATCATCATTACCATTAGTCATAATCATTATCATCATCATCAGCATCAATACTGTTTGTCAGTATCATTGTCATTTCCATTGTTATTACCATTGGCATTGTCATTACGTATAATTATTATTATTACTGATATTGTTCACATAACTTGTATTATTCCTATGATTCTCCAAATTTCTCTTGATTCTCGAAATGTTTCCAAGTACTTAAAGTTATTTATCTTTTGGCTTGGGCGTCGCCGCTGCTGTTTCAGTTTGGGCGTTGTGTTTGGGAGTCTGCGTTGGGTTGGGCCAACGTTAGGCTGGAGCTGGGGTTGGGGTTGGGGCTGGGGCTGGGGCTGGGGCTTGGGCCTGGCTGCTCTACGAAAGTTTTTTCTACGTCAGCACTTTAGTCGGCCTCGCTCGCGCTGGCTTCGCTGGCGCTCGTGTTTGCTCGGCTTGCAGTCTGAAGCTGAGGGCGTAGCTGCGCTGCCACTGGAACTGCGAAGCTGGCCGACTGACACTGGAGCCTTTTTCGTGCCAACACCCCAGGCGCCCAGCCCAAGCCCACCGCACTCACGCCACCAATTTGTTGGGCGTCATGTTGGGTGACTGGCTCTGCCTTAAACTGTGTTTTTTCCCACTTAGTCGCTGTCAATAAGCAGCCAAACTTATGCATATGTGTATGAGTGGGTATGAGTGTGTGTGTGTGTGTGTGTGTGTGTGTGTGTGTGTGTTTGGGACTGTGTCTAAATGCTTTGCTGTTGACCCAATGCTGCTACAGGACAAAGCAGTGATTACTTTTGCGGGCTGACTGCTTGGCTGTTCGGTTTAAGCCGCAACAACAGCTGCATTACAGTCAAAGACATAGAAGGTCATAGCTAACCAATAGACACACTCTCACACATTCACACACACACACACATGCATTGACTTAGCCATAAAATGCGTTGTCTTTTCTTTTCCTACAATATATCCTATTTTGCTGCCGTCGTCTGTCTATGGGAGCGTCTGAGCCTATGCTACACTCACTCACAAACACCCTATACATATATATATATGTGCGTGTGTGTGTGTGTCGTATATAGATATACTCATCTATATGTGTACGCTCGTAACAAGGCAGCAATAAATTGTGTCTTATGAAAGGCAAATAAAAAGGCCGCCATTGGCTGCTGGGCTGCTGGGCTGCCAGTCTTTGGGCATTCTACTGACTGCTTCAGCGGCATGCGGCATGCGGCATGTGGCATGTGGCATGCTGTGCATACGCAACGTTGAGCGCTATATAACTATATGCCACATAGATGTACGGCGCACCTGCCCGCTGTCAGTCAGCTCCTCCTAGCTCTCGCCCATTTGTCGTTTGCCCTCGCATAGTTTGAGTGTCCTGCTCAATCGGACGTGGAATGAATTTAGATACAGTGAAGACTCCCCCAGCTCTGTTGGGCTGTTTGAATTGTGACACAGAGACGTCAAGAGCTGCAGCATCAGGATCATCGTTAAGTATATTCGTATTTATCATTAAAGTTATTTGTAGTATTATTAAAACCATTAGTCATCATCATTAGTTCTCATTATAGCTAGTCGTAGGCATTATCATCAGCATTGCTCATCACCTTCATTGTCATCATTGTCATTAGGCATAAATATTGTTATTAGTCATTATCATCACCATCGTCATCATTATCATGAGTATTCTCATAATCATTAGTGTTCATCGTTGTCATCAATATTGGTCATTATTATTATCATCATTATTAGTCATGATCATTATTCAATATCATTAGTCATCTTCATTATTAGTGATTACTCTTAAGCATGAGTCTACTTTGTTGTCATCATCATTTTATTATCGTCATCATTAGTCATAACCATTATCATCATTCAACATCGTGTCATCCTTATTTTATTCACTACTCATCATCATTACTCATCTTCGTTAGTGATCGGTATTATCATTGTCATAATTTATTAGCATTACATCAGTTAAAGCCCTAGTAATTCTTACAGATTTTCACAATTCAAAAGTGGGTCAAAGTTTTCCTATAATAGTACTGGAATTCACTCTATCACTGCGACAGTTATTCATGATGTGACCGATGTGACTAATCGAGGTCTTGCCAAAGTCGAGCAGACTCGCTCGCTAGTCTATCTATCTGTCTATTTGGTGCTGTTGCAATGGCATTATCATCATCAACTGTCCCTTGGCGCTGTTTCGTTGGCAGTTTTATGACTTTTACTATGGACCCTCATTCAATACACACACAAAAACACACACACACACAGCCATACACACGTGATATGGGGGAAAAAACATAAGGACTCAGCGCGCCTTTTGGCTGCGCGACAGTTTTTCCAATTTTTTTTTTCTTTACTTGTTTTCTATTTAGTTGATGCAGACACTGCCACGCCCACATGCCCACACGCCTACACTGCCCATTCTGCCCCTACTGACAGTGGGCAGAGGTCGGTGCAATTTTGTTTGCTGCTCTAGCGGCTGTTGTTGTAATGTGTTTGCCTATTTCATGCGCTCTGCTGGTCTGGTGATGTGGGCCAACTTTTGCTTTCAATTTACCTCGCTCTTCCCACTCTCACTCTTTCGCTCGCTCGCGCTGTCACGCTCTCTGTCACCCACTCACACTGTCCTTCACCTTCTTCTGCTAGTCGTAAATCGACAGTGCGTCGACCGCTGTCAACATGCGTCTTGTTACGAATATTTCGCTTATTGTTGATGTTACCGTTATTGTGTTCCGTTACTCGGTTTTTGTTGTTACTGTTTATTAGTTTCTTTGTTGCCTTTTTGTTTTGTGCTGTGCTGCTGTTGTTGTTGTTGTCGTCGCTCTGCTAGACGTGTCAAAAGCCAGCAGTGCAAAGGAAGACACAAAAAAGAATAAAGAAAATGGGGAGCAGCTAAACAAAACGAAAACAAAAACAAAAACAGAAACAGAAACAAAAACTCTGGCAGCCAAGAAAAATTGGGGCGTGTTATCTTTTTGACGTTGATGATGCGCAGCAGCAGCAGCAACAACAACAACAACAAATGGAATGTTAAAGGAGCAGCTGTGTAGTTGTTCACTTTACACACACACACACACAATTAATTTATTTGATAAACCATCACACATAGAATTTTGTGTTTTTATACCCTGAACCCATTGAAAATGGGAAATCAGGGTATAATGGTTTTGTGAAAAAGTATGTAACGGGCAGAAGGAGGCGTGGCAGACCCCACAAAGTATATATATTCTTGATCAGCGTGACGAGCTGAGTCGATATAGCCCTGTCCGTCTGTCCGTCCGTCCGTCCGTCCGTCCGTCCGTCCGTCAGTCCGTCCGTCCGTCCGTCCGTCCGTCCGTCCGTCCGTCCGTCCGTATGAGTGCGTCGATCTCAGAAGTTATAAGAGCTAGAGAGCTGAAATTTGGCATGCATACTCGTGAGTACCATACGCAGTACGAGTTTGTTTTATTTTTTCGATAAATTGTCCGATAACTTTTTTATCGAGAATAATCGAAAAATTGATTTTGTTTTTTCAGCCTAATTTGAACATTTTTAGACCTGGAGTCCTCAAATTTGCGTTGTATATAAAGTTAATCGATACAAAGATTTTGTAATTTACAGATTTTGGATACCACGCCCCCTTCTCCCCCAATTTGTAAAAAACGCATTTCAAGTACTAGAGAC
The DNA here is from genome assembly GCF_054131065.1 of Drosophila arizonae. NCBI lineage: Eukaryota > Metazoa > Arthropoda > Insecta > Diptera > Drosophilidae > Drosophila > Drosophila arizonae. The sequence goes on along the minus strand of NC_142927.1, from coordinate 580,782 downwards.
TTGTGCTTTGGAATGTACACACATTTTAACCATATGATTACACTCTGAAAGTTTCATTAAGATCATATGTTTACAAAAGAAATTATTCGACAAATAAATTCTCATAATATTGCCCACACTGCAGCGCAGCCCAAGCGCAGTCGCTGCTTACTGCGCAGTTAGCAGAGCGCAGGCTTATGCGTGCGTGTGGAAGCATGTGTATGTATGTGTGCATAAAAGAAGTGCAGAATGATTAGAATATCAGCTTAGAGGGTTCAGGGTATCTCCTAGTCGAGCAGTCTCGACTAGAGTCTTCTTACTTGTTTTCTATTTGATTTGCTCTGTGCTCATCTGTGTGTGTGTATGTGTGTGAATTTGTGTGTCAGCAGTAATAATAATGGAGGCGTGGTTGCTGCTGCTGTTGTTGCTGCTGCTGCTGCTGCTGCTGCGGCTGCCTTTCAAAAAGAGGGGCTCGTGCCTTGGTTCGGCATCTACTTAGCATTGAACTTTGATCTACCGTTATTTATTTTTGTTTTCTTTTGAAGCACACTTTGAGCTACACTTGAAAAAAAAGTAATCAAGAAAAACATTTGTAGCACTGTTTCAATTATTCGTATTTACTTTTGATGATTTGATTGCCTACTTACAGGCGTCACTTGATCAAACAAGGGCAAAGGCAAGGCAAAGGAGGCGTGGCTCTGGGCATTCCCTGCTGAGCCAAACGGTTATCATTTTGTTCAACAGAAACAAAAACAGAAAAAAAAAGTTACAATTCTGCTACTGCATCTGCAGTTGTCATGCACTTTTGATCACTGTGCACTCATTGTTGTTGTTGTTGTTATTGTGGTGTTGTGGTTGTTGCCGTTATTAGTTTTAGGCTGTGTGCGAAAGCACAGTCCTGGAGAGAGGGGCACAGGCGACAGCAGAGGTCGGTTAGGTAGCGAGCAAAGAGAAACATAGCAGCAGCAGCAGCAGCAGCATCGGCAGCAGAAGCGACAGCCACAGCAGAAAATGAAACAAGAAACAAGTCCACACCCAAAAATTCAAAGACACGCACAACGTCGACGCCAACGGCGGCGCACAAACACACATACACACATACCCATAGACGCATACATTCAGACGCACACACACACACACTCACACACATACACTTTAATATGTATTTATTTTAGTGAGCTGAATTTTGTGGCCTGGATTTGCGCTAACAGTTTTTTTTTTTTTTTTTGACATTGTTTTTGTTCACTTCTTCATTGTCATTTGTTAGCTGGGCCATGTACGAGAGATGGATACATGTACATATATGTTTTTGTATTTAGGTTCAATTTTAGTTTTTTGTTTTTTGTTTTTCGCTCGTTCGCTTACATTCACTGTTAGTGTTTACTATTAACTGCTCCTCGGTTAGATCAGTCCGACCGCCAGCTACGCTACGTGCCTAGTCGTTTAACGGTTAACGTTTGGTTTGAAATGTTGGGGTTTCGTTTAGAGATGGGGTCTGGGGTCTGGGTCTATGTCTGGGCTGTCGTTAACCTCGTCGCGCGTTTGTGAGCCCCACCGCTGACGAAATGCGACGCTGCCAATGCGGACTGAATGCGACGAGCAACGAAGTGGCACTGCCAACCCGGGACACAAGCATAGCCTTAACTACCAGCAGCAGCATCAGCATCAGCAGCAGAAGCAGCAGCAGCAGCAATCGCAGCCGCAGCGACAGGCTCTGAGCAAAATGGATGCTGATTACGAAATTTACAAAAACGCTACAAACACATACACGCACAGACACTCTTACGCTCTCGCTGTAGTCCTCTGCCGCACGCCCTACACTCGGCTGCCCTACTCTCTCGTTCGTCAATGTCAAAGGAGCGCGCAGGCTTACGTTTACACAGCCGCACCATAAACAAAAAAAAAAAAGCAAAAAAACGCCCTCTATATTGCGTTTATGTGCGTCGAAGTCTCTCTCCACGTGCCAAACCCATTTTAGCAACTCTCGCCCTCACTCTCTATCTCTCTCTGCCTTTTACAGGCTTTTACGTCCCCACCCGTCGCGATGCTCAAATTACAAGCGCTGCCAGCTGGTTTACACTTTGAATCGCTAAATATTGTACATGCTATTTTTGTTTAGTTTGTTAGCAGTCTGGCAACGTTGCCGATGCGGCTATCCATTGCCAATTGATAAGCGTAAGAGTGACAGAGAGAGGCAGAGAAGCAAAGAGAACATGCAAACTGCGCAAGTCAGAATAAACAACAACGACTGCGTCAGCAACGTAAACCGTTGGCACACGCTGAGGTCAGAGCTCGGCCGTTGCGAGCTTTGGCTTCGGCGCTTGGTATTCGGCTTCGACATCGTTTTAGCGTCGATTCGTCAATTCGTGCTTGCTGGCTGGCTGGCAAGGCTGCGAAAACCACGTGTTGATTTGTTTTGATTATGCGCATTTTGCCTTTGAAACTTTTTTAATTGAATCCTTTGCGGAATAAAGCAGCGCGCAGAGACAGAGTCTATGCACACGCACAAACACACACACAATCACACGACACTAGCACACTAGCACAGACCTGCCTTCGTCTTCGCCTTCGCCATTGCCTTTGCCTTTGCCTTTGTTTTCTTCTTCGCTCATGTGCAACGTCGTCGTCATTGTCGAGGTTGTTGAGGCTTTTGGCTTTGACTTCGGTTTTTTCGGTCGCTATCCCAGCCGCTGTCGCCGATTCGTTGCCAGGCTCTCTGCATGTGTATGTCTGTGCGGCTGTGTCTGTATCCGTGTCTGTGTGTGTGGGTGCGTGTGAGGTGGTTTCCATGCGTTCTCGGCGTGTAAACGGTTTTGCGGCTTTCGCTCTGTCTCAGCCAAGTTGGTAAATTAATAAATTGCCTGTATAAACGTGGCCCCGAGTGGGGTCTTTTACACGAAATTTGATCGAGCAGCGGCAGGGACAAGCGATTAGGCCTCACTGTTGACGTGCCCATGATAGATGCTGTCTTCTTGCCCCAGCTAGAGAGTGAGATTAAGCGAGATTAGCCCTACTCCTCTCCAAATATTAGTTTCGGCTCGAGCCTCAACTATTGAAGGCTCCCTTGTGCCATCTAATGTATTAAGCAGTCTGTGTGCGTGTATGTGTGTGTGTTTGCTTCGATTGCTTGGGTAGGCAATGAAAGGACATTCAAGTTGCTGACAATCAAATGCGGTCATTTCTTCAAAGCGCACCTACATATCATCATAGATCGTTATCGTTATCGTCATCATTATCATTGGCTTTAACATCGGCAACAATATTGTTATTGTTATTAGCATTAGTTGTATTAAAAGTAATAAACCACAAAGTTCATTGCACATCACATCGCTCTCACAACTCATTAGTAATTATCTCTCTCATTAGAGCACACTTGCATATGTACTATATGGTAGCTACACATTAATCATCAATATAATTTTTCATTACCGACATCATTCTATCATCGTTATAAAATACAAAATTTGTTGTTGGGCGTTGGCCAGAATACTTGTATATGTTGGTTATATATTTCATAAATTTCAAGTTTCAAGGGCCCGGCGGAATGCCCTGGTGTCTATGTATGTGTGTGTGTGGTCGATTAAAGCAATTTTCCACATCATCGAATTGTGCTCAATGAGCAGGACGTGCGTCAATAAGGCAGCGCCCGCAGGATACGCAATCTGAGCATAGTTTTCTTTTTGCTTCTCTCTCTTTCTCTGTTTCCTCGTCGTCATCTTCTGTTTCCTCTATTTTGTGAGTGGTTTTTTGCGTTGGCATGAAATTTGCATAATTAACCTGGCCAAAAAGCCAAATGTCGATTGCAAAGCAATTAAATAGCGTTTATTCAACCGGTGCGAGTCGGTCGACTCGAGTCGAGCTAAGCGCCGGCTGCCAATGAGATAATGATTTAATTGTTGATAATTAATGAATCGCGATTTACACTAGCCATCATTACGGCTACGGCTGCTGCTGGAGCATTCCGGCTGGAGCGTTACGTATACGCCCCATCGGCTGCCATAGGACAATGGGTGAAGGGCGCAGGAAATGCCTTCGCACATGGAAAACAAAGCCAAACAAAGCTGCTATGCGATTGGGTTACCATAAATCATAACAGAGAATAGGCAGCAGCAGAGTGAGAGTGTGCGAGTGTGCGAGTGGCAGAGAGAGTGAGCGGGAGGGAGACAGAGACAGGCTCAGAATCGAATGGCAGAAATACATGAATTCGTTTGGCTTTTAATGCCGGCGGCTAAAGTAAATGAAGAGGCGCTGATACCAAGTCATACAACCACTCACACGCACACACCCACACACACACGCGCTCACACACACAGATAGAGAGAGAGTGTGAGAGGGAGAGAGAGCGAGAGATGGGCTCAAGTTAAGTGTTGAGCGTGGAAACGCATAATGCGCAGATCAAACACATTTCACTGGCTGCAGGCATCGACAGCGAAAGCGATAAACAAGTCAACAGCGCCTGGCTAGGGAGATACCCTGTATAAATAGATTCGGCTTTAGGTAATACAATTTTGACAAAATCCCTCCTCAAAGATGCAAAGATATTGATGGTTACTGATTCCTGTGTGAAGCTCTCATAATTCCCATGTATATTACAATAGTTCCAGAAGTTATCGATGCTATCTATGAAGCTTTACTGGGTATATTGAACAACAATTAATACCCTTGTAAAATGGAAATCTTCTAGTATTGCCAAATCACAGCTCTCAATGTGTTTCGCCCAATATGCCCCAGCCCAAAACGGAACTGTTTCCAGGGTATAAATGGATGTACTTAAGTAGAGGCAAAAGCAAACTTAAAAGCAAGTCGCTGAGCATTGGCTCAGTCAATTAAGTGCAAGAGAGAGATTCATTTCGATAAGTTCACGTATTCACGTATATTAAACACGTGTCAATCTCTAGCAAATCGTGTTATACGCTATTGCAGAGAACTAGTTCCATATCACATTCGAAGTGGAAGCGATATAGGGGCAGGAGATGATGGATGTGAGTGTTGTCAGATGTATTGAATCACGAATCACTGTGCAACTTGTTCAATTGAACTAGGCAGTGAAATGAACAAATGAACAAATGAGGTAGATCAATGCCAGCTCAAGAGCGGAGCTTTGCGAACTTCATAACCATTTGGTTCATTAACTTAGTTTGGTTGAGTTACATATATGCACAAGTTATTATAACAAAGAACTAGTTCCTTTCCTTTCGACATGGTTCAGAGATTATTCAATTGAACTAGTCAGTGAAATGAACAACTGAGCTGGTTCAGTTCAGTGATTTCCTTGGCTCACACAGATTTTCGCATGGTATGCGTGTCTTTGAGCTATTCAGCTGTTGCTTCATGAATGGCTGACTAAGTTGAGATAGTGAACTAGTTCATTAAATTCAAACACTTTTCGCAGTTCCAGTTTCAGTTTTTCACCCAGCATCAATTGTTTCGACTTTCCCGCAGAACATGAAATGCTGCATACCCTTAGGCGCGCAAAGCATATGTCATCTGTGTGTGAGTGTGTGTGTGTGTGTGCGTGCGTGTGTGTGTTTGCGTGAGTTTGCTTGACTTCACAGGCTGGCACTTGCGGGAATCGACAACAAAGCATCAGGCAGGCAGGCAAGCAGCTTGCGTGTGACAACTACATTGACAGGACACCGATTTCAATAAGAAACGGCATGGACAAAGAGAGCGGGCGACGTGGAGGAAGATAGTGAGGAGGAGAGTGGGCGAGGGGGGAGGAGACGAGAATGTGGTTGTGTGGAATGCTAAGCTCGCTAACAACTCAAACAACACAGCACACGACAACAATGAAAAACTGAGATATGAAATGAACGGAAATGGTGAACGTGCGAATACCCTTCATATGGTAAGCAGGAGAAGGGGAAGATTCGAGAATGGAGGGGAAGAGAAGAGTAAGAGATGGGGATTGTAGAATGAAAGTACGAAGGAGAAGAAAGATGAGAGAAAGTGCAGACGAAGCCAGAGAGAAGAAAGAGGCGAGAAATGGAAAAGCGGAAAACGGAAAGAAGAAAGTATAGGGGGCAGAGGGCTCTGAGAGCAGAGGGTAGAGCGGAAGAAAGAAAAGGCAGGAATGAAAAGAGAGCAAAGAGATGGGAGAAAAGAGCTGACATAAGAGAGAGGAGAAGGAGGAGGGAAGAGAAGAAGGAGTGGGGCAGTAAGAGAAAATATATCAACATAGTGCCTGAATAGTCTATAATACCCTGCTATAGGGTATTCGAGTAAATAAACAAGCAGCAAGGCAAATGGCAAACTGACAGCTAAAAGCGTCGACCAGACAGGTACCGTGTGTGTGTGTGTGTGTGTGTATATAAAGACCTTACCCAGTTCGAATGTCCCTGTGCAAGTCCATGCCGAAGTCCTTCTGCTTGACTAATGTTTGCTCAGCACGCAGTTGTCGGCTTTTTGGCTTTGCCGATATGCGCCAGCCTCCACTTTCACTTTGAGTGTTTAGCTTGATGCGGAGTTAAACTGAACACACACCCATACCTACACACAGCCACACACACGCACATACAGCACAATTTGTGCTGTTCGATTTGTCGAGCTACTCGTCTTTGCATCTTCAATTTGCAATTTGAATTTGTGTTTATTTAGCTACATCTACTTTTCATACTGGTTCATGGGGCGCAAAAGAGGCATATTAGTTGAGCAAGGGAGCAGGAAAGGATGCAGGGTGGAAGATGGAGTGCTGGACGGATGATGATGGATGAGTTGAAGATCAATGATGGACGATGCAAAATGAAGGAACGAAAGATAGAACATGAAATATACATATGTAGCCAGATATATCATACAATAGATAAACCATACACACCATAAACATATACACCATAAACATATACAAGCCTTAGTGCTTGAATATGGGCGAGTATTGGGCAATCGGCTATGCTCGAGAGCAGGAGTCCAATTTGACATCTGGCAACACTTGAGTGGAAACTCCATTGCACTTCCTTTAAGTAGACTGCGCTCGCACTCGGGAAAGTTGGAATAACAAGCCAGTGCTGTATAACGCTGGGCATAAGCTCAGTTGTCTTGATTCGCTCGCAGTGCACAGTGAACGAGCTCGAATACACCACATTCACCTCGTATTTATGGCACTTGTTAAGTTGGCTGCACTTGAGCAGGTTCAACAATTAAAATAAACAGCTTAGGAAGTCTTTCACTTCATTCAATTCAATGGGCAGCCCAGTTATGCAATTTATCAAACTTATTGAGAGAATGGCCGAGAGGGTGGGCAAGGAGGGGAGGGGGAGGCAATAGCGTGTGCTAATGATAACTAGCTGTTAATTTATCTTGCTGTTAGCCGTAACGAAAAACCTTTTGCTCCTCATTTTTTATGAAATGCCATTTGTCCGAAATACAGAGCGAGGAAGAAAGAGAAAGGGAGCGTGAGAGTGAGAGCGAGAGAGGGAGTGGGACTATATTAAATGTTTGTTCGCTTTTGTTCGGGACATCTTTGTCACTTTGGCTCTGTCATTTATATTTTTTCAGCTTCATCTTTTTGCTTGTTATTTACTCGTTCGTTTATTGTCCTTTTATCCCTGCTCGTCATTTCTCGTCTGATTTAATCATAATTCTGTCAGTGACCCAGCTCCCCGGCCACCCCCAGCCATCACCTCACCATCTATCTGCCATGGCACAGGATATCCGAATTGAAATCTAATTTCGAAAACGAGTTAACATTGAATCACACGAGTTCCTGCTCTCATAATATTATTGCCTAACATACTCTTCAGGGAATGGAGAAATCGGGTGTATTTATGGTTCTTAAAATTTCACGCTCTCTATCTCGATTTATATTTTTGTCTATTTCTATTTCTATCTGTATCTGTATCTGTATCTGTATCTGTATCTGTATCTGTATCTGTATCTGTATCTGTATCTGTATCTGTATCTGTATCTGTATCTGTATCTGTATCTGTATCTGTATCTGTATCTGTATCTGTATCTGTATCTGTATCTGTATCTGTATCTGTATCTGTATCTGTATCTGTATCTGTATCTGTATCTGTATCTGTATATGTATCTGTATCTGTATCTGTATCTGTATCTGTATCTGTATCTGTATCTGTATCTGTATCTGTATCTGTATCTGTATCTGTATCTGTATCTGTATCTGTATCTGTATCTGTATCTGTATCTGTATCTGTATCTGTATCTGTATCTGTATCTGTATCTGTATCTGTATCTGTATCTGTATCTGTATCTGTATCTGTATCTGTATCTGTATCTGTATCTGTATCTGTATCTGTATCTGTATCTGTATCTGTACCTGTATCTGGTACAGAGTATCGTGCAGTCAGCTGAAGTTTTGAAGTTCCCTTCAAATTGCATTACACATTACATAATATTTTTTTTTGGCTCACTTCGATTTCCTTCCGGTTTGGCAAGAGAGAGAGAGAGAGAGATGTTGAAACACGATGGCTGTGGGAATGGAGCTGGGGGAGATTGCCCACAATGATGACTGTAAACAACATTTTGTTCGGCATCATCGCGTCCAAATTAGGCAAAAGCCACTTCGAGTCGCAAAATTTATTAACTAGTTTAAAAAAAAAGAAGAAAAAAATGTACTATGGCAATGATATCATAGCAAACGCCAACGCAAAAGCAATGACTGGTCGAGCTGACTGGCTGGCTGCCTGGCTGAAGGTCTGGCTGGCTGTTCTGCTGTGCTTTGCCTTCTAGACAGCTTTGATTTTGGCCTTCTCCTGTTGCTTGGATTTGACTGCAAGTGGGAATTGGGATTAGTGGATGCTCAAGAGGCAGCCCTAGGCAGCTTGGAGTAAATCTGCCTTCAACTCACGTGTAATCAGAGCATCTGCATCGCTGGGCGCAGGCGGCAGCTCGGAGACTTTGCTCAGAGCGCGAAGTGCTGTCGAATTGCCACTGGCTTGAGCCGCTGCCTTTTGCTGCACCTGCTTACGCAGCTTGCGTAGGTAGGCGGCCTTGTATTCGTCACTCGGCTTGCCGCCCAGGCCATAGCTGACTTCCAGCACGGTCAACGGTATGACAGTTGAGGAAATGGCAACCAGATCTGTGTTGTAATTACCAAAGGTAAGTTAAAAATTCTTAAATAACTTCAGCCACTTTTACCCGGTTCGTATTTCTCATCTGGATTGCGTTTGTATAGCATGGGCGAGGAAGCGGCGAATGCCAATAGCAATATATATATTACCGCGAGCTCCAATTTCATATTGCACGTCTGCAGCGGTCAGTAGTTGTTGCTAAACTAAACGCGGCTGCGTAAATCGCTTAACAAATCTGTTTAAAAGCTTATATAAACTTGTATCGTTAAATGGCGCCTTATTTTAAGGGACTTTCAAAATAGTGGTTTGTTTTGTAGCATACAGCTTTCTGTCACTTTAGGTGTACGTAATTCTATCGATATAAAAATAAATAAACAAAAGTTTCCAAATATATGTATGCATTCATGTTTTTTATTACATATTCATTTATTTTCTTTTTGTTGGTAAATATATTTTATCATAGGAAAATAGGTGCATTTCTACTCATTTAATTCCTGTACTGGTTCCGCAGCATTCAGCTTTTGTATCTCCGACTTACAAGTGAGCGGCATGAAATCCGTTGCTGAACACTTATCGCACAGTTGCACAGTATATATAAGAATATGTATATATCGATAGGTTATCGTCATAGCCGCCACAATCAATCGGTAGTTCGCAGTGTTTTGTTTTTTAATGCTCATTGAAAAGTAATTTGCCATCATCCAAAGCAAATGGAACGGTGACATAAATGAGTTTCACAAACCAAAACGTGGCTATATAGACGAAAACGCGGCGCGTAGCAGAAAACTGTAGAATAGTGTAGCAAAAATAAGACGACAAAATTCAACAGTCAAACAAAGACGCTGGCCAAAAGCATGAGTTGAGACTGGACAGGCCACACACACACATTTACACTCACACATACGCGCGCAAGCAAGCAAGCACACACAGTAAGAAAGAGCTTGTGCTGAAAAGGGAGAGAGATAGAGAAACAAAAAGATAATTTCAAGGCAACGCTGCGTAACGCAGGGGAAAGACAGAAACTTCAAATAAGGTGACAATTTGGACAACGGAGGCGGCGACGACAACGTCGACGACGACGACAACGACAATAATAATTGCTCTGGTCTGAACTGACGGTTAACGGAAGGAGCGCAACCACGTGTGTATGTGGATATATGCATAGATGTATGTGTGTGGATGCATATGTACGTATTTGTTGTTTGTGTGCTAACTGGATATTGCTGGGCTGCAATGCAATAGCAATAACTGTGACACCCGACTCAACATAACAGCGATAAATAACGGGAGCGCATTTCATACTCATCTTCGCTAAAGCAGCGCAATACCAACAACAGCAACAACAGCTGCGGACGCACCAACATCAACAGTTACGCCAACAACAACGTCAACAACATGAGCACAGTGTTTATTAACTCACGGAAGAGCCCAAATGTGCTAAAGAAACAAGGCACAGACCAATGGGTCAAACTAAATGTGGGAGGCACCTATTTTCTAACCACCAAAACAACGCTCTCCCGTGACCCCAATTCCTTTCTGTCGCGTCTTATACAAGAGGACTGCGATTTAATATCAGATCGGGTGAGTTCGCACACACACACACACACTTGCACACACTGACACACGCACACACAAATGCACGGGCATACAGAAAAGCATGAATGAAGTTAAAGCTCTGTACTGTATGCCCATTTTTATTGAACTGCACTGTATTTATTTTTATTTGATTATATTATTTTATGCCATATTTTATTGTTGCCCATATTTAATTATTATTTTCTATTATTTTTGTATTTTTCGCAAAGAATTTTGAGAAAGTGGTCAAGGCTGTGTTATCGAACTTTCGTTATATTTACATTAACCATACGTCGATATATGCGTGTGTGTGTGCATTGCATTTATAGCGGCCATTGCGCTCATAGCTGCCAGCTATATTATAATTGTCCAAAAATTGTAAGCCAAACACACGTTTGTATGCGTACTCACATACGTACATATATACAAACGTACACTCACACCGACACCCACGCACACCAACAGCAGGCTCAACATGCAGTTTATTCTGCAAACAATTACAGTTCCACAAGAACAACAACAATAGCAACAGTAGCAGTGGCGGCAGCTAAAGCAGCAGCCAGGGCCATGCCGAACCGCAGTCGGCGTCGTCCGTTTTTAGTGGGCTGCACAGTTGAGCTGGGATCGTGTCGTGACACGAATAGTTCAATAGTTGCAAAAATGCGTAATCAAATAAAAATTTGCATTAGAGGATTAGTGCTGAATCAGTAAAGATAAGATACGAATTTTTATTTGCCTTGCAAATAAGCAAAACAAATTTATTATTTATTTTCTTTGCCGATTTGAATCGCAAATATAATAATAATACGAAAATGGTCGTTATAAACGTTACGTTAAACGTAAACATAAGCATATTGATTTAAGTATGCACGTGTCCTGTGTTTAAATAGATACGATAATTCATACATGTAACTATACGATTGAAACAAATAGTAAATTCGTTTAATAAATGTACTATGTCCTACCCGAACCCGATGTGCTATCTCTAGTTCTAGATTTCACATTCGTGTTTGCATTCGTGTTTTACAAGGCTGCACTTGCATTGGCTGAGCTTTCTGTCACACACAAGCACACAAACACTCATGCAAAAACGCCTTAGCTACATATGTATGTATGCATGTGTGTGTGCATGTTGCTGTTGTAGTCGAAACCAGTTTTTTTTGTTGTCTTTTCTGCTTTATTTCTATTTGTTGCTGTTGTTGTCCGAGTCCTTGGCTTGGTGGGGGGCGTGGCGAGTGCGTATTTAGCGATTTGCTCTACAAATATCGCCCACATAAATTTAGACACGTGTTTAGTTACATATCATAAATATCGATATGTATGCATGAGTTTGAATGTGAATAGGTGCAATGTATATACATACATACCTATATAAATAACTCTAACATAGTACGTACATATGTATGTATGTATGCATGAATGATATTTACGATTTTCCCAATTTCATAAACAAAAGTGATTCGAACCGTTTACTTATTATTAATGCCCAAATGTTTTCACTGCCGCTGCTGCGTCGCTGCTTGCGTCGCTGCCCTTGTGCCTAACATTTACAGTGCTGTTCGTACCTCTGCTTATGGCTCTGTTTAAATCTCAAAATCTGTCTCTACCTTTGAATTTATTTTTATGTCATCCTCTGCTCCTGTTTTTACCTTTGCCTTTGCATTGGCTTTGCTTTTCCCTTTGCCTTTGGCTTTCTTCCTACTTCTAAATCTGCCTCAACGTTTGCCTATGTTTGTATCCTTGTTGTGCTGCTGCTTCTGCGTCTGTCTTTATTTCTGCCTCTGCCTCTGCCTCTGTCTCTGCCTACGTCGCAGTCTCTGTCGCTGCTTTTGCTTATAGTTTTCAATAAAAAAGTTTGCTCGTTTGTTTATTTTTGTTTGATTGTTTTTATTCGCTCGCTTTTGTTATTGATTAAATTCTTGCCCCTATCTGCCGCCTTCGCTTCCGCCCCCACCCCAAAACTCATGCCAAGGCAGCCCGAAGCTCAGTGTCCGCCAATTAAGGCACCCACACGCCATACACATGTACTTACATAAATATATACATATATGTATATGTATGTCTATATCGGCTGAATCGGGCAAATCGGGCAGTCGGGCTGGCACCTAGATGAACGGTGTGATGACTGTGTTTTGGGCTCTCTGACTCGTTTGATTGTGGCTGCTTAAATTGATGTAGAAACAGGTAAACAAGTCTAGCTGAGCGGCTAGCAGATGCCCTGTAGTAAATGGTGCCCTTTGCCAAATGTTTTTACTCAATTCGATGTCTGTAACACATCTAGAATTTAGACATCAGTATGAGACGAATATGATTTATATCGATACTTATCAATATAAAGATACTTATTGTGGCGTATAGTATACCCCATATGCACACAGACATGTAGTGGGTATACAAAATCAGAAACCACATAGCTCACATACAGGCAGACTGTCTCATTGTCTGTCTGTCTGTCTGTCTGGCAGCTCTTGTGTAAATCATTTACCATAATAAATGACTACAATGCATAGCGAAAGGCCATTACTGTATGTGAACGTATTGCTATATGAGTTGTCTGAATATTTCATGGCAGATCAAGTACAAAACAACTAATGTGGCCAAAGTCTGCTTGACTAGCAGATTCCCTTCTATGTTAGTCTATTACGGCCAATATACCCGCTTGGGTTTATTGCACATACAGAGTATACAAAGTCGTTATACCTGCTGCATTGCCTGTGTCTGATTTGCAATTGGGATTTCCAATTTCTGGGCTTACATATATGTATGTGTAGAGATTAATTTAGAATATATTTCACTAATTGATTTCGAATTTTTCTTTGTAGGATGAAACCGGCGCGTATTTGATAGACAGAGATCCAAAGTATTTTGCGCCAGTGCTCAATTATTTACGCCATGGCAAACTCGTTCTGGACGGCGTCTCGGAGGAGGGTGTGCTGGAAGAGGCTGAGTTCTACAACGTGACGCAGCTGATTGCACTGCTAAAGGAGTGCATCAGCCACAGAGATCAGGTGAGTGCCTGTCTGTCTATCCATCTCCCACTTGAATTCAAATTCACGTTAATAATTTTGCGTTTCTTCAATCGCAGCGACCACATGCGGATAAGAAGCGCGTCTATCGTGTGCTGCAATGCCGCGAACAGGAATTAACACAGGTAATATCCTTGTCTCTCGGCCGTTGGACGGGTGTATTAAGTCTCTCTCTGTTTCTTTGGTTCTGTTCTAGATGATCTCCACGCTTTCGGATGGCTGGCGGTTTGAGCAGCTGATAAGCGTTGGCATACAATGCTCGAACTATGGGCCATTCGAAAATAATGAGTTCCTTTGCGTCGTCTCCAAAGAATGCGGCTCGTCGGCAGGACGGGAATTGGAGTTGAATGATCGCGCCAAGGTTCTGCAGCAGAAGGGTTCGCGAATGTAAGCAAATGCAAATGCAAAAAAAAAAAAGCCAGGGGTACCGACATATAGGGAGATAAACTATAGTTGCATATTTATGCTACTATATCTGAGTAGATCAATCAGGCCATTAGCAGTGACATTGCTTAATTAACCGTTTAACAGCTGATTAGCTGATAATGCCTACTATCTACTCGCAATGGATTACCCGTAGATATTTGAATGGCGAAAAGATTGATATGAATCAAAAGCAACTGAGCAACTGATTAGCTAAATAGCTGATTAGGTGATTGGTTTGGCATACATCAACAGCAGCCCCACCGATTCCGTCTTGTAGTTCTCATACCAAAACTAACCCTGCTTGCTGTGGGTTGATGTATGCAAATGTCGTGTATGTGTGTGTGTATGTCAGTAAATTCAGCTTTGCCTTCTTTATACATTACTTTGTATTGAAGTATTCAAATTCACAATGTGTTCGATTGAACTGCTAAGGAAGAATATGCGCTGAACTATTTAGTAATCTGTGAACTAAGAGCTCATTCGTCCAAGAACAAGAATGATAAACTATACATCAGCTTTCGATTGATGAACGATTGAGTGACTTCATACAGACACTTCTTACAACTGACAACTAAACAACTTCAGTGCAATTGAAGTTTCTCAGAATATTGAATACAATTTGTTCATCAAATGTACATACGTTGTTAATCAAGTGGTACTAGCTACAGAGAACTGATTCAGCAGATTGAATTGGTTGATCAATTAGAACCAACTTATCAATGGCATATGATAAAATTCAGTAAATTGCAATTCAATACAGAAACAGATACACACACTAAATCACACACACATACACATAGATGTTATTCAGATCTTGAATATGTATATATATATGATATTTACAAAGACCAACCGCTAAGGCAATGCATTTATGTGCGTATAATTCGTATATATATCTATTCTAATATGACCATGCCTTTATATAGAGCAAAGATATTTAACTTATACAAGTATATACATATATATAAGGATTATTTTATTACATCCAATTTATTCTTTGGCTAGCAAATAATTGATGTCAACCTCTTTTTTTCTCTCTCTCTTTTTCTCTCTCTCTCTCTCACTCTCTCCCACACGCTTTTTGTTTTCTTTCTCTCTCTGTTTAATTGCAGTCTTGGAATTTAAACTGCTTATAGAGTATAGCATAGAGTGCGCATACCATCCAGAATATAACAAAATGTAACTCCCATCAGCAAACACACAAAGCCTAATTAATATAACAAAGACAAGCCACAAACATCATGAACAACAACAACAACAATAACAGCAGTAGAAGCAGCATTAACAACAGAAATGTACTACGAATAAAACAAAAGCAACACAAATTATGAAAGAGCCAACAACAAAGTAATTTAGCGAGATCCTTTTTGATGGCAATCGGAGAAATGAAGTCAAAAGTCATGCAGTCAATCAGTCGATCAACTTCAATACATCATTCAATTCTAAATCCTATTTGAGAGCAGTTGAATACAGTTCAATTACTACTCAATCATTCAATCCTATCATCAATCGAGCAGTCAAATTAGGTGCACGATCTAAAGAGCAGCCATAATTAAGCTAAAATTCTCTTTGTCGCCATTCATCAATTGAAAAGATAAGAAGCAAATAATCATCCAATCAAACAGCCATCAATCGAGCAACTTATCAGTTCAATCATTACTCAGCAAAGCCTTCAGTTTTTCAATCAGCCATCCACATCAATCACTCAAACTGTCAGCAAACAAACGCAGATTCTCCTTGACAGCAATTGGAATCACAAAATGAGTTTTGAAAAATTTGTCTCAACGTTACATCATCAATCACCCGTTACTTGTATGTAAGTCCTACACCCTATGTAAGTCATTTCCCTTTTTACAGAATGCTTCAAAATTCTTTCAAATAGCAAAATTTTTTAATTTTTTATGACTGGCTTGTTATTATTTCATTTTATTTATTTATTTGCAATTTTTATTGTGAATTTTGATTGTGGATGAAGTAATCGAAAGAATTTTTAAAAGCAAATTGTTGGGACACCCCGGCCACAGTTCATCAAGCCCTCTGTAATGGAAATTCACATACTAACACACACCGACACTAACACACTGATAGATGACTTTAATTTTGGCTTCCCTTTTGCCTTCCGCATTTGAAGAGTGCCTAAAATACGCTTAAAACCTGGAATCGAAAACTAAAAAAAAGTTGATGAAGCTAAGCACAAATAACAGAAAAAACACCGCCAACATTTGCTTAAATTTAATGCATAAGTGAATAACAATATCTAGATAATATATATACATATATATTTGTGGATCGGATGCAGGATCCAAAGAACCTAGAAACTAGTGAACCACATAGCTGATGGATGGAAACACTTGAACATGAACACCAAATTCTCAAAATGCAATGTTATGTATATATATATATATATATATATATATATATATATATATATATATATAGAGGACTATACACACCATATATATACATGTATGTTTGTATATATGTATATATATACCAGTGCATCATCATCATTAGGAAATTTTGTATTTTCAAACTCAAAATTAATTTCAAATCAAAATTATGTAAGAACATTGTAGTCGGCTGCATATGCCCGTTCATGCTACAGAAAATCTGTATAATATATATTGTGGCATTAGTACCAGCCCAGCCCATTGATACACTCCAGATATGTGGAAGTACGACAGAAGTTGCAACTGAAGAGCTTAAAGTTCTGCATAGAAAGGGTTTCCGCTACTTGTCATGTGCAAACCTTACGCATCAAGCTATAGACACGAGTATATCTATATAAGGAGAGATATGGATAATTTTCAAACTTTAGGCCTCAAGGCAGCAAGAATCTGTTTGAAACTTTTGAGCACTTAGTATTCACATAGCTCTTGTATTTTTTAAATTGCAATCGGCATTCTGCAAGATTTTCATAATTCGAGTCCGATGTTTTTCGATTACACTGTATTCTGTTCAGTATATATATAACTCGTGTTATCTTATCTATAATCTGAGAGGTCCCTAAGGTGGGTGAATTTGTTAAAGAAGCCTAGCACAAGTTTTCGATAAAGAAACTATTGATATATACATAAATTTATCTGCCTTGAAGGCACGTGAAATTGATATTCTTTTGTTTTTTTTTGTAATTTGAACGAGTATTGAGCAGTTGTTTACTCCCGGCCGCAATGTTCTATATTGCTTTCAAGTTATACATTAGACTATATATAGTTGATCGTTCAATATGTTTAACTTTCTTTAAAACTCAGTTCGAGCTGCATTTACATATATAATATATATATATATATATATATATATATATATATATATATATATATATATATATAGTATATGTATATACTAGATCGAAATGAAGTCCCCATTAAAAACCTAGAGCTTTATTTAACTAGCGAAAAACATGAAAAATAGGAAAAGGAAAAACCATTTTAATCACGACTGAATTTATGTGAATTTGCACTAAAAAAGGAAAAAAAAAAATTAATGAAAAAAAAAAAAATAAAACAAACTAAAAATAATAATGACATGATATATATATTTGAATCATTAATGATATATATATGTGTATATATATACATATATATATAATTTTTAATAAAAAAGAAATGGGTAAAAATGAATTTCGAAATGTCGAAAATCCAATTTTTTTGTAAACATTTTGAATTATTATAAATATATATGTATATGATAGCTATAACCAGACTCGATAAAAGCTTGGTGACATATATATACATATATGTGTATATATATATGTATGTATATATGTTTGGAAAATCAAAAAAATATATAGAGTTTGAAATGAAGTTAATTCAACAAACAATGCAATATGAGCGACATGTTCTTAGCTATATATGAATGTATTACACAAGCACACACACATACACAGATGACACATATATACACCCACACACACACAGATAAAATGCATATGCTGGACTGTTCTCTCATTTTCATATGCATAGATTGACTACTCAGACAGACACACACACATACCTACACACATATATGTACATATTTGTGTATGGCCACGCATTGGCAAGCTTCACTGTACTTGCAACAACAACTATAACAATAACAACTTATATAATCATCAAGAGACGTCTATATGTAGCCATTGGCAGCAAAACAAAGAAAAACAAATATTTCAATAAATTAAATTTTTCTACAAAAATGAAAAGAGAATCGTGTTTGATTTTTACTTATTTTCAGTCATTTTATCATTTAAGTATTGCATTAAAATGTATTTTTAGAATAATATGTAAGTCATTGAATAATAAATAGTGTAACATATTTAAGTTCGCTGAGAGTTTGACCTTAAACCTAAGGTTCTTTTAACCATTGAGCCGGAAGCTTGTAGCAGAACTTTGTTCTGAGTTGCGGTAAATCCTAGTCGAGTTATATCAAAGGACCTTGTCCTTGCTAAAGTTTGTGCTGAGCTTAATAAAAGCTTAAGATGTGACCTTGGCGTAGCTTTTAGCTTTGCGCTTTAAGCTCTACGAAACTTGTTTTCTAGCTTCAAACCAGTAGAGCTTCTAGTCAATAATGCAGCCAAGTGACCGCTAAAAGTTTAAGCAATAAATTAATTCTGATGCAACTTCATATAGCATTGGTGTGTGTATATTGAGCTGTATTGAGTCGATAACAAGGCGACCTTCCCATACTTATATACCGATATTTTACTTTGGTATAGCATTAAGATCTGCTTCACAGGTGTTAAAGTTTTTTTTTTAATAGGTTTTAAGACCAGAAGGATTGAATCCACTGAAAATATATTATTGGTTCTGGACGTCTGGTCAGATGTGTCCGATCCTAATATATCTGTCCGACTGTATGAATGCAGTGATTTTTATACCCTGAACCCATTTTCAATGGGAAATCAGGGTATAATGGTATATATTCTTGATCAGGGCGACGAGCTGAGTTGATTTAGCCACGTCCGTCTGTCTGTCTGCCCGTCTGTCCAAGCGCATATCGAGTTTTGCTTAAAATATCGATAACTTGCTCCGTTATTTTGTTATCGATTAAAAACATCGAAGACCAGTAATAAATTTATATCTCCTACATCTTTAAAGCTAGAGTCGCCTTATTTTTAAAGTAGATTCATATGTACTTTATAGAATTTCAGTTATTGTCAAAATTCTCCCCCCACCCCTATATTCACCCCCTCACCCACATATTTGTAAAAGGCGTATTTCAAATACTAGGACTAGTGCTTCAATTCAATTACATGCATATCTATGTTACATTCATAATATAAAAGTTTCATGAAGATAGTCCATCCACAAGGAAAGTTATTGAACAGTTAAGTTTCCATAGTAAGCCACCACTGCAACTAATGCGTGTTTATGCGTGCGTGCGTATGGCTGTGTGTGTGCATGTGCGAATAATTATTGAAATATCAGTTGCTCGCTCGGATTGTCCAGGGGATCTCGTAGTCGAACAGTCTCGACTACAGCTTTCTTACTTCTAGAATTTCCAGAACTAATGTTTTGAAGTTTGTAATATATAATTTGGTATACCCTACTTAATATGTACGTATAGTTATATAATCGGACCATAATTGGTTATCAACTTCTCTTGCAGATGGGCTACCTCCATAAAACTTTCATAAGCCTATGCATATGGCATCTACTAGCCTACTTGTATAACCTATTCTATTGCTGCCAATATTATTCAATATTTGTGTGTCTGGTAATACTGGTCTATATACATTTGTATATATATCTGTATACATGTATATCATTTTAGTAAGTATTAAAGAATAAAACTCCGAATGAGCGGCTACTAGAAATTTATTTTCAGAAGTGCCCAAGTTCCATCCTGAATATCTCACGCAATTTAGTAACCTAATTTTGTGTGTTCACAAAGTTTATCTTATTTAAGAAACAAAAAATTCTACAGGAAGATATATAGCATTATCATTCGGGAAAAATCAAATGTATATATATACATATGCATATCGTTAAATAAATTCAATGAGGGCTAACGAATTCCATTAGAATCGTATTAAATGTTAAGTTAAGGCAGCCAAAGTTCAATTTGCTTCTGTATTTTCTTGTTTACCAGCAACAGAGCGGGGGAGGGGAGAAGAGGAGTAGTAGGCGTGGCATATTGATTAGAATTTGAGCCATGGCAAACTTATGCAAAGTAAAAAGAGATGTTCAGAGTTGCGTGAGCTTCAAAGCTCATAAGATATTCATTGGCAAATGCACACACAGTAGGGTGCGTGTGTGGGTGTGTGTGTGTGTGACTCCAGATGGAATTGAGCCGACTTTAAGATTGGCAGCTATGCCAATAGTTCCATTAGTTGAGCTAATTCAACTTGCTGAACTAGATGAATTCAATAAACTAGTTCAAAATGATAATTTCAAAGGAGCTCAGTTTGCATTGCATTAAATTGAGAGAGAAAGAGAGATGGGGTGCGAGGGAGAAAGAGAGAGAGAGAGAGACAATGAGACCGAGAGAGAGTCGTGCGTTGATCGCATTGAACTAGCTCAGTTGACTTGTTCAATTGAACTGATTCGGAACGAAGCTAGCTTTCTAACTCTTCAGCATTCGCTCACGCTCTATCGCGCGCCTCCCACGATGCCAACTGAGGCAGAGGCATAGACAGAGGCATAGGCAGAGGCAGAGGCAGAGGCAGCGACGTGTTTAGCACGTAGCACGCTGTTTGAAATGTTATTTCATACGCGATATTTGGCTGGCAGCAAATTCATGCACGCATATATCGATATGGCCACATTAAAATTTAACTGCGCCAACAACCCCAGCATCATGCTGCATGCTACATGCTACATGCTACATGCTACATGCTACTTGCGACATGCCCCACGCTACTGGCCACATGCCACCAGCCCAATTGCTCTGCTGCGCAACCACTAAAAACCGAGAGACTGAGCCGAGGCCATCGCCCAAAACACGTGCCCATTTATATTTATTCTAAACAAAGGAATAAAAACTTCTGTCGCCGCGCACATGAGGCCCGCGAACTGTTTTCTCTGCGTGTCCGTGTGTGTGTGTGTGTGTGTGTGTGTGTGGCCAAACGACAGCAAAGTTTTTATATTTCCACATACCCTGCTGCTGCTGAGAACTGGAACGAGAGCATAGCCAAGTCCAGTCAAGTTGAGATGCTTTGGGCTAAATTGAATTCAGCAGAAGTGTCGTCTATTCATGGATTTCTATACCCTATTCCCTGTAAATATTGCATATGCGGTATGCTAATCGAGTATATCTCTCCAAGTCCAATTCCTACATCAAAAGATTAGATAGCAAAGGCGTCCATATCGATCGAAACCTGCTAAGCTTGCTATACCTTATCCTGCCTTATAGCATTTGGCACATAGGAGAAGTCCTAAAGGAGTGATGAATATGGCGAACTAGAACTTAACTGTTTATCCAATCAGCGAGTATAAAATTGAGTCAAACCAAGATCTAGATTATGTATTTGGTTAAGCTTGAACTTATGTCAGTGCCACACATAGATTAGAGCATGCATAGATGGGTTGCAGAGCAAAGGGCATCTGTAAGTCTGCCCCATCTGCAGCTAGAGCATTGGTAACTTGCTTTTTATTCGCAGAGACGTCCGATGCTTTGGCATACGGCAATGCGCGTTTGGCCGTTAAGGACATTAGTGCGTTTCGCTTACATTGTGCAGGTTTTTACAAGAGGTGAAGCTGATGCCGAAGTCGCCGAGTTGTTCTGGACCCTGGGGGACGGCTCGTAAAGCGCAGCACGCAGCGCGCCTAAGCGAAATTTCATTGGTTTTTATGGTAACGATGCTGCGTTGACTACCCCAAGCCCAAGCCCCCAGCCCCAATCAAGAGCAAACCAGCCTAACCATTCAATCTACACCCATTCCTTGCGTATACTTTTTGAATCTGTATTCGCCTTGGCATTTCTCTTTCTCGAGGTGCCAAATCGATTAGGCTAGGCCATCATTCTGACTTCTTAGACTTCTTAGATTAGACTAGGCCATCATTCTGACTTCTTGTTTCCAGCTATGTATTTTGCTATTCCTGTTCCGCTTCGTATACTAGTACACGGTACACGGACGGGGCTCCACTTGGTGTCTTGGTAAAGTTGCTCAACTGTCTTGCTCCATTGGCTTTCATTGAGCCTAGACTCCAAGCAGATATTGGCTGCAATAAGTTCTCGCACTGTGGTCTCGTTTCCGAATCCTTGCTGCCTTATATTTCAAATGCTCTCCATTTTCCTCAATCGTTGTGTGGAGGTTCCTCGGTTGCTCCTTAATTTCCTTGAAATCACATCGAGGGTAAAAGAGGTTTCGCTTTAGCATCCTCCTAAAAAATATATTCTTGCGTGCTCTGCTGCTGCTTCTCATGGTCCAATACTCGCAAATCTGGTTCCCGAGCTTACCCTTTGCAATTTGGTTGCCTTTCCCGATCCGCTGCGACGCAGTTGAGCCTAGACCCGTCTTCGTCCCGCAATTCCCGTGCGCATTTCCCTTTTCTGGAGCTGCTTTCACTTTTCGCGCCCGGCCAAGAAGCCGTCTCGGGGTGGCATTGCTCAAGTGCTTGCCCCAGCAGCATGGGCAGCATCGGCAGCATCGAGCTGCCACTTCAGCTGGAGCTGCAGCCGCAGCATCTGCACATACAGCTTCAGCCTTCGCTGTAGCTTGGAGTCATCTTTGCACCTTCCACGCTGCAGTCGACATTGGCATTGGCACTGTCTGCAGCGGGACTTGCAACCCCTGTTAAACGGATGCAAGCAACTCGAGCAACGATTGCACCACCGACGCACCACCATCCACTTAAACTTTTGAATAGTGGAAAAAGTGCACTCAAGCAGGGTCTCTGGTTGGATTCATGTGCCAGCCACCACCATGTTTCACTTTCATTTTGGCGAGGCCAGGCGAGTCGGTTGGGGAAATGCAAGGGGGAGGGGGAAGACGGCTGGGGAGTGGGGAATGGGCGGCGGGGATGAGGATATGCAAGCGAGTCTCTCGTCGTCACTTTTTTGCACCTGCCACCCAGCTGGGGGTTGCTTGCAACTAAATCTGGGGGCAAGCGGCAATGATTCTATGTCAACATGACATGAGGCGACAGCCGCATCGTCGTCGTCGACATTCTAATGCATGCGGCGCATGTGGCCTCTGCCATGTGGCCTGTGCCATGTGGCATGAAGCATGCTGCACCAGTGGGTGGTCGACTTGAAAAAAAGGGGTTGCGCCTTGGCTGAGGGGCTAGACAAGCGTCTGGCTGCGTTTTGTCTCGTGTCTGTCTAGTGCATCTAACTTGTGATTCCCCCACCCACCACCCACGCCCCAACTCTTTCTGTGTATGAGTGGGCTTTTGTGCAAGCTCAAGTGCATGTCGCCAACGCCGTGTTAAGTGCGTCGAAACAAAGCAAAGCGTCTGTTGTCTTTGTGTGTGTGCTCGTGTGCTGGTGGGCTGCTGTGCTCGTGTGTGTCGGTCTGTCGGTGTGTTGGTGTGCTCTGTGCCATCTGCCTCCGGGGCTGTTTGCCACGTTTTGTGCCAGAGAGATTTCTGTGCAATTTAACCCCATTTTTCCGCGTGCGTATGAACGTGGCATGCAACTAAACACCAGACTCGACTCTCACTCAGCCATCCAGTCGCCCCATCGAGATTAGACACAGAACTAATATCCACCAAGCTGACTGCCCTTACTCTACCCACACACCCATTCATTCATCCATCCATCTATCCTTTCTCTTGTCCTCTCGTAGCCCTCAAGCCCTTACCTCCTCTATATCTCTGTCCACTCTTGGCTTCGCTTCTGCCCATCTCCTTAGCTGCGTTTTAAATGCAATTTTCAAATTCTCTCTCTCTCTCTCTCTCTCTCTATCTCTCTCTTTTTATCTCTCTCTCTCTCTCTCTCTTTGTTGAACACTTTAATTAGTTTAGTAAATATGCATATAGTTAATTGTACTAGTTCTTCAATTGGAACTTAATCATTAATGTAAATAGTTCTTTAAATAGAATAGTAATTAAGAAGATAGAATTAACAAAGAGAAATGAGTACATTAGTTCAGCAAAAACCTATACAGCTTAGTGAACTGGTTCTTTTAATTGAACGAGAAGAACAAATAAACTAGTTCAGTCGTCTAATTGCGCTAAGCAATCCTTCTGTGAACTTGTTCTTCAAATTGAACTCATTGATTAGATTCGAATCGAAGGAGAGGAATGAACTAATTGCGTTAAATTTAGTAAATTAGATCTTCAAGTTGAATGTTCTGGGCATTACCTGGGCTTCCTCTAAATAGAATGCTAAGTTCTAGATGGCAGTGAAAAGCTAAAAATATCAATTAAAATTGAAGAGAAAGAGGAGCGCATAAGCTTAGGAAATTTGTGTGAGGCGAATGGAGACAGCTGGAGATGTGGCTAATGAATGCCAAGGCCCGCACACACGTGGAGGACCCGGCTGGCTGACAAGCTGAGCCATAAGTCATAAGAGTCGGCGAAATAGAAATGGGGAAAAGAAAAATGCGAAGTGGGAAACGGGACATGGGGAAGCGCGCACAAAGAAATATTTGTCAATGCAACGAAATGGAAAGTTTGAGGTGGCACGGCTATTGAAATAAGCAGCCGAGACGCAGAAACAACAAACAAACCCGAGCAGGTGGGGGGAGCGCGTGCAAGCAGAGGGAGCTGGAGGGGGGATGGGGGCGGCTGCTGAATAGAAAAAAAACGTAGAAGAAGAGCCTGGCATCGAGGATGTGCGTGCATGTTGTAAAAGTGAAATGAAGTGATGAAGGAGAACTGAAGATGGAGCAGGGGACGGCAGCAGCAAGAGCCCAGCAAGGAGATGAAGTTGCAGAGACGCTTTTGTTCTGACCTGTTTTTTTTTCTTCTTTTTTTTTTTTGTTATTATTCCTTTTCATTTTGTTTTTTATTTTGTACTTGTGCATGTGTCAAATTCTCGTCTTTTTCGCAAAACTGAGATTGGGGGAGGAGACGGTGCTGCACTTGAACTACGTTAAATAGAGAGGAGCATAGAGTGTGTGCCGAGGAGAGTGGGAAAGGTGGATGGCGAGGGGGCAAGCACGTAAGTTGGCAAGAGGAAAGAAGACGTGAGGAGAGCGAGGGAAGGTACGCAAGCTTAGAGCAAAGGGTTAAGATAGGAATAGAGAAAGACAGGGAGAGAGCGGGAATCGTACATGTAAGTTACCACTGCAAACACACACATACACATACACACACATATATATATATATGCGCTTATTTCTTTGACAAGGGCAGCTGCGCTATTAAGGGATGCAAAATGCAAGTGATTGCAATGTCGTTAGGGGTTTCTCTACTTTAGATGCAAAGAGTGGGCAGCTGTAGGCCGAGGGTGTTAAGAGGGGGATAAATGTTGCCTCTAATGATGTGCTCCCCATGCACAGCTGCTGCTGCTCCTGCTCCTACTCCTGCTGCTTAGGCAAACAAACAGTGAGAAAGCAAAGTGGAGAGCACGAGTTTTGTTATTTTGCGCCTCGAAGTATGCAACGTTTTATTTGCATATTCATATTGTAAAGCACCAACACATCTGAATGCAAACATCTGTCTGTGTGTGAGTGTGTGTGTGTGTGTGTGTCTATGTACAGTTTACACCAAATCATGCTGCGTAATGAGCTTTGAGCAGTTCGAGTGAAGGTTTCGGCATCTCTCGCTGGGGTCAACCCTGTTTTTTGGATCCATTTGCAATATACATACATATATGCGTGTGCATACGGACATGTATTAATGCTCACATATGTAGTATGCTCAACTCTTTTTTTTGCTTTTGGTCTCATTGTTTAGTGGGTTTTCATTTTTGTTTTGTTTTGTTGTTTTTTTGGGAGTTTTCATTAGAAACTTTTTTTTGCGCCAACATCATTTTCTGAAAATGTCAAAACAAAAAGGGTTCACACACACACACCAGCGCACACTTATTGAGACACGAACACACACATGCATACACTCACATAGAGATAAGCACGCTCGCAGATTTAGATATTTTAGACATGCGTGTGCACTTCCGTTCTCGTTCACACACACATACATACACAGAGACCCACGCGCACATCCAGCATCGCTGTGGGTCTGCTGCTGACATGCCCCAGCCTGGTGCCACACCCCGCGGCCCGCTAACTAAACATGCTTAATTAGAAAGTAGCCGCGGCGACTGCGACTCGCCGTCTCATTTTTCACTGACCAGCACGAATTAGAGCTGACTCATCGCCGGCCACCGGCGATGGAGCAAATGAACCGGAGCTAGTTCCGCGTTGATCAGAGTAGAGAAACACTACTCTCTGCTTAGCTATGCAATGAACTCCTTCATTGTTCGTCCTGAGCGAGTTGAAAGAGTGATCAATATGATATTTGACTAGCTCATTGAATTTGTTGCTCACCAAGAGCAAGTGTACTTGCACAAGATAAGGTGAAGTGATTGAACTAGCTCATCATAATGAACTAGTTCGTCAACTGTAACTATAGTTGAGCTGGTTCATCAAATGCAACTAGTTCACAAAATAAAAAAAAGTCTGAAATAATCAGATACACAGCTTAGCTCTTGGAACCAGCTCATTAACTATAGCTTGAACCGCGTAACATGGAACTAATTCAAATTGCAAATTGAACTATTATTGCCAGACCTAACTGAGCATCTGAACCACCCAATCGCACAACCAGCCACGAAATGTAGCGGACGCCAGCGCAGATCCTTGCAGAGACCCCAGTAGCCTCCCGCCCTTCCTTCCTGTGCGGCCCTCGTGCCCTTCCCCCCTCAGCTGAGATGACAACATTTTCGGGTTAGCTGCGCGTCGCAGTTTGTCTCAGTTTGCGTTGATGGGTTCGAACCTTACCCGCTGGGGTAGGGCAGGCGCAAGGGGGGCTGCTCATTATGTGGAGCGTGGGCTGCGGCTGCGGCTGCGGTGACTCGCATTTGGGGCGCATTCGCGTCCGCCACGCACATATGAATTTGTTGAATTAATCACTTGGGTTTTGGGCCTTGCTCCCTTTTTTTCGGTTGCTTTTGGACTCAGTTTTAGCCTGGCCAACACCCACACAGCCACACGCCCATACACCCAACCACACACATACGCACACACACATTGACATGGGCATTGCTCTAGGCATATTTGGCGAGTCCTCCTCTTCCGCTTCTACATTATGCAGCGATCGATAAAAAGTTTTACCAAACCTCCAGTCGAACCGCTCGACATGTGAAATGTGTGAAATGCGCGCATTAAATAAAAAACGCCAAAAAAGAGTAAAAAGTGAAAAAGTAAAAAATGGAAAATGGAAACAAAAAAAAAAAAAAAAGCATAAAGCGAGCTGAAACCAATTTAAAAAGGGGTATCTACCCCAAAAGCCTAGCTAGGGTAGCATTTTTATACATACATTGTATTGCCGACTTTTAAATCGCCACGAAAGGTGTAGCCCGCCTCCGCCTCCGCTTCCACCCCAACACCCACTGCCCGGTGTCCACTGCCCGGTGTCCAGTGGTTAGTGGTCGGTGCCCCGCCCCCGCGTTAGGCAATCGGTGCGCGGGCATGTTTTAGATAAGGTAAATAACTGCGATTGTTTGGAATTTTAATGTAAATGTTTTTATGCCACATCCACAGCCATTTCCATATACATGTTCCAGTCCTTTCTCGCGTCCTTAGCCGTGCCCATGTGCCGCGGATCAGCGGGATTTTACGATTCCTAAATGGAAACTGTGACCACTTCCGCTCACCTGCCTCAGCATTAGCTAAATGTATATACATGTATTGTATTAGATATGTACAAGTACAATGCATGCATGTACATGCACACACATTCATGTATATGTATATGTGGACATAATCCTATATATGTACATAGATGCGAAGCAGGGTGGGACCATCCCCTACCCACATATAGCCTCAATAACGCATTTTCAAGCCGTTTTAGGCTATTCATACATGCACATACGCATACATATATACAGACATATACACATTTATAAATCCCTCAATCGACCCTTCCCATCCATTTGTACTAGACTCTTGAATCCCTCGGAGTTGCTTCACCTGTTTAACTTGAACTTGAACATTTCTTGCTTTGTCAAAGATCAGTCAACAGATCAGATCAGATTATTGGGAATGGATTGAAGGAGAAGACGACTGAGCTAGGTGAATGAACTGACCCTTCTGGTGAGCTGATCCTCTTTTCGAAGTGCGACCTCCTTTATATTGCTCCTCTCAGCTTATGTCCATGTGCTTTGCATAGACTCTAAATGCCTCCCTTGGGTCGTCGATCTTTTATTCGACCGTCTTGCTCATGTTCATGCCTGAACATTCATCTTCTGTTGCACAGAGTCGTATTCCTTCCATTGGAACTATTGCAAACTCTCTTGTCTCAATGAGATTTGTCGGGCTAGTAACTGGTGTGGATCTGGAACTAGTTCGTGTAGCAATTTGATTCGTTTTTGGTGTTCTTTTGAGCATTTCATGTATTATTATTTTTAATCACATTTGCCAAAGGGTGCCATAAAAATAATTTGAAAGTAACTGAGAGCTAAAGTGAAGATAAAAGAAGTAACTAAAAATCAAAGGCGCTGATAGGTCTGTGTGTATGTGTCTGATGGGTGTGTGTCAGTGTGTGTGTGTAGCCGAATTTGAAACTCGACTGCATTTGTCTTTGAGCTTGTCGTCTGTCAACTGCAAAAAAGAGATGAAAAAGGCAGAAAAGTTAACATAAGCAAGCCGCAAATGCAGACACACACACGCACACACACACTCACACACAAACAGAGCTCTCGCTCGAAAAGCCTTGCGGAAGTGCAATTGCAATTGCAACGGCGCTCACAAAGCATTCTAACATGATTTTAATTACAAGCCCCAAACTTGTGTCGCACAAAACAACTTTGGCCGCCCCCCAGTGCGGCAGATAAAGTGTCGAAGCATTGCCGAACGGGCATGCGCGACTGTCCAATACACGTGCACCGAAACCAAAAGGGTGAAGAGGACTCAAGCTGTGCTCGAATGGACCACGCCTCCAGAGGCGTAATCTGAGCACGCGCTGAAGCTAGCGCGATCAGAGTGAGGTGCCAAGCGTGTGAAGCGAATATACTCGCTTCTGGCCTATTGTTGCGGCAGCATGGAAAAAAGCAGCAACTGAAACGGAAACAGAAACAAAGCGAAACGTGTGAAGTCCTCAAATCGCTCGCAGCGAGTTGAAGCTGACAAAATGTTTCGCACTTTTTATTTTTATATTTTTTATTTTTTGCCAGCCTCATTTCAATGTGGCCTTGTGGCAGTTGCAGTTGGTGCTCCTCCTCCTCCTCCTCCTCCTCCTCCTCCTCATCCTTCTTCTTCTGTTGGTACTGCTTCTCTCGAATAGTCCACGCACAGGCAGGCAGCACACAGCCCTCGAAGGTACCCAGCCCAGCCCCCACACGGAACAGAGTAAAGCCCTTTTGGTCTGTGCACTCCCCATGTTTTGTCTCGTGGAAACTCTGCCAGCCTTTTACAGGAGTCAGCTCTTCGACTTGAGCCTAGCCCAGCTTTTAGTTCTACAGAAAAGCTAATAATCATGGTGGCACATTAGTTTCGGAAATCAAATTGCTAGAGAGCTAATGCTACTATGTATATATTTATAGCATATATACTTTAGGAGCAACTCTATGTCTTCAAACTCTCCTAACCAACT
Source organism: Drosophila arizonae (assembly GCF_054131065.1). NCBI lineage: Eukaryota > Metazoa > Arthropoda > Insecta > Diptera > Drosophilidae > Drosophila > Drosophila arizonae. The sequence continues at coordinate 551,130 of NC_142927.1, read as the reverse complement.
GAAAGGTGATAGGCCTTAGCTCGCGTAGTTCACTTCAATAATAAAGTGAAGTAGATCACATATAACGCGCTTTCCACAGGAAAGTCTGTTGATGCTTCAGAGACTCAGATAAGATACTGAGCTAAACGAACTAGCGCAGAAAATGAATTGATTCATTCTAAATGATTGATAAACTAATTCAATAGACAGCGCTAGGTCGTTTTATTGAGTTATGTCATCAAATTGAATACGCTAAAAATTGAAACAGTTAACTAAAATGAATCAGATCTCTAAATTTAATATGGTATGTATGGTATTATTGAGCTAGTTCATTGATTGGTTCATCATCTTTAGTTACACCGTTATATGGAACTAGTTCTTATTAACTCTTCATATTGGGCTACCCCTTGAAATCGTGTGTACCAAATGGAACTAGTTCTGAAATCTAAATGAGTTAACTACTCAAATCAAAAATTCAAAATTCAACTAGTGTTACTAGCTCTTCAGATTAACTGAATTAAACTAGTTCTAAGTGAATATCTTTTGCAGTTTTACTATTGTGGCATACTACATATATATTGAGCTATTCTAGCTATTCAGCTCTAAGGTAATTTTGCGGAGATTATGCAACAATTAAATTTAGCACAGAACTGGAGCGCAATGTCAGTGGAAATCGCCGAGAAAACGCTGTAAAAATTTCAAACGTTTCATTTTCTGTTGCTGTCTCTCTCTCGCTCTATCTTTTTCTCTCTCTCTCTTGAGTATGCCGCCAGAGGGCGCTTATGCTTTTAATAGGCCTATGGAAAGGTTGGGTGAAAAGGCTGCTTGAAAATGCTGGGAGTAATGCGGGCTCTGCGTTATATTATTTTGACAACTTTTTGTTGGTTCAGTGCAAAAAAAAAAAAAAAAAAAAAAAACACAAAAAACAAAAAAGATGACGACGAAGGAATATATATACAGCAGGGAGTACATACGGCAAATGTGGTATATGTATATATATACGTACATATGCGTGTGGGTGGCTGGGTGCTTGCGACACACACGCACACACACATCATTGGTGGCATGTGCATAATCAAGCCGATAGGCGGCATAGGCCCGAAATCGAAAGCCGAAAACTGCAGCCAGAACGAACGAGAACGAGGCTGGGCAGCGACAGCGGCGAATGGGGAGGCAGAGGAAGGAAGAGCTGGAGTAGGAGTAGTAGAAGGATAAGGAAGAGGAAGAAGGGCGAGGGGGGAGCAGACGTAGAACGATGACGGCGAATGCGCAGCTATAGCCGCCTGGAATAGTGTCCGAAAGTGCGTTGCAAATGAGCAAAAAAAGGCCACGCCCGGCTCTGCTGGCCCATGTCCTGGCTGCAGCGACTGCAGTTGATGTTGCTGGTGTTATTGTTGTTGTTATTGCCGGCATAGGCCGTGTATGTGGACGTGTTGCTGCGTTACCTTTCTGCCTGCCTGCCTGCCAGCCAGTCAGCCAGCATTACTCCTTTATTTTGTGTGCCCGCTCATTAAGTGCAGGGGAGAGTATATTGGTTTTGTCGTGCGTCCCTCTATTAAAGCTATAGAGCTGCAAAACTTGGAGACGTGTACGTAAGTCCACACACTAGCCGTAGGATGAGGGCACTCAGAGTCATAAAGCCAACAGAATCTCTCACTCTCTCTCTCTCTCTCTCTCTCGCGTTGTTGAAGACTCCACAGATTTACAATGATGGGGTACGACTCATAGAAAATCTGGGAAAGCGCAATATTATTTCTTCAGCTGTCACCAAAATAAACGCTCTGAGCATGCATTGTGCAGTTAGTTACGTCCGACTGCAACGATTTTACTTGTTTCCTTTAGTCTTCTCGGTTTTTTTGCCTGCAAAATTTTAATGGATTTTTTTTTTTTTTATGTCGGGCTTTACTTTATGCACATGGATTCTTTTTTTAAACATATATATATTTTTTTTGGTTGATTTTTGATGTTTTTTTGTTTTCTGCTTGTCTCATCATGATGAGCATTCCCATCTCTCTCTCTTCTTCTTCTTCTTTTTTTGTATTCAAGCAGATAATTACATTTAAATAAAATAAAAATTTCATGTGGCGCTAGGTAGAGTCAGCCATATAGACATACATACATATGTATGTGCATGTATATGTAATTGTATAAGTATATATATGTGTATAAATATCTATATAGTAGTCATAGCCAGTGCCCACTCACCCCTTGCCTATTTTCCAGCTGCACCCGCACTTGCTGGGCGCTGTGAAGCTGCCCGTTGGCCTCGTAGACGTTTTGTTTGGTTTTTGTTGGCATGTTATTATACCCTGGATAAGTGAACAGACTGGGAGCATTGGTTTTTATCGCACACTTTAAGATATTCAAGATAGTTGATGCGGACTGAGTCGATGTGCTCCATTCTACGCTCTGCCTGTCCCTCTCTCTAAATACTGTATCTAAGTATGTTTGTCTTGATTACTAAATAAACTAAGACACTTAAAACCTCAACTAGCTCAACGTTTGCCTGATACCCTTATATATTGAAGGATGCATCAATATGAATTTGGAAACATAAATTAATTACTGATGATCAATTTCTCACAAGGAACATTGAGTTAGGGCCTATTCTAGACATTGAATACTGGAAATGGAAAAGTTTTCATACTCGTTGACGATCAAATATTTTAGTAGCCTTTTAAGGTACAGTCGAGGTATCTATTAGTCAGGCAGCTCCGCCTAGAGCACACCTACTTGTTTCATAATTCATTTCGTTGCGTTGTTTGACTTACGCCCCGAACTGCAACAGGAGCTGGAACAGGAGCCGTAGCCTAGCTGCAGCATTTGCTTGTTGTGTTGTCACAGTGCCGCAAATTGCGCCGCATTTGTCTGCTCTTTAGGCTGGTTCATCTGACCATGCCAGCTGCACCAATATACAAGTCATTCGCCTCAACTCCCCCCTCTCTCTCTCTCTCTTTCTCTCGCTGTATCTCTCACCTCATTCTCTCGCTACCCCTCTCTTTCTCTGTTTGCCAACTGCAGTCAAGTTGCCGTTGTTAATGCTAATTGCCAGGTTTCTACAGCTTCTGCAGAGTCGCTCGTTATGTCCCCTCGAGTGTTGGCCGCTCTTTGGGGTCATTTCTGATTCTAAAAGTGTTGCAGTCCAAATATTAAAAAGAAGTATATATTGTATATGTATATTACGTACATATATATCACAATTGGATAATACATATAAATCTGCTAATTCTCTTCATCTTCTGCTGTTCTGAAAAATTCTTGTAAGCAAATGAGCTAAAAGAGATTCTTTCGATTATCCGTGTAGCGAATGCCTTCTCGATTCTTTTATTGATTCTATATAATATATTCATATATATGTGAATACTTAAGTCATTCCACATAGCATATGCTTAAGTTGGCATAGAATACGTTAAATGGAATAGAACATTGAAATCATATTTGGGAACTAGTTCTAGTTATTGAATTGTTATCAAACTGAAACAGCTCTTATGTAGAACTAGTTTCTCTACTTGAAGTAGTTCATAGTTGTTCACTCACTAGCTTGTTGAACCGAACTAGTTTCTTAAATTAAACTTTATTATAAAACTTAGCTTCATAAGTATACCCAGAGGATACTTAACTAGCACATGGAGTTGAGCTATTTCATCAAATTTGAGTAATTATATAGATAAATAAATTTAACTAATTGTGAACTAGAATTTAACCATAAAGAATCAAAAATGGTATGAACAGCTCGTAAGAAAACTCTAGGTGAGTCTGCTCGAGTAGGAAATTCCTCGCCCTCCGAATAAATATGCAAGACTATACAAAATAGTTTTCGCGTAATTCGATTCGCACCACCCTCAAATAGCAAGGCGCTCGCGAAGGGAAATAGATAAATATCGCCGAGGCTCGAGCCCAATTCACAGACGATGTGCATTGGCTCTACCGTTGCCGCCCTTTCACTGCTTGAGCAATTGGTGCCAAATACAACATTACTTCACTGTTAGAGCGCCATTTACCAAATCTATAAGAGAATAAAATGCTTAGAACAACAATTTGTGCATTTAAACAAGATGGCTGACTGGGCGTATGCTTAATATGTTTCTGATTCTCCAGGCATAGGGGGTGGAACTACTCATACTTGCTGAAAAAAATTAATATTATTAATATTAAGTAAAGAAAAAAGGAACAGCGGAGCATGTGTGTGTGTGTGAGGTACAGAGAGAGAGAGAGAGAGAGAGAGAGAGAGAGAGAGAGAGAGAGAGAGAGAGAGAGAGAGACAACAGTCATAATTATCCATGCAAAGTTGAATTCGATTCCCAAACACTTTTGGCTGACTGATAAAGACGGAAAGTCCGAGTCGGAGTTGGGGGGCGCGAGTTGAGAGCAACAGGCATCGAGTCGACGGGACTCACCACACCTCACCTCAGCTGACTCACACCTCGCATCCAGTGAATTGTGGGACAGCTGAAATCGTTGTTCCTGCTTTTATTTGGCCACTTAAAGAAAAGTTGGCGTGTTCATCTGTGGCTTCATTGCTCCGGCTTTTCTTTCTGTTTCTGTTGTTTTTCTTTTGCCTCCAAGAAATGTCAGAGCAACGGCAGTGCCAACAGCAGTGACACATTTCATTGAATCGATAAAGTTGCACGGAAAAAAGTAACAGAAATAAGCACATGGCAGATGGCACCGAAACTTAAACACTCTTACAGATTTCGATTGCCTGTGTGCAGCGAAAAGCTGAGGGCGGGGCATATTGGCTTTCGTTAAAGTACAAGTGACATGTGACACAATCTTGACGAAACCCAACATGTGATTTGTCCTGTCTGCCTGCTCTGTCTGTCTGCGGCAGTTGAATAACCTCTTTAAGAGATATTGATCGAATTCCACTGGTGACTTGGCTAGGGTATATTTATAGCACTCAGATAACCAGCCCGTTCTCTTAGAATTAATTTAATATTGCCTAAAAGTCATCTATGGTGGTAAATGATCCACAGCAAATTTTATTCTCAATGGGAATCAAAACAAAGATCGTATGCCTCTTACGCACTCAAAGACTAGTAGGTACTGCGATAGAAAGGGGAAGAGCCACATGTATGGCCTCTATAAATAGGCAGACGAGCTATGATCCTATATGTGAGAGACGAACGCAGCGATAAGATAAGAATATGTAATAGACCAAAGCTGAGTCTTAAAAACTCAGTAAAGATGCAAAAGACTTAAGGGATGAATTTATGCATGAGTCTGGGCATTAAAACATAGGCTCAGAAGAATAAAGTGTAAGAGATTTTATGTGTTAAGTTTATTCAGCTTTAAATGCTACTTTTTATACGTCTCTTCTCTTCAAACCCAAACTCAACTTTTCTTCTTCTGTCATTACTAATTCTGACACTCAACTATCGACAGCCTCAGCCATCGATATGGTTAACTATCGATAGATGGGTATCCAACGATGGCTAACCATAGTGCTGGTCCCTCAATTCTTATAGTGGACTACTACAAAAGTTCCACACTAAACTGGACGCCATCTTAGTTGAGTGTATTCCCGGGATTTATTTCTGTCAGTCTGCTCAGTGCGAAGCAGTTTCCGAATCTATTTATAAACTCGCTCATTAACGATTTTAAAAGTTATCGAGTGCCGTCTTGCTACATGCTATTTCAGATCATTATCCTAAAATGATTGATACGTTGGTCTAAAATCGATAAACAACGAGAAATTGTTAATTCTTAGAGCTTAGGCTTGAGCTAAGCTGGAACTTCTCGAATCTGGAACTTATTTGTCCTATGCTGCGTATACGCAACGTAAAATGCTCATGCCTTTGTTGAGGCACAGTGCTGGCCGTAATGCATGCAGTCATCTTAGTGGATCCCGCAAATAGAACAATTGTGCGTCTACGGCGACAATGAGAAATTGTTAATTCTTGGAGCTTAGCCTAAGCTTAAGCTGGAACTTCTCGAATCTGGAACTTATTTGTCCTATGCTGCGTATACGCAACGTAAAATGCTTATGCCTTTGTTGAGGCACAGTGCTGGCCGTAATGCATGCAGCCATCTTAATGGATCCCTCAAATAGAACAATTGTGCGTCTACGGCGACTAAATTGAAAATATATTCTATTTACACACAATGCTCAGCTGCATTTAATGGGGCTGAAACCGGGGGGCTTCGTCTTGACTTTTGTTTTGAGCAATTCGCGCTTAATGTAGATATTGTATGATAATTTGCCTTTGTTCCACTCGTAATTGTTCCTGAAAGACTTTGTGCTCGCCACTTTTTTCCCCTGAATAGGTTTCCCACAAGTGCAATTTTCATAATTGTTTAAGCAGTTGCCATCATCCGCATTGCATATCAATCAAGAGAGCTTCGTTCCTAAATGGTAGCTCCACTTTCAACACTCGAGCTTTGTAGCTCAGTCAATCATCTAGCTCGTCAATCACTCAAGCAGCAAGCAAGTCAATCGGCGAAAAAAACAAGTCACTTTCAAGTCAATTAATCGTATGCAATGAAATCCGTTGCTCAAGAGCATTGTACCGTTGGAATAGGTCAATCGATGAAATTTTTATAAAATAGATCGTCTTTAAGAGGATTTGTGTATTCTTGCAATTAAGCTGTCAATCAATTGAGCCTGCTCTCAAGCAGTTTACATTATATCACTTTATCAATCAAAGTTCGTTTCTCAGAAATCGATTGCTCAATAAGTTGTTATCGATAAACAATATGTTTTGTATGTAGTTGAGGCTTATATATGACTTAATAAATATCAAACCATTTATTATTCAGTTAACATGACATATATATCCTTGTCAATCAGGATCAATCGAGCAGTATGCACATGAAAGGAATGTATACCAAGTTTCATAACCAATATTAACAAATCAGATGACCAATTAACCAATCAGTTAATATTGATATAAATGTTTCTATAGACTTGCTTTAACTTGAGGTTAATCAATCAATCAATAATTTTGACAGATCCATCAATTTGTACAGAAGACTGTTAATTTTGCAACTAGAAATAGTTACTTGAAAATCTTCGCAATTTCCCAATTCAAATCGTTTCCAAATAAAATGGCACAATATTATGGAAAAATATGAAAATTAGAAATTTTATTTTTGTAATTATATAGAAAGAAATTGGGCATAATGGAAATTAGTCGGAGCGGAGTTTTCTGATTCCTGATTGGGTTTGATTGATTGATTGGAATGCATGATTATGCATTTGTATGCATATGTGTATAGACGTGTTTACTATCAGATATGTGCATACATATATACATATGATAGTATACACACATATACACAAATACATGTGTAGATGTACAATATATATAAAAACTTTGCCCAATGGCGTCATAGAAATAAACCTTTTTGCTTTTACTCTTTTATCAACGAATTTTGAGTAACTAAATTAATTAAAAATTTGTCTGCACCTACTTCTACGTATATTTATGTGTGTGTGAGAGAGAGCAATGAGAAAAAATGAACATGTTGCGCAAGAGGAACTAAGCTTGTTAGCGAGTTGGCAGCGGCCTCACTGCTGCTGCCGCACGCACTTCCCAAATTGAAAGAAAGTGGGCAGCAAGTCATGGGGCGTGGCTGGGTGGCTGGGCCGCTCTCCCTCTCTGCGTGTGTGTGTGTGTGTGAGAGAGTGTGGGCAATTGCTGCAGCCTTATTCCGCATATTATTATACATATTTTATTTCACTTTTTTCTCTTGCAGTTCTTTATTTTCTTTAGCCGCCTTTTCTTTTGCGCATTTGCTGCGTAGTTGTTGAGCTTTCTTCCTTCTTTACTTTCAGGGAGTGTGCTAGTGTGTGTGTGTATGTGCATGTGTATCTGTGTGTGCGTGGGTTTTCTGCACTCATATGTGCTTGTAAAGTTTTTACTTCGTTAGCATAATGAGAAACCGCGTGTTCATATCCACACGCCTACACTCACACTCACACACATTCACACACACCCGCACACACTCACACACGTTCACTTCGATATAAGTAGAAGCAAGTTGATTGTGCCTCTTGTGCAAGTATTTGGCGCCGTTGTATCGCTGTGTGCGTGCGTTGAGGCTCTGGTGCACGAATAGGTGAGGGGCTACGGGGGAGGGGCGTGGCAACACAGCAAATTCTATTTAAATTGTGTACAACATTATTAGAAAGTTTTCCATTGCGCCAACCAACAAATCAACAACAACAGCCAAAGCTTCCAGAAAAAAAGGAAGCAAAAGTCTTACAGCCGCTAATAACTGCCTGCCCGATGCTCGCTCATACGAGGCGCAACGGCGCCTACCATTGCAGCTCTAAGATCAAGCTGTGAGAGTTCCCTAGCTTCGTATACTCGAGTTCTGGCTTTCGCCCTCTCATTCACCCTACGGACATACGATAGGCGGACTGATAGATAGAGAATGAGACGGAGCATTGTAAAGAGCCCAATATAATCTCTACTCAAGAAGTGAAGGTGCTTGGAAATTAATAACTAGGAATATGTATATGTATACAAATATGTATATAGAATAATCTATAGCTAACTGCAAAATCACTTAACTTATCCTGAGAGGCTGTCTCTCTCTCTCTCTCTCTCTCTCTCTCTCTCTCTCTCTCTCTCTCTTTGATATTTCTAGTTTCTATGCACTTGCTAGGCCTCCAGTCGCTGTACGCTCAAGCGCAAGCGGAAGAAGATGCATAATAAGCCAATACTCTCGTCTCTTCCGCTTCATGAACGGGCATAATAAGCAGCAAGCACACAACCAGGCAGAGTGTGTGTGCGTGTGTGTGAGTGGGCAAGAGTTGGGGTAGAGGTAGCAGCAGCTTTTGGGTATTCTTATTTTTCTTTTTGTTTTTTTTTTTTCGGGGGTTTGGTACAAACGCGTGCAAAAAGTTGCAAAGAACGCGCCAACATAAGCAAAAAGAGAGAATATGTTGGAAAAAGTCGAGGAACAAAATTTTTAATTTGCCTCGCGGTAACACATACACACACATACACACACGCACGCACGCACGCTTAGCTGTCTTGACAACAAGGAAGCAGCCAGCTCCGCCACAGCTCAGTCCAAAAGAACCAGTTCGTGCGCTCCTGCCCCAGCCTACCGAATTGTGCTGGAAAAGCCGCGAAATTGTTTTTTCAAATGTCACAGCTCCATTTTATATTTTGTTGGCCCTGTCGTCAAGTGCGTGTGTGTGTGAGTATATATATCCATTGGTGTTTCAATGTTCAATGGAACGCTTTATTTAATTGCAGAGTGTGAAGCTCATGAACAAAAACAACGATTCGATTTTCAGAGGCGACAAATTCTATTCCGCTCTAGATGATTAAGTGTTCAACTATGTCATGTTTAGACTCGAAAATGATCATGCAAAGTAATTCATAAAATTCAACTGGTTCATTTGTTAATCAACCCAATTTCAATTGGCCTATATATCTAGAACTAGATCTAGATGAAACGTGTTCACGCAACTTGAGCTAGTTCCACACGCGTTCGTTTATTTAGAATTCAAACAATTCGACAGTCGGAACTAGTTCAGCAAATTGAACTAGGATTATGCGCCAAGACACTAAAATTACTTACTTTTATTGTCTTTCCTCGCCGAAGGACACCGCTGCGTATACGTAATAAATTGTTAGTTGAGCTGCCAAAAACGAAGTCGGCTGACTTTTGTCGATTGACAGTTTCTTGGATGGGCTATACATATGTACATAAATATATATATGCATATACATTAATGAACACACACACACATGCACACATACATTTATTCACAAAGAGCTGGGCTGGCAAAAGTTTTCTTATTCTTTTTCTGCTCGAACTGCTCGAAGTGCTTGGCTGCCTCCGTCAAAGGACACAGAACTTGCTTGCCAGCCGACTCACACCCTCGCTTCTACCCCTACCTCTACCCCTGCCCCTACCACACACACATACAAAAGGGGAGGAGGCGGTTTGGGTAGGGGCTGCGGTCGGTTGGTTGTTCCGGAGTTTGGGGCCAAGGGCAGCGCCAAAGAATTAAAACCGCAAATGTTGCTCTGCACATTATGCAAAATTAGTAGCAATACCTACGCATGTGTATGTGTGTGTGCGTGTGAGTGTGTAGGAGTGTGGGTATGTGTGTGTGCTGTGGGTAAGCGTGCACACAAAAAGAATTTTTAACAAACTTTTCACATGCTTGTTTTGCTCTACTCCTTACCGAAAGATATGGTAGTCCTGTTCTCAGACACCGACTCAGACTGAGCCTCAGACCAGACTGAGACACAAAGCCGTGTTCCAGGGTGTAGGGTATCTATAGTGTGGTTACGCAAAAAAGTTAGAGAGATAGGGCATGAAAAGAACTTGAGGCGTTGCTGCCAGATGGGGAAGGCATGGAAGGATGGGTTAAGGCAGCGGCCGGGCGCACTTCTTAAGCATATTTCATTACATGTTCGTCGAGTTGCGAAGCCGTCGAGGAGGGCGAGGTGAAGATGACGAAGATGACGGCGAAGATGAAGATGGAGACGAAGACCACGATGATGATGGCGGCATTTGAGTAGCAAGAGCGAAGACGGCTTCAGTGTCGAATCTCAAGAAAGATCGCAACCAGCAGCCACCAGCATTCCATACAAAGTAAGCAAGAATTTCCTAGTCGGGTGTGCATGACTGCTAGATACCCTGGCCGCGGTTCAGCTATGAGATCTGACTGAAATACGACAATCGAATGTCTTTAAAACAGTTAAGACTAAGAGTCTACTCTGCGAAATGATGTGCTTAGGGCGAAGAGGAGAGACAATCTGTGCAATTGTCGTGATCGATGCATTGACAGAGGGAGGGGGACATGGCTGGATGGACTTCATTTGGAACCATCTCTTGCAAGCTAACATGCCTCCTTTTTGGCTTTCTCGCCGGGTACAGGGCATAAAACAGAGCCGCAGCAGTGAATCTCCTTGGATACATTAATCGCATCGTAAATATGCTGCCATTTCCAACTCTCCGACTCTGGCAGCCAGCTAATTTAACCCTGAACCTTCTCAAGGCATACACACACACACACACACACACACACACACTCATTTGGCTGTTCCTTTGGGAACGCGTCGTATTTTGCTTCTTTTGGCTAGAAAAAAAAGTTGTTTTTTTTTTTTTTGTGAAAAATTAAAAGCGCAAATGCTTCTACGCCCCGTTCGCCCTTTGTCCCCTAGGCTAAAAATTTTAAGCGAAATACCCCGTTTCCCATGTGCCTCGGCTGCTTTTCTACTCATGATTATTTTGAAATTAATTTGAAAGCCCTTTTGCTGTGGTAGCCGCATTTTTCGAAACACAAAAATGTCTTAAACTTCATTACTCATCTTCTCAAGTGTGCGTACCCGTGTGTGTGTGTGTGTGTGTTTGTGGGTGTGTGGAATATGGCAGCTACTTGACTATGTCACGCGCGTATTTAAATGTTTTTCCAGCTTATCTAACGAAGCTGTTTACCAACTTTCGCACTTGGCCCCTTTGTGCTTAAGCAAAATCCCCTGAAACAGCTTCAGTCAACGACTGAAGACTTCTATTAATATATTTCTGTACGAATCTTAACTTTAGTGTGGGCGTAGTTCCTGCTCAGCGGAAAATTTGTCCATTAAAGTCAAGCTATAAGCTTAGCCCACCGTTAATCTAATAAGCATCTCAGGTGCAGTCGTACCTCACCTCCAAGTCTTGATTATCCATGTCATAGACATCATTATATTATTAGATACCATCCTAATTGAAGATGACTTTTGGAATAGGGAATTTAGGCTTATTCCAAACATGTATCTCAGACATATATATTCTAGCATTCATTGGCTCTGCTCCACACGAGAGGAACTAATGAGATATTAAGTATACGATCTGTAGCCCAACTAATGCATGACGAAATTTAAGTTCCGAAAATAGTTCTATCATGTAATGTTAGTGCGCTATGTAGAGTACGAAGTCTTAAAACCCAATTCAAATCAATATGAAATTGTTCACGAAGATTAATTCGTTCAAAGTCAGGAAAAATATCGATAATTTTAGTTACTAGTTCCGCAAGAATATGAGCTCATAGCTGGTTCATATTGGTGAGTCTATGGTTAGTTTCATATTAGTCCAGGTACCAATGGATCCACATCTGGATACATAGACAGAGGGCTATTAATAAGGAGCTGAATTGCTCATTAGAACGAATCGATCAATTAAGCTAAATTGATCGCTTATGAGCCTAATCAAAACGAACCAGCTCAGTAGCTTGATTTGAGCTGCTTTTGAGCTTGAAACGAACCTCGGATTACACCATTGCATCTCTATTCCATATTCTATATTTTATAACATAAGTTTATGTTTAGTTCTTGTTTCATTGGCCGTGACTCTTTATGGATTATGTGTAGATAATATTCAGATTCTTTGAATTTTAGCTCAATAAGATCCTTGGATTGGATTACATTTAGAAATAAATATCGAAATCGTGAGTTTTCATATCGAATATGCCCATATGTTTTCAGTTTTTCTCTCATACAGGGAGAACCTGTTCATTTTTAGAGTTGATAATGCTTCGTATTGCATCGGGTCTGTCTACCTAGCCTTTGCATGTTTTTCGCTCGCCCAATGCGAGTCGAGAGAATTTCTAAGCGCCCTTTCCTTCCACTTGTAGCGAGCGTATGCAAATATTTTCAGCCCCCGTACAGTTGGCCTATCACGAAAACTAAATACACCCACATACACACACCGACACGCACACCCGCCCACACACACACGCACGCATGTGTAACCACATATACTAAAAAGAAAAACCCGTTGACTCGTGGGCTTTGCACTATTCGGCACCGACGACTCCGACGACACGCATTTAGGTCAGAACAGAAACTCTAGTGCGACTAAACATGTGCAATGCTCCCATTGGCTGTTGGCTCAAAGCAAGCTAAATCGCACACACACACACGCGCGCACACAGACACAGAGCTGGGCGGGGTGGGGCGGTGGGGGGACGCATCGTGCCCGGCCAGAAGCCAATCACACTATCGCAAATAATTTAAACAAATCTAGGACAACGGCTGCCTCACTCGCCCGCACCTCGTTGCGCACCCAAAGCTACAAGTAGAGGAGGACCTATGCCTGCACAAATACACATGCACGCACACATACACGTACACGCACACGCACACGCACACGCACATACACACAAGCAGAGCCGAAGCGAATGGCAAGCGAGTGAGCGAGCACGCGAACAGCTGCAGCCGAAGCGACTGCGAGCCGATTTGTTTGGCTCCCTACCCAGACATACAGACATATATGAAAGGAGCCCAGTGCCGATCCGAAAATACGACCACACAAACCCACACGCACACACACACACACACGCACACATGTGTATGTGTGTGTATGTGTAGGCAACAACTATGTCCGTGTCCGTGTGTGAATAGAGCGAATAGAATTGATGAAGGCGCATGCGAGAGTGAGTGCGAGCGAGTCAGCATAAACGATTTGCTAACCGAAGCTCAACGAAACTTTCAACCTTTGGACACACCACCGCCCGCTCACACAAGCGCCCCTCGCCGCGCCGCCCCGCCTCGCCCCGCTGCGCCAGCTCTGATTAGAGCCGCAAAACTTAGCCGACGTGGGCCGAGTGCGCTTTGACGAGCTTCTGCCAACGAAATATGTTTGAAATGCAACGATTTTGTAGGGCTTTCTAAGTTCGCATTGCCAGTGCCGATTGGTGCACGACCAACTCAGAGACTCACACACACACACATAGAGAGAGAGCGCGCAAAAGAGAGTGTGGGTGAGAGGCATAGCGTGGGCAGCTGTAAGCTAGTTCGACAGACGGCAGACTTGCATTTCTCAACCACACACACAGACACACACACAGCTACGCACATGCAGTCAGCGAATGGAATAGACAGACAAATGCTTCTAAGTCCACATTCGCAGCGCCGATTGGTGAACGAGCGCCGAGAGAGCGAGAGAGAGGGAGAGGAGACTGCAGAATATGTACATATATAAGTGTGTGTGTGTGTGTGTGTGTAGCTTTCGTGTGGGCAGCTGTAAACTAGTTCGACAATTTTGCATTTCACGTATGTGTGCATGCACACACAACATGCACACATGCACACACGCACACATGTAGACACATGCTGTCAGCGAATAGGAATAGAGAGCGACATAAATGTGATTGGTTTTTGGCTGCACAGCTTAGACAACAGGTTGAGCCTAGCCTGGCCAATTAGACTGGCCACAAATTGCTTATTCATAGCTGATATTCCGCTAATAATTGGCAAATAGAAATTCTTGAAATAAATATGTATACAATTATTAATATGCAATTTGTATAACTGAAGTGCATATGCTGATATAACAATCCCTCCTTCCTTCCTGCTAATGGATTTACATGTGGATTATAAGTTCGGTTCGGTTCTAGTTTCAGATTAGCATGTTTCTGTTGGTTGTGTTCGACTTGCAGATATTCGTAGTCCTCTAGCTTATAGAACTGCACTTGGGGTCACAACAGCTGGACAGGACGGTGCTGTAGATGGGCGCAGTTTGTTATCCTGCTCAAGGTAGAAAGGCATAACGAATATAATAGTGGCTGTAATACTGTTATACTCGGATCTAGAACATCTGCTCCTTAGCTATAGCCGCGCTGCTTCTTAACACATAGTAAATGATACCACGTATAACACCTTGCATACAGAACTCGTTTAAATTTTAAGCTAGGCCATATTGGATTTATTGTAGAGGTGAAAACTTTAAGATCTGTTGTCTCTAAATCTGCCAGAGATTAGAGACACCTCCAAAGGGACTATTTATAAAGTTCTGACCCTTTGGAGCTCTGCACAGCTGCATTCTACGTTTCCTTTCTTTTATAACGATGACCAATTTCTTATTGGAACTTTCGGGGGCTAATAACGTTTTCTAGACGTGCTAAATTGCCAATACGCAAATCTGGTTTTAGGCGAAGGATCGATATTCGTACTACGCATGGCTTGCATAACGATATATATGCATTTTCACGTGGACGAATCGATAGACAGATGGACATGGTGGGGACTCCTCCAGTCATCATCCCGATCAAGAATATATATGGTTAATGTTGTATTCTACGTCTCCTCCGTTAGGTTCTGAGTTCCTAGTTCCAATAGATTGCAGGAGTATAACATGGATATCAATAAATATGATCTTAAGTTCACTAAGGATGCTGCTGTGTAGTATACGAGTCTGCAAGCTAGCATTACATGTGCGCTCGGTCATATCCTTCGTCTTTTTGCTCGGTAAGCACTGGTCCCATCGTCCTTGCATGTCCTATTTCGACTGGCAGAGGAACGGTCGCCTTCTGTATTTTATGTTTGATTACTCTCGGCCTCTTTGATGATGGCTGATGGCTGTTGGCTGATGGCTGATGCATGATGCATGATGGATGTGATATTAGTACTAAAAACCTGAAGCTCTTGTGCTAGAACGAATGGAACACAGTCACACACAGAAACACTCACACATACAGATGCAGACCAGAGGGAAAGAGAAAGGTTACATGGCTGTATGGGTCGTAAAGCTTGTGAATCAGGTTCCCTGTGGCATCCGCTGCTTCTGTTTTCGTAATATGCGTAAAATGTATTTATGATAATGCAAAAAAGAATTACGTTAATGTTAAATGCAAAACTGTTACGACAAAGCAAACAGCCCAGAATAACAACAACAACAACAACAACAACATGAAGAACGAATACGACAAAATGATGACGGCATACAAAATTGCAAACGAGTCGTAGGCCACGCCACGTCCCCGCCCCCTCGCGCCGCCTCGCGTCGCGACGCCGCCTACTCAGCCTTATCATAAAAGCTGATAAATTTTTACCCCGAAAAACAAAACTCGTAAAGGCAAAATGTTTCATTCTATTAAAAATTTTTATTGCAAAATTTGTAATTTACAATTTGCATTTCGTGTGTTTCGCTTCTTCTTTGTACCCTGCAAAATTTTCCAAATGGTGTATATTGGCTATTTGATCTGCGAAACCGTCAAGCTATTTGCATATGCCAGTGCGTCGGATTTCGAGAGCTCGCGGATTAATAACTCGATAGTTGACTGAAAGAAGAAGCTAAGAATACATCTACAAATCTGAGAATATCTTAGTATGTATATGCGTGTGTGTGTGTGAAAAAAAAATACATATATATATATTTACACATATAGTAAGTTAGAAGCAGGCTGGGTATAGGGTAGTCGTGCACCCCCGTCCAAAAGATGCTTATTTGTTGATTTTTTTATGTGGCCTACACTTGAGAGCCACGCCTACGTGGCTTTACTTCTTGTAACGCATATAGGGCAAATGATGGAGCGAGTGGGCGCACGCGAGACAAAGGGCGAGTGAGATAGAAAGAGTAGGGGGAGGGGCGGGAGGAGAGAGAGTTTCTCTGGGTTATTTTACTTGCGACTGTTGCTGCTGTTGTCGTCCTTCTGATGTGAGGAGTAGCTGGCGGGAGGGGCTTTTGTTTTGCCCGACCATTTTATAACCGTTATTCATAATAATAAAAATTGTTATAGAACATAATTTTTGGCAAAAAGCATAAAAATGCAACGCGTTATGGACGAGACAACGACAACAACAACAACAGCAACATTCATCGATGAGCTCGCCATTCGCTGTGAGGCAGCTGTCACATGGATCAATTTCTTTCTAATAAGAAAGGATGTGCACACACACACACAGACATACAGATACATGTATGTACTCACACACACACATACATTCACCTGAATTTTAATAACATGTCATAAAATATTTGTTTGCCTATGGGGTCATAAAAAAGTCATTACACACGGCTCTCACAATAGAGAACGTCTCTTATTTGCAGTGCTCACTGTAGCCACTCGACCACATCCCAGCCTCGCACACCTACCCTACCCCTACCCCTTTGCCTTATCTCTATCGCCAATTGCATCAGCAGCGACTTTGGTCTTTATTATTTTTGTGCTGCTTCCCCAAATGAAATTGCATGAAAATAATAATAATAAATATATTGCTCCAACCGACCGACCGAGCGACCCACAAAGCGAGCAGCCAGCCCATTTCTTCCATTTTTGTTTGGCTGCATCCTTTTACGATTATCCATAAATGGATAAAGTCAATGCTGGCTGTCCTTTAGCACAGACGGCCTACGGGGAGCCATACTTTAGACTAACCAGAATGCCCATTCTCATATGCTCATATACATGTGTATACAGATATATATCATACATGTCGTAATGCACAGATAGCTGATAAAATCCGTCAGCCTTAACAATGAACTTCATACATTATTTTATATTCGGTTCAAATTAGTGCATTCTGAATCATTCCTGGTGAGTTCTAGTTCATTTCAATAAAGTGGTTCAACAAGCTGTTCGGAAAGGGTGAACTGAAATGAATTGAAGAAAACTGGTAAGCCGATTGGCTACTTTTCTATTTTCAATTTTTGATGAACTAGTTCAATGAACCGTTAGGCAAAATTGGGAACTATTTTCCAATTCTGACTCTCATTTCTACTTCTCTATTTTCAATTTTTGATGAACTAGTTCAATGAACCGTTAAGCAAAATTGAGAACTATTTTTCAATTCTCACTCTCATTTCTACTTTTCTATTTTCAATTTTTGATGAACTAGTTCAATGAACCGTTAAGCAAAATTGAGAACTATTTTCCAATTCTGACTCTCATTCCATTATTAGAGCTCAGTTTATTTTGAAATTCGCGTTCAACTAGCTCAGAATGTTGTCTCAGAGAACTAGTTCATTAAGCCAAAAGCTACATCCTGCCTGATCAGATGTCAGAGATCACTTATGTCTCTCTCTCTCTCTCCCTCAATCTGTAGATCTACAACAGCTAAAGCTATCCTAGATTTAGTGTAATCTGTTTATTCTCTCACATTTCCTAAGTTTGATTTAGGCATAATTTTGAATAGGATACCTCTATAGAATGCCTCCCTAGGATGCCCCCCTCCTAGGTATCTCTCCTCCTCCTCCGCAGCGCATCTGGTATTCCTGCACACCCGCTCAGAGTCATATTATTTGCTATATAATTCATGCTCGTTTTTTATTTGATATGAACTAGAGGAAATTTTTGGTCACATTTGGGGACGCGCTTATCGCGCATACGCCAAGTGGAACGCGTGGGAGGGAGGGGCATAGTCCTAAACCCCAACCAACGCCCAACCCCCAGCCCCAGCTCCCAGCCACTTACCCACTTAGCGGGTCTGCGGCAACTAACGGGAATAAGAAGAACAAGAAGAAGCAGCCGAGGCCTAGGCCCAGGCCCAAAAATCTTTGGCAATAAAATTCCTTTAAACAATCATAAAAATTGCACGAATATTAAAAATTGTGTTTGTTCAAAAAAAAAGAGAAGAAGAAGAAGAAGAAAGAAGCAGGCGCATAAGGTTTGGCTTGGGTGGCTCGGGTGCTTAGGGGGGTAGGGGGGGGGATGGTTTTTTGGTGGGGCGCGAAGGAATTTCGCTCATATGCGCTTTAAAACGTCGTAGATGTCGCTACTTGAGCCTCGCTTGTTGTTGCCCATAAAAATGTATGGATATTTGAATAGAATTTGCAATAAAAAATGCCGTTAAAAGGCACAGCTCCAAGCTAAACGTGCGTGTGTGTGCGTGGAAGGGGGCGCGGGTGGGTGGGTGTGCGTGGCTGCATGGCAATAACAACTTGTGCGTTATGAAAAACTAATTTCTCTAAACATATGCGCAACGAGGTTTTTGCGCTGCGTGCTGGGGGTTGGCTTCTGCTTGTTTTATGACAGCAGCACCCTCCCGCTCGCGTGGGGAACAAGTGTGCTCTAGTCCACGGAGTGCACGACGGGCAGTTACCCTGATAAAACGGCTCAAGATGTGGAATAAATTTGACAATGCAAGGAGTGTGAAGCCCATAGATCATAGAACATTCTCCGTATAAAGGAGATAGAGAGAGACAAAGACTTCCGTGTCTGGATCGTGTCAGCTTATCAGTCTGATCAGCAATATATACATTGTCCTATCTAGCCTTAGCTTATTTAAATAATTCAATAATGTAGGGTATACAAAAGGGACAGACACACGCACACACACACACACACACACACATACACACCCCAACTGCGCGACAGCGTCGAGTATTGCTCATCGGGATCTTGAGACTGAGGCTGAGAGGCTTTGACTTGAAATTGCAAATTTACGAGTATTTATATTGATGTCATTTGACTTTGATTTTAATGCGCGCTCAAAATGCGTGCAGAGATTTTTAATACATCTTATAATATAAGCGCTGTTGTTGTTGCTGTTGTTGTTGTTGCTGCTGTTGTTGTTGGTGTCCCTCTCATTGTGAATCGTGTTTATCGCCATAAATGTTATTGCAATATATGTGTTGATACACACACACACACACATACATACATCCACTATGTATGTTCTTCGGCCGTTCCGCTGATTGCGTTTTGCTCTTGCCTTGTCCAAGGACAACGCCTACTCAGCAAATCGCATGGACTGCAATGTGTTCTGTGTGCTGTGCAGAGCCTCTAGTGCTCCATCTCCTCCACCTTTGCCTATTGATTAAAACAATTGCCTTTGTTTTGCAGCCATACTTGAGCTGAAAGTTTCTCAGGTATGCTCAACTAGCAGATACCCGTGCCACAATGCTGCTGCAATCCTGCTCTTTTCTCTCCTTCCAATTCGTATAGGATTTCCTTAACCTATAGCTTTAGTAACTACAAAATCCCTTAAACTTGCTATATATGCTAGAGCAACTGCAGTAAATGTCGATTTTAGGAAGCTATCGATGATCGTTGAGGGATCGATGAGTTGAATATGTGTAGATTAGTATAGATTACTCGAACTAGCCAGTGGCCGGAAGGACGACTTAACTCTCTTTGAGATAGATTTACCTCATTGGGTTTTCGATTATAACAAGACAAACATTCTAATATACCTATGCGCATACTTATAAGTATTTGTTTATCAAGTTTTATTGGTATATTGGTTAAAATTCGCTCAGGGTTTCTGTCAGTCGATTTATATTCTCTAAAAATTGCATTTTCATTGCATTGCAAAAGCCAATATACTCGCTTGACATGATGTGAATGAGCATAACAAAAGCTTTTTGTTTTTCCTTTTTTTGCATTGTCGATAAAAGTTCTGTTCAGGTGTTTCGGTTTGGCTTAGAAGTCATAATTGTTGGGCAGCCTAACAGGCCCAGCATCAGCCCCAGCCCCACCCCTAGGCGGCGCACCTACCCCTGCCACGCCCAACGCCTTCTATGGACTTTGCTTTATTATTGCATTTGTGTTGCTCTTTTTGCGGTTGTTGTTGTTGGCTTTTGCATAGTTGCGGCGTTTGAGAACGGAAAATGGAAAGGAAAGGAAAGGAAAGGCGAGTTCAGTTTATGTTTGCTCTGTTGTTGTTGGTGCTGTTGTGGGTTGCTTGGTTGGTTGTTGTTGCTGCTGCTGGCACTTCGCAGTCAAAGCATTGCAATAATTTGCACACAAAAGCGTTGGTCGAGTGCTTCAAACGCAAAAAAAGTACTACAAACATCGAGTAGAAAATCAAGCGTAAAGCGAAACGCCAACATTATCTGAATTGATTGACTGTGTGATGCTGGGGGAGGGGGAGAGGGTGTGCCGTTCAGCGGAGGGTGCCATGGAGAATCGTCGGTTACATCGATTGATTCGTCGTTGCATAGCAAATAATCAGCTAGGCTTCTGCCCAAACTCGCTGCGGATAGATAAATGCTTAAACTTAAGAGCGACTGACACGCCCCCACCCTCCCTTGATATGTGCATGAATGTGTGTGCAATTTTTGTAATAAAGCACAATTTATGTGGCCTATACATCTACATGTACAATAAGAGCGACTGGAAAGGGTCAGACAGACAGGCAAATCAATAGGCAACTGCAAAAATATGCCCGAAAAAAAGGAGGAAGACGAAGGGGAGGGGGAGAGGGTGTGCGAGAGGGAGGGGTAGGGTGTGGGCTCAGCACAGACTGGCCGCGTGTGAAGCTGGCGATTATGCCAAGCGCTTGACAACAAAAGAGTCTGCGTGGGGAGTGGGGGGTGGGGGCCAGAGAGTCAGAGGCAGCTGCGACCCACATTCGCACACACAATAAAAGGACACTCGCACGCGATGGGCGTGGCAATGGCAGGGGGCCCATACATACATATAATATATACATTTGGTGCAATTTTTTTTCATGCGTGCAAAAAGTATTGCCCAAAGGATGCAGGCTGCCCACGCCCGCCCATCCGCCCATCCGCCTCACCACCCACCCGCCCGCCACACACTCGCCTGCTAGCTGCAAGCTGATGCATCAGCATAATACAAGCCTACGCAAACATTTTATTTGCATTAAGCGCAGCAGCAGAGCAGCAAAAAAAAAAAAAAAAAAATTAAAAAATCCAAAACAACCAAAAACAAAGAAGAAAAAATGTAAAAAAAGCAAATATTCTATAGCTAAAATACATATATAAGCAGCATACGCACAACACAGCTCTCTGTATGTGTGTGCTGCACATGCATCAAAGCCGCCGCACACACACACACACATGCAACTGTAGCCAATAAAAATGCAGCGGCAAAAATTGCGTGCAACAGGAAAAGCAAAACAAAATAAAAACAAAACAAAACAAAAAAAAAAAAAGAGCCGAAAAAATAAAAAAATAAAAAAAGTCGCCAAAAAAAAAAAATGAGGCAAAAAAAAAACAAACAAACAAAAAACACAAAAAATATTGGCATCGCTGTGGCAGTGGCCTGGGTGCGAGTGAAATAACAGCAGAGCTTGATTGCTGTCCACTTGCTACCGACGACTGCGCTGCCAGCGAGCTGCAGCAGAGGTGGCGGCAGCAGCAGCTGCAGAGGCAGAGGCAGAGGCAGAGACAGCGGCAGAAGCAGCGACAGCAGCGGCAATTGCAATTGCAGTGGGCAGTTACACATGGCCCTGAATAAAAACAGAAAAAAGCTGCGAAAAAATCGGAAAAAAACTCCGCCTAGAACAAAATATATAAAAATTGTCCAAAAAAGAGGAAAAAAGAAAAAAGTGTAAAAAATTGAATATAATAAAAAGGCGCCTCCTAAATTCGCTGGCCTGCAACAGAGCGAGACAGCAATAGCGAACGAAAAGTGCACATGGAAATGACTGTTGTTGCTGCTGTTGTTGCCGCTGTTGCTGCAGCTGCAGTTGCAGCTGACTTTTTAGTTGTTTTGCCAGCCAATGCATTTGCCAGGTGCGCAGCGTATTGGGCCCAGCCACACGGAGCGTATACGTAATGCCGGCTCATGCTCAAGCAGATAGCATAGAGTTTGTAATTTTGGAGCTCACACGCAGTAGAGAATGTAGTAAATGGAAATGAACAATACTCGCTTCGGTTCACATTGCGAATGTGTAAACAAAAGCCACATCAAACTCCAGCCCAGACATAGTCATGCCAATTCATTCTTTCAGAGCTCCCGAGCAACCAGCTTACACAGCCAAACTCAAATTAAAACTTCCTATAGCAGCTATACGAGCTCTGAAAATTGCCATCTATAGCTAATCTTTGCTGAAACATGTTCTCCACTAAATAGTTTTCAACTTAGGCGGCTGGCACCGCTCGCCCGCAAAAATATTGATCTGTCGAATCCAACGTGCGCTTAAAAGTAGGCAACCCTTTTTTATATTTTATAGTTTATCGATTTTCCTATGATCTTCTCAGATCTTCGTTCTTTGCTCTAGCATCTGCTATTATCTATAGATATCAAGATTCCGTCTTCCATCTTCGATATTTTACATTGCTCATGAGGCTGATTCCCTTCATCAACGTGCTCAGCAGTGGCCAAATGCTGAATTGAACCGCGTTGCGCTCACGTCCGCGTGTGGCCAATGCATTTGTCGATGATGCATTTCGCGCTTCGGCCGCCACGTTCGTGCGAGTAAGAGTGAGTGAGAGCGGCAGGCAGAGAGTGAGCGAGAGAGCCACAGCTGCGACGTAGGGTGAGACAGCCAATGCAGCGAGCGATCCATGTGCATGCAGAGTCGAGCATATGCGAATGCATACACCCAACACACACACACATACACACGCACAGAGGGGCAGTGCGCCAAATAGACCAAAATGAAAATAAAATAAAAACGCTCATAAATAAATAAAATTAAGTTGAGAGCGGTAAAAAAGGGAACAAAACAAAAAAAAAAGTGCAAAAAATATAAAAAAAGAGGCAAAAAAATTAATTTTGCATAAGGAAAAAAGGAGGAGAAATGCAGCAGACTCGAATGAAGAGCGTTGCAGTTGCAGTTGCAGTTGCGGCAGTTGCTGCTGCAGCTGCACTTTACATACACACACACGCACACACATACATACGTATGAGTTGCAGTTTGGCAATTTTGCGGCCAAAAAAAGAAATGCGTAAAAATGTAAAAAAAACAACTAAAAAACGTGAAAAAAAACTGCCTGAACATCAGGCAAAATATATTTAAATTTTGTTACTTTTCTTGTTGCCATTGTGTTGTGCACATGTGTCTGTGTGTGTGCGTGTGTGAGGGAGCAGCGCAATGTGAGTTTCAGTTGCTCTCGTTCGGACGCATGGTGCAAAATAAAATTGAAAAACTCCGCCCTAAAAAGCGGAGCCGAACAAAAAAAGGAAACAAATTGGAATAAAAAATAAAAATCAACCTAATAAAACTAAAAAAAGTCACGAACATCCTCTGTGTGTATGTGTGTGTGTGCGTGTGTGAATACACTAATTTAAAATGCATTATTTTTGTGTCGGAGGCTGAAGCTGAAAACTCCCAACGCCCAGCACCCAAAGTGATTTCCATTTATGGGCAACAGAAATATTCGATTAAGCCCAAACCAAATACGCCAAAACACAAACACGAATTTAATCCAAAATTAAGTCTGCTTAAGCCGCCCTGACTCAGCATATCATAGCATCGATGCTTTTGGCATCATTAATGCCTAGCTGCCTGGACTGAAGAAATTCCAATTTCAAATGATTTCCCTATGCAAATTAATTGCTTTTACTATATATCGATACTTTAAGAAATCGTAGACTGTTTTGAATTTGACAATTTGACTCTGAAGTAATCATTTTCAGAATCAGCGAAGTTTATCATTCAATGTATCGATACTTTTCGAACTTTATATATAATCATGCCACAAGTGAATTCCCAATTAAGAAACGCTGAAATAGTCAACCACATGGAATATTATCGATACATAGCATTTGTTTCGTTTTAGATTCAGATTCTTATTCTTTATCTTGAGGTTCCTGTTCCTAGTTCAGCTAAAGACTTCAGATACCGCTACAATTGTAACTTGATGTCCTGATGAAAACTAAGACACTTTGACTAGCTCTTAGATCAGGTGAGCAGCATTGTCACTGTATCGATACCTGATTGTTCTGTTCTCTTTGAGTTCAACATTTGACAAATTCGTTTTTTTAGATTTGTTATCCATATTCCGATTATGTAGTGTTCCTATTTCTAGTATATTTAGCTTCATTTTCAATTTGGATTCAATAGGTTCCGGATGCCAGGAGCAGCTGTAGTTCGATCAACATAATTTGAACTGATTTTTGAATTGATTTCAAACATAGACAAGCTCTATTCAATATATCGATACCTTCTGCATGTACATGTTCCATTTATATGTACTGGGCTGCATTGTCATGTTATCGATACTTTGGAAGCCAAGTGAGCCGAAAGTCTTGACTGCTGAGACTATGAAAATTTCTCGGAAGGAAAAAATTGCGGACGAGAGGAGAATTTTTTGTGGGCATGACGAAAGGCAAAACTAAGGCTGTCGAAATGCGTCGATAACTTTTTTATTTCGAAGCTCTAAAAATGAGACATTTCATATTACTTTTATGACAACAGCAACTGCTGCTACTGCTGCTGCTGCTGTCGGTAGAGGCCTCTCTTCAGTGGGTTAAAAACAATTCGGGACAACTGGGTGGCCACCAGGCAATGAAGAAGAATGCAAAGGCAAGTTTGAGGTTAGGTTACAGTTAACGGGTGCCCAGATAAACACACACACACACACGCACAATCACTCACACACACATACATACAGTTAACGGCACTCAACGCATACAAAATTTCAAAATCATCAAAAAGTAGAAAAATACGCATTTCATGCACATTCGCGGCATTTATGAGCCCATCAACGTCGCTCATGGATGAAAGTAACGCGTTTTATGCGTCGTTTGGGTGGCTGCAAATGTATCTTTTTATGTGGCTGCCAATGGTGGTGGCGGTGGTGGTGGTGGTGCTCCAGCTCCTCCTGCTCCATTTCGACCACATGAGAACATGGCGCACACGCCAGCGCCGTAAAAGGAATCGAGCAAAACCATCAAGTTCAAAGTTTGGCAACGTTTATGAGCCGTGCTGCCTGTCGCCTGTAAAAATGAAGAGCGTTCGCCCAGCGAGCTCGACGCTCCTCCACACGGCTATGCGCTGGCCAGAAACCCCTCCCCACTCCCTTGGCCAACGACAGTGTTCACCTGGTCTAGAGGCTGCCATCGAGCATCCCACATCGAGTATTCAACCACTCGACATTTGATGTTGGGCACTGGGCATCGAGTAAGTCCCATTCGACATTGGGTATTACTCATTGAGCATTGGACCTAAGGAATTCCAAATCCGTTATGCTGTGTTGGGCATTCCGATATTTGGCATTCGATATTGTGCTATCCTAAACAGCATAATCGATATTCAAATAATTCGACGTTCTCATTCCAAATTCGACACAATTAAGAATGTTAAGACATCGAAATAGATTTAGACACATTTTTTTACCACCGTGGGCATTCGAAATTCATCGTTCGATCATTCGGCGATCTTCTATTGCAAATTCGCGATTGTTTTCTGCTCCAAATTCCGAATCAATCTCAAATCTTATATTCGACATAAAACATTCGACACTATTCGACATTAAATACTAAGTCAAGGTTCCAAATTTGGCATTGATCAGTGCCCACTTCGAAATTCGTTTCGAAAGTGTAATCCCATTTGATATTCGACTCTGGGCATTGGGCATTGGGTATGCGTTTTCGCGTTTGGGTTTTTGGGTTTAGCGTTTTGCGTTTTGCGGCCCTTTGACGTGGTCGTGGTCGAAACTACCAAGTGCTTTTACGCCCTATTAAAAATATACTTTTTATAAGCCATATAAAAAAGAAAACGAAACGAAAAAACGAAGACGGCGAAGGCGATGGCGGCTCACGACGAGCCGAACTGGCCCATAAGTAAATCGCATAACCAAAAAAGGCAACAACAACAAACAAAATAAAACAAAAAATGTATTTGAAAATGTCTGCGTCGCTTTCTCGAGAGAGACATTTTATGCGCACCTAAGTCATTCCGAACAATTTCGATTAAAAAACTCATCTAAACAATTTATGGCGGAGCGTAAAAATCAAATCAAAATACACGCGCAGCAGCTCCACTGGCAGTTGTAGCATCGCCACCAACAAGAGGACAGTAAAACTGCAACATTCAGCAAAGCAACCCCCATCCACTGCCGAGCTACCCCCGCCACGCCATAAAGCAATTCATGGAGCAACCCTCGCCTCGTTATGGCCCAGCCATTATTCACATTTTACAGTTTACAACTATGCGAAAAACCATCAATTTAGAAGTTAGATGGCCTCAATGACTGCCACAGTTACAGTTACTCTTATTCCAGCTCCCGACTCAAGCTCCCGTTCCTAACTCCAAGTACTTACCGCTCAACTGTACTTTATTGCCCAATGCTACTGCTTGGGCGCAACTGTACTTTCTGTGATTTTGTTATGTTGTTCGCACACATCATCATAGATCGTCAGACTCTTCAGCTCCGAAGTTCCATTTGTAGTCTAGTTCCATTTGCTAGGGGCCTAAAGTCCACGGTCTATGATCTAAGTTCTGAAGTCTAGCTTAGTCTAGTCTGGTTGTACGGCGTATACTTCGATTTCATATATGATCAGCTGCATTTAGATAGAGATAGATATAGAGATAGAGATAGAGATAGAGATAGAGATAGAGATAGAGATAGAGATAGAGATAGAGATAGAGATAGATAGAGCTAGAGATAGAGATAGAGATAGAGATAGAGATAGAGATAGAGATAGAGATAGAGATAGAGATAGAGATAGAGATAGAGATAGAGATAGAGATAGAGATAGAGATAGAGATAGAGATAGAGATAGAGATAGAGATAGAGATAGAGATAGAGATAGAGATAGAGATAGAGATAGAGATAGAGATAGAGATAGAATAGAGATAGAGATAGAGATAGAGATAGAGATAGAGATAGAGATAGAGATAGAGATAGAGATAGAGATAGAGATAGAGATAGAGATAGAATTGAGATTGAGATAGAATTGAGATTGAGATTGAGATAGAATTGAGATTGAGATTGAGATTGATATTGAGATAGAGATAGAGAGTGAAAGAGCATAGTATACCAATCTTTCTAAGCACTACGATAAAATATAAAAGTAGAAGTTGGCAGACAAACGCGGAAGCTGCTAAAGACGACATTGATGTGACGATTAAATGGGTGATGGGAAGTGCTAGGGAGAGGGCAAAGGCGAAGGCAACGGCAACGGCAGCGGCAAAGGCTCAGCCAAAAGAAAGTTAAACCGTGCGGGATATTAAAAAGTGCACGGGTAATGTTTCTTTTATGACTAAAGTGGCAGGCGGCTGAGCCAAGTCTCTAGAAAAGTGGCGAGGGGGAGGGCGAGGCCTGATAGGAGGAACGGGGGCTGTGGGGCGGGGCTCGTCTTCAAATGTCAGCGGCAGGCGCGCATGAGCATGAGCTTGAGCATGAGCTGTCGGTGTTGGTTCAGCGTCATTTCGTTTTTAATTTCCGTAATTCCGTCAGCAGAAAAATTTTTGCAATATAAAAAGTAAATATCGAAATTTATAGACCTGCAGATGTGCGTGGGTGATTCGGGTGGCCGGGGGAGGGGTGCTGGGCATGGTTAGTGTGCTGCGGCCAAAGCGACATTAAAAATGTTAAATAAAAACAAACAAACACAGCTAGAGAGAGCGAGAGCGAGAGAGACAGAGACATGGAGAGCGGGAGAGAGGGAGAGAAGGCGAGGGCGTTCGGCCAACCCCCTTGGCAACTTACACGAGGAATTTAATGACAACACTAAAAAGTTTAAGCGTTATTATTTCTAGGGTAGCTCGACGAGAGCCACCCTCCCCCAACCCCGCACTCCACCCAAAAAATCAGCTCACGGCTAAGAGCTTAGACTACAGAGTTGAAGTTTTTGTGTGGGCGGACGGAGCGAAAAAAGAATACGAGGCTGTAAAATGGCAAATTCATGACCTGCAAGCCCTAAGAAAACACACCCCAAGCCCCCCTATTTATTCAGCTACCCCTAGCTCTGTCTAACGGGCAACTAAAAATGAGCAGCGCGATTGTAACGATTCAGTTATTACCGTTATATTGCCGAAACAACGCGGCATTGCCCAAAAACAAAGTCGCAACGCACACATAACTCAATCTTCGACAGAGAGCAGCAACACCCCCCTTCGGACAGCCCCCACCCCAGCCCTTTTTATTGCTAATGGCAGCAGAGTAAAGCTTGGTCATGGGCTGTTGCTGCTGCTGCTGCTGCTTCTTCTTCTTCTACTGCTGCAGTTTATGCGAGCGCTGTAAAACTTACTTTAGTTTACCCCCTATCAACCCTTCCCCTACCCCCCGGCAGCCGTGGCCTGGCTTAAAAACGAAACAATTTTTACAACTTTGTTGTTTCGCCTGCGGCAACCTTTCAGCCATTTCTAGTTGCCACGCCCCATCTCTACCTAACGCCCAAGTAATTTTTTGGAAAAATCTTTGTATTTAATGGACCATCAAGCGCCGATCTGCCCGTTGTCGCCGTCGCCGTCGCTGTCGCCGCCGAGGCTTCACCTGACTGGCGAATGCATAGTTGAAGCTAAAGTTGGCTTTTTGGACCTTCGGCTCAGCGTTAAATATTGCACTTTTTCTGCATTTTTTCCCGTAAAAATGCGTCGTTTTAATGCTACAATAAAATACAGAAAGTTGGCATGCCGAAGGGCTGGGTAAGTGGCGGTAGGGGCGTGGCAAGAAACAATTAGCGTAAAAAATACGCAGTGCATCAGCTAACAAATATTTGAAGCGAAGCACTACCCCCATCGCCTCTCCCTCTCACTCTCTCTCTCTCGCTCCCGCTCTGGTAATGCACAAGACTTGTAGTGCTGCTGCCTAGCTACAAGCTTCAGGCCCTAACTTCAGGCCGCATCACCTCCCTCCCTTCCACCTTTCCTGCTGCAGCTGGTTGCAAATAGTTGGCTCGCATTTTTTATGCTAAGAGTCGACGAATGCGCATTTTTTGTGCAGCATAGCTTTTGGGGCGCGGGAGAGGGGCGTGGCATTGAGCATATATCATACGATCGACCAAAGGCCACACAATTTGTTTATGAATGAATATTTAATCAAGCCAAAGTTGCAGCCAAAGAGCAGCCAGAGTCGGAGTCGGACAGGAAGACAGCGCTCGGCGTTCATTTACCTGTGACCCCACAAGCCCGCTGCCCACTCCCCCCCTTGGCTGGCTGGGCCAACTAGGAAGCAGAAAATACATATTTGCCGTGCGTGGCAGCATCCACATCTACTATGTATGTATACAAAAAGGGAAGGGCAAAACTACGGATGAGGCGAATTCAAGTTAAAATGCGATAATGCAAACATCAAATTAAAAACGAAAAGCCAATTGGAACATGCAATTGCAACTGCAACTGCACATAGGTATACACAGTTCTGTATGGGTGTGTGAGTGTGTGTGCCTCACTGAGCCTGGCGAGCTAATTGAAAGCCTTTGCGTTTTGCAGCCAAAGACAAATATTGCAAAATGCGCCGCAGCTTTATCCATATTTAAAATCAATTAAGTCAATAAATAATAAGGACATCCTTAATGCAATTAAATATATATATATGTATGCTTTATATATGTATGATATACATATACATATATATATATGTATATATAGATCAGTATGTGGACATATATTAATGCAAGTACTGAGCAAGCAGCTTCCCTATCGAGCATTATCGACTGCTGAGTACTTCCACTCTCGTATACGCATATAAATACCAGATTCCACATCTAAAAATCATAGACCTGTGTTTCAGAAGGTATGGAACTATCTGATTGGTCATGCTCCTGGGAGGAGTGTGCAAAGTATCTCAACAATTAAATGCTGAGAATTGGCAGATGAGAACAGTCAAGAATTGAGCTGCTCTATCTAAGAGAAGTCCTAGCCTTGTATACGTCTAGCATGGAAAGAATCATCACATGAAGATTCAAAGTATGTTTTTATTTGATGCTTAATGCTCTTCGATAACTGCGGCAATTTTGGTAGCATCACGTATTGCTCACAGCACTGCAGTTAATCCTAGCTCAGAGCAGAGCAACTAATATACCCGCCTTTCACTTTGTGAAGGAGTATAGCAATCAAAAAAGGTAGCGAAATGTTTGCAAATGCGATTGCATTGCAAAACCGCTTTTTACCTGCCCAAAAGGTAAGCCCCAAAAGTATGTAGTCGTAGCTCGACACGCTTCGAGGGCTCTTGACTCGTTGACTCGTTCGCCAAAACGGTTTGCAAGCATTCAAAATGCGAAAAAAGGAAGTCAAAGGAAAAAGGAAAACGGCAACAGAATTCAAAATCTGTGAACTGAAAGTGGAAACTGAAATTTGTTGCGCTGGCCGAATTTTATCCCATGTGAAATGCCTCGTATACCCTGCATAAGGAACAGAAAACGAAGAGGTAAAACTATGGAATAGACTGAGCTGATTGACTCTATATAGTGGATATATAGAGGTCAAGACGGGCTGTCAGTTCTTCCGTCCGGACAGACCCGGACTAACTTTTCCGTCTGCCTTGATCTAACTGCAGGTGCGGCTCTGGGCTGATCGCGAGGAACGTGGTATACAGGGTATCTGGTGCGTCTGACGACTGGCGAGCAGCAGCAGTTTATATTTGCTTGGCCAACGGGGCGTATGGCTTGTGCATGCGGCACGTTGCATGCCGCACAGAAAGTCACTCGGCCACAAAATTGGCCACAATGTGCCCGACTGCATTGTCCACTTCAGCTGCAGCTCAACCACAACTCAAAGGCAAAGCCAACAACAGCGACTAAACGGGTGGCTAATTTGAGCTGAAGTGGCACCGGCCCCTCCGCCACCCAGTCCCCAACTTGCCCAGCTCCCTGCTGACTCTGGGGCAGCATGAAGCCAAAGCAAAAGCCAAAGCAAAAGCCACAGCCGAAGTGAGGGCAGAATGCAAATGGACTACAAGCGCATCAGCTGCAAAGTCAATAAGAGTCAACTGCAGATTTCTAACAATAAGCCACAGACACACATCTCACACCTCGCACGCGCGCCCCTGCACATATGCCACAAAATAAGCAACATGTTGCAACTGGAGCAGCAACTCGAATGTGGCACACAAATTTGGCCTGCAAAAGTAAAGGAACAAACGCAAGCAACAAAGATGGAAGCAGTGTCAAAGACAACAACAACAGCAGCGCAGACACACCCACTTACACACACACACAGATATACCCAGTCACACACACACACACACACACTAACATCATTTCATTCATGACGTTGACCTCAAACTGAGCTGCCAGGTCGCGCTTACCCAGCCTCCAGTCTTAACCTTGTCTGTGTGTGCGCGCGTGTGTGTGTGTGTGTATGTGTGTGCGTGCCATTGTTGACTGCTGCATCTCTTTTGCTTTCGTTTTAGAAAGCAGCAGCAGCAGCAGCAACAGAAAGAAACTGCAACGAAGCAAGGACGAATTTTTTGGTAAATTTTTTTTGGTGAATTCATATCTGCGCCTGCTGCCGCCTCTGTTGCTGCTGCTGCCTTTACTTTTGCTCTGTTTTGGGGATCCTGTTGGTGTTCGGTTTGCATCCTTTTATTGTTATTGTTTTGCATACATTTTTCCTTTTGCTGGCGTGCGGCGAGGCTGTGGCGGGTGGCCTGAGTCGACTGCGAGTTCGAGTTGGCGATTCTTTTGCTACCTTTTGCAAAGGGAGGGAGCGCACGCCACATGCCGCATGCCACATGCCTCATGCAAAAAGATGACGTATGCACGTGGTTTGGCCAGCAACAAGAGCAACAACAATAACAGCAACAGCAGAAGCAGCAGCAGCAGAAGCAGCAACTGAAAATAACCAAAAGGAGAGTATTGCCAAAAGGTAACAAAAAGCAAGCCGAAAACAGACGGCAAGGTGGCATGTGGCATGTGGCAAGGTGGCAAGGTGGCAAGCTGTCAGTGGCATGCAAATTGCGGCCATCTCTCAACGACGAAATGTGTGCCATAATATCAATGTCATTCCTCTTTCACTCCTTCTCAGTGTTCATCTTCCTCATCCTCGTTCTCATTTTCTTCTTCTTTGTCGTCGTCTTCTTCTTCTACTTGTTGTCGTTGTTTACCGAGCGCGTTGAATGCTCAATTCGTTTCTTCTAATGCGCTGTAAAAACCAATGTGCCCCAATAAACAGTCATTACAACAGTTAGCTAATGTGATTGTTGCTGTTGTTGTTGTTGTTGCTGCTGCTGTTGCTGCTGTTGCTATGGGCTTGTTGAAGGCAACAACACGTAGATTATATCGAAAGTAAAAGTAATGCCGTCTCAATGTTGCGGATTCGTTGGATTCTTGTTTACTCGGCTCATCGAAGGGCTTAGCCTTTTGCATACACACACACAAGCCCACACACGCACGTACCCACACTTAGGTACACACACACACACACACACGCACACACACACATCACGCTTACGTTGTGTTGCCAAGCGTTGCTCCTAAAATTTGCCTAAAAGCGAAACTGAACCGGATCAAATACGAAATATACGAATTGTGTATAATAAAACACTATATAATAGAATATACGAACATTTTAAAATAATATTAATAGTTCGAGAAATGGTCTAATTCTACAGTATTAAAATAATACTGTAAAGCACCTGAACACCAATAGTGCTCTATTGTCTGAAGTATTCACAAATTCGGAGTCTATATATGTATATACAAATTATCGTATAACATTTACTGTATATGAAATCGTCTCATATAGAAGTCGCGGTATTATAAATATCCATATGTTTCATAAGGAATTTAGGAACACTGCCTTAATATTCATACAACAAGAATTGTCTTATGACATTTGTATGTGTATAGTGTCTAAAATTAGAAATACTTTACTATGTAAGAATATCGTCTGTTGTATTATATACCAATAGTATGTCAATAAATAAAGGGACCGACTGAGAACGAGTGAGACTGAGGGAGAAAGAGAGAGAGACAGAGAGAGAGAGTGAGGCTATGCTGCTTCGCCTAAATGCTCCCTCTCTCACTGTGTGAGTATTGAAATTTGTTTCTAATCTGATGCATCGCACTGTTTGATAACATGCAAAACAGATGCAGGGCTCTGTTGACTGCCTGTCGAAGCTGTCACCAGTTGTTGCTCCTATAGGCCCAAAAGCCGCAACAATAACAACAAAAAAGAACACGAAAGAACAACAAGACCCTCAACAAAGGGCGAGTCGAGCCTCGCGCGCCAACAAATCCCGGTTTTGTAAGCCAATTTGCACTTAGGCTTATCTAATGTCATATCATTTGTATAATGTTCGTGTTGGCCCTGATACTTGATACACACTGTACTATTGCCACACACACACACACACACACACACACACACACACGCACGCACTCACACACTTGCTCGCATGCCTCTAGCTCACATGTGTGGCCTTCTTATCCTCCGGGGTTCATTTCTAAGCTCATTTATGTTTATCACAAATGCGTGCCAAAGTGTGTCGTTATTCTTGCGTTTCTTCTGCGTCTTCTACCTCGGCTGCTTCATCTTGAACGGCGCGCGAACAAAAACATTTCAAATATTCAAAAAAAAAAAGCACACACACGCTCACATGTTGCTCAACTAGTCGAAGCATGTGCGTGCCGTAGAAATTCATCTAACGGCTGTAACAGGTAATTGAACTTGGGTTATATGATGGCACGGAATGATGCGCAGCCGAAATGGAATTGAATGAGCCCAAATGTGTGCCAAGCAGCCCCCCTAAGGCCACTCCCCAGGCCGACGCCCACGCCCACTCCCCTCCAGCACACCCGTAAGCTAGCAAATGCGTGCGAACTACATAATGTGGACATAAAAAGGATTTGGCAAACGCGGCAACTGGGCCAACAACCAGTAGCATAGAGGAGGCCGCCTCAGACTCGGGGTGGGGCTGTGCTTGGCGTGGGGCGTGAGGGTGTTGCGTAGTCAATTTCGTGTAACATTTGCCAGCTATATGAAAGTTGCAAATTGTATGCCATAGTTGCACACACACATGCGAGTGTATTGTATTACACATGCGAGAGTAGGAGGACGGGGCGTATGCGTAATGCCAACTGTTGAATAATTCATGGGCAACTGGAGATTTGTGCAGATGCTGCATGCAGATCCGGCAGACATACAAGCAGATCCACATACACATTTGATGCCGATTTGTGGCACACATAACTGTAAATCGCGTTTGAGTATTGCTAACCCCTAGCCCCCAAAGCAAGACACATTTCGAATCGGGTCCAACTGACTATATAGTTGTAGTATAAGTATATAGTATAAGTATAAGTATATGTAAGTATAAGTATAAGTATAAGTATAAGTATAAGTATAAGTATAAGTATAAGTATAAGTATAAGTATAAGTATAAGTATAAGTATAAGTATAAGTATAAGTATAAGTATAAGTATAAGTATAAGTATAAGTATAAGTATAAGTATAAGTATAAGTATAAGTATAAGTAAGTATAAGTATAAGTATAAGTATAAGTATAAGTATAAGTATAAGTATAAGTATAAGTATAAGTATAAGTATAAGTATAAGTATAAGTATAAGTATAAGTATAAGTATAAGTATAAGTATAAGTATAAGTATAAGTATAAGTATAAGTATAAGTATAAGTATAAGTATAAGTATAAGTATAAGTATAAGTATAAGTATAAGTATAAGTATAAGTATAAGTATAAGTATAAGTATAAGTATAAGTATAAGTATAAGTATAAGTATAAGTATAAGTATAAGTATAAGTATAAGTATAAGTATAAGTATAAGTATAAGTATAAGTATAAGTATAAGTATAAGTATAAGTATAAGTATAAGTATAAGTATAAGTATAAGTATAAGTATAAGTATAAGTATAAGTATAAGTATAAGTATAAGTATAAGTATAAGTATAAGTATAAGTATAAGTATAAGTATAAGTATAAGTATAAGTATAAGTATAAGTATAAGTATAAGTATAAGTATAAGTATAAGTATAAGTATAAGTATAAGTATAAGTATAAGTATAAGTATAAGTATAAGTATAAGTATAAGTATAAGTATAAGTATAAGTATAAGTATAAGTATAAGTATAAGTATAAGTATAAGTATAAGTATAAGTATAAGTATAAGTATAAGTATAAGTATAAGTATAAGTATAAGTATAAGTATAAGTATAAGTATAAGTATAAGTATAAGTATAAGTATAAGTATAAGTATAAGTATAAGTATAAGTATAAGTATAAGTATAAGTATAAGTATAAGTATAAGTATAAGTATAAGTATAAGTATAAGTATAAGTATAAGTATAAGTATAAGTATAAGTATAAGTATAAGTATAAGTATAAGTATAAGTATAAGTATAAGTATAAGTATAAGTATAAGTATAAGTATAAGTATAAGTATAAGTATAAGTATAAGTATAAGTATAAGTATAAGTATAAGTATAAGTATAAGTATAAGTATAAGTATAAGTATAAGTATAAGTATAAGTATAAGTATAAGTATAAGTATAAGTATAAGTATAAGTATAAGTATAAGTATAAGTATAAGTATAAGTATAAGTATAAGTATAAGTATAAGTATAAGTATAAGTATAAGTATAAGTATAAGTATAAGTATAAGTATAAGTATAAGTATAAGTATAAGTATAAGTATAAGTATAAGTATAAGTATAAGTATAAGTATAAGTATAAGTATAAGTATAAGTATAAGTATAAGTATAAGTATAAGTATAAGTATAAGTATAAGTATAAGTATAAGTATAAGTATAAGTATAAGTATAAGTATAAGTATAAGTATAAGTATAAGTATAAGTATAAGTATAAGTATAAGTATAAGTATAAGTATAAGTACCAATATACCCATTTGCAACACAAGCGAGCATATCAAACACAAATGTGAAAAGAGCTGCCGTGAACCACTCTGAACGACTGTGAATGTCAATGCATATTTGAGCAGATGGTACTCCGGGCACATGTTCCTTCCAATGGTCGCTGCCAGATAAATTGCAGAGAGCATATACTAATCGAGCTTAGCTTTTCATATAATCATTATCTTATCTTATTTCAGCTTGGCGTATTATCATTACTCCTCTCTCTTATGCAACTAGTTTCCTCTCATTCCACTCTCAAATGGCGTATTGAGTGGATTTCCTGTTAATCAGTGAATCGCGTTTTCGTTTACTTCAAGATATTTTGAAAGAGCAAAACTCGTGCCAACTCAACCAGCAGATGTCAATGTGGCGATAAGCCTTCTAGAGAAGAATTAGGTATGTATGCTGATACATATACGTACTTCGTCCTGGGCACTTATAAATAGATACATTTATAGTTCGTAGTGCATGGTTTTCCTTTTTCGTTCTAGCTCTCTCGCTCTCCCTCCCTACCTTACGTAAATTGGAACTGAACTCCAATTAGAACTGATTATAATGGGCTAATGGAATTTCCCTCTTTTGTAAATGTAGAAAAACATTTATGTACTATGGACATATTTTAGTTATATTTTGTACATACATACATATGTCGATTTCTGTTTGTTTTTGTCGCTTGAACTTGTTTTGTTTTATTGTTTCCATTTGTTGACTGCCGCACTTGCAGCGCACTTACTAGCAATTGGCATGGATTTTCTTTTGTCCCACATTCGACCCACACTTACAGCGTCCTGGCTGCGGCTGCGGCTGCGATTCCGGCTGTGACAGTAGCTGTGGGGGCATGCAGCCAACCCAGCTGAGCGTCCGAATTTCGTCACATTTTCGTCTTTTTCTTTTTGTTTGCCTCTGTATACCCTGCAGAAACCGGAAGCTGACTGAAGGAGATATACCAATTTGCTTGCTCTAAAATCACCGGCTTGGCCAATTTAGCAATATCTTTTCGTCCAGTTGAATGCATGGCTCTTGCAAAGATACTACGAATTTCATCCAATTAGTTAAAGGTGGGGGGTAAATTTTGACCAAACCCGAAAGTACATATAAATCTACATTAAAAATTTGGTGACTCTAGCTTAAAACATGTAGGAGATATAAATTTATAACTGTTTTTAATCGATAACAAAATAATGGGATAATTTATCGATATTTAAAGCAAAACTCGATATACCCGTGGTATACACAGACATAGGATATCAAATTTTAAGTCTCTAGCTCTTATATATTCTGAGATCGACGCGTTAAAACATATGAACAGACGGACAGACGGACGGACAGACAGACAGCTCGTCGCCCTGATCAAGAATATATATACTTTGTGGGGTCTGCCACGCCTCCTTCTGCCTGTTACACACATTTAACAAAACCATTATATCCTGGTTTCCCATTTTCAATGGGTTCAGGGTATAAAAATTTAATCAGAATAGCTACGGTATCTGTTAGTCGAACACTCGTGGACTGGATGACGCTGACTTGCTTTCATTGTTGGAGTCGCTCTGCGCGCCTGGTACTGGAGTCTCCACTGCGTGAGCTGCGTGTGTGTGTGAGTTATGGATACGAGTTAAAATGTGGGTTGAGCTCATCCATCCCACTGTGGAGAGGCATGCTTTGGCTTTGGCTTGGTCTTGTTGTTGACAGGCTGCTGCTGCTGTTGCTGGAGCTTCTTTCTTTTGTGGTGCTGCACAGTGCCCACACTCGATGTGCATTGTCAACAGGTGGCGCCACAAACTCCTGGCCGGCACGCGCCGTTTCATGCGAGTTCCCTCGTTGGCTTTCACGCTTCCCTTCTCCCATGGCCAGCCCAGTGTGAAGGACGTTCGGTTTTCTTTCCTTTTGTGTGTTGCAACTTTTTGTGTGTTGACTGCAAAATTTCGGCTTGCTTCTTCTTTTTGCGTGAAGTGCTCCGCCTCCATCCCCTGCCGTTTATCCTTCCCAGCGCACACACACATTTTCCTCATTCCTTTTGGCGACACGCTGCGATTCGCCGGGGTTTTTTCCTGCCGACTCTTACCCTTACGCCCGACTCCTACTTCGCTGTCCAGCTGGAGTGTTTAGCCTGGTGTTTAACTTTTGGAGTAGTAGCCAAGAGTAGACGAGAATAGAAGAGTGATATATATAGGGCGAAGAATGTATAATAATGTTTACAATAATATTTATCATTATAAAGGAATTAATACAATATATGTATATAATCATTTTATTCGATATGAATATATGTAATAGTCTGATTTGTTAATATATCATTTCACATTATGCAACTATATCGTAACCTCGCATCGCTTGGTTTGTGACTTGAGTAATTCTGTTGTTCGATCAAGTTGCTCGCCAAAAGCTTTCGATTCTTCAGCCGTAAAAGCTCAGCCAAAGCAAAAAGCTCAATAGCGCCAGACGCGAGCTCGGTAACATTTCGCTTCTTTCAAGTAGTTGGCGATACCAAAGCAAAAAAGAAGAAAACAATCAAAACTAAAAGAGGGGAGAGGCGGGAGGAGGAGGCTGCCTTCTAAGTGGGCATAAATCAGCTTGTGCTGCCGACGACGACGCCTTTCGCTGTCTTTCGCTCTTAGGGCTCAAACGGAAGGTGCTTAAGAGAGCGACGCCAAAAGCGAAGAGAAAGTGTCTCGAGTGGGCGTATGACTCGCAATTTCTCTTCTTGAAGAAGCTGGGTAGTAGTAGGAAAATGGGAAAATCCAGCGCATAAAAACAACTATAACAACAGTCAGTGGTGCCGAGAGGAGCAGAGGTGTGCAGCGCAGGGGCAACCGAGGGGTGCAGCCACCCTAAAAAAAATTAAAGAACCGAACCGAAAGGGCAATACAAAAATAGGAAAGAAAAGAAAACGCGACGCAATCCTCTCTCTCTCTCTCTCTCTCTCTCTATGTGTATGTGTGTGTGTGTGTGCGGGTGGCATATCCTCATGTGGGTAGACAAAACTTTCGCTTTCGCTGAGTCGCCTTCGCTTTTTTGCCGACTTCTTCTTTTGCTCTAGCGTGCTAGCGTCGACGTCGGCGTCGACGTCAGCGGCAATGGTAACGCCAGCGCCAGCGTCAACGTCAATGTCGACGCCAGCACGCAGTCAACGCCAATTTTCTTTTGCTCAGCAAAAGCAAAAGAAAAGAACGGAAAAAAGAAGAAAAATGGCATGTGGAAATTGTGGCAACCGATAAATTTCTATGAGAACATTTTCGAGGATGCGAACGGCGCACGGCGCACGGCTACACGGCTACACGGTTACAGTTACACAGTTGCTACGGCACAGGTGGACAGACAAGTAGTAGGTATACATACATATACACTATATACATACAGATACATATATGTATGTAGGTGCATATATTTATTTGTGCAAATGGGCAGCCAACACGACCTTGAGCCAACATTTGTCTTTGGCTGGCTCTCCTAATTGGGCTCGACTGGATAAGCTCAAATGCCTACACAGCCACCAAAGGAAGAACCACCTGTAAGCTGCGTAGCCCAGCGGCTAGGGCTTTTTCTTGATTAAAGAACTTCGCCTATGTTTCTATGCCACGCATGTGTGTATGCATTTGTATCTGTATGTTTGTATGAGCGTGTGTGTGTGCGTGTGTGTGTGGGCAGCTGTCCAGTCGCTAGCAAAGGATTTTCATATGCTTAGCTTTCTCTTTTGGCTTTCGCCGTGTTACGTGTCACTCGGCTGCTGTTTGCTCGCCATGCTCTTAAAACTTTCTTCAACAGGTTGCAAGTTAGCCAAGTCTCTCTGTGGCTGTGTGCGTGCGACCCTCTCAGCTGTTGGAAATGGAGCTCGTATATATGCTTGACCTTGGAGCAAGAGCTAAGCGCTGCCATGACAGCAGTCGGCTAGCATGCGGTCAAACCCCAACCAAACCACCCCACGCCACTCGTCGCCTGTTGCACACGCCACTAATCCTGACAACCACGCACACATTCATACTCCCGCACCCACCCACACACGCACACACACAGTCGAGTGTGCTGCCTTGTCTACTGGCCCTCAAATAAAGATATAGATAGATAGCTCAACAGCTGGACAGCTGGTTAGCTGGACAGTTGGGCAGTTTGTGCTGCTTGTGTTGCTGGTGCTTGAGCATCAGCTTAAAGGCGATTCGAAAAGGTTTCTAGATAAGGCTCGCATGTGTGTTTGGCGATCAGGTAACACGTTGACTGGCGGCTATTATATCGCAATTGCAATTTGATGACTTAATCGTGGCAGCTCAATAGGC
The DNA here is from genome assembly GCF_054131065.1 of Drosophila arizonae. Taxonomy (NCBI): domain Eukaryota; kingdom Metazoa; phylum Arthropoda; class Insecta; order Diptera; family Drosophilidae; genus Drosophila; species Drosophila arizonae. The sequence continues at coordinate 510,754 of NC_142927.1, read as the reverse complement.
TTCTGCACCGATTCAGTAGACCGTTAACCCCTCATGCGCTCTGTCTCTCTCGCTCGCTCACTCTGTGCCCTCGCGTTCTCTATCTGCAAATTACTATACTACGAAACCAGTTTGCTCTCAATTCTCGGCGTGCAGTTTTTGCATTACCTATGCAAGAGCTTGTCCCAAAAAAAAAGAAGCCAAAACAATAATGAAGATTTGAAGAGCTGAGCCTGCATGCAGGCCAACCGATGCAGAAACTGGGCACGATAACGAAACCGAAACTGGGCACATAAAACTACAACAAAATTGAATACAACAGCGTCCAGTGGCAGTAGAAAAAAAACACGGCTAGGGGACAGCAGTGGGGGGAGCGGGGGTAGAGCGAAGCAAACATGAGATCCGAGTATTAAATTGCAACGACCTATATAGAAAGCGCAGAGAAAGAGAGCCGGCGAGAGAGAGAGAGAGCATCAGTCCTTATCCTTGTACTACTTTTTTCTTTCCAAACTTAAGACAGAGAGAGAGAGAGAGAGAGCGCGAGAGTGAGGCGGGGGGAGAGCAGCTCTTCGAGATTTAAAATTGAACGAAAAGTGTGTTGTGAGCTCAAACTCAGCTAACGCACAATGTGCATTAAGCATGTTCTCCGCCGTATGCTCTTCAGCTCTGCTATTGATGTGGACGATGCTCGATGCTCTATAGCTCTCCTCTTTCCGCTCTCCGCTCTCTACTCGCATAACGTGACCTGGCGCACCAAAAATGTTTCGACTTTTTTTGGCAGTGGCAAACGCAAAGCGACGCGGAACTAAAGAAACTAGTTTCCAAAATAAGAGGATCTCGTGGAGCGGCGTCTTGAGGAGCGCGACTTACGGAAAGTGTCTTCGGCAGCTTCCTCGCCCTTGGCCCTAGAGCCAGTTACAGCCCGGCCAACTGGTTATTTGAGTGTGCCTGTCTGGGCATTTGATTGAAGTTTTTAGCACAATTTCACTTGGCCGGCTCGAACTCGGGCCAACTGCGGAGCTGGCCCAAAGCGACGCGCTTAATTAGGGGAATAAGCCCATGCTGCGGAATGAAAGAGCTTGCACTCAGCTGCCCAGCTTGGCAGCCAGGCATCTGCTGCTGCCCCTCTAATGGGCTGCTATTAACGATTTGAACGATCTACCAACTGTACAGAAAGTTCCCCAGTAAATTCAATAAAAGATCAGTGTTAGTTACTTGGTCTTGGTCAATGTAGTATTGAAAGAATTCTTGTTCGACATGACAAGGCAGATTCTATATATCTTTAGCTATTCGGATTCATTTACTTCGATCAAGGCTTCGTACAGTTTGATCATGGTTGACCTTTGTCGTTCACCCTGGCCCATTGACTATGGCAGGCGTGGTAAGGCTCTGAAAGCTCCTAAGTGTTACAGCAGAAGCATCAATTCAATGTTATTAATATAGTGCTTAGACCATTTCAAATATTTTCTGCTCTTCTTACATTTACACAACTTTATTAAAGCATTTCCCAAAACGTTTCGAGCTTTAGAGCTGGTCGACTGGTGTTTGGGTTTTGGCCTCTTGCGTGTTTTTTTGGGGTTTTCGGTTCAGCTTTTTTGGGTTTGTTAGCACCCTTAAGTGTTTATCATGTAAAACACCAAAGAAACATGTCAAACATGCCAAATATGTATGACCCACAAATTATGCGACACACACACGAGAGACGGAGAAAAGGAGAAAAGGAGGAAAGGAGAGAGAAAGAGATAGAGAGAGTTGCTGTTTACGCCTTGGGTCTTATACATACGAGAATGCTGTAGAAAATCAGGGATTACCACTACGAGTAAAGAGAGAGAAACAGAGAATGTGTGTGTGTGTGGGGGGGGGGGGGGGGGGGGGGCAAAGGGACAGCAAGAGGCTGGGATGTCCTTGATTTTTTGTGGGTAGTCGGGTTTTCCTCTCGACTTTCAGCACCCACACTCTCAGCCTAGCACAAATATTTGAGACGCACACGCAACTGTCAATGCAGATTTCCTGCCACTAAAGCTGTGGACGAGTCAGTTTTGCCCGCCTTGCCAGAGTATTAGTGGACATATCCAAAATATCATCATACTCTACAGAACAAAACTGTGTCCAATCTATATTTGATGTGAGTAATCTAAAAAGACAAACAGGAAGAAATCGCAATGTGCTGTCGCCTCACAACATCAACGAGGCATAACATGGCCAGATGGACCAGTCGAACAACCTAAGACAAGGAAGTCATAATTACAAATTACGCACATAATCATCAACAACAACAGGGCACACACACACACACACACACACACACACACACACTCATTTTTATTGCTTTTAGCATGCGGTCTAGCTAGTCCTCAACCGTCCGCCTTCACCCTCAGCTCTCAGCCCTCAGGCTTCCCTCTTCGCTTAGCTGTCTGGCATGGACAAGAAATTTCAGCATGCGCTATGAATTTATTAGAAAATTCAAGAGTGAAATTCTTGGATTTGGCACACGCAACGCCCCAGCACGTCGTCGATTGAGTGACCCACACAAGATGGAGATTTGGGGCTTCGCACTGGGACTCCAGAGGGAGAGAGAGGAGGGAGCGGCTGCTAAGGAGCTGGCTGGCATGGCATGCGTGTTGCGTCAAGCGATTTCACTGCTGGTTAAGCAACTAAACGACGTCTACATCTATGTCTCACAGGTATTATGTAAATTAATTACCAAAGGGCGTCCATGCACACTGGCATAACCCTTTGCATCTCAATTGTTTCTAGCCAGCCTCAGCCGCTGCTCTGCAATCTCAGTTGCTGGCTTCCTTTTAGCTGCTCGCCTCTGGCCTCACAGTGCTCTGTGTGTGTGTGTGTGTGTGAGTGTGGGTATGGGTGTGTGCACAGTGTCCCAGACGGAAATCAAGCCCAAAAATGATTTTTAACACTTTTATGAGACTTTTGTTGCCATTTCCTAGCGGTGGGCGCCACAAGACATTGCCCTAACAACATAACTACCCTCTCTCCTACACCCTCACTCCCTCTTTCTCTCTCTCTGTCTCTCTGTCTCTCTCTCTCTCTCTCTCTCTCTCTCTCTCTCTTATGAGCCTTAGGTTTCAGTCTTGTACCACCCTGGCACAAGGCATAAGGCATTCAACTGTGTTTATTGATATGGTCGTCCGCTCGTGCTTCTGTCCCTTCGCTCCTTGTGTGTGTGTGTGCGTGTGTGTGTTTAGTTTGGTTTTATGGGGTGTCCGGTTGCCCGTTACATGGGCAGGCCGAGGCAGCAGGACATGAGTCGGAAGCCAAGTCAAACGAAGTCGGCTGTCCGCAAATTAGCATGATATGTGCCTCAGCTACAGCCTGTTGCCTGTTGCCTGTTGCCTGTTGCCTATTGCCTAGTTGTGTCCTGTTTACGATTAGGCCCATCAAAGGATTAGGCAGGCAGCACGCCACTGAAAAGGACAAAAAGGGGTTCGGATATTCGACTTAACGAGGGGTGGAACTTTGCGGCAGTGACTCCCGTTTCCGTCGTTGTTGTTGTTGCTGTTGTTGGTATTCTGTTGCCCGAAAGGCCAAAGGTTCAAAAGTTTTGACACGCAATTACTTGAGCACATGTGGGCTAGGCCTATTTTGGGCTTAGGACAACAACAACAACAACAGTAGCAGAAAGGAGCTGTAACAGGATGACTATTCGAGGCGAGTAGAGCGAGGGCCATGGGGCAAGGGTTGTTAATATCATTTTAAGTGATTTTATGATGAATTTGTGCCCTAAAATTTCAACTCATTTGCGCGCACACACACACACACACACACACGTAGACATATACGCACGCACATCATCAAGAACAACATCATCATTAAGTAGAGCTCTCCGCCTACTTTTTGTGGGTTTTAGGTTAAAAGTTTTTAGTGTGAAAATTTCACAGTAATTTTATAGGCGCACTTAAGCGGTTTGTCTTCAACCAACCCCCCACTCCAGCCCACCAGCCCACCTCACTCCAGCCCAACCACAACCCCTGTGCGTGTGTGCATATGTGAACGTGTTGATTTTGTGGCATTTGAGCGTTTCTGAACTTTGAACTTGTGTCTTTTGGGTAGTTTTTATTAAGGTTTGTTTCTGCCTGATTATGGCCCATCATAGAATGTGCGTGTGCGAGTGTGTGTGTATGTGTGTGCGGGACTGTGATTGAGTGTGCGTGTGTGTACATGTGTTTATTAGCATGCGACAAATCGTTTAACTCCTTAAGTGTATGTTATTTAGATTGTCGACATGCAAAATTTGATGACTTTCTAATTGACTCTGGGACTGAGAGTGTGAGTGTGAGTGTGAGTGTGCGTGTGAGTGTGCGTGTGAGTGTGTGTTTGTGTGAGGATGTGTGGGTGAGTTAAATGAACATTTAAGGCATGAATAGTTAACCTCCATACATATATACGTATGCATATGTATGTGCATGCGTATATGCGTATCTCATACTTGAAGGTTTACGACTGCCTTGCGAGCGCCTGAAAAAGTTGCATAGTTACTAAAAGAGGTTCACCTTGAGCTTTGTTTGACTTTTGCAACACAGCAAGCGACTGTGTGTGTGTGTGCGTGTGTGCGTGTTTGTGTCTTATCTTAGTCACTTCAGTCTCTTATATACATATCCGCTTATACATATATATATACATATATATATATGTGTATATATATATAATTAAAAGACATTGAATTGCAAGAAACCCCTTGACTGCGATTGCTGAACTTTGCGGCAAACAAACAAAATTCAAGTAGGAATACTGCAGTCGAGAGCAATCGACTGCCTAATACTCGTTCAAGGCAAAAGAAGCGACTGTTGAATGTACTCAAACATCATATATTATTAATGGGTCAAGTTGGATTCGAGATACGAGATCAGCTGAAGATCTTTTGTTCTCGAATTTCCCAAGAAAAAACTCATACGACTGGGCTGTAAATACGGCTATATGTAATCTAAATTCAGACCTCTGGTCTGACATTGCACAAAAGCCAATACTCTCTAATTCTCCCCCTTCCCTCAGCCCCCCCCCCCCCCTTCCCCTCTCACACTTTGTGTTTCTTTCATGAACGTATATGAGAAGGGTTAAGCAACTGTTGAAGCTCGTTTCGAAGCAATCATTTTTCAAATTGCTGCACTCATAGAGCGACACAGGGAGAGAGAGAGAGAAAAAAGAGCCAGAGAGATCGTCTGACGGAGAGAGCAAGAGTGAGAGAGAGAGAGACAGAGATAGACGGGTGCATTGATCCCAAAATTGAAGCAGCGAAAAGAGCCCCAAAAATTTAATTTTGAAGCCGACATCTACGAAAAGCAAGAACAAGCTAAAAAAAACATATTATGTATGTGTGTGTGGATGTGTGTGTATGTGTGAGTGACATGCTTGGCGTGGGGACAAATGCGAAAAGAGTATAAAGCGTATGCGAAAATAATAATGTTATGGTGTGTAAATCTAAAGAGCGTTGCTGAAGAACCCTCCTTCCTCTTGCTTCCTCTCGCCTCCTCTCGCACATGAGCTCTAGCTGAGAGAGGGGACAGAGAGACAAAGAGACAGAACTCGAGCATGCAAGCTTATTTGGCTCTCTCATAGTTGTCCTCGTACAGTCAGCGAGGTCTCCATTGAGTTGGATTGTCGATTCTACGTTGATGGGTATTACTAAAACTAGAAACTAGTTAAGACCAAAGGCTAAGTGTATGACGTGTGACATGACTCTAAGAACTGTGACCTTCAAGCTGAAGAGAGCTGGACTAAACTTCTTTAGTGAGTAGGTCCAACTTACTTACCATTATAATATACTGTAGACTCCAGTCCCTGCCTTAGCTGGTTAGTTTAGTCTATATATTACCATTCCCAGCTTTTGTTATATAGACACACTCATCACATGGATTTTCTGTGGAAAGGGCATGACGGGTTGGGTGGGGCGCTTGCAGTTCGCCAAAGCAAAGTCACGCTGTTGGCTCTGCGGTCTTTGAACTACCAAAAAACAACACACACACGCACACACACACACACACACATGCACGCATATACATAAACACAAAAGTGCAGGGTTTTTGATCAGAGGGTCTTTGGTAGATATGGCAAACGATCTATGTAACGTCGCTGTCGACGCTGACGTCGCCGATGACGCTGATGACGCTGGCGTCGCTGCCTGCGTCGTTGCAGTCCAGGGGGCATCCAGAGGGTTGCTAATGTGTTGGCGAGCGCAACGATCGACACTGAGAGCGAGAGCGAGAGCAATAAAGAGAGAGAGCGCGCGAGTGAGCGAGCAAATCCACTTTTTTGGCAAAAGCTACATTTTTTGTATATTTGCCAAATTCACTCTGTTAAATGCGCTCTCTCATTTCGCTGCCTCTCTATCTCTCTCTCTCTCTCTTCCTCTCTGTCGCTGAACATATGGCGGGGAAGCTCGCGGCGTCAGTTAGTTTGAAATATGCAAGCACGAACACACGCACACATATTGCAGTGCAAACAAAGCTTTGCACACACTCACACATTCACACTTTTCCCGTCCCTCTCTCTCATGCTCTCTCTTTCTGTGGCTGTGCCATTAAAGCAAAGCAAAAGGCATATCTACTCGCACTTCCTAAATTCTGTGTGTGCCCTCGCTAGGTCGCTGCGCTGCGATCGGTGTGTGTGTGTGTCTGTGTGCCTGTGTGCGTGTGTGTGTTGAGAAACCTCAAAAAGTTGTATTGAAGCCGTTAACCTCGGCTACGCGCTCGTCGTTCGAGTTTGTTTTTGGAAATTATCAACGCTTGGTCTTAGTGAAGCGCCAACTGTTGGGCAGTGAGCAGAGCGCGGAGAGCAGAGAGCGGAGTAGTGGAGACGACATTGACGAAGATCAGAGGCGGGCTGGTGGAGTACTGCATGCAAGTTTGTGTAGAGAGAGAGATAGAGAGAAGTAGTGGGTAGACAGGTGGGCGGAGGGAGGCGGGAAGCAGGGCGCGCTTAGCCACCATAAAGTAAATAAGTGAAGTCATTTGCTAAAAAAAAAGTTGACAGAGGCCCCCCAGCACACATGTGAGGCACACATGCAGAGAAAGAGGGAAAGAGAGAGAGAGAGAGAGAGAGTTGCATTCGTATGTGTGTGCATCAATACGTTTCACAACAAAATTACGCAAAGCAAAGTGAAATAAAATCAAGAAATGCACACAAGGCACACATACACACACACACACACACACACACACACAATTATAAACGTGCTGTAGATTGTGTAGCTTTCGGTTAAGGAACAAGATTTGTGAGTTGCAATATTTGGCACACACAAACGAGTTCCCGGACATGCAACTGCGGCTGCAGCACACTCACTCAAAGAGGCCAGCTGCCCCAAGTGCCTCAAGTGCCCCAACTGCCTCATCACTGCCCTCTGCAGCACCACCTCAGCCCCCTGCGGCCGCTACCCTGAGCGCATTTGCTGTCCAAGGTTTTAGTTTTGGGTGCAGCTTTCTATGTCGCAGAAGAAGAGCAAGAGGAAGACGAAAATGAAGCTGATTTCAAATTGGCGTCGCCCTTAAATCATGTGAGGCTCCTTGCCTGTGCCTCTGTCCCAGCAGCCAAGATCAACACACACTCACACACGCAAATATATACACACACACACAACGATGTTAAATTTGGGCAATTTTTGTGCCTCACTTTTTCACATTTTGCTGTTTTCATTTGTTTTTTCTTTTATTTTGTGGATTTTTGTGAGCGATTTCTCTTTTTCGAAATGTGTTTTTTGGGCACACAACACGATCACATCAAGTGCAACACAAGATCCTCAAAGTGAACTAAGTTGATAGAGAAATAGTATACGCATAGGACAGCTGCAGGCAGAAGTTGAGTTGAGTTGAGGAATTCGCTCAACTTATTCATGGAGCACTTAAGATCAAGAAAATTCAAATCAGCTAAAGCTCTAAGTTCTAGTTCACATTTGTAATGAATAAATTCAATCGTTATTTTGGGAACTGGGAACTGGCTAGCTGTGCAAATCATATTCAGTTAGCTCAGCAGCTCTTGAATGATTCCTGTACTTCTACAGATTAATTTTGCATTTCATAGTTGGATTGACGTGGACTGGAACGAGTCGTTCATAAGTAGCTGCAGAGCTTAATCTGATGCATGACCAAATTAACCAAACGAATCGTTGAGTGGTGATTGTGTAACGATGCCCTTAATAGTTCATGGAACTAGTTCATTTTAATGAAAGAATGAGACTTGAGAGAAGGAGGAGAGTTGCAGATTGAAAAGGAGAGACTAAATGAAAATATGAAAGAAAGAGAGAGAGAGAGAGAGCATAAAAAGCGAGTGAGACAGATGAGGGATCCGGTGAAGGAAAGTGAATAAGTAAACATGCATAACATATAAAGGAAGACCAGGGCAACATAGAGATAGAAAGAAAGAGAGGGATATGGAGATAGATAGAGAGAGAGAGAGAGAGAGAGAGAGAGAGAGAGACAGAGACAGTTGAGATATTTCCTCTACTCTACAGAATAGGATACAGATGCTCACTGTAAATGTTGAAGGTTGAGAGGGAAGAGGTTGGGTGAGGGGAGGGAGATGTGGCTGCTGATTCCGATCTATTCAGTGAGGTGTGCAGCAGCAATGCAATCAATATGTGGCCAAACATTTTGATAGCCCTGACAGACAGCAGTCGCTGGCTTTCGCTGCAGGTGGGCTGCTGCAGGTGCTGCTGCAGGTGGGTGGCACACGTGGGTGTTCCAGGTGATGCGATGCATTGCAGCGGAATCAATTAAAAATGTTTATGCTAATTTTTTGCGACGCATTTTTCATTAAGAGCTAAGTAAACACCGAGCGCAGCACGCGAAACAAAAAAAAAAAAAAAAAAACAGCGGCTGGGCGTGGCTTGAGTTGCTTTGAATGCAGCCACAGCAGCCACGCCCCACCCGCCGCTGCAGCCGCCTACGCCTACGCCAGTTTTCTCTGACCAGGCCTAGTAAGTATTACAATATATTAAAATATTTAAAATACTGGAAAAAAAAGAAAAATCTGAAAAAATAACGGAAAAAAAGGGAAGCGAGACAGAGAGTCAGAGAGCTGCTGCGGTTTGAGTGGTGCTGCGGATGGTTCAGCCCGGAGCTGTCAACAGATACACATAGTACTTATGTACACTAGACACACACACACGCACATATGTGCCTGTGTGTGCGTGTCTGTGAATTAAATTGATAAATGCATAAAAAGAATAAAACCAAATAATTTAAAATAATAAAAATATAAGTATATAACGACGAGTAGGCACAACAATTTGTTGTTTATATAAGCTACCCCAAAACAGCAACAAAAAGTCGACACCGACACACACACACACACACATTCTCATACATTCGCGCTTTAACATAATCCAAAGTATGTAAAAAAAATAAAAAATATAAAAAGAATTGAAATAAAACAAAATATAATAGATAAATATGCCGTGCCACACACACAGTCCAAAAAATGCAGCAGCCCTATGGAGCTAGGGAGAGAGAGAGAAAGAGCGATAGAGAGAGGGAAAGAGAAGGAGTCGAAGAGGGCGCTGGGAGTTGGGGTTGGGGGTGTCTTGCATGCGAGCCCTTCCTTAACCCAACAACGCCTGCACGCATTTTGCCATTGTTCCACACTCTGCCTCACTCTCACACACACTCTCTCTCTCTCTCTTTCTCTCTCAGTCTCACTCTTGCTCTTTCTCATACACTCACTCTCCCTCTCACTCTCTCACTCTCTATCCAGAGCACAGCCAGCACACGCACTTTGTCTACGTTCAATCCGACTATATGGTCTATGGCATGTCCATCCATCCATATATCTATATATGTGTGTATATATGTATATAAATATATATATGTGTGTGTGTGTCCAGCTGCCGCGTATAGGGCGTATACGTAATTTGAACTCCCACCAAAAATAAACAAAACAAAAAAGTGAAAACAAAAGCAAAAAGGCAAAAAAATGATGTCAGTAGAGAAAACGAACAAAACAACAGAATAAAAATGAACCAAATGGATAGGCTGTGCGTATGCGTGTGTGTGTGGGTGTATGTGTGTGGCTAACGAAAATGCAATGGCGGCCGACCATATCCGGACTGCAAGCCAGGCAGCCACGCAGCCCACCAAATGGCCGCCTGCATTTGCATTTTATTTTCGTGCGTGTAATGCAATCGGGTGACACAGGGTGGTCTGGGGCACAGGGTGGCTACACACATGCACGCATCCGTGCATTGAGTGTGGGTGTGCGTATGTGTGTCTCTGCCCGTGTGTGTGTGCTATATACAAAGGTTTTGGACATGCTTTTTAATTTTTATGTTTTTTATTCTTATTTTTATTTTATTTTCGTTTTTCTTTCTTTCTTTTCTCATTTGTGCCTCTGTGTGCGTGTTTATTTTCATGAATTTTTTAGCCATTTTTTTGCACACACACACACACACATACGTATGAATTTATATACATGTGTGTTGTTAACGTTAATGTAATACTTTGACAGCCCACACAGTATTAACCGTTGTTTGTATTTAGTTGCAGACACGTTCACACACACACGCACATATACACACACATATATTTATATATTCATATATGCATCAGAGCATCTATACAATTTTTTGGGCTTTTTTTCACATTATTTTTTTTTTTTTTTTGGCTCGCACTTTTTTTGCACGCAGTTTGTTTACGCCAGGAAAATGCATTTATGCTTGCGTGTGTGTGCCTAGGCGTGTGTGGGAATGTGTGTGCCTCTATGTGAGATGGAGAGCCGCAGGAGTAGCTGTTTCGAGTGTTCCCTCTCTCTCTCTCTCTCTCCCTCTATTTAACGCTCGGCCTGCCTAACCGCAGAATCGCGAAGTTTCCTTGGCGAAGCAGCTTCAGCCCAGGGATAATTGCACCAGCTGCATGTGACCGAAACATCCTGTGCTGAGCAACAAGGCGTTTCAGCTCAACTTTGAGTGGCATCCCTGAATGGCTAGCCCCAACTAGACGCATCAGCCTGTTAGGTCCGAGTGACTCTTTAGGTTGTCTTTGTCGGCTTCTATTGTGGTTGAATCGAATCGAATCGATATCGAATTCTGAGCTAAAGATGATTGATAGAAAGTCAAAAGCGATCGGCTCCATAAAGATTATGTTAAGTCTCTATAGGGAATACTGACTGATTATTGGCGCTGCATAATATATGTATGTCCAACTGCTTCTTCTTGACTTTGTGATAATTTGCAGCGCAGTCCCATGGGGCTTTATGATTTCCACCTCTTACTAGCTTCAACGATCTCAAAGCTCCCAAATGCAGCTGGGTATGCATTAGCGTGCAGCTACACACATAATTATGTGTATACATATAATTGATTATATCGTTCCATTTAAGATTCTATATTCATTTTTTCATTAGGTTTTTATCACCTAAAAATTAATTGAACTTAAAAATTATGCATCAGCATTTGCATTTGAATTTGCGCGTATCAACTGTACATTTATTTTATATATATGTATAAATATGTATGTGTGTGTGTGTGTTCGATATTGAATTATGTATTTGTTGCTACTACTGCAAAAATTGCATTATGCACACACACATACACGCACACAGACACGGACACTCTCGCACACATAAGTGTGTGTACACAATGACAGAGGCTTTGGGCCTATTAAGCAAACATATTACCAACACACACACACACACACGCACAGGCCGCCTTACCCTCAACAGAAGTGGAAAAAATAACATAAAATAAAAATGAAGCAAATAGGAATGCTCCAAGCGACAATGCACGACTACCAAATACCCTATAATGGCAGTTGAACGAGATGCACGAGACTCTACAAAGGCAGAGGTACACCAAATTTGCTTTCGATAGAGCACAGTCCAAGAGGCAGAGATATATGATATATATGAGATATTTCTTGTCTGGTTCTTTTATAGATCTCGAAATAAACGCATTCAAAGTGGCGGAGCAAACTGGAACTAGCATAACTGGAACTAGTTAAAGTATTTTCATTCCATTCACAGTTCTCCCATATTCCACTGTGTGTGTGTGGCACACTCTACACTCTACACTCTACTTTCTACACTCTACACTCACTGTCAATATTCCTCGCCTTCAATATCAATCAATGGGTAGACAAAATATATCACATATACGACGCATTGGTGGCCATCCAAAAAATTGCACAGTGACGCCCAAAAGCAGGCAACAACACACAAAGCACTCGCGCACGCATGTCCTATGTACATACTTGTGCCTAAATGTACAGCACTCTGTGTCTCTGTGTATGTGTGTGTGTGTCTGTTTATGTGTCTCTCTGTATGTGTGTGTGAGTGTGCTGTGTACATTTTAGCGCATTTTTATATAATTTCCACTTTGTTGCCCCGTTTTATTTTTTGGTTGTTTTGTGCTGCTTTTTTCTGTTTTTTTATTGCACCGCGACCTTGCCGCACCACACCAGGCGCCATGCAACCAGCATATTAACTTTGACTGCATTTGCATATGCAGCAACATCAGCAGCAGCAGCAGCAGCAGCAGCAGCAGCAGATGCAGCAGCAGCAGCATAGCTACTGCAACTGCAACTGCAACTGCATTTCGCCGGTTTTTTTTTTTTTATCTTTTTTGCTTTTTTTTGGCTTCTTTTTTCATAAAAAACGCCCAGCGACTGGTCAGATAATCGTTGGCTGCATGCATCCAACCTTTTTTTGGGGGTTGTTTTGCACGCACACACACACACACGCACATACGCATCAAAAAACATGCAACAAAATTTTCATAAAAAAAAATAGGGGAATACAATTTCTACATTGCACTTGGCTTATTTTTAACTTTTTTTTTTTCATTGCATTTCATTGCTGTGTGTGTGTGCGTGTATGTGCATAGGCCGCCCACATGTCGTCTGCCCAGCAATTGCATTCAATGTCATATTGCACTGAGCCAGCAGCCTCTGCTTCGGCCTCTGCTCCCCACCCCTCCCCATCTCCCTCTCTCTATCTCTCTCACTCACACCCACCTGCTCTCTCTCTCTATTTCTCCTCTTTGTTTGTGTTTGCCTACTTTTTGTGGCGAGTTACTTTGCTCGTTTTTTGGGCAGTTGGCGCCGCTGCGTTGCGTTGCGTGCGTTATGTGCGTTGTGTGCGTCAGAGCGAGTCGGCTGCTGGGCATCATTTGATGCATTCGCCTTTTTTTAGCTTCTGCTTTGCGCTTTGGTTGCATTTAATTTTTTTTTTTTAGTTGTTTCTTTTTTTTTTTTTTTGGTGTTATTTATTATATGGCGCGGGACTTTTTGATAGGCCTACTCACGCGGCTCAAGCTCTGGAAGCGCTGGCAGGTGGGCAGGGGCATTTGAAATTTTTCGTCTATGTGGCGAGCGGAGTGCGCGGCTGCCTGCCTAACTGCCCCAACCCTCAGGAGCTCCATCGAGAGTGAGAGAGAGAGTGTGAGCAAGGGAGAGCGAGAGAGTGAGTGAGAGAGCCGCCGGTGCGTATACTTAATAATAATTGTTGTTGCTGCTCAGATGCAACACAGTTTGACTGTGTGTCTGTGTGTATGTGTGTTGTCCTTAACTAAGTAACTATAATGAGCTGCACAGTGAAGCAAACCCGACTTGAAATGCTCAACATTCTATTTAAAAAAGCAAAAAGGACATCTGCCATATGATGGTACATATCATATATGTCCTTATATGAATATGATATGCTATGACACGATACATGTGATAGGGTATATGATCTAAGAGAGTCCATATAATTGATATATACGATTGATATCATGTGAAGATTAATTGTTTCAGTATCCATGCGATATATATCAGTGAACTTATGTATGATACGATGTGATCTCTTGTGAATCTACTTGATCTGATATAATATGATAATAAATAGATGATCTCTATGGCATGCGCTATAGTATGATATACACAAAAGTGATCTGATGTGATATGTTCAGTACGGTACGATATGATCTCTGTAGGTTCCTTGGGATCTGATACAATATGAATATTGATAGCTGATCGCTGTAGCATCTGCTTAAGCATTCCTAAAACGCTGCCCTTTGCCACAAGGCTTGCGGCACTGTGAATTTGGCAGGGGCAGCGTGAATTTGTATAAAACGAGAGAAAAAAAAAAACAGAAAAAAAAAACAAAATAAAAATGTGCTCAACATTCTTCTTCTTCTACTACAACTCTTTTTATTTTAAATTCCAATTTGAAACGTTGTGTTGTTGTTGTTGTACGCACGCACGCGCTTTGTTGCTGGTGTTGATGCAACTGCAACTGCAACTGGTGTTTGTGCATTATGTGCCATATGTATGCATGTGTGCATCTGTGCATGTGTGCATGCGCGTGTGTGAGGCAGCATGCCGAATATATAAAATTAAAAAATAAAAGGAAAGGAAAAAAAGTTTTGTGGGCATTTTGTTGCACTGGACCCAGCTTTTGACAACAGTATCGAACAGCGACGCCGACAGCGCTGCTCGTTGCGATGCTGGCAGCGCAGTCGACGCTGCTGTTCGCATAGGCCGAGCAACAAAAAGGACGAGAGTGCGGCGCTCATTTGCCAGTGCACGCACACACACACACAAACACAAACACATACACATATGTATATATGTATATATAGGCATATGTATATTCAATAATATATGTATGTGTGTGTGGGGGACAGGTGGGGGAAGGGAATGGGTTTGGGAGGTGTGCACACACACGCATTCACACTCACACACACATGTGCATTTTTATAGGGTTTCCATTGCATTTTTATTTAATTCGTTTTTTTTTTTTTTTTTTTTTTTTTTTTTTTGAGCATTTGGATTACGCTTTGTTGCCTGTGTTTCGTGTCTCTCTCCTGTGTGCTTGTGTGTGTGTGTGTCGCTCAATTTTTGTTGCTCTTAGTTGTTTTGCTGGTTGCCTTTTTATATTTTTGTTTTTCATTCCTTCTTTCGTTTTTTTTTTTTTTTTTTTGTGTCAGTGTTTTGGGCAGATTTTTATTTTTCGGCCGCGGCTTTGAAACTGGAGGAGATGGAGCAGCGGCAGAAAATGGAGAGAGAGGTGATTCAAGGGCGGGGGGTGTATCTGAAGGGGCAGCCGCTGCAGTTCAGCTGCAGCAGCAGCACAGGCCTTTGGTCAGAGCGGGCGAGCGACAGCGAGAGAGAGCGAGAGAGGACGAGTCAGGGTTCGGGTCGAGCCGGAGCTTGAGAGCTTTAAGTAGGGGTAGTCAAAAGTTGTTGTGCGTGTGTCGATGACGATGATGTCCATGTTGATGATGATGAGACGCAGCTCATTATGATGTTGCCTGCATATTATGTGCAAGCCCTGCAGCAACAACTCAGAACGGACTTTGCCGTTGGAGCATTGACAACTGCACCAACTGAACACATGTGCGCGAGCGAGAGAGAGAGAGCGTGAGTCAGAGAGAGACAGCCGACGACGACGCCGGCTGCGACGTCGGCGACGACTGACTGATCCCAAAAAAAGTTTTCCTGGGCAACATTATATTCGAATAGTTCAGATCCATTTAGATGAACATCAGTTAGCTATCGGATTGGACGTGCGTCGAGCCGAGCCAAAAGCAAAACCAAACCAGCCAAATAACCAACAAACAACCAACAGACAACCAATAGACAACAGACAATACAGCAGCCGAGGATTTGCTTGACAGTCCAAGTCCTTGCAACAGCAACATGCAACAAACTAACAATTGTGCGTGCTGCCAGTGGCCGAGTTGCCGTTTCTAAAACTAAAACAAGAACTAGATCTAAAAACATAATCAAAGCCAAAAACAAAGCAGAAAAACTGAAAAAGGCGGCAAAGCGCGCGACGTTCATCTTTTTTTTTTTCTTGTTCAAGTGCCAAGAGAAACAATTGTTTTTTTTTTTTGTTTGATTGCCAAATGTGAACTGCGAATAACTGAAAAGTGAAGCTAAGCAAAACATAGAAACATACAAATTTGTGTCTCTCAAGTGTCATCTGTGTCTCTATGCAATGGACTATCTTTTGTAGCCGCCCTTACCCAGTCGAAGAGCTAAACAACTCCAAACCATTCGATAAGTGTTTGCTTGCGCCAAGCACTTGGACCTGAAGCCGAATCAGAATCAAGTTCAAGCTCAAAGCAGCTTTGCGAAGGTAAGTCAGCTTTTCCAAATTTCCGTTTACGTTTAACACCTGCATTTCCGTTTCGGATTTCACGCATACCTAAGTAAGTACACGATCGAAAGGAATTCTAAAGCATTCGATTCGGTTTCTATTTTATTTTAGCTAATACTGAGATGCACAAAGTATAAAGATAAATAATTATACTTTAGTAGAAGATACTAGAATACTTTCAAATATTTTCAAAAATATGTTGGTAAATTTAGATACTCTCAGTTGCTCTGGGATACTTTGAGATGATTATGTAAGAACATTACCAAAAGAAATTCCAAAGCATTCCATTCGGATCCTGTTTGCAGAAAGCACAAAAATACATGGATATATACTTTGAGATACTTTCAGTTATTCTGAGATACTTATAGATACTGTCAGATACTCTTAGATACTCGGTGAGATACGTAGAGATACTTCTGGAGACTCTCAGTTACTCTGAGATACTTCTAGATACTCTAAGTTACTCCGAGGTAGTTTCAGATACTCTCAGTTCCTCCGAGATACTTTTAGATACTCTCAGATACTTTGATATACTTCAAGATACTTTCAGATACTCTTAGATACTCTCTAAAATACATAGAGATACTTCTAGATACTCTAAGTTACTCTGAGATAGTTTGAGATACTCTCTGTTGCTCTGGATTCCATTAGATACTTTCAATTACGGCACAGAAAACATAAAATTCAGTTATAATTTGAATGATTTTAATGAAAAGAAAATTTATGCATTCATTATTATTAAATATTTTTATTAAAATGTTTCTACTGAAATAAACTAAACTAAACTTTTAATAAACAAAACAAAACTTTATACAATTTGTTAAATATATATATCTGAAATCGCAAGGAAATGAAAACGAAATTTGAATTTACGACAGATATATAAATACTTTATTTGGAGATATTCTCATATGATATATGTAGTACATAAACAAAAAAGACAAAATGAATGGCCTACATACGAATAATAAGTCCTTACTCTTTTAATATTTGCAATTAGCTTAGAAATGGAAAGACATTTCCTGGGAAAATCAAGTATAAATATATACGTTTGTATGTATGTATTCAGCTGCTCCTATAGTCCCATCCACCGACCAGCGTGAGTCAAGGTTTCAGCGCTTTGTTGTGCCCTTGTCCCCAGCGAATTGGCCAACGGATTGCGGCCGTGTATCGATTGATTCGCCGCCAAGTTGAGGCAAGACCTGGAAATAGACAAAACAAAAGTTTTCAAATTAGAATTTAATATTTTAATCTCATTCAAATCGAAATCCATGAAATACGCCTATATATACACACATATTTAAGTGCGCCATAAGCTCTATTACACACTCCCATGCCGTTGTCGTTGCCGTTTGGCTGCTGGCGTCAGAAATTACAAAGTTATAAAAACAATAAGAAAAACGTTTACTTTATCATTTTTCACACCCGGCAAAGGCAACACAAAAAACCACACAGACACAGAGTGAGGTAAAGAGACAGAGAGAGAGAGAGAGAGAGTGAAAGAGGATGGGAGCAACCTTTCAGGCACATCCACAACCACATCCACATCCCCAATGTATAGAAAACTACTAAAACGACGTTTAACACGCGGAAACGCGAAAAACTTCTCGTACTCCCGTTAGACCCGTCCGTAGTCCCCTTAGTCCAGGATGCGGCATGTGCTGCGGTCGTCCGAGAGCAGCTTCTGCCTAAGCCCCTAGCCACACGGCCACACGGCCACACACAGCCACACTCAGCCACACAGCCTCCGCGCCAGCCTTTGTCCGTGCAATGCAATAGCTCCAGCTCTAGCTCCAGTTCTAACTGCAGCACAAAAGCAGGCTACAGAAACAAAAAGACAAGGGCGCTCGAGTCGAGAGTGCTCGACTAGCAAATACCCTGAGCTAGGCGTGCATGGTGCTTGGTTTGAGTACTCTCGATTCTAGTTCTTAATAAAGAGAGCAGTTGCTGGATCTGAAATAAACATGATCCTTGCCGAGTAGCCCAAGCACGAATGAAATCCATGTTGGGTATGCTTTGAATAATAGGTGAATCTAGAGAATACTTATATGGAATACAAATTATCATCCAACACTCGTTAGCTTTAGTTACGGCTCGATGGGATTCTGCTGACACTAGCACCCAATAGACCCGGTTTCTACTCCGTTCCAGGGTATACAAAAGCAAAAGTAAAAAAAAGAAGAATGTAAACATAGACAGAGTCAACAAAGTTGTTTGAACGCAGTCACAGGACGCTGCAGGGCCTGTGCCTTTGCTAGGTGCAGAACACTTTTTTAATAATTTCCTCTTTTTTTTCGTTTAAAGTCAATTGCTGAACAAGGCAAACGCTATCGTCGTTCACTCAATTTGATGGCCCAATTGTAGGATCTGTTTATGCATTTACTTAGCCAAACGCCAGCTTTTAGGCAGATCTCTCCCCCTCTTCCGCCCTCCCGCTCTCTTTCGCGCACATACATACACTTTGTCTGGTTGCAACCGCTAATGCGAGCTATTTAATATCAATTTGCATTTGCTGGCTAAATCGCTGCTTATTAATTAATCGCAAATTGAATGAAATTAAAGAAAAGTGCAATAAAATGTGCCCTTTGCTACCTGTGTGTGTCTCTGTGCGTATGTGTGTGTGCGACTCCTCTAAGCCTCACTCTATCCCAAACGAGCTCTCATTTAATTATGCGGTCTTTGTGTGCGTAATTGCCGGCAATCTTATTTAATTAGTGCAACTGCAGCGCTGCTTGCAACTCATTGCAGCAAATACACAAGCGTTTCCCTGTTTTATACTAGCAGGGTTTAATGGTTTCGTGGGATGTATGTAACAGGCAGAAGGAGGCGTGGCAGACTATATCAAATAGATATATATGTATGTATGGATTTTAGAGATGGGCAACGCGCCAAAGCCGTACATCCATGTCCGTCAGTGCATCTGTCCGCTCGTATGAGCGCTGAGATCCTGTAAACCATATATCAGATAATACTGTATTCCAGATAATAATATCAGCTGCTCTCAGACTTTGATTTTTCTTAACCTGGAGTCTTTCTGGAGGTGCAAGTCACTACAGCAAGTACAATCAATAGATGTTTTGGAGTAAAGCAGGAATCTCGATTAGTTATCTATTCGAATTTGACAATGATGGTGTGTACTTTCCAATCTACAACAGCATCGACTCAGCAGAGAAGAAGAACAAGAGACAGCGATTGGATCAGCTTAGCTCAGTACAGTACAAAACAGACTCAAGTCCAAATTTGAATTCCGATTCAAAACCAGAACCAGAACCAGCTCGGCATCACACAAATTCCAAGCAAAGAAAATAAGGAGAAGAAGAAGAAGAAAAAGAAGAAGAAGAGCAAAAACACACAATTTGTTCGCAGTTAAATTGACTGCAATTTTTTGTTTTTAGGCAAGAGCGAAATTTACGGCCGGTTCAATGACCCACAAAATTGAAACCAAACAAAAGCCCCCCAAAAAACAGAACCAAAAACCAAAACAACAACAGCAAGAGATTCCTCTTCTGTGTGTGTTTGTGTGTATGTGTGTGTGTGTGTGTGTGTGTGTGCCGATCTTCAAGCTGTTAGAGAGAGCGAGAGCAAGCAAAAAGGCATCAAACGAGAGCGCAGCAGCACCAGAGAGACAACGAGCGCAGGGGAGGGACAACGCGTGTGCAGTTGTCAAAAAGCGGACAAAAATAAAAACCCGAAACTTGCAAACGCACACACACAGCATGCATACAAAAATATCAAATAGCAAATTACTCATGCGACGAAGGCGACGATGACGAAGAAGAAGAAGCAGAAGCAGCAGCAGCAGAAGCAGAGGACGACGATCAGCAAAGCTTGTAAAATGACCAGCAGGGGTTAGTGGCACTTGGTGGTTCCTACTAACAAATGAGAAGGTGCATTATGCAGTCGGTAGTACCCGTCCACTGCAGGGTTAGATAGGAGAGACGAGGAACGAGTAATGCTCAGTGATCAGGGATCAAAAACCAAACAAGTGACGATCAAAAGGATACGAAAAATTAGAGAGATTGCGATAGGCCAAAGGTTGCAGGCAGGGGATCGTAGCACATGGGGCATATGCATAATGGGTGAGCCTCTCTCGGGCGGATCTCTGTGTGTGCCTTGGCAATGCGGTTTCTAAATTAGAAGCAATATACTTGTATATACATACATACATATACTTGTTATACATACATACATATACATGTATGTACATGAACATACTGAACAAACTGTACTAAATTGCATATAGGAATTCCTAGCTACGTTGAAAGTCAAAGAGAAAGTGACCAAGATAAATTCCCATTGTTGAGCAATCCAGTAAAAAAGGTACATTAGAAAGATATTGATAACGGATGAACAGCAGGTACAGATTGCATGTAGTATATATGTAGATAGTCTATTAATAATATGTGGATAGTATAACTATGTTAGATGCATAGTAGTTAGCATAAATACTACTACTTGCACTAAAGATATCTATCTATAAGCATGAAAGACGAATTTTCCATTTATACAAATACCTATATATTAATATATGTATGTTAATAGATCTTAAAAGCAAATATATGTATATATGATGAATATACATACATGAATACGTACATATGTTCATATGCCAAGCCCGTACTTTATACATACAATATACATACATATGTACATACACACACTTGGGGTATTTAGTCGAGAGCCAAAAAGCGCAACGAATTTCAATTCCCCGGTAAGACTATATTTATATACTCTGTACATATAGACATATGAATATATACACATATATTGTATATAGCTTATAGAACCGTCTGCTATATTTTTTGCAAAGAATTATTGTTTGGGAACAGAACAGAACAGAACAGAGCAGAATTAATATTGCGTACCAGGAAAGGCAAGGGCCCAAACAATGCAAAATAATGCAACGAACCTTGTATCCGGTTAGACTAGAATTTCGGGTATTAAATGACAACAACAACAACGCGGCAGCAACGGCGACAGAGGCAGCGGCTGCGGCAGAGAAGCCATTCTAATTTAGCACGAAATTTTAGGCATGCAAATGTAGAGCAGTCTATGTATGTATGTATTATACATATACATATATGCACATATGATGTATGGATGGATGTATATGTATGTGCATATGTATGTGCATACTACAAATGTTCATTGCTGCTGTTGTTTCTTTTGCGCAGTATCAAACGCCTACGAAAATATGCGCAACTGCATAGGCGACAGCAGCGGCAGCAGCGGCGGCGACGGAGGAACACGGAATGAGAAACGAGAACCAGAACAAGAACGACACTTGTATGCCTTTTGCACACACACACACACACGCACACTCGCCGCATACACAACTGCAGCTATTCAGCTTTGCTGCTTCTGCTCAAAAGTCAAGAAATAATTTTTTTGGCAGTCATTGACCCGAGCGAACGTCATGGCCAAGGCGACAAAGAGGGGCAGGGAGAGAGAGGAAGAGATAGAGAGGAGGAAGAGGAGGCGAAGGCGATGGCGATGGCAAAAGACGATGTAGAAAGATAGCAAACAACTTAAACACAGAGAGCGATAGTCGCCGCTCACACACACACACAATTTTCTGACCTGCCGATGATCTCACTGAGAGAGAAAGAGGGAGTGAGAGAGAGAGAGAGATATAGGGAGCGCAAGCGCATGCAGTTTCTTTTTTCGCTCTCATTCGCCACGCACGTAGGCGAGTTTTTTTGGCATGTCTGTAAGTGTGTGTGTGTGTGTGTGTGTGCGTATGTGTGATACAGGGTGCTTAGAAGCTTGCAGTGCATAGCCAGACAAATAACCAAAAAAATGATTCACGCGAGGCGAAACCGCCAAATGCGTGTGGAGAAGTGCATTGACTTTAGCTTTTCAGCGATTTGCGTGGCATTGACACATGAGCTCACACACACACATGTTTGATTATGAATACTAAAATATATACATCTATGTGTGTGTGCATGTGTGTGTGTGTGTGAGGCAAGGCTTTGACCTCAACACTGAGTGATTGACTAACTGAAATTAGCAGTTGCCCACATCACAGTGAACTACGATCACCGATCGCCGATCGCCGATCGCCGATAACTGATCACACTGATCATACTGATCATACTGATTACCGTAAGCATGCTCCCCGCTCTCTGGCGCTGCCCTGCCAAATGCCTGTTGGCCGATAAGGCAAGAGTTCACTGGACGCTGCGCAAAACAACTGCAAAAAAGTCGACAAAAGCTAAAAATACTCGCTGCAAACTGCTCTTTATCAAAATTCACACTCACTTTCATACACAGAACAAGAGGGAGAGCGTGTGCTTGCTTACTGTTTTAGCAGCTAGTCGAGCAGCTGCCCCCAATTCTGTGCGTGGGCGTGGCAGCTGACGTAAGTCACTGCCAGTTTATATATATTCTCACATTGATTGAGCAATAACAACAATCTGAATTAATTTCTCATCATCCACTGTTCAGTATTCATTATTCAATATGAATGCTCTCAATCGCTATCAGCAATACATGTATGTACACATTCATATACATTTGTAGGTATGTATGCATACGTAAAGCTGAGCTAGAAACTCGAATATTAGCTTGATGAACTCCAATTGCTCCAATTGTTGAGCTTGTTCAATAAGGTTTAGTGATCTAAACGATCCATTAACTAGTTCAGGGTTCGAATTGCTCACTAGCTTACTAGATAAATTTTGATCTATTATGATCTGTTTATGAACTAGTTTAATTTTCTGGACAACAATTCACTAATAAATAGTTCATAAATCTATGAACTAGTTTGATGGATTAGGTGAGCAGATCATATGCAGTTAATGAACTGCTGAATTAAATTGTATGCAGATCACATATCAATAGTTCAGTAGCTTACTAGTTCATTTTGCTAAGTCGTTCGATTGAACTACATCTAAAGTAAAAGAGACGATGCTGATGTATATAAATGCCCCTCTCGCTCTCCTTTATTGTGCGTGTGTGTGTGTTGTCAAAAGTTATCAATCACAAATACACACACACGCACACACACACACTCATACCACACACGATTGTCAAATGTCTGAAAGCAAAAATCGTAATGAAAAGCATTGGCGCTTCCTCTCCTTGCTCTTATTATGCATACACACATAATTCTCTCTCTCTCTATCTCACTCATTCACCCTGTGTGTGTGTGTGTGTGTGTGTGTGTGTGTGTGTGTGTGTGAGCAGCTACATCCATTGAATTCAAACAATATTAAAAAAGTGAACTAGAAGTTATTGCAGCCCCAAGCCCCCATTCCAGTCGCTGTCCCCCGTCCCGACCCAGCTTCATTTGAAAGATGTTATAGAAATTTTTTAAGCATGTTTCAACTACGCATTTGCACATGCCACGCCCACGCCCTCCTCCCACGCACAGGCAGCGAAGGCTGCGCGTTGTATTTGAGTAACTCTATTCATCATTTTGCGCGCTTCTTTAGCATCGTCCTTGTCGTCCTTCTGCAGCATCAAAAAATGGAAAAATGAAAAAATGAAAAAATGGAAGCAAAAAAAAAATGAAGGAAATCAGGCAGGAGTGAAAACTGCTTACAAGGATTTCTTGCTACGAACGCCCATTGCTACTGCTGCTGCCGCATCTTTTGGTTCATTTTTTAATATATACTTACACACACACACACATACACATACACAAATATGTGTATGTGTGTGTATTTTCTTTTGTATAAGTATAAAATTCTAAAAAAGAAGTATTAATCCTTAGCTTAAACATTTGGCAACCGCAGCAGCAGCAGGCTTCACTGACTACATAACACAAGCACAACCACACTCACACACACACACACACACACACACACACACACATTTACAGTCGTTTAGAGTAGCAACTGCTTCTTAAGCTTGTTGGCAGCTCGTAGCTCATGTCTTAGCTCGCATTTGTTAGGTCTGTTTATGTTGTGTGTGTATGTGAGTGTATGTCATGTGTGTATGTGTGCTATGTGACTGTGTGTGTAAGCAGCACACACATTCGCAGAGCAAACAAGCTCTTTAAAGTCTTGCATATTGATTGTAATTATGGAAGATCGATAAAATCTAATGTCCGTGTGTGTGTGTGTGTTTTTGAGAGTGTGAGTCACTCACACTCACACATACTATGACTATGTACATGTATATAAACAGCAGGTGGTGTGCAGGCTTTGACTGCCTTCAGCATTCGTCCATTTCAAGCAACTGCAGCTGATTAGCTCTGCTTCTAAATCCAAGCAACAACAACTAGCAGCAACAACTACAACAGCAACAACAACAACTAGGAGCAGCAACAGCATCATCTCCCTGCGTACTTACTTTGAGCTTCGTATCGCTTTTTATTCAAATTCATAATCGCAAAAATTTTTATATATATTCTTACTTATGCTCAAAAGAAAGCGAATGTATGTGTGTGCGTGTGTGTGTGTGTGTAAGGACTAGTGCTTGGC
Source organism: Drosophila arizonae (assembly GCF_054131065.1). Classification (NCBI taxonomy): domain Eukaryota; kingdom Metazoa; phylum Arthropoda; class Insecta; order Diptera; family Drosophilidae; genus Drosophila; species Drosophila arizonae. The sequence continues at coordinate 486,260 of NC_142927.1, read as the reverse complement.
TTTGTGCTCGGCCTACAATACGGCCCACCCACACCAAGCCCAGCCCAGCGCAGGCAGGCAGGCAGGCATTCGATGGCAGCCGATATCGCTTGCCGCCAAAGCCTCCACAATTCATCTACACACAGTTACATGCCCCAACCCTGCACCCCCACCCTCCTCGACTCTCTCCTTGTGCTTCTTCGCGCCCCCATCTCAAGCGCTGTAATCGGAAACTTTCCTCTTTCTTAACATTTTTCATCTTTTTTTTCGTGCTTGTGCCAAAAATACAAAAAGTACCCAAGCCAGGGGAGCTGGGGGAGGACTGGGGGGTGCTGTATGCTGAGAATGGAATGAATGAATAATAAAAGCGAAGCACTCGATGGCGTAGAATTTGAATAGAAGCTTAGTTTTTCGCTTATACAACAAAAACTTTCTTTTTTTCGGGGTTGTTTCGAATTTTTTTCTACTTTGCGCGCGACGCGAAGCTGCTGGGCGAGGGGAGGGTGTGCGGGTGTGTGAGTGTGTGTGAGTGTGTGTGTGTGTGTATGTGTGTGTTTAAGTTGCACAGTCAGGAAAAGGGCAAGGAAAGCGTTTTTATACCCACACACAGAGGCGAGTGGGTAAGCGAGTGAGCTAGAGTTAGTGAATGAGTGAGGGAGAGAGAGCGAGAGAGCGAGCGAGAGGAAGAGAGCGACGCAGACGCAAGACGACAGAAGAAGAAAAACTGAAAAGTTTATAATTACTTATTTTTTGATGAATTGGGTAAATATTAAAAATGGGAAAAAAAGAAAGAAAAACCCCCAACAGCGCGGGCGCGGGCGGGTGCTGACGGGGGAGATAGAACCGAACCGAACTGAACCGAACCGTACCGTACCGTACCGTAAGCGATAACTGAGCAGGGAATAGGAAAAACTTGAAGCGGCGACGGTGGCAGAGGCAGCGACAGCAGCAGAGGCAGCGGCGGTGGCAGTGGCAGTCGAAAAGGTACAGCGAATGCTTAAAAAGAAATACGACTACATTATAAATTATCGATCGATTTTGGTTTTTGTTTCTTTTTTTTTATATATATACATACATATATATTTCTATTTTATTTCAGAGTTTTCAGTGCCGCCATTGCTGCTCTTCTGTTGTTGTTGTTGTCTGAAAATTACGAGTACAAAGGAAGAACTATATAGAAAAGAACAAGCTGAAACAAAAGACGAGGCTCGACTTAACAATCGGTGCACTGGGTATATATATAGATATATGGTATACTCCCATGGTATATAAATGAAAAACTTGATAAAACTAAAAAAAACTAAGACTCTCTAGAGTGTAGGCTTAAGGGCTGCCCCAATGGGGCTACGATTTGTACGATTTATCACGATCTACTCGGTCTAGTCTATCAACTCTTTCTGGGATGTGAGTACTGGTCATAATAATAATGATGAGGAATACATATAAGGATGATGATATACAATCGGGATTCTGATCATCATTATGGCATTATGCCAAAATGTAGAATAATAACAATGTTCATCATAATGAAGACAGTATTAACGAAAATGACTATGATGGCTAATGCATTAATTATATTGATTCTATTATAACAGTCAAAGTGTCCTGCTAGAAGTCTTAGTCACAGGTAAGCATGGCAGAGTTAGAGCTGTGCTGGGCTGTTTAAATATTTTGATGGCCAATAGAACTCATATCATATTTTCTATTGGCTAAAATAGTGAACTGAGCTGAGCTGAACTGAACTTCATTTGCTCAATTAATTTTATGTAATTGAATTGCTCAAGGAAGCGTCCACGACAACACCAACAACAACAACAACATCAAGAGCAACGAGAGTAGAAGACGTCGCGACATCCTTATTAAGTTTAATTGAATTTGTCGTTTGTTTTTTTTTTTTCTGTTTCTTTTTCGTATGCGTTGCCTGACGCTTTTTGTTAATCAAATAAACTCTAAATAATCAAAAAGCGCAAAAGAAGTTTTCCTCTTCTCGCGCTTCCCCGTTGCGGCCTCTCAGACAACGACGCGGATGTCGAAAGGAAATGCGCTTTATGAATTATTAAAACAGAAATTCTCCTTTTCTCACTCCCTCTCTCTGTTTATCTATCTGGCTCTCTGTCTCCGGTTGTGTCACTCTATCCATCATATATATCATAGATATCTCTACCACTCCTTCTCTAAAAGTCTCTCTCGGTATCTCACTCTCTCTCTTACTCTCCCTCTACCACCTCTCTCTCTCTCTCTCTTTCGCACCTCACCTCTCTCTCTCTTTCGCATCCTTTTCAAAGTTCCGGCTCGCTCTCTCTCTCCCTCTCTTTCGCATCCTTTTCAAAGTTCCGGCTCTCTCTCACTCTTTCCCTGTCTCTCGTTTTCTCGTTCTCTCTCCCCGTTCTGATCATGCGTCACATTAGATGTTTCACATTTCACTTAGTCTTAACTCCTCTGGGCTTTTATCACACTGTTTACAGCTCCTACACTTTTATCGCGCCTCCCGGATCCACACTTATCTGTAGAGCAAACATGCGTTTGCCCTCGTTGCCAACGATCGTGAGTCAGACTGCTGCACATCTTTTCTACATACTCGACGCATTCACCGGGCTGCACTGCACAAGTGGGCCTGCTAAACGTTATTTCCTCTGGCGCTGGCGCTGGCTCTGGCGCTGACTCTGGAAACAACTATAAACAGAAATACTTTCCATCAAAGCAACGCCTCTCGAGTGCCCCATTGTCATTTGGCCCCAACCTTCAGTGGAACTTTTGCCAACTAACTGGCATACATACATACATACATATATAGTGAGCGTATGCCCTACCCCACACAATTTCGCTCCCACTCTCCCCCTCTCATTCTACATTATATATATGAATATATCTGTATATATAAGCCTCTCTATAAACCCTCTTTTTCAAATGCTGCCTAGGGGCGGCTCATCAGCCATTTGCCATTGCCATTGCCATTGCCATTGCCCAAAGCTTTTCTTAGCGCCCAGAAAATCTGCGGAATTTATAAAATTTTCATAGTTACAACTTTCTTTATGTTGCAAGGAGGCTGACTACAGCTGAGTGGGGCTGAGTGGAGCAGAGTGGGAGCCGTTGCCGTTAACTTAATGTGCAGTCGAGTCGAGAGGGCCAGCCAGACCCTACCCACGTCTGTATGTGTGTGTGTGTGTGTGTGTATGTGTATCTAGCAGCTCTTCAGCTTCTTCTATTTTGCAGTTTAGTTTCAAATACATTGCTCTTGCCTTTGCTCTTGCTGCAGTCTCTGTTTCTGTTTCTGTTTCGTCTTCTTCTTGGCTTCTTTTTTTTTTTTTTTGGTAATATTTCTTGCGTGCGCTGCTTTTATACACAAGACTCTACATTATTATTATTATTATTATTATGCTGCTTTTTTTCGCTCTCTTGTGTAAATGGGATTAAAAGACCCAGCGAGCGAGTAAGAAAGGGAGAGAGAGAGAGAGAGCGACTTGACTGCCTGCCACTACTTCTTATTTTTCTCGCTGTTGTTGTTGTTGTTGTTGTTGAGGCAACTCTCAACTCGAAACAAAAAACAGCAACAGCAAACCACCCCTATCCCCCTCCCCACTCGCTCGCTCCCGCCTCCCTCCACGGCCGCACAGTTTTGGAGCTGCTTCGCCCGCTACTTGGCAAACAGACGCAAACTTTTCAGCGCTCTAACAGTTTTCGCCTATACCTAAAATAAACCAGCAGCAGCAGCAGCGGGGGGGAGGGGCGGCGGTAGGCGGGTTGTAGCAAGGTTGGGGTTGTAAAAACGACAAGCGAGAATGAAAAGGAAACCCAAAAAGAAAATGTACGCGCGCCGCGAGAAATGTTAAAAAATATTTTTATAGCTACGCGAACGTTAGAATAGTGTTTGCTGTGCCTGTGTGTGCGCCCATCTGTGTGTGTGTGAGTGTGTATGTATATATTAACTGTGCGCTTGTGTGTGTTGGAGCTCTGCTGCTGCCAAAGTTTGAAGGTCGAAAGCGCCAGCAGCGACGTCAACGTCTTCTTCATTGCCTATGCTGTTGCTGCTGCTGTTGTTGTTGTTGTTAGCCAAAATGGGGTGTTGATTGAACGGTTGGTTGGCCCACCCACAGCCAGACGCCGCCAGAGCTGCGTTTAGACACAAATTTTACAGACCACCCACACAAAGCATGCCCCCATCCCCCCTCCCCCCTCCCCGCGCAACCTGCTATAAAAAAAAAGAAGTAGCAGTAGCGGCAGCTGCTGCAAGAATAGGGGAACAAGGTAAAGGCGAAGCAAGCGAGCGTGCGAGCGAGAGAAAGCGAGAGAGAAAGATGAAGGGGGAGTGGGGAACGAAGAGGACGAGTCGGAGAAGTAGGCAAAAGTATTACTTGAGAACATGTATAGAAAGATTGCCAACTAGCACGGCCTGCCCGAAGAGTGGGAAGAGCGGGGAATCGCGGCAGTTAGGCGAGATAGAGCGCTGACTGCGCTGCCAGCTTCAGTTTCGCTGCCGACTGCGCGGCTGCTGTGCACTAAATAAATTGTAATACAAAGTTTCGCTGAATTATTATGTATTCAAATCGATATCAGGCCGAAGAGTTCGAGTTATGTGTGGCGGAGCAGCAGGCAGCAGGCAGAAGGCAGAAGGCAGAAGCGAGCAGTAGCAAGAGTAGAATGAGATTTATTTTATCTCAATTCTTTCCTTATGTGTATTTTTCTCGTACAGTTGTGCGCGGCTTACAGCATTGAAATGGGAGGCGCGAGAAAGGGGGCCAGGCTGAGGAAATCAGTTTCTTGAGTTTACTTCTTCTTGAATGTCAGTTTACGTAGATTGGGCCTTAGAGAACACATTTGTTTGACGATTAGGGTTCAGTGATAATCGCGGTTCATGGTTCATGGATAACGCTGCGGTAATGTCACATGAGAAACATGGCTTGGGGTGGCTCACCCGTGCAGCAGAGGTTATCCGTCTTCTCCGCTGGCTACGTCAACGGGAAAGAGCTAACAACGAAAGTCACACAGAGACGCTTACTATTGATAACGTGCGCCAGCGACAGCTGGGCCTGGCTCGCTAGCGCCTATCGCTGGGAGGAGCATAAACTAAGGCTGGGAGAGTCGGAGACCAGTGAAGTGATTGAAGTGGGAAGGAAAGTCAGTCATTCAATCAATATAGAGTCAGGTAGTCAACTTAGCTAATCAGTCAAGAACTTGCCGTTGTCAGTCATTCAGTCAATCAACCAGTCTGTCAATCAGTTATACGTCTCTTGAATCCACTCAAAGACTTACCTTACAGCTAGGCAGCCCATCATTAACACTGATTGACTTAGTTCCTCAGTCAATTCTTTAATTAGTGAACTAAGTAGGCTCAACAGATCAATCAGATGCCAATCAAACGTTCAGTCTAGCCAGCATTCGGTCAGTCAGTCAATTAGGCAGTCAACCAGGTGAATGAGTAAGCTTATTAATTAGTCAATCAGCCAATCACTTTATTACCAATTCGATAGAGCCATCAATCTATTCCCAATTCTATCTGTCGGGCAATCAATCAGTCATCCAGTCAAACTGTCAATCAGTCAATCATATTATCAACATATACGCGCACCGAGTCTAATAATTAGACTGCAAGACCATCATTAATCCGACAGATCCCAGCTGAAATGCTAGTTTGCCACGGGCCTTATTGGCGTATACGTAATATTTGGATGCAACGAGACTTAAGCAGTTGGTACAACTTTGTGGCATGTGGAATGTTATGGCATGCAGCTCGAGCCATGCACAGACAAAGTTAGAACTTAGCTACAAAGCATTGCAGATAGCACCAGGCACTGGGCAAACGAATCGTCGTCCAGAGCACTGGCAACCCAAAAAGACAGAGCAAAATACAGTTATACGAGCAGCGGTAGAAATGTTTACAAAAGCTTACAGAAGCCGCGGCCCCACCAGCTCCTTCAGTTTTTAACCCGAAATTTACTGCTATTATATTTATTTTTTCTGGTTCTTATAATTCGTATAACTGGAAAGCCAATGGAAGTTACGAAAGTGGGTATATTGGGTGAATCGATTACAAAGTCTAGTTTGGAATGGCGGGAATCAAAAAGGCTGGACACGACATTATATATTTATGCATATATACCCAGTATATGTCCATAATTTGGATCAGCTGAATCTCGAATTAACAGCTGCGCCTGCTTAGGGTATTTGTTAGCCCAGCATACCCGCCAACAGCTCCTACTTGTTTTATGCAATTTCGTTTCTGTTGTTGTTTCTGCCTCCTATAGACATAGACATAGTGGCTGAGTCCTGGCCAGGGGCAGCATAAGCAGCAAAGGTGTGGAACGGAGGGGCAGGACGATAGTTGGGTCTGGGCTAAGGGCAGCAACATTTTAAATATAATTATAATATTATTTGGCCCGGTATTTTTTCGCCCTGCTGCCTCAGCTGCAGCCACATTATGTGTGCGCTCATGTGTATGTGTGTGTTTCAGTATTAGCGCCACTCTGCTGATAAGAGACCGAGAGAGAGAGAGAGAGAGGGAGAGAGAGAAAGGAAAATAGAAAGCGAGAGAGGGGTCATCACTGCATTGTTAATGTAATTTCGCTTTGCAGCCGCGTTTTTATTCTGCTTTTCGTATTAAAATAATTATAGAATTTTTTTGTGGCCCATTTTTGTATGTGTGTGTAGAAATACTTCTAGCCCGTATTATCTGTTTCCTTTTGCTTTTGTTGCGTTTCAGTTCGCTTTGCATGTGTGTAAACTGTAAATTGTAAATTGTAAATTGTAAAAGTCAGTTTTGATACTTTTTGTCCCTGCCCCAGCCCCAACCTCTGCCTGTCATCTTTTTTTATTAGTGTTTTCTCATAGCATGTAATTTCGTAGAAAGTTTAGCAAGTGCTATAAATAAATTCAAATGGAAATGGTAAATGGGCAAATGGGCAAATGCAGAATGCAAAAATGCAAAAATGCAAAATGAAAATGGAAATGGAAATGGAAATGTGGCGTTTATGCAGCATTGCACGCCTCATCGCACTAAGCCACGCCCACATCTCACACCTGGCTGGCTATTTGGGCTTGGCAGATTCAAATAGTCGATTCGGTAAACAGCTTGTCCTGCCCCCTCTCGCCTCTTTAAGCTCATGCAATGCATGTGCATAGAAGTTGTTGTTATACCTTCTCTATAATCACATTATATGTCCTATATAACGTCCTTGTATATTCGCTATTCCTTCTGCATACTCTGTCTAGTCCTGGCATAGATATATATAGTACCTCTATAACTAAGAGTCATAGATCTCTTGTATACCACAATGCATTCCACATACCCTCTGTATACTCACAGTATAACTTCTATATACCTTCTATACGTATATGGAATATAGTCTATATACCTTCTCGATCTATTCTGTACTCCTCTATTTCATCACTTTAAATTTACTATATATATATCTATATATGTGTATTTCAAATTTACTATATATCTGAATGTATTCCTTATACTTCAGTATGTAGACCTTCTCTAGTCTAAACTCTATAAAGCTTACTCTATATAGAGTATTGTCAGAACTTCTATACCCTCGCAATAGCTGCATAGCCTCTACAAACTTATGAACGTTTCTCTCTTTATACATCTATAGCCATCTATCTCTATCTCTATTTCTATCTCTATCTCTTTCTCGCTCGATTTATATTTTTGGTAAATCATTTTCATGGATTCCGTGTGTGTTTGGCAAAGGTTTTCAATAAGCCTTGTCGCAACTAATAAAATGTGATTTTGAGTGTGTGGCAAGAGAGTTTTGCAATATTTATGTCGATGCACGCGCAGGTTATTGCCATATTTTGTAATACGGGTCGTATGCGTAATGACCGCTGACCGAACACCTTGCACCACCAGAGCCACAGAGCAGCTAACTGTAGCCGGCAGGACGGGCAGGACGGGCAGGACAGACACTGAGACAGACAGGTTGTTAAACTGCAACAGGTAGCCTTTCCACCGGCTGGCGGGTGGGTGGTTTCCTTGGTTTGGGGTGGTCGCTTCGACTGCTTGTCTTGTGGATTTGCCACGTTTTGCGCTTCGCCTCACACAGAACTTGGCGTCTGGCAAGCCCGTCTGTAGACACAGCCATGACCTTCATTTTGGACAATGCGAAACTGTGCCACATGCCAGCCCCTGGAAGGGGGCTAAAGAGGGCGCTGGGCGCTCGGCGCTGGGCTGTCGACTCGAATGGGTGGGCGCTCTGGAGGCTGTGGTAGCCAAGCAATTCGCAGTTCGCATCTCAAAAAGGCGAAGGACCTCTGCGAATGAAGTTTTCAAACAAATAAAGAATGGAAGGAGTTTTCCAACAAACAAACAGGCAAATATTATTCACACAGAGTCACGGACAGCATCAAACAGAGAGAGGGAGAGAGAGCGACAGAGAGAGTGAGAGAGAGCGCAATAGAGAGTGTGAGTGGGGGCAGGAGTACCCAAGAACGTTACTTTGTTCCTATACTCTGTGAAGCTCTCTTCCCTTTGCATTCCCCTCCCTCTCTCTCCCTCTGTCTTCCGCTCTTTGCGATTGAAAATTAAAATGCCGACCTGCTCATGCCCATGCCCATGCCCAGGGCTTCAAGTGTTTGTCGCGGACTTTTGACTTCCGGCTTGTGTCTCTGTCTTTCTGTCCTTCTCGCCCTCTGTCTCTCTCTCTCTCTCCTTCTATCTTTCTCTCTATGCATGTATCTCTTTCTGTCTTCGCCTTGCTCTCGTCTGTCTCAGCTGGCATTGTCGGCCTTCGCGACAGCCGGCAACTGACTTGACCTTGCAGCTGGCCTTTAAATGGCAGACTGGGCGTCTACCTGTCTGCCAATCTTACGCGTGTGCTGCTCCATGTGTGTGTGTGTGTGTGGGTGTGACTGTGTGTGTATGTGTGTGTTCGTGTAGCTGTATTTGTAACTGGGTCTCGACTCTGCCTGCGTCTGCTTGTAATGATAATCCGCATAAAATTACAGACGACAAACACACACACACACACACATACACACACACGACAACGACGACGACGACGACGACAAGGCGAAGCAAAAGTAAGGCCAAGGTCATTCGCACCCACACAAACACACCCACACACACACGCACGCACACATACACACCAATTGGCCAAGCAAGTGAAGTCGTCGGCGCGTGGCTCACTTTCACTCGCATGCCCGAAAAAAAAAATAAGAAAAAAGAAAAAAGAAAAGCCAAGCAACTCGCATCCATGTCCCGTATTCCCCTTACTCGAAAAGCCCCTGCCAGACAGGCAGCTAGCCAAACGTACGTCCTAAAGTCCTGAGCAGCAACATATGTGCGTGTGTGTGTGTGTGTGGGTGTGTGTGTGCGTGCGAGTGTGTCAACCAGTCAAAAGCATATGTGAATTCGACGCGGCGCCCAAAAAACATTTCCTTGCCATGTCCTCTACGTAGTCCTGGCGACTGTCTCACTTTGTGTGTGCCATTGCATGTGTGTGTGTATGTGTATGTATTCTTAAGTTTTTATGGCTTGCTGACTACTACTTCCGGGTCTGGGTCCGGGTCCGGGTCTGGGTCGCTGGGTCTGTCAGGCAAGGCAATGAATATATTAACACGAGGACCTGCCGCCCACAGCCAGACAATGTCTTAGTGTGTTTGCATAAGTGTGTGTGTGTGTGTGTGAGCCCTTGACGTCCAGCCTTAAGTACACACACACACACACACACACAAAGCAAGACTGGCCGTCTCCGTGGCTGCTTCGTCTGTGTGTGCCCTAACACAAAGCAAGTTTCCATTGTGTTGCGCCTTAGGGCGACTCACGCAACAAGTTGTCACACACACACACATATACCCGGACTCACACACACTCGCACACGCACACAGACATGCACCCAAATCAACAAATTATCACACACTGTCTGTATGTCTTCATCTCCGTCTCTCGCCAACTTCATTGCCATTGCCACGCCCCTCCCCATCATCGAATCTCTTCGCCCATTCGCATCCCTCCCTCTAGTTGGTTTCCATGGGCATCTATACGCTATACCGCCATTCGACCAGCTGTTTGTCTTGTTCTTGTGTGTGTTTACTGCTAGTTGAGTTCGATAATATGGAAATTTTTATGATTCTCCTACAAACGAATCCTCAGACAACTTAGCACTGCATATTACAATGTCTCTGAGTGTGTGTGTGTGTGTGTGTGGGTGGGTGGGTGTTTGTGGGCGCGAGTGTGAGTGGCAATAAGGAAAATCCTTACTTGCCAAACCTAACGTCATTGTTGACAAGCAAACAGAATGACAAACCGTCAACTGTAAGTGAAAATAAATGGAAAAGCTGGCCGACACACTTGGACTCAACTCACATCTATTTGGACACGGGCCCATACCTAGACCTGCCCTTACAGCTCCTCCTTACCTACATGCGTGAGCTTCACCACACACACACACGCACGCACACACACTAACCCTTGACCCTTTTGCCAAGGCAGCGAAGTAAGACTCATGAGCGATATCACTTACTTATGTCATGTCAGACAGGTTTGTGAGCTTGTGGAAGGGTTGTTTGGGCTGCTGGGCTGCTGGGCTGCTGGGTTGCTGGGTTGCTGGGTTGTCGGTTTATCAGGCTAACGGGATGTTGTTTGGCTGGCGGCCCGCCCGGTCTGCCCGGTTGCCGGATTGGCGAGCCATGTCCGCGTCTGGGCCGTGTCTCGTTAAGTGTTTGGGCAAAGATTTGCCACATGAGCTCGTGGAGGGGGACTAGACGCTTAGAGGGTTGTGCAGGGTTAAGGGTTAAGGTTATTTACACGCACGACTGCCAGTCAGCCAGTTGGTCGATTGGTTCATTTGCATTTGTCAGCAATAGGACATGTTTTAATCGAAGCACTCTTCAAGGGGTGTACGTGTGTGCGTGTGTGCGGTCAGGGGGTTGGGACATCCCCCTCGAAAATTTGGTTTTATTTGTTGCCGTTGTTGTCGCAGATAATGCCTTATAAATTGCTGACTATTTTGTCGTATTTGAGGCGATCGCTTTTGGGACAAAAAACAGCAACGGCCGACCATGAAGGCGGGGTCAACTTTGAGGTCGTAGGTCAAGGGGCATAGCCCAATAAAGTGAAGTGAGTATGTGTGAGCTTATGTGTGTGATTGGCCTGTGGTATTTGAAAGTTTTTGTCGGAGTGTAAGGGTTCAAGCAGTTAAGGGTTTTGCCAGTTGACCCCTTCCCGTGCGTTGTTGCTTGTAATCTAACCAAGCGCAATCACATTCCGCTCTGACATGCTAAACGAGTTATACCCCCAAGCCCAAGTCACATGTAGACGTGCCAGGGGTTGAGCAGTCAGAGGAGTTAATTAAATGCCTGTTCAACTTTGACCCCAACTGGGCGGGCCAGTAAACGGCCAGGTGATAGCAGCAAGAGCGAGTATACCTCATAGGTCAATGCAGGATCTGCCTTAGCGGAAGAGTTTAGGGTAATTAGAGCAGACTTTTCGCTCTTCAGCGAATATGATCTGCACTCTAGCAATGGGACATCTCTTGCTCGCAACGTTGTAGGGGAATCTAGGGTCTTAATGGGAGTAGACCTGTACTCCAGTATTTCCTGTGCATGCGCTTACCGAGGGGGTAGCTGGGAGGGGTTGCGTGTTGAGTAGGCCTTTAGCTGTTGGGGCTTAAGGAGCTACATACGCGACGCTCGATTTGAAAGAACAAGTTTTAAATTAATTATTAGAAAAAGCATCAGCTGTGGTAAAAGGCGCGCAAAGAAAGGGTAGCATCCCAGAGGTTTTTCCACAAGCACACACACGCACACACACACACACACACGCACACATATCATGTAGCTTCATTGGTGTGTGGCTGTATGTGTGTCACCTCCCTAGGCAATTTCCGTTGCCAAATTGAAAAATTACGCTCGCGCAAAGTTTCGTTGCCTTGATTCGAGCCCGTTCCCCTTCCACAAGTCAGCTCCAGCTTGATGAGCCCCCGCTTACTCCAGCACTACTCGAAAAGGGGGTGAGGAAGGGGGAGAGGTGGGGGCAGGTCGCAGTTTTTTCGTTTTTCCCATATGCTTATTACATCATTGCGATGTACATGTGCCCCATTTTAGGCAAAAGGAAAGGAAAATCCCGAACACAACTCAGACTCAAACCCAAACCCAAATTCAAACTTGAGAAACTGAAAGACGCAAACTGTAGCTCGGGCCACGGTTTCTGTTTCGGTTTTGCATTTTGGGCGTGGGGTAAGACTAGATGGTATGGGTATTACGCATTTTTTGGCTCTTTCTCTCTCTCTCTCTCACTATGTACACACATATATATAATATATACACACACATATATATATATAAATATGTGCAAAAGAAAGTACACACACACACACACACACACACAGCCTCCCGCACATACGCAGCGAAGAAAAAAAAACGAGTAAAACGCTAATGAAAATTAAAATGAAAAATTGCAAACGACGTGTGGTAGACGCAACAGCCGAGCCTTGCTAAAAACGAAGCGTGGCTGGGGGGGAGAGTCTGAAGGGGGAATTACGAAGCACTGGCGCTGCGGTATTTGCAGCAGCAGCAGCCGCGGCAGAAGCGGCAATGGGGATGCCACACATACTCAAACAAACGCATACATTAGATAATGTGTTGTGTGTAGCTGTTGCTGTTGCTCCTTTAGATCCCAGCCCCCAGCCCCCAGCCCCTTGAAGCCAGCCCCAAAACCGACGCCGCCCCCTCACGCATGTCTCCACACTGACAGCATAAAAAGTGAAAAAACAAAATTTTCCATTTTTACTTTGCGTTTTGGGTGCTCTGAAGCGCGGGGCTAGCTCGGCGACTGAAGCTGTAGCTGGAGTTCGGGAGTGCGGCTAAGACTATGGCCAGGGGTAAGGGTGCGGGTGCGGGTTAGCAGGGTGGCCCAGTGGTTGGGCGCAACGTCAAAGCCAATGCCAAGCGCGCGTCTGCCATTAGCATACACTACTCACATTTTATAATGCGTTTTTCTGTGCGGGTTCTCTCTCTCTTCCTCTTGTAGTACACATAAGTATATAAATATATGTGTATATGTATATATATAGATGTGTGCGTGTGTGTGTGTGTGCTCATTTCATTACAACAACTGCGTTGGGTACTTGTAATTTATATACATACACGCTTTATGTGCGTGCTTAGGTATGTGCATGTGTGTGTGTGTGCGTGTGTGTGTGTGTGTGACAGGCTAAACTACCCTTTTGCCTAATTTTTAATCTCGCGCGTTGCCAAGCAGCAACGACAACAGCGACGGCGACGGCGACGTCAACGTCAACGTCAACGTCAGCGCCGATGTCGATGTCGTCGCCCAAACTCGACGCCGAATACCTATTAGACAGTTAGACGTTTTAGTCATTGTTGTCATGTGTAGAGTTGACGAATCTGGTTCAATTTGTTGAACTAGTTCACCTCGCTGTAGTTAGTTCAAGAGTCAACCTGGATGCAGCTCGTGACAGTTGCTCACACACATATCGCATTGGTCAGCTGAGCTGAACTTGTTGCATGCGATAGTTGGGCTCATTAGTTCCGCCGAAATCGATTCATTGTACCTATAGAAGGAGATTTTGGTCTCAGCTAGTTCACTAGTTCATTTGAATAGGCTAATTGAATAAGCCGTGGAGGCAGATCTTGGTCTTCGCTGATGCTGTGACGATTCGCATTGGCTAACATTGGTATTAGTTGTTGTTGTTGTTGTTCTTATTGTTGCCTTTACTTTTTACACATACAATTAAAAATGTAAATCAGTCGCGTTGCCTTGCGCCCCTTTCATATGCCCACTCTCTCTCTCTTTCTCTCTCTCTCTCTCGCTCTCCGTCTCCTGTTCTAACATTTTTTATTACTTTGTGGCATTCTTTGGCAGCGACATTGCTCGAGTGGGTGTGGCTGGGTGGTTGAGGCTGCTCCGGCTTGGGCAGCCTCCCTCTGCTCACAAATGTGTGTATGTGTATGTGTATGTGCACATGTAATATATTTATTTATTTTACGTGTGCGCTCAACTAAAAATTACAAAATGCCGCATCTCAAAGCAACAACAACAGCGGCACCAGCAAAAGCTCAAAGAGTAATCAATGAATTCAATCTCCCTCTCTCTCGCACTTCTTTCTCTTGTCTTGCCGATGCGTAGCTCAAGATTTCCTCCTCTGCCTCTGCAAGCACGTACATCATCTACATCACGTGTACATCCACTACTACCGTCAATAAGGCTGAAACGATTCAATATGCAAGTGGAGAATAGAGAGATACGCCTTCACAGAGCTGTGCTCATTGTGTGATTGAAGCGGATTCATTTATATGTTCATCGTGATGTATAATGATCATGTACATACACATACATATAACTTTATCTCAATTTTCTATTTCTATTAAATATGATGACCTGCTTGCAATTGGAGGCGGAGAGCCATCACTAATGACGATAGTTAGCTATCGATAGTGGAAATAGTGAATAGTCGACCAGACTCAGAGTGCAGTGAAGATTGTTGAAGAGTTTTGAGTGTTTTATTTGACGGGCATAGAAAAGGCTCACACATAAGGGATATCGATATGCAAGTCCTTCATCGTGATAGTGTGTATGAATATGCATCTCTCTCGCACTCTCTTTCTCTCTTTATTTCTTTTCACAATCCTTGTCAATAGACGTAGACAATCAGATGTGAATTGTAGTTAGAATTACCTGCTTAGCTAGTATGGTAATACTTGTATGTCTGTATATGTACATCATATCTGTATGTGTGTGTGTGTGTATGTGTCTGTCTGTCTGCCCGCCTGTATCTTTGCTTTGTAAGTAGATTTGCTGCTGTTGCTGATCCATATTATGGCTGGCTAGAAGCTGCAAGCTGTGTGTGTGTGTGTGTGTATAGGCACTTAAACACAGTTTCAAGCACACACACATACTAGTGCACACCCACACACAGAGGGAGGTAGACAGAGGCAGGACTTACACACACACACACACACACAGAGTGAAAGAGGGACCAAACATAAATACATATTTATTGTTGGAACAAGCAATTTAGCGAAAAGAAATCCAAATTATATCATAACTTTGTGTAGTGCGCCATCTGGGGTTTAGTTGCCTGTTTTTCGCCGGCGATGCCCCTGCCGACGCGGCGCTGCCAGCGTCGCTGCTGTAGCCGTAGCCGTAGCTGTAGCTGTAGCTGCTGCCTACGCCTACAACAAAGGCAAAAGCGAACTTGAACAGACACGAGGCGCTAGGCAGTTGCCAGAGCCAGAGCCAGAGCCTGGGCTTGGAGTAGACGAGTGGGGGCAGGGGCTGGGGCAGAGGCAGGCAGAGGTATGGCAAGGCGGGCGCTTTGGCAATAATTCTATGCTGCCACCGACATAGCCGACGTTAAAGATGTTGCCACACACATTTTTGTGCCGTTTTCCACTGTTTTGTTTTGGTTTTTTGCTTGGCTCCTTTTTTATTTTTATACAGCTGCCTTCACAATGAAAACAATTACAACAACAATTGCGAATAAGCATGCAAAACGCAAGTAGAAGATGAAGTAGCCAAATGAGCCAGACAGAGACAGAGCGAAACACGAGCGGGATAGGGAGAGAGAGAGAGAGAGAGATAGAGAACGGGGGGAGAGCGAGAGAGAAAGCGAGCAGAACAGAGAAAAGCTGCGGCAAGTAGCTTGAGTCGGTGCCGCAGTCAAAACCAGCTGCGACGACGGCAGCAGAATGGGAAAATGAGAATAAGCAAGGGAATGGGGGAATGGGGAATGAGAACGGAACGAGAATGAAATGTTTTCTAATAAATTTTGCTTTATGTGCGCGGTGCGGCGTGCGGCGCGAGCAGAGGGCGAGCTGAGGGCGGGCGAGCAGTAGAAAAGGGAATAAATAAAAATAAAGTTTTATATTCATGTACCGCGCGCACACACACACACTCACACACACACACACACACACATATGCCGCAAGGGCCGCAACACTTGCCACCCAATTGCCATTAATATGGCGGCTGACTAACATTCGTCTCTGAGTGTATGTGTGTGCGTCTGTGTATGTGTGTGTGTGTATGTGTGTGCGTCTCTAATGCCAACTTGCAATTTATTTTAACTTTGCCGCGAACTTTAGAGGCAGCCTCCCTCCCCTCCCTCCTCAGCCCGCTGCCAGCCCAAAAAAAAGCAAATAAATAAAAAATAATACAAAAAAAGAAAAATGTAAAAACAAAGCAGAAGGAAAAAACTTTTTCGCCATTTTGTTTCATTTTTTTCTCATTTGCTTTACTATTTCAGCTAAATTTTTTCAATTTTTCTTTTCTTGTTTTTCTATACTTATTTACTTCTTTGCAGTTTTCTCTCTCTATCTCTGCTCAGCGTTTGGTGTTTTTTTGGAGAGGCCCAACAAAGGTAAACGAATTTTTGTATATATTTATATTTGCTTAGCATCTTCCGTTTTCCCTTGGCTTTAAGCCTCAATATTTTATTGATGCCACAAGTGAGACGCATCATATCATATACTATATATATATAAGCTATATCTTTTATATGACTGTAACTATTTCTCGTCTCTGACCAAGTTTGATTACAGAATAGACAATAAAATAGAGCTAAGACAGGATAGCTGTAAGGGTAGAAGGCTAGGGCTAGGGGTAGGGGTGGCGTTTCCTTATGGCATCGTAAAGTTAATAGAATTGTGGTCTTTTTACAAGCAATTGCAGGCATTTCATAATTTTCGTATTACCTGCAATAAAATGCGAAATTCTAGTCAAAGTGCCAAGGGTTGGGGCCAGAGCCAGGGCAACGGTAACGGCAACGTTAAGGCCAGCCGCAAAGCGAAATAACAAAAATAACAAAAATCGAAGCGTACAAAGGTCATTAAAGCAGAGAAGATGGAGCTGGCAAGCAGCGAGAGGGAAGCTGTGAGCTGAGCGCTGAGAACTGAGAGCTGAGCAAGAGGGCTGCAGCTTTATCAAGCACTAACTCAACTCTCTCTATGTGTGCGTGCGTCTGTGTGTGTGTGTGTGTGTGTGTGTGTGCAGCTTCCTAATCAACCCTTTTACGAACCCTAAAAAACGAGAGAAGAAAAAATTGTAAAGCAACAACAACTATAACCGAGCATAACAATAAAATGTAAAATTAGAAGCCAGCGCCGCCGCCGCCGTTGCCGCGCTCGTCGTTAGGGGCAGTTTCTGGTACACCCAACCACCCCCAGCCCCGCGACCACGCGACTTCAATTACAACAACTAAAAAAAACACACACACAAGTAAAACCGTTTGCAGTCAAGCATACACGACTACATAATACTCGCTCAGAGACTTACACACAGATTAGCCACGCCCACAATGAGGAATACAACTGCTTGACCCATAACCCATAACCGACCACTCGCGTGTGATAACAGTCGATCCAGTGACACACAGCTAGAGCAACCTGTCACAGAAACCAATATACCCGCTTCTCGCCAAGCTAGCGAGCATCGAAACCAGGCAAGCCCAAGCAAAGGCGCAACCTGAGCATCGATGTCGAATGAGGCGGAAGCGAGCCAACAACAACAGAAAAGCATAGCACAGCATTAGGCGGCGACGGGTAAGGTCAGACAGCAGACGCAGCGCGTACGCTCTCTCTTTGTATGTGTGTGAGTGTGTGTGCGAGTGTGTGTAAAGGAAATATGTAACGTGGGGCCTTAAAAAACTACTTTAAGCGCATGATCAGCGGTATTTTTGGCTTTGCCAGCTAACAACTTGCAGCAACAGCAGCGCAACACACATACACGCGCACACACACACACACACACAGCCATAGAGGCAGATATACGAACGCATAAAAAGAAAAGCGGCAGCAGCAGTGGCAGTGGCAGCAGCTTCCGCGGCATCATTAAGGGTAGTTTCCAGCATCGTAAAAATATAGAGAAATAAAATTTAAAAAAGGCAATAGCAACAACAACAACAATAGGAAGAAGAAGAAGAAGATGAAGCAGAAGCAACAACAGACGACGAACAACAACAACAACAACAAGAGCAAAGTGAAACCGAAAAGCAAAATAAATAAAATGTATCAATATAAGGAAATTTGGTAGGAAAATTGGCAAATGGCATCGAATCGTATTGCAACAACAACAATAACAACAACAACAAGTAAGCGCGCGCGTTAACGAACTACAAATTTTAGAGCAGCGAGCCCCAAACCCAATTACTCAGACGCCACAGCTAAGACAGGCAACATCCAAGACATCGAAGCACAGCCACTCAGCTGACAACAATTCACCCCCAAAGCCATGGCCAGGCGCCCCAGCTGCCCACCTTGCCCCCGCCCACTCCCCACTCTCCACTCCCCACTCACCATCAGCTGCCACGAAATCAATGAACGTACAAGACGTTGCCGAAGCTGAGGCTTAAGCTGATGCCAGGCAAACGGCGGAAGGTAAGTGGGTATATCGCGATGCCCTCGTCTTGATGGCCAGTTCTAGTTCAATTTAATGAGCTAGTTCGTATTGGAGAGCAAGTTGGATCTCTTGTAGCTTGATAAACTAGCTAAATAGTTAAATAGAGCTAGTGGAATTTGATTAGCCAACTCAATGTGATGAACTAGTTCCACAAGTTCGATTGAAATAGTTCTTTCTCACGTCATGAAATACATGAAAGTAGATCGTCTATGATCGATGCATATGTTCTATTGAGTCGCTTATGAACTAATCAGCCTAATACAATTGCCGGCTGAACTAGTTCATTGAATGCCCCCAGCCCTTTCCCGTTCCTCTTCAACTCATTTCGCTATCTAGAAGGTTCATCCCTATGTAGTTGAAGTGCTGCTGTCAAATCCTTCGACAACTCACTGTACACAACTCTCTAATGTAGCATACTTCTCCTTCTCCCGTTAGTAACTTTAATGTTCGCTCTCTCTCTCTATCTCTCTCTCTCTCTCTCTCTCTCTTCCTTTGTCTGCTTGCTGTATCGATGCGCCACTGTAGCCAATGTCTTAGCCATAGTTTTGCCCATAGTTTGACACCCCTTTCCGGCCCCAATCAGAGCGAATTTCTGCTGCAGAAATCTCTATAAATAATGTTTCTGGCACAGACGAAATCAAACGATGATTTTACCGTTGCCGGGATAAGGCTCAACAACCAGCCCAGCCCCTCACTCCCTCTTCCCAGCCAGCACAAACCCAGACCCAGACTCAAACCCAACGCTTGCGCGCCTACGCAACGCTGTTTACCACGAGGCGCCGTCATCGTCATCGTCGTCGTCGTCGTCGGCGTCGTCCTTGTCCAAGTCCTCGTCGTCGTCGACTTCGGCTGTTGAACGTCTTTAACTCTCATTCCCTTTCCCTTTTCTTGCTGCGCTCGCTTCTCGCTTCTCCGTTTTCCTATTACCTAAGCCACCCACCCCCAAAGCCGGCTACCCCCTCCCCCCGCCAGCTACCTCCTCGTTCATCTATTCATTCCTCCTGTTCCAGCAGCCATTAAGTTTTCTCGCTGTAATAAAAAATTTTCCTTTTTTTGCCGCGCATCACAGAATGTTTATATATATATATATATCTTTGTGTGTGTGTGTGTGTACCTTTGTGTATGAAAGTGTGTGTGTGTGTGTAGATACTAAATTTTCTAGTTTGTTTTTTTTTTTTTTTGTATTTCCCTTTTACTCTATACTTTGCCTTTGCCTTGGCATTAGTGTTTATTTTTTTCTTTTTGAAAAGAAGATTTATGTAAAACGTTCGGGGAGTTAGTGCTGCGACAGAGCAGCTAGCTGCGGCAGTGGCAGCAGCAGCGACAGCGCCGCCGACGCCAGCAGCGACAGCATTAGCAAAATAGTCGCAGATGCTGTTGCTGTAAGTTTTACGCAGTCCAAAAACAAAACTGCCAAAATACCCATCGCCCTCCGCGTGGCTTCCTTCGCCTACCTCAAGCTCCAGCAGCCGCCCCTGACACAACCCCTCCAGCCAGACCAGACCAGACCAGGCCAGGCCAGGCCAGAGCAGACCAGAGTGTCCCCCACCTTCACCCTTACCGCAGGTCGGCGGCTGTGTTGCCTGCGGAGCCGCTGCGCTTGACTGCGACCAGCAACTGGAACGGCAGGACCTTCGCTCCTGGCCCTGGGCTGGCCTCACCCCCACACCTCAGCCGTGTACTACTGCCCTGCCCCTGGTCCCCTATCTCGGAAGTTTGGCAAGTTTCATGTTTAGATTTCTAAGTCGCCTGCCAAAAGCTCCCGCTTCGGATTTTCCGCTATAAATATACATTTCGTTGCGCCTCCCCTCCCACTCAGCCCGCCGCGAATAGCAACTACATTTACTTGATTACTATACAGCTGGTCAATAATTAAGGCAAGGTGTAGGCTGTGTGAGACATACCCTGTAAATACCCCAGCCCAGAAGGGTCCAGCTCCCGAAGGACTTCTAAGCACTTGGTAGAGCAGGTCGGTCGAAGATGTCTGCTGAAGCTGCTGATGTGCTGTGCTCTGCTGCTGCCTGCCTGCCTTTGTTTTGCCTTGGCCTTGGACGAAAGGGTTCAATGCACATTGCAGTGCATTCAATTATTGACAAAGTGGCAAACAGTCGATTTACGCAAGTGTCAACGAGGGCGACTGGAGAGGGGGCATTTGGGTGCTGTAGAGAAAGGCCTGTGCAAAGCTGGGCAAGCCGAGAAATATAAAGAAAAAACCCACAAGAAACAAAGAGAAACCCAGCACACATTCAATATTTGCTGATGAAACGCGAACATGCGAGAGCACTAGAGGTGGCGGGGGAGGCAGAGCAGGGAGAAGCTCGCTTTGTTTATAGCCACATTTTAGTTGAAGCTCGAGCCCGCTTAGCCGATTATTGAATCAGCTGCTGAATGCGATCACCCGATCGCCGACTGCGCGAGCCCCATTGCCACGTGCCTCAAAGAGCTGCATGCAGATACAGATACAGATAGAGATAGAGATAGAGATAGAACTGAAAACAGATACGGGTCGAAGTATGAAATACAGATATATGTAGATACGCTTGCATAGATACAGCTGGCTAAAACCTAAAATCGAAGTAGTTAAAACTTTTCCCTGGCTATAGGATCAGCATCAGCACCTTCTTGACTCTCCCTCTCTGCCTCTATCGCAGCCTCTCTCTCTCTCTCTCTATCTCTCTATCTCCCTCACACTCTCTATTTGTGTATCTGATTCTGCCTCTGTTGTTTCGTCTTGCGACTATGTGCAGCACTAACAGCAAAAACAACAACAGCGGAAGCGACGCGTAGCAAAACGAAAAATGCCACAAAACGTGCTTCTAAGTTATTTTTCATTTGACCCCCCCCCCCCCCTTCTCCACCCCTCTCTAGCCACAAGCTGCAGGCAAAGCCCGTACCCTTACACACCAGCACACACACACACACACACACTGGCCAGAGCATCTTAGATGCTTGAGAGCTGCTTGCTATTGTGCTTGTTGTTGTTGTTTTTATCCTTCACACAGACACACACACACCCACACACACGTACACAGCTACAACAAAAGATTGTCGAGTAGTTAGGTAACGGCCAACAGGCAACTGTAACGGTAACAGTGACAGTAACGGTAACGGTAACGGCAGCGGCATTGGGGCAGACAGGCATTTTAAGATTTATGTCGGTGATTATTTCTAAGTTTTTGTGCGCTTAGCAATGCGCCGCCCCCTCGCTCAGTTCATGACATACGAATAGCTGCAGGGTAGATCTTTATATATATATATACACTTATAGAGAGAAAGAGAGAGAGAGAGAGAAAGAGAGGGAGAGAGAGAGAGAGAGGGAGACATGTGGAGAAGGCACGTAGCAGCGCCAAATAGTGACCCCCAGTGAATAGCCTAGGCACCCATCTGGCTGCGAGTGAAACGTCTTTTGTGGCTGTGCCAAAATAACTCATACGCTGCGTATGCCATTGAGCGGACGGACAGACTCGGCCTGCATTGACTGCACACGCTGCGAGTCCAGTTTTGATCTCTAGTCTCGCTCTGAGCTCAGCTTGAGCCATGGCCCAGCTAACGAGTCGGCATAAAAAATGTATCTAATGCTTATAGCTACCCTTGCTTCGTCTCACTACTCCCCCGCACTCCCCACTCCTCACTTCCCACTTCCCACTCCTCTCCTACTTCCTCACCTCACCGCGCACTGCTGGCGTTTGCGTTTGCCTGCTTTTCAATTCCCATTCTTGCCTTAGCTTCATTGTGTTGGCATCTCGTTTTTTTCCTTCTTCTTCTTCTTCTTCCTCTAAGCACAATACTATTTTCTTTTTTTCTTCTTCTTCTGTTGTTGTTGTTACATTTAAAATGTTTTATTTGGCCATTTGTATGTTTTATGGGAGCCGTCGTTTACCGCTACCTACGAATTCGACCCATGCCTGGGCCTGGGCCCGCACCCCTCGCCCACCTCTCGCCTTCTGTGTCGCATTTATATAAACATATACACTTGAATATATATTTATATATATATATTTATAAACGTGTGCGTATGTATTAATTTAATTCGAAAGACAGGCAAATATTATCCGATCTAAGCAAATCCAGGGTATTAGTGTATTATAGACTTGAGTTGTTAGCGCGAAACTAAGTTGGATTTGGAGGAATTCCGAAGACGCATTAAAGACATTCTTACGTGCTAGTACATATATATTTGTAGTCTCGTCTTGCATGAGTAGAACTTACGCCCATTAGAGAGTTACTTGAGGTAGTTCTGCAGAGTGCCTCATCTCCTCCTCTTATGCAATCTCGCTCAAGGTCACTCAAAGCATTTCTTCCACTTTTGGGAATCATTGAGATCAGTTTTCATACATGATTATAGAATATTGACGCCTCAGTATTGCTTGACCTGGATGGAAAAATTAAGAAAAGGAAATTGAGTTTGAACATTTTTAATAGCTCTATAAATATCCAAATATCGGGTAAATCATTTCGAATGAGTTTATCATTTATGAAGATACAACCGAGATGTAAACTGAAACCTCAACCCTTAGTAATGATGTGTCTGATAGATTCATCAAGTTGGGTACATTTGATAATCCTTGACTTTTCTGAATCTATCTCAATCATCTCTGAGGTATTTCTGAGGTACTCTTAGCATGTAGTAGAGGGTCCTCTCTAACTACACATCATTACTAAGGATCTGTGAGCTTTCGACTGTAAGAGTTAGCTATATATATCTAGATTCATAGGGGAAATCGTCCATAGCAACTCAATCCCATTTCCGAGCACTTCGTACCACTGTATGCACTCAACTTTCGTTTTTCTTTGGTCTTTGCTGCTGCTGCTTCTTCTTTCTCGCTTTGTATAACCCATGCCCCAAAACTAATCGCAACTCCTCGAAAGGGAGCAGCAACAGCAGTCGCTGTTCTCTAACAATGCACAAAACAAAGAGAGAGAGAGAGAGAAAGAGAGAGAGCGAACGCGAATTCTAAATTAAAAGTAATAATAAGTATGTTATGTTTGAGCAAACGGAGGTGTGTCGAGCTAGGGGAGCGTGGGAGTATGGGGGTGTGGGGGTATGGGGGTAGCTACCCTGCGAACTTAGACATTGAAATGAGAATTTTTAAATATAAAAGGATGCCACACACACATACACACCCACACACGCGTACGCAATATGCATGTGTATTTGCCCCAGCCCCACCCCCTCGACTGCCCCCACCTGACATCTACTAGCAACAACTAATGCCAAAGCCCTGGCTGTAGCTGGTCTCCGGCGTCTACAACGCTACCAGCGCTGCCGTCGCTGTTGCTGTTGTTGTTGCTGTCGCCGTCGACGTCAGCTGCCGCTAGCAATGCAAAAGAAATATTGCAACCCTCGGCAGAGGGTTGTGTGTCTATGTGCGTGTGTGTGTGTGTGTGTGTGTGTGTGCTTTTTATTTTCTAAACTTTACTGAAGTTGTCGTTTTTTTTTTTTTTTTTGTTGTTGCTTCTTCTTCTCCTCTTTGAATGCTTTTTTATACATGTTTATATGTATATATAGTACCCGTACTTAGTGGCTGGGCAATGCCAAAAATACACTGAGCGAAATTCCGAAGAGACTCCGAAAGACTGAAAACATTGCGCTTTCTCTTTAAATATACAAGTAGAGAGCAGAGGGGGGTAACAGAGTTGCCGGACTTAGGGGAAGAGTCACTGCAAAAATCTAATGTCGATCCCCTATGGAGCTAGGGAGCACACGGGGTACAAACCTGACCTGGGATAATGCAGGAGGAGGCTGTATGGAAGGATATAGGCATCCACCTCCCTCCCCTACTCCCCCCAGCGGGTAGGGAAAGTATTTAGCAATATCGAGAGAGATGTCAAATATCTATATCAATTGCGAACTATAGCCCATTATTATGCCCTTCTGCCTCATGTATAACTAATCATCGCCTAGCCGACTATTCCATATGATCTCCCCTATCCACAACTCAGTTTTGCTCAGTGTACGCTTTGTATTGGCGTCTGTCTGTGTGGCGTTGTCATTGCGCCTAAAAAGCACCTTTTTCCACTACAATTCCGCTTATCCTGCCAGTGCCTCAGCCTCAGCCTCAGCCTCAGCATTATAACAGAATGGCACAACAATTTACAACACACACACCCCCACACACACACACTTAAACAAGCCGCCACCATAAAACATAATATGTATGAGATTTTTCTTTCGTTTATTTTTTTTAACTACGAACACGTAGTTAAAAAATGAAAAAATTTAGAACTGCAAACGAAGATGAAGATGCTGCTGTATGTGCGTGTGTGTAAGCGAGCGGGAGGAGTGGGCGAAGGGGGCGAGCGGGGGTGCCTGGGCTGTACCTAGCAGAAGAGCTACGGCGGCATCGACGCCAGCATCAACGTCAGAAAATTGAAAACAGAAAAAAAAGAAAATAATACAACTACAACGCACCGACGACGACGACGACGACGACGACGTCTGCCATCGTCTCAGTCTCAGCTGGCTTTGCTACAGCCAAGTCGCAACTACACAGACACACACACACACACACACACACAGAGACAGAGGCACGCACAGACATGCATATAAACCACCCTTGAAAAAATCTCGCGCAGCAAAATCTAAAGCAAAAATTTCAAGAGACGAAAAAAGCGAAACGAAGTGCAAAAGTATAGAAAGAAATGTTGAAATAAAAACCTTGTTTCCGCGCAAGTTACAACAGCTTCCCCCGCGACACTCCGCTCCGGCTCTACCAGTTGGCAAAAAAGCTAAGCACACACACACACACACACACACACACTCACCCACACACACACGCACACTACTTATTTGGAGGGGTTACGAGTACATGCCGTATCCACCTTGAAGAGAAAGTACGATATTTGCTAGCAATAAAAGTAGTAATCAGTCGCGGTGCCTTCCTCACACACACACACACACACACACACACACACGCACGTACATACAGGCATGCAGCGCACACGTACACACATATACACGTGCATACATACACATACATATAAAAGGCGAGCGAATCGCCGAGGTTGCTCTGTCGACATTCCCGAGTTAGAAAGAGATGAGCATTAGAAGCGGGCAGCAGGCAGCCAAAAGCAACAACAACTCTGCGTAGGGAGGCGACAGGGGGGAGGGGGGCTTAGCGTGGCGGGAGGAGGGGTAGCAGAGAGCTGCTGGCTGGTTTAACAACTGCTCCGCGTAACGAGAACTTTTCATTTTATGTAATTTCACTTCGCCGTTTTTTTTCGCCGCGCTGCTACTTTTTTTTTTTTTGCGCTTTGCTCATTTTTCTATAACATTCGAATTTTTAAGTGAGTGTCGCCGGCGCTGCCGACGTCGCTGCCGGCGTCGCTGTCACGCATGTCGCCGCGGCTGGCTGTCTTTACTTTTGCTTTTGCTTACCCCATTTTTTCGCCCCTAGCGAGCTGCAATGTTTTTTTTTTTTTCAACTGCTACTGCTGCTGCTTCTTCTTCTTCCTCCTTTTTTTCTCGCTAACTAAGACATTCGCTGTCGCTGTTGCTGTCGCTGACGCTGTTGTTGGCGCTTACGCCAGCTGCGCTGCCAGCGTCGGCAGTTTTTTTGTGTGCTGAAATTACGAAAGCGACATTAATTTTTTAGAATTGCGCTTATGCGTGGAAAAGCAGTTAGCCTAGTGCGAAGGAGGCGCGGCAGCAGGGGGAGGAGCAGGTGGAGCTGAGGCAGCGACTGCGCTGCTTGCCAAACTTTCACTACGGGTTTGGGGCTTGAGGCTTGGGGGATTGGGTTGACTGAGGGGGTGGAGAATGGGGGATGGGGGTGGGGGATGGGGTGCGGTCGGTGGTGGGTGGCTCAGCAGAAGTTGCGTTTTAAATGGGTAGTAAACGCGCATGTATGTAGTTATATTATTTTTTACGAGCGCGATATGTTGTGTAAAATAGCATTCTGCCTCAGTCAACAACCACGCCTACTCCCCGCCCCACGCATATCTTCATATACGCATACATGTGTGTGCTTTGTCTGTATGTAGGTATGCAGATGAGTTGGCTGTAAGTTTTCACTTTACGCTCAGGTGTGCTTCAGGTGTGGGTAGGAGGGAAGCCCTTACGATGCCTTTGTAGCACACACATTTGTATTATATGTATGTACATACATACATATGTGTATATTTAATACGGATGAGGGACTGGTTTCATAAAGCGCGCTCTCAAGGGCTATTCCTTGAATTGATCGTATCAATTCTATAACTAAGAATCCAATCCAATCCACTTTTCGAGAATATTAATGGGTTAATTATTCAATTGATTAATGTGTATTTAAATGTATTAAAAAGCACTCATTTTGATATTGACAATAGTCGATCTGTTTTTCCAACTGAAGAACCAAAGGTAACTAAGAGAACCTTTACACACTCTTTGCAACAGTTTATCGATCAACCCATAGTTATCGTTATCCTTCAGTCTAAAGAGTAGAAATTTCGAATTGTCGATAACATTTCTATTCACTTGCTTACTTTATCCCATTACCCAAAAACCAAAAATCGATAAATCGATATCTATGCAAATCTAAAAATCGATAAATCGATATCTATGCAAATCGATAGTCATAGTTTGTGCTCAGTCAAAATTCATATGTATGTATATATTCATCTCTTGTGGCTTTCATCCGCCTATCGGTGCTCATAGACTAGTCATCAATTATAAATCGATATTCATGAATTATTAGCCAATTAGGCTCATGTTTGCCCAAAACAGTCATGGCCAATTTAATGAGATGAGCAGAGCAGAGTGCATCGCGTCGCATCGCATCGCATCGGCATTCGCTTCGACTATTTTGATCGTTTGCTTTTCCGCCAAACACTTTTCCATACATTTTACTTAATTTATGGCCACACCCCCTGCCTGTGCGCTTGTCTCTGCCCCTAGATAGCCTCGCATGTGAAATTATTTACGCGACAATCGAAATGGTTTTTTTGCTTTATAAATGAGGAGAAAACCTCATGAATAATAGCGCAAAATATTTGACGTCAGATGCTTTTTTATATATTGTAATTATAATGGCAAAGTTTTTTCCACTTCCAGCTCCACTCTTTTTCGACATTCATATTTGCCTATGTAATGGTTTTTTATTGCAAAAGAATGCATACAAAATAAACAACAAATCAAACGAAAAAAAAAAAATACAAATAAATAAAAAATAGATGAAAAAATGATGGAAATATTTTGTGTGTGCTTTGGGGTTGGCAAAAATTTATTGATGAAGCGAGAGCAAAATAACCAAGAAGAAAGAAATGGCAGCCAAATGAAATGTTAATTTCAAACACACACACACTCGCTCTCTCGCTCTATCTCACTCGCTCCCTCTCTTTCCCTCAGCTTGACAGCTGACACCGGCAATAGCAAACAATGGGAATCACAATGACTGACCGATCCTGGCCTTGTGCCTTGTGCCTTCTGCCACGCCCCGCTTGTCTAGCGCCCGCTTGACCCCTGGCCAGCCCAGCGCCCCCTCCGCCCCTCCCTCACTGTAAGCACAGCAAAATGAATATCATGCTGCCAAATTGTCATAACAACAGCAGCAGCAGCAGCAGCAGCAGCAACATGACTTGCCCATTGCCCGAGCGAGCGGCAAAGCCTAGAAATTTTTTCAAAATTCAACAGAGTCTAACTAGAGGTGTGTGTGTGTGTGTGTGTGTGTGAGCATGTGTGTGCGTGCTTATTGTTTGTCTAAAAAGAAAGAGTGTTTGCTAACGTTATTAGACAATGCCATTGACTAAGGCCGACAAGCAAACGCGAATCACAGACAAAGGCAGCTGCCAAAGCATTTCCCAGCCCCAATGAGAAAACAAAGAAAAGCTCTTTTAACTTTTCACTTTTGCATCCGTATATCAATCTGACCAAGATATAGACTACAGACATGGACATAGATATAGACACACATATACAAATACAAGAATTGGGTTTCATCATATATGTGGGTAGTACAGTAACTCCCGATGATCCAAACAATCTCCAATCTGAGTAGCTCAAAGTGTTTCAACATCATATACAACCATTTATTATAGCTTGGGAAGCTTCACTGTAGTTGTGTTTCGCCTGATGCAAATTCTGTTTCATTATTGTAGTGTGAAGTTGTTTTTTCTTTCGAGATATTAATAGACTTGATAAGTGCGGATATGGATAGTTAAGTAGAAGTAGTGGAAGTGGAAAGAACTAGAGAAACAAGGAAAAGACTAAGAGGATAAGGAAGAGAACAAAATAAATATATGCAGGAAGAGGAAGGAGGCGACGAAGAGGATGAAAAAGGGGGTCTTAAGAAACTGAAGAAGAAGAAGAGGTATGTATACAAAAACGGAGCCTGAAAAAGCGAAAAAGATAATGAAGTAGGAAGGCATAGAAGTATAAGAAGAAGCAGAAATACAACATGAGCTTGTCAAAGCTCAAAGCTGGAACTTACTCAAATTCCAGAGCACACACACACACACTCATACAAATGAAAACACACACATACACACTCTCTCTCACGTACGTATATGTATTTACATATATAGCAAACGTGAACGCAGTAAAGGAATGTGCGTAATATATATAGTATATTATATTATATATATAAATATATATGTGTGTGTGTGTGTTTGTGTGTGTGTGTGCACTCACACGACGACCCCAGCGACATGCTAAAAATTTGTATAGAAAATTAGTTAAAAAATTACTCCGCAGACACGCGCACACAAACAATTTACATGACTGGAGCGTGGGGGAGGGGTAAGGGGGCCAACTGGTATATGTGTGTTGTATGTGCACACGCACACACACATATGTAGTCGCATACACACATTTGGCATTAGTGGGCGGTGTTAGAAATTTGCGTGGATCCTTCCTTGCCCATTGTAAAGGCGACATTACTACCTCCACACACACACACACAAGCACACACATACACACACACATACTGACACACAGACAGAGACAGAGGAAGATAGCAGAGAGCACCGCGTGTGCTGGGCTACTTCTACTTTTTTTTGAGCACACACACACACGTACATACATGTACAGACATGTGCCATGTGTGTGTGTGTGTGTGTGTGGGTGTGTGGCGCGCGAGTTGAAAGTTTGTCATAAAGCACCCCATTAAAAAAAGAGGCTCACAACGAACGCTTCACAAAATTAGAAATGGACTGAGCGGGGGCGGGACCATGCCTCCCTCCGACCCCCCTTTCGGGCTGGGGTTACGAGCTCTGCGTGGCAGCAAGCGAGACAGAACGAAAGCAGCCACCAAATTAAACATAAATGCGAATTAGAAAAAACTTTTCGTTTTTTCATTCTCTTTTGCGAACGGCGGCAGCAGCAGCAGCAGCAGCAGAAGAAGAAGCAGCAGCGAGAACGAAGCAAACAAAGAGAGAACAGACAACTAGCGAAGAGCTAAAAGCCAAAAACAGGCTCCAATTGCAGGTGATCTATTTCGAGTAGTGTTGGCAATTTGGCTTTTTCTCGACAGATCTAGCTTTTTTTCTTTTTTGTAACATACTCTGCAATGCCCTGATTTGAATGTTGGGTATATAAGCGGTGATTGGGGGTGCCATCAATATGACCTCAAATCTCGAGAACTATTCAAGC
Source organism: Drosophila arizonae (assembly GCF_054131065.1). NCBI lineage: Eukaryota > Metazoa > Arthropoda > Insecta > Diptera > Drosophilidae > Drosophila > Drosophila arizonae. Next base: position 456,354 of record NC_142927.1, on the reverse strand, counting down.
TAAGAAATCTTAATTTTAAACAGTTATACTATATTCCAGTATATCATACGGCATTCCGAGTAGCGGGGTGGTCGTGTATGCTAGCTATTTCCGTCTGACCGTCCGTATCTTTCAAAGATCTCCTGCAGATCATACGTAGTACGAGCTGATCTTTTTCCCAGCTTTCCCTGATAGTCAAACAATTGACTGTTTATATCAAACGAATTCAAGTTCACTTCAGGGTATCTCCTAGTCGTGCACTCCCTGGAGCACTCTCAGCTTTTCTTATTACTATTTTTTGATCGGCTCTGTGCAATGCGAACTATGATAGGTCGTCTAAACTGTGTCAGCTGTGCTGCAGGATCGACTCGGGCAAGGCTTCTCTACAAATTTCTTGTTTGCAGCATTTGCCACATGCCACATACCACATGCCATGGCTACCACACACACACACACACACAGAGCAGACGTGTGCAGTTGTTTTTGGCAATTAACCAAGAGTGCTGCTGGCTGCGACGTCGACGCCCATCACTCCTCTGCCTCCCCAATCAGGCAGGGAGTAGGGGCTAGGGGGCTGAGGGCTGAGCTACCCCCACTAAAAAGGTACACATACGCACAGTTTTTTGTTGCCTGCGTCGCACTCCACATTTTTAAATATTTTTAACTGCTGCGCATCGTTTCATGCCTGGGTAGGCCAGAAGGGCGGCAGGAGCAGGGGCAGGAGCAGGGGCGAGGGCGGGGGCGGTGTTGGCTCGAGGGGTACACTTGGGGAGTGGAGGTAGCTGGCAGCGTGGCAAGGTTGGCGGGGTGTTAGGGTTGATATTCGTTTGGCGCTTTTCTCTGTTTGGTTAATATTTTGGCTCGTTTATGGGCAATGCGTGTGCGTGTGCGTGTGCTCATGTGTGTGTGTGCTGTGTATGTGTATGTGTGTGGGCGTTCGCGGAGTCTTTGTGGGTTCGCTAGTGTATATACATAAGTGCACACACACACACACACACACACACACACACACAGATAGGTGTAGGCTGTTCGGCTCACACTCAAATAGCTCCGCCCCCCAAGCGCCGCCCCAGCCACTCCGCCGCCGCCCGCTCTAGAGGCAGCGAGTCATGTGCGTAATATATTAAGCGACAAAAATGAAGAAAAAAAGTAGGTGGAGCTGTAAAACTGAGCGCTGACACTTGCTGCGTCCACCGGACCGCCACACCGCCTTCGCCAACCTACCTCTCCCTCTCACTCCTCTCTCTTTCAATTCAAAGCTCAACTCTTTCAATGATTATTAATTGATTGACTGTCTATACATAGAGTTTCAGATATGTCCACAAATCAGTTTTCAATTATCAATAAAGTTCGAGAATAATTAACTATAGCCCATATATGATCTTTGGAGCGCGGTCTCAATATCGAAAAACTCGAAATGCACATAGCACTCGAACGTAATCACATACCACATACCACTAACTGATCTACAGATCCAGGTGGACTGATAGATCATTATTGAACTGCAATTGAACTCGAACTCGGCTCTGGCTAGTTTCTCATGCATAGGAATAGAGGAACTTTCTTATATACAAGATCCTTTTACTTTGGAATTATCTGAAGCGAAATCAGTTTTGACCAAGGCTAATTTGACGATCTGAAATCTCCATCTAGTGAAACTTACGCACACATACACTACTATACAGTAAGGGGCCGAACACACACACATACACAGGCTTTGAAACACGCCCAACCACTACATACATATGCAAAACAGCTATTCCTATTGGCTAATTACAACGAGCTGAAAAATTATACACAGCGAATAATCTACATAAGATGTTACATACATACATACATACGTACATCAATGCCTTGGGCTTATGAGTATGCGCGCGTGAGCTCCGTCTGTGTGTGCGAGTGTGTGCCTGTGTGAGTAATTTAAAAAAGAAAACACACACACGTCGTCGTCGACGAGTTGCTCATGTCTAAGAAAATATGCTGAAACTTTACCCCAGCAAAAGAAAAAAAAAGGTAAAGCAAACTCAGAATCAAGGCAAGTGTAACGGTGTGTGTGTGCATGTGTGGATGTGTGTGTGAGTCGAGTAAATCAAAATTTTGTGCACCCACACAGACCCAAGCTGAAACACTACTTGCGCCCCCTTCACACACACACACACACACACACACAAGCCCACAGCCAGCATCTTAGATTTTTATTCAACACAATGAAGTTGGCTGCACTGGCAATAGCAACAGCAACAACAGCAACAGCAACAATAACCGCTAACAAACTACAAGTATTTACAGCCACATGCAGCTCAAATAATTTGTAGCATTTGCCTGCTCTACTCTACACCTCAGACACCCCATACAAGCCCCCTCGCCCGCCCCCAGCCCCTCGTCAAAGCACTAACGCCACGCCATATTCGTCGCTTTGTCTAGTTGGGAGCGCTAAATAAAACTACAACGAAGACGTCAACATCCACGTCGATTGTGTTACACTGTCTCTTGGCCTTGCTCTCCCAGCTACACGCACACACACACACACACACACACAGAAGCAGGCGGGTGCGCTCTTACGATTTGTAAAAAGGCGAAAAAGAAAGAAAGATAGAAATAAGGAAAAAAAAAAAACAGAAATGTCGGCGCACTTGTTGGCATCTCGAAGTCGCCGCGCCGTCTAAGAGCAAAGCGAAGAGAGCATAGCATACTTAACAGCGAGCCAAGACACGAGCCACGGCACGAGGCGAGGAGAGGCTAGGCGAGGCGAGGCGAAGAGCGCAGCCTAGGCGAAGAGCGCAGTAGAGCGCGCTGAGGCAAAGCAAGACAGGGCAAGGCGCGGCGAGACGAGGCGAGCGCAAAGGCAGCGACGCTGCGTGGCGCTACTGGTGGGTACTTTACTTGATGATTATGGCGACGATAATGATGATTGGAATGGCTTTGATGGCGTTGAAAATGAAGATTGCGTGTAGTAGATTTCTTTGTGCTTCTTTTTCATTTTGTGTTGTTGTTGCTGCTGGGTCCAGTGGCTTGTGCGTGTCCTGCCTGTGTGTGTGTGTGCTAGTGGTAGTGCTTGTACTTGTGCGTGTGTGGGTGGTTAGCTTAAGGTAATGCTTACAACTACACACTATCAACATTTGATTTTATTACGCTCATTTGTATGCACACACACACATACATACAGAGTGGCTGTATGGATAGTGCGTGTGCATGTGTGTTTGTATGGGTGTGTGTGTGTCCGCCTGCTCAATTTGACGCCCATAACCACTAAACTAAATTATAAGAATAGATTCGCAGACTGCGAGCGAGAGGGAGAGAGAGAGGGAGTGAGATTGAGTGTGCGAGCGAGAGAGAGTGAACTACTTTGACCTCCTACTGTGATGGACGCTGGCATCGCGGCCAGCGCTGGCGTTGACGTCGACGGCAATGAAGGACGTCGCCGCCGTCGCCATCCTCACACGGCGACTTTTGCCGGCTGCCTGAGTTCATCTTACATTTTTTTTCTCATCTTATTTATTTTTATTTTTTTTCTTGGTTTTGGTTTTTTCGGCCAGGCAGTCAGCCAGCAGCAGGACCAAATCGCCAGCGTCTTGCAAGGCAGTTAGTAACTGTTAAGACGTCGCGGTCGTCTCGTCTCGTCTCGTCCCGTCGTCATTCTCGCTTCATTTGTGGGTTGCCCATTCGCTGCACTTCACTTCGCCTCTCACTGCTCGCTTCTCGCTTTACTCGTTTAGTTTTCTGTTCTCTGTTCTGTTTGTGTTTTCACATTTTCTGTTGTTTGCCGGCTCGCCTCAGCAGCAGCCGGCAGCAGCCGCAGCCGCAGCCGGAGAGGCAGCTACAATAACAGTTAGCTCGCTCGGACAAGCGCCGGACAGGCTAGAACGTGTTGCTTGCGCTTGTAACGGTAATGGTAACGGTAACGGCAGCTGTAACGGTAACTGTAACTGGGAATCTGTGAATGTGAATGAGAATGTTAGCTGCTGTGATTTACTAACTGTTCTTTGATGTGACCTAACATCAATGCGAATGAGAGACAGAGATAGAGAGATAACGCGCGATAGAGAGACAGAGAGAGTCGGTTGTTTTGCTTCCCCTTTTTGCAACAATATTATTAATTATATTATTAAAAATACAAATTAATAAAAAAAGTACTCACACACTTAGACACATGCAAATAAATCTATTCACACACACTCACACACTCGTAGCCGACTCGCTGATTTTTTTTTTTTTTTTTTTTTTTGCTGTCGGCTCAAATATATTTTTTGTGCGTCGCCCCGTCGATTTCCCCTTTTCAACGCCAGTGGGTGGCAGCTTAACCCCTCCCCCCTCTGCCTCCCTCTCCTTCTCCTGCGCCCCTCTCCACCCATCCACCACACTTACTGCACATAGTTGTATTTTGGATTTTTTGCCCTTTACAATTTGTTGTTGTTTTTTTTTTTTTTTAAATTTCGTGCCGTCGCACGGGGGTTGTTAGTGTGTGTGTGTGTGTGTGTGCGAGTGTATTTGCGGCAGCGACGTTGGCGCCGCAGTCGCAGTGAACGCAGCATGCAGCGGGGTTGGTTATGGGCTTCCTTTTTTTTCGCTCACACACACACACACACACATGCGCGCTCACTCTTTTCTTCTTTTTTGTTTCAGCTCATTGTTGTTCTTGTTGTAGTTGCTGCTGCTTTTGGTTTTAGCATTTTTCGTTTTTACTTTTTTTTTTGTTTTGTTTGCGATTTTCCTTTGGCCGACGTTGCCGTCGCTGCCGACGTCGCCGTTCGCAGCCTTTTTTAACGCCGCACGCAGCATGAAAACAAAAAACAACACAAGAGATGAAAAAAAGCTAGTTGTTGCTCGCGATTGGGGGTGGGGTGGGGTCTGGGGTTGGCTGCTGCCGCCACATGACATAGGCCGCAAAGCAGGGTGAAACGACTGGAACGGGTGGAATGGGTGGAACGGGTGGCAATGGCAATGAGTAATGAGAGTGTTTAGTGCTCGTGTGTAGTTTGGCGGGCGTCGCAGTCACCGTCACCGCCGCCGTCGCCGTTGCCATCGAAGTCGGCAGCGGACAGTAGCGCAATTATGCCCTTAGAAGAGCCAAAAAATGCCGGCCACTGTCGCTGCTGGCGTCGCAGTCGACGCCAACGACGCCTTCAAATCATAGCACAACATTTGGCGCACTCTGCCTATGTGTATGTGTGTGTATGTGTGTGTGTGTGTGTGTGTGTGTGTGTGTGTATTGAAAGGGGGTGGGGTGGGAGTGCTCTGCGTATGTAATGGCTTCAATTGTGTGCTAAATTTTCTATTTCATTGTCGCGCTGACTGCGCAGCAGCGACCGCAGCCGCAGCATCAACGGCGCGTCGTCTTTTAGCTTCGTGTCGCGATGTCTGCTGCTTCGGCTCGGCTTCGTGCGGCGACGACGACGACGAGGAGGCCGAGGACGACGTGGACGACGTGGACGAGGACGAGCGCGACTCTTTTTAGCCACAGTTGCTGCGCTGCCACCACGCTGCGACTGCGACTGCGATTGCTGCTGCTGCGACTGCTACGGCTGCTGCTGCGGCTGCTGCTGCTGCTGCTGCCGCTGCTGCCGGCTCGTCCTGTGGCTGTGACTTGCCCGTTACTTGGCTCACTTCAATTGAGTTCCGTTTTTAAAAATAACGTTAGTTGCTGTTTGTTGCTCGTTACGTGCGCGTGTTGCGACGCGCAACAGAAAAACAAATATAAGCAAAACTGAAAACATTAAAAAAACAAACAGAAAGAAGGAAAACAGCAAACAGTACAGAGAACAGAGAGCACAGCTAAAGGACATTTCATTCAGAATATCAAAAATACATTTTTAAAAGTTATTAAAACAAAAAACAAAAATTCATATTTAGCAACTATTGTGAACTAATTTAATGTAATTTTTTTTTCGAAATCGGAGTTTGAAAAACAAAATAATAATAAAGCATTTTTTTTATTGTGAATGCAACGCAGTCGAACGTGCAATAATAATTAGTGAATCGAGTCGAATCAAATCGAATCGAATCGAATCGAATTGACATACACACACACAGACACACATCTATAGCAAATACCGAGTAATTTCGTCTGTTGTGGCCCTTTGCAGCGCCTGTGGTCCAGTGTGATTCGAGTGTGTGACGAAATAAACAAACACCAAACAACAAACACCAAACAACAAACAAACAAACAACAAGAGAAAGAAAGCAAAACACAGCAGAGCAAGCGAAGCTCGCGACATTCGAGCCGCAAATCGCACAGCGAAAGCGAAAGTGCCAGAAGGACCTGCTGCAGACGACCACGAGGAGCAGCTGCAGCAGCAGCAGCAACAACAACAGCAGAAAGAACAATATCAAAGTGCAATCGACAACAACAACAACAACACCCTGAAGGAAATCAAATCATGTAAGTGAAGCTGACCAAGCAATGCAAATAGGTCTAGTTCTGAGAGATCTCTCCCAGCAATCTATGAAACTCTAGAGAAACTTCCTGATAGTGAATATATATCTACGATCAGAAGTGACCATGGCCATTTCGCCAATATATGACAATACAGATTACATATACGAATCAATCCTCAGTCCCATCTGAACAAAAAATGTCTACGAATATAATTAAGAAAGAAAGTAACTAATGCGAGTAGAGATCAGCCACGATATAATAGTGTGAAACTCTATGGAAACTCCTGGTTACATTTGTATAGTTCAAATATCTGAACTAACTGGGCTTCTTTGAGAGATAGAGAGTAGACAGAGATACAGACTTAATGCAAGCCAATACGTAGGATATAGAATATATAGGAAATCAAGTCATCATCACAATCATCATCACAATATTACAACAATGTTATATTATCTAATTTTTGTCAATGTTATATGATCTATAGTAGAAAAATATATATATATATGAGCCAACTGAACTCTATGAAAAATGGTTCATTAATTCATTTGGAGAGATCAGTCAAAAGTCGAACCCAATTGTGATTAGCTGAATCAATTTAATTACTAAACAAGCTGAAAATATCATAGGTAAAAGAATCAAGTGTAGATAAATTAGTGCATATCTAATAATATCTTATATATGGCGCCACTCAAGTACTCGTCTTTAAATAACATTCTGTATCAATTCCGTATGCATAAGGAAGGAAAATGAAAAACAAAAGCTCAGGATAAGGAAATTAGGAAATTTGTTTATTTTCTTCAGAGAGAAGAAATCAACTCTCAATTGGAAAATCTATATGAATTCTCTTTAAGCTGTTAAGCGGTTAAAATATTTCCGGTTAAAATATTTCAACTCTCAATTGGAAAATCTATATGAATTCTCTTTAAGCTGTTAAGCGGTTAAAATATTTCCGCCTTAGGCTTTAGTAGTTTCTACCAGTTTTGAAAGAATTAAAGCTTATGAGTATAGGGAAATTACTATATTTAGACTATGTTAGTTGGACTAAGTTCTTAAGAGATGAATGCCACAAATTGAATCATAATAAGTTAAGTTAACAATTGTGTCCTTCCATATGAGTTTGCCTTTTGGAGGACCAAAATATGTTTCTAACCAATCTCTCGGATTTTTGTGCCAACAGTCAAGCGCGCTTAACTGACTAACTCCTCTATTCCTAATTCGGCAGGAGTCTTATTTAAATAGAATTCGCAATCTGCAACTCTCTGAGGAGTCGTCACATTGCTGAATCAAATACACAATTTAGGAAAACAGAAATTTCGTCATTTCTCACCTGCTGATTACCTGCCAAAGGCAAATTTCATTGATAGGTAATCTCGAATAACTCGGCAGATAGGGCGTAAGTCGTATTCGTCGCGGGGGCAGAAGTGACGGCAATTGTTTCTGTGTTGCAAGAATTTTGGGGTCTCTTAGTCACGCGACGAATGGAACTGCACTCTATACGAACTCTCTCTCTCTCTCCCTATCTGCCTCTCTCTCTATATATCACTCTATCTCTCGCTCGTCTTATACGATATCTCTCGCTCGTAAATGTATAAAACAAGGCAAGTCGTTGAACTTTGCGAGCTTTTTCGACTGATTTGAATTGCCCTAACTTCATGTGGGCATTACAATTTCACCAGCGATAGCGACAGAGGTAGAGCTGTGTGTCTCAAATGGAGATATAGATAGACGTATATAACTGAATAAACATGTATTTGCTGACTGCTTTAATAGCAGAGAGTACTATTATATTTCATTCTACATCTCTCATTGAAATGTGGAATAGACTCTAGGTAGAATTTGGAATAGTTCTGATAACTTGAGAAGCGTTCGATGAGATATCTGAGTTTGGGAGCTCGATCTTCTGCTACACCACAGATGCTACAAAGCCTAAGAACCAAAGAGAAAGCAAAGATTCAGGGAAATCTCTGATACGATACGAGAGATCGTAAGGCCCTGCTCATAGCTAAGGTCTATCGGACGAGCGTGGCAGATGCCTCTGGAAGGCCAGCCCACATGCATTGTAAGGCCTCTTCTGCATTCTCAGCGTCTCATTCATTTCCTCCTGGTCGATCGCAAGGGCATTGCGGATTCGGTGCGACGTGGCGTTAGTCTTCGTCTCTTTCCTGTTTTTGTTTTTATTATTTTTTTGTGAACTGTAAAACATTGCAAGATAATTACGCTTGGGTGTTCGTGTGTGTGAGTCTTCACTGTGAGCATATCTAACGCTGATATCATGCGCTGAGCAGAAGAGTGAAACAGCGAGACTGAGAGGGAAAGAGAGAACGCGCTCTTGCTAGAGCAATGATCGCGCTAATTCACATTACGTATACGCCGCGTTTAGCGTCGCTTTTTATTTTTTATTTGTGTTTGCCTTTTGCCTTTGCATTGTTTTGTTTTATTTTATTTTATTTTTTACTTTTTTGTGTGCTTTTCGTAGCGCGAGCGCGGTCAATGGACGCCGCGTTTATTAGGCCTTCAGCGCCTATGCCCCTGTGTGTGTGTCGATGTGTGTGCATATGTGCATGTGTATGTGTGTGTCGGTGTCGGTGTCGGTGTCGGTAACCCAATGCAATCTACAACAATTAGAACAAACAGCGGCGGGTTCATTGCGATCGCATTGCCAGATCATTGCGTTTTGTAGTCGTTGTTATTGCGGTTTGTTGTTGTTGTTGTTGCTGCTGCTGCTGTTGTTTTGTGTGTTGTTAATACGAGGTCGTACGAAGGGTTAATGTCAAAAGCAGCAGCTCGCACAAACAACTAAGCGGCAGCTGAGCAATTGGCAACTATTGGAGGAGCGAGCATGGGGCGGAGGAGCGGCAATTCAAGGGAGACGAAAGGCCAAATGGAAAATTCCGTTTCAATACTAAATCAAAGAAGGGAAACGAAAAACTCGAGTAGAGAGCTGCCTGGGGAGTTCCGATTCAGTTTCAGTTCCAGTTTTCATACTATTCCGTTCTGTTCCATATCAGTTCTTCGGCTATAATGTAAATAGAATGCATAAAGAGCTCCGATTCAATTTCAGATTTCAGCTGAGGAGCAAAGGGAGCTGCATTCCCTTCCTAGTCAGCCTAAGGTTTCGTAACATTTCGTATCATGCGAAGAGAGCTGCATACCAAATGCAGAATGGAGCTTTAATTTCTGTTTCAATACCATTTCGTTCCATCGAATTTATATAGAGTAAAATTAATTAAATGAAAGGCTGACTGCAGTTGGCAGGGACACTTTCAGTTTCATTACCATTCCGTGCCGTTCCAGCCACACACACACTCACACGCAATTGAAGATCCAAGTACATCTGTGTTTGCTTCCAAAAAAATGTCGAGTTTAGCGCAAAATGTTGGCCAGATTTTCATTCAAGCCAGCAGCGCGCTGCTCGCATCTTCGAAAGGTCAAGACAAGTGCCAAAAAGCCATGGCAAACTGCAGTGTAAAAAAAAACACAGCGAGGTATCAAAACCAAAAACAAAAATAAAAAAAATGCGTATTCTGAAAAAATGGGCAAGACGCAAGTGCGAGACAAGCACAATTAAAAAATTAAATCGCCACGCATGAAAACACAACAAGACAAAAAAAAAATTGAGTTCAGCAAACAGACGACGGACGACGTAAGACGGACGACGGACGACGGACGACAGACGACAGACAGTAAAAAAAAAGGCCCAACAAAATAAAAAATTATATAAAAATCAGCAAAAATGGAACAAGCAAAGAAGAAGAAACACACAAAACAGAAGCAGCAAAAACAATGCACCAAAAGATGCAATTCCCAACTAGTTCCTGCGCAGCGAGCTCAGGGCCACACACAGAGAAAGAGACAGAGTGCGGGAGAGGGATAGAGTGGGCGGAGAGAGCGAGAGTGCGAGAGAGTGCGAGTGAGGGAGGGAATGTAGAAGGGAGTAGGTGTGCAATGCAATATGTTTTATGGATCTGGAATTAGGTTAGGCCCAAGTCATGTCTAAACACGCACACACACGCACACACACACACAGAGGCAGAGAGTAGAGTGGAGTGCGATGCGTTGACCAATCGGCAATCGCCAATCACCAATCGGCATCAGCACAAAATTCATCAACTGCAAATTGCAAATGCACACACACACACACACACAGCGAAAGAGAGAGAAAAGCAGGCCAAAGAATTTTGTTGGTGGGCTTTTTGTAAAATTGCGAACAAAATATGGGCTACAACTTTCAATTGGCGACGATTTCAACAGCCGACAACAGCAACAACAACAACAACAACAGCAACAACAAGAGCGATAAACGAAAACGAAAATCGAAAACGAAGCTGATAAACGCTTTGATATGCCCGTTGATCGTATATTACACACACACATACATACATATGTACATATTAAATAATGCATATGTGCATACAGACATCCATACATACTCCATATGCACAAAAACATACACACACACGCACACACACATACACCAATACAGTGAAAGTCAGTGCGCTGCAAGTGCGCGTCGCTGCTGGCGTCGGATCTGCAATGAACTCAATTCCAGAGCAGAGCAAATGCAAACAGTTTTCGCTGCTGCCCTGAAACTGTTGTCTACAACAACAAGGGCAGCGCATAACTGTCAACAAATTTATGCCTGCCCTGCTCGCACACATGCACATACACATATATACATACACTAACTAAGTAACTGCAGCGATCCCTAATTTCGCTTGTCCGATTTCTCTGCACAGGAACAAAAAGACACTTACACACACACACACACACACACACATGCACACGCATATGCCTGCATACAGCGAAGCTTATTCTATTATATTGCTTATGTCAAAAGAAAAACGAGAAGAGCATGAGCCACAAATATTGTTGTTGTTGCTGTTGTTGTTTTTTCGTTTCTTTTTTTGGGCGACTGCGCTGCCCTCTCGCTGCTGTAATGTGCGCGGGCAGCGCTTAGCGGCGACTGCAGTGACGCTACGCGTCTCTGATCGCTCGTCGGTGTGTGTGTGTGCTTCGGTTTTTCGGCTGACGTTGACGTTGACGTTGACGTCGGCGTCGCTGCACTGCACAATGGCAAATCGCAAGCCCAAAAAATGAAGGAAATGTATGTATGTATGTATGCGACCCTCTCTCTCTCTGTTTATTTGCGTGTGTGTGTGTGTGTGTGCGAATGTGTAAAAAGTTGTATTAAAAAAAAAGAAGAAAAGAGCAAACACAGGCGGTACACACACACACACAATGTCAGGGAATTCTCTGATTCAATTGGGCAGCACGCACACACACACACATACACACTTGCGCAGCGAACAGCAGCAACGGCAACGGCTGCGGCAGCAGCAGCGGCAGAGGCAACATATCAACACATTTAACTGCATTTTTTCGGAACTCAGTTGAGCTTTTTAATTCGATCGGTTCAGTTACTAAAGTTAGTTCAGCCAAAACGCACAATTTCAAATTCAAATTCGAATTTCACTGTTAGCAGCCGCAGCAGCAGCGCCAGCAGCAGAGCAGCAGCAGCAGTGCCAGCAACAACAATCTTGGGCCAGTGCAGTGCGGATGCGGATGCGAATCTGCGGATCAGTCATAGACAGACAAAGCACAGCTAGAGAACGTGCCTCAAGTGTCCCACACAAGTGCAACAACAACAACAACAACAACAACAAGTGCAAGGATCGAAAAGCTCAACAATTATTTTTGTTTATTTTCTTTTTTTTACGTTCTTCATTAAGTTCAAAAACAAAAAACAATTTTTATGCATTTTGCAAACAAGTGAAAAAACACACACGTCGCATTGTGGCCTAAAACAAATACCAACAAATAAAAAAAAAATTTAATCTAAATCCAATTTGCAATTTGCAATTTCAAGGACTTTCCAACTTGAACTGCTGAAAGAGACAGCAATAAGCTATTTGAGTAGCAGAAGAGGAGAGAGAGAGAAGGAGCAGTAGCTGCAGCTATTTCAAGTTCGCAAATGTCGCGCCATGTGAGAAAAAATTAAATTCATTTTTTTGTCAAGACGCAGCCTGCACAGCTGCAGTTGCAACACAAACAACATCAACAACAAGAACAACAACAACTGCAGGAGTTCCAGCTTCCAGCTACCCAGGTACGTCTCAATTCTATTCCAATTGGAAGCAGACCAGAATGTGCTCGAAAGCTAAGGGCGAACGCTACAGTTGCAGTCGTTAACTGATTCAAGGAAGTGCTGCACTTCACACACACACACACACAAACACAGAGGCAGAGAGACCCACGCACACACATGTACTCTTTCTTCGCAAAAGAAGGACATTTGACTCATGCAATCCGGGAGAGCAAGTTTTTGGGCAAAGCACAAGAAAGAGGAAGAGCGCGAGAGGCAGTGGCAGAGGCAGAGGGTGGGGGAATGCATCTGATCAGCTCATCTGCGTTCAACTGAATCGAGCACAAGTTGAACTTCATTTTCGTGCTACTCTCTCTTTCTCTCTCGCTCGATCGCCCGCTCTCGCTCTCTGCATTTTTGTTTTGTGCCAATTTTCTGCATTGAGCTTAGCAGACAGTGCGTGTGTATGTGTGTGTTTGTATGTGTGTGAGAGAGCGGGCACACGCATCCATTCCCCCTTCTTCTTTGTGCGCTCTTCATCCAGTTCCAGTTCCAGTTCCAATTCCAATTCCAATTCCAACTCCAGTTGCCAGTTGCCAGTTACAGTCCCAGTAACAGTAACAGCCGCCGTCGCACTCGGCGCTGCCATCGCCGTTGCACTTCCAGCGCTTGATCATTAGCACTTTTGAGTCACCGTTGCCCTTCGCTGGCGAATTTAAACAGTGTGTGTGTGTGTGTGTGTGTGTGTGTGTGTGTACGTGTAATATTTAGTATAAGAAGCATTTCTCAAGCACTTTTGGAAACATACGCTCTCTCTCTGAGTGAAGAGGGGGAGAGGATGAGAAGGTGGAATGGGCGATAGCCGATATGCAGGAAGTCGTTACCACACAGTAGCCCGACAACAACACAACAACAAGAAGAGCAACAACAACATTAGCAAACGAACGCTATTCGTTCGCTGCGTTCGTGCCTAGTTCGTGTTGCGTTCGTGTTTCGCTTCGTGTCTTTCGGTTGCCTTTGTTGCCTTTTTCTGCTCTGCTGCTGCTCGCGCTGCTGCTGCTGCTGCGGCGATGGAGGATCTTTTTTTGCATTGCGCTGGATCGGGCGTCAGGGCTTTGGCATTGGCATTGCGCCTGCAGTTTAGTATTCAGCGTCGCAGCGAGCAAACGTCGTGCGGCAGGCATCAGAAAATTGCATCCCAAAGATTTGCACGTTGAGAAGCATCCCGAATGCACGCGACACAAACAAACATTCGCATGTAGCTGAAAGGACGTTGATGCTGTGCTTTTTTTTGTTGTTAATATATTCTATATATATATATATGTATGTATATATATGCATATATATACATATATTATATGTGTATGTATGTTTACACTGTGCGTTACATTGTTTTCCTTCCATCCGCATTATGTTTTCTCGTGTTTAATATTGTTTTTTTGTTTTGTTTGTTTGTTTGTTTGTTTGTTTGTTGTGGTCATTCGCTATATCTCGGATAGTATTTTTGTTGCCTCCAAGAAAGCTCAACAGCAACTCAGGACAGTTCACAACAGTTAGTCAGTAGAAGCATAGAATACATACATAGATACACAGCCGTTAAACACCTCGTACAATTAACCAGGCTAAAAGCCGCACTCAACTCTCAGGAATCGGCAATTGCAAAATTACCGTTGACAGGTAAGCGACACAAGTGACAAGTGAATCTCAACTAAGCATAACAAGCCCCACCTAGACATATACTACACATTCACATCAATACCTATATACATATATATATAGATATATATACATATGCACATACATACATATGGATGTCTGTGTGTGCAAACTTTCGCTTTTCAATGCTGCGAAACTAGGAACTGGGCACGACAAGGGAATAAATAGTAGTGCATTCAGTCAAATGGTCGTCGGGAGAGAGAGAGAGAGAGAGAGAGAGAGAGAGAGAGAGAGAGAGATAAGAGAGCCGTCAGTCTGCTATTTGCGGCTGTTCAGTTATGGGGCGACCGAGACCCCAAGCCCAGAGACCCTGAATGCAGCCAAAGACCGGTATATGTATACATATATATACACACACACAGACACACACACACACACTAACACATGCATAAGTGCATGTGGCATGCACATGCAGATGCACCGATGCACACACAGAGGTGACGTAATGCCAACTACTCCACTAACACATTTTTCTACATTCCTGCCCCAGCCAGCCGTCCGCCCTTCTGTCCGTCCCTTCGTCCATCGGGCGTCCGTCTATGCGCCTGTGGCGGCAGCGTGAAGACGGGAAAAACTGAATGAAAATTGCAGCGAACGTGGAGCCGTGCCTGGCCTGGCCTGGCCTGCTGTGGCCTGGTCTGGCTTGGCCTAGCGAATAAAGAGAGAAGCAAAAAAAAAAAAAAAGAACAACAACAACTAGGAGACGGCAGACGCAGCCAGACAGACAGAGTGTGAGCGAGAGGGACAGAGGACAGAGACGATTTGTTGGGGCTGAGGATGCTAGGCAAATGGCTGTGGCTGCGTAGAGGGCACTAGAAAGCGTTTGCGTGTGTGTGTGTTTGTGTGTGTGTGTGCAAGTGCCCGACATTCAAGGTTGACGGCGCACAACTTGTTTTCTTGTTATTGTTTTTGCTTCTGTTGTTGCTTTTATTGTTATTTCTTTTTTTTATACATATGTATATATTT
The DNA here is from genome assembly GCF_054131065.1 of Drosophila arizonae. Lineage (NCBI taxonomy): Eukaryota > Metazoa > Arthropoda > Insecta > Diptera > Drosophilidae > Drosophila > Drosophila arizonae. The sequence goes on along the minus strand of NC_142927.1, from coordinate 441,235 downwards.
GTATGTATCTATGTGAGGCAATGTGCGTGTGTGTGCATGTGTGTGTGTGTGACTGTGTTTGCCTGTGCTTGTTTTAGTTTCAGTTACAACAAAGCAAAGAGCTAAAAGGCAAAAGGCAAACGCAATATGCACAGCGCGCCAGAGCCCAGCGAAGCCAATTTCCAGGAACGCTGCAACAACAAAAACAACGGCAACGACAACAAGAGCAAAAGATGAGGGGCGAAAGAAAGAAAGAAAGAGCAAAAAAAATGTAACAGTAAAATTGAAGCCACAAGTCACAGCGGAAGCCTTCGTAGGGCTTCGCCAGTCTCTGCTATTCCTCTCCCTCCGCCTCGTTCTTCCTCTCTTCACACTCACGCTCTCCTTCTCGCTTGCAGCAAAATTGAGCTGTTATTTACAGTTAATCAAAATGACAGAAGTCGGTCGCTGCCATCATTATTTCACAGTCTGTGTGTGTGTATGTGTGTGTGTGTGTGTTACTCCCCCACTGTCTCGCTCTGTCGCTCTCTCTCTCTCTCTCTCTCTCACGCCCTCTCTGTCTCATTTTGAGTAATTAGAAGTGCCCGCCCTTTTTGTTAGCCTGCAAAGACATTCCACACTTCCGCTGGCCTTGAGAGCCAATCAAATAATAAATAAACTAACATCAACTGCCTTCAATTGAAGGGCATCCAGCCAAATGGACAGACGGACAGATGGACGAATGGACGCGAATGGGAGCCGTCGTCTTTGCAGACGGATGGGATGACTCAGCAATAGGTCGCACACACATACAGCTGCATGCATGCATGTAAAGTTCTAGCAAAGTCTACGCACACACACACACACGCACACACACGCACACGCACACGCACATTGATAATGACGATGCCTTCAATTCATTCCAAGGCCGTAGTCACGAGCACATGCGAGAATTGCAAAATGCAACAAAGCACACACACACACATACACACATAGAGTTAGTGAGTGAGAGAGAGACAAGTGCGAGGGTCTGCTGTCTGGCATGGCAGACGTCGGCGCTGCATGGGCGTGGGGCGTGGTGGGAATGGAGACGAAACTGTTGCAGCTAGCTCACGCGGCTGCCATGCTTGGAAGCGGCTGCGCCAAGGCCACGCAATGATTAAGCGTCGAGTTGACAAATGAACATCGGCGTAGACCACGAAATGTTGCTAACGGCGCTGCCATAGACGAAGCTGCAGACGTAGGGAAAAGAGAAATAATAACTGTACCCGATAAACGCAGCAAAGAGGCTTCTTCTGCTGCTGCTTCGCCGGCTCTCCATCAGACCCCAAGCTGCAGCCGGAGAGAAAGCGAGACGGATGTTGTTCTCTTCTTTCTCTTTTCTCTTCCTCTTTCTCCCTCTCCTTTTACTGCCCTTAGTTTTTGCTTTGCAGCTTTGCAGTCAGTCAGTCAGTCAGTTGGTCATTGGTGTCATGTGCATAGCTCACGCTGTCTCCGTCTGCTGCTTATTCTGTTCTGTTTCTTGTTCTTCTTCAGTTTCGTTCCCCTCTCCTCTTTCTCTGCTATGGCTCCTGGCCTAGTCTATCGTGGTGCGCCGTGGCGTTGCGTGGCGAGCCGAAGCGAAGCGAACCGAGTCTCAGTTTACATCATTGCCGCTGTCCATCCCTCCCCTCCCCCATTACTTTTTTCTTTTTCTTTTTTTTTTTTTTTGATAGTCTGTTCGCTTTATGCATATGCATAGCAGCCAGCCACATGGATTGTAATATGATCTGTGTCTGCTGATATTAGTAACGGTAAACACAGGTTTCTCGTTGACCATGTGGCGTATACGTAACACATGCGTTCTTTACTAGAAAATGCGATTGACAGACAGACAGGCAGGCAAGAAGTGTACGAGATAGAAAGAGAAAGAGAGACGGCTTAAGCAAGTCAGCAAATCAAATGATCATTGAACTCGTTCGCGCTCGTCAATGCATCGATCTTGCCCTCTCGCTCACACTCGCGCCATCGGCTGTATAACGGCATTTGGCGCACCCAAAAGTTTCAAAGCCTTAAACAACTCAAGAATAAGTCACATGGCACTGCAAAAACACACATATGTACATACATATGTATGCATATAAACACGAACATAAATTGTATAAAATATATTAACTATAGCTTTAGCACTACGACTATAAATATGCACATACGTACACACATCTACATATGTATACATATAAAGAAAGAGCGAGTGGGAAAGAGCGAACCGGTCATAGTCATCCATTCCATTCAATTCCCCTTCCCACACTTCCAAGCACAAGCACACAAACACACATGCATACATATATACAACAGCGATCGTAGTCACAGTCGTTGTCGGCGGCCGATTCATTTCCATTTCCCAGTGTTGACTGCGAGCGCATATTTTTGCTCGAACACATTTTTATCTAATAACCTTGTGCAATGTTATTAAACCCAAAAAGTTTCTTAACCTCGCCGGCATAGCAGCAGCCGCAGCCGCAGTAGCAGCAGCGCAGCGCAGCTACGCGCCGAGCAGCTTTTGATGAAAAATGCTAATACGCGTGCTCTCGGCGTTTGTATGCAAGCCCCACACACACATACACATTCGCGAGCAAATAATCAACGACAACGCACAGAGCTTAAAAAATATAGCTCGCTCACTAATACGAATGCAGCTTGGACTGCACATGAACGCAGGCGACAATTCGGTCGTCGTCGTGTAGGTATTGTTGGGTGCGGGAGGAGAGACGGGGACGGGACTACTTGAGGCCTATATGCGTGCATATATGTATATGCCACATATATATACATACATACACACTTATGTATTTGCGTATGTGTGTCACTTGAATACAATTCTTGCAGCAAGTAGGAGTTTGCTTATTTGTGCAGAAATTCGCAAACACGCATATATGTACATGTATGTATGTGCACATACACTCACATATACAATTTCACTCAAATAGAGAGTGCTGCGTAAATTGCAAGGCAAACAAGCAAATGCCATGTAATACAAATTAAATTGTGAATATGTGTACGTGCATGCATATATGTATACATACAGGCATCCATAGACGCATATGCACACACACACAGGGATCGGTCACTGCAGAGAGCGCGTAAAAGAGGGAGAGAGCGCGAGCGAGAGCAAGAGCGTGCAAGCAAGTCCAATGCGCAGCTAACTTTTGTTTTAGCTTTTGCTCTCTCACACACACACACACGCATACCCTAGGGAGAGCTGTTTTGTTGTTGTTTTATGTCTTTTTCGTAAAGCATTGCGTTGTAGGCTTTTGTTCATGCCAGCAATTCGTGTAAGTGTTTTGTTATGTTTGTGTGTGTGTGTGTGTGTGTGTATGTAGTTATTTTAAAATTAAATGCATTTTTCAACTGGCAAGAAATTTTGCCAGCTCTGCATTACTTTTGAAAGTGCCTTCTTGCTTTTTGTGGGCCTCACGGCGACTGCGAAGTGCTGCGCCAGCTGATTAACGGTCCTGCGATTTCGATTGGGTTACTTTTCTGTGCATACATATGGATGTATGTAGTATGTATGTATGTACATAACGAGAATAGAATGGCCCAATAAGAAGTGATCGAACTAATTGGAAAAGCAAGCTGAAGTACAACAGTAAGTATTTCAATTTCCAATTAATCGAATTCGAACTCGAGCTCGAATTCCGCTTAGAAACCTCAAAGATGATTGGTATGTAACCCTAACTAAATTATTTCAATTAGAGTTCAAACATTGCATAGACACTTTCAACTGATAATGGATGCACATTGCACTATAATACATTTTATATATTCACCTTCATGCAGCTGCAATATGTATGTACATATATACATCCATACATATATGTACATCCAGTTTTGTTGATGGCTCCCATTTCGCAGTTCAATGCTCAGAGGCGGGGCCAATAGCTGATTGTCCGCTGCTCCGCTCGCAGGGGGTGGGGGTGAGGCGGTTATCTAAGGCGTTCCAGATAATACAGCTCGGCGCACTTTGATTTTTGTTACACTTTTTCACTACAGCAACTGGGCGGGGGCGGTGTCGTTACTTGCGATCTGCGGGCCGTTGAACGGGTACGCGAACGTCGCGAGTTCAAAGCCCTCGCGACAGCGACGCAGCGACTGCGACGGCGAAATCAGCCAAAAAATAATAATATAATAATAACAAATTCACTTCACCTTTGCCACACATTGCGATATAAATGCTTTGCATTTGGGCCTTTTTCTTTGACATTATGCATTTTCCCTTGGCCATTTTGCACTTTGCACTTTCCAATTTCCAATTTCCACTTGGGAAATTTCACCACTATCGGTGCCATTTGGTGAACGAAACTAACGGCAAGCGACCAAAGCCAAACGCGTCGCACACTCAACTAAGCAACGCTGGAAAATGCGCGACTCGATCTAGCTCTAGCCCAGAAACTATTTGTGCTCAAGAGCAACGACGCAGCTGCTCGATTGGGGAAACTTACAGCTAGTTTGTTGGCAGAGCGCAGCGCCGCAACTGCGGCGCTAGATAAGCCAAAAGCACTCAAATAGAAACGAAAACTACAAGCAGAAACTAGTTGAGCGAGGGCCGAATGGAGCTTTTTGAGTGAAAGCTGCAGACGGCAATAGTTGCGCGATCACTATTGAGTGTTTGTGTGCGAGCGTGTGTGTGTATGTAGTGGTGTGTATGTGTGTTTACGTGGTAGATGTGTAAGGGAACAAGTTAGACAGGCATCAGCATTGAAATCTCTACCGTTTGTTCTCATTTGCAAGCACACAAATACATGTACATACATACAGACAGACATATACCTACATATGAATGTACATATGTATGTACAAATACACAAAGTAGTGATTGAGCTTGTGTTGTTGATTTTTGTTGTTGCTTTCGACTTTGGCATGAGGTAAACGACCGAATGTCCGACAGACGATGACTAGGTTAAGGTGAAGGTCAAATTAGCAAAAAAATGCTATAAAGCAACAACAAAGGCAGGCAGCAGCGGCAGCGGCAGCGGCAGCGCAACAGCGACTTCGACTGCGGTAGTAGCGTCGACTGCGTCGCGCACCAACAATAGAAATCAACTTTGTCAGCGGTAAAGCGATCGAGCAGCTAAAATAACACACAAACAACAACAGTAAGCAGAGGCAAACGCAAACAGCAAAGAAGAGAAGAAATTGAAGCGTAGACAAACGTGACCACGCGCTGACTGGCAGGCAGGCAGGAAGACACAGGAGCACACAGACAGACACACACACACACACATTCATACATACGCAAGCATAGAAAGTTGAACTCCAGACAACAACAGCAAAGCTCAGCAGGCAGGCAGACTGGCAGACGGGCAGACAGGCGGACAAACAGAGAGACGCACAGGGAGAGAATAGGGACAGCCAGACAGACAGTTGCAGTTGTCTTTTATTTGTGTCTGAAGAGTCGCCCGCATCGTGATCCCTTCCAATCCCTTCCACCGTCCCTAGCCCAGTCATAGAACAGTCGCAAAGTCTCTGTTGAGCTCATCCAGGCAGCCAGTTCCCGATTCTAATTTTTGCGTGGTTGGCTACATCCCGAAATACGTACATACATATGTACATATATATGTATACATATCTACATTCGTATATATGTATGTACATATGTATTTTTGTACATATGTATCGAAAGATAGACAGACGCCAACAAAGGAAACACACACACACACACGCATACATACATATGTATGTGCGCATATAGTGCAAAAACGTGCGCTGAGTCTTTGCATTTGTCCATGTCTGCGCCTGCGTCTCTGGCGCTGCCTGTTTGAAAGTGTTTGTTGAACGCCACGCGTTTGCTCACTAGCGCTTTTGCTCTCTTACTCCACACACACATAACATACTGAGAGAGAGGCCAGCAATAGAGCGCGAGAAGCTTTTTCTGCAATCTAATGGCGCATTGGCTTCGCCTCAGCTGCTGCTTCCCTCACACTCGTTCAGACACTATGCCTCTAGGCAGCAATACTGCCGGCAGCAGCAGTTGAGACAGCAGAGACAGAGGAAGAGGCAGAGGCAGAGGCAGGGGCAGAACCAGCAACGTTGAACGCAAGACCTTGAACTTGGACTCAGTTTACGAGTTGAAAAATTGGGTTTTGTTATGAATTGTTTTGTGTGTCGCTGTGGTATTCGCCTCTCGCTCTTCCATAGCAAGCTTTGCGGGCCTCTGTTGGTTGGTCGCGGCCAGCAGATGCCACTCAATTCCATTTAATTAGTCTATTCGCCTAATTAATAGACAAATCAGATAAACCAACACGCGCAGCACGCAACATGTGCAACAAGCTTGTTGGAACTGCATGTGGTTGCATACTCATCTTGTTGTTGTGGCTCTTGTTGCTCTTCCCTTTCCGCAACAACATATGTATGTATGTGTGTGTGTGTGCTCATGCCGGCATCTGTCTAGCCTTTGTCTAGCCCACTGGAGCGCGCACACACACAGGCACGCGCACACATGTAAGCACACATTCGCATGTGCAGACAGAACTGTCCCACTCTACGCTGCTTTTGTAATGGTCGTCGTCATAGTCATCGTCATTGCTGGCGTCGTCATCGTCGTCGTCGTCGTCGTCGTAGTCGTCGTCGTCGTCGTCATCGCCGTCGTCGTCGTCGTCTCTCGTTCTAGTTTTTACATAAAACTTTCGCTTTCGCTGCTGTGGCTGCTTGACTATGTGTATATACATGTGTGTGTGAGTGTGCCTGACTGTCTGCCAGTATGTGTGTGTGTGGGTGTTTTCTTTGTGTGCGGACGTTAGATTTTACATTTGACCGGCATAATATGTATGAATGTGTGTGCGCGCATGTGTGTGCGTGTATGCTAACTGGAGGAATGAGCGAAGTCAAAACAAAACCAGGAGACCGACAAATGGTAGGCACACACAAATACACACACACACACACACACACACACACACACACACACACACGCAAGGCGACTGTTGACTCGGGTCTCCATCTGTCGGCAACAAGTGGCGATGTGTTTGTGTGTCTATCTCTATGTCTACTTCTATGGCTCTGTGTCTGCGGGTGGGACTGACCTTGTTCAATGAGCGCTCTGTAAACAAGCATCTTCCTCTCCCCACCCCCCAGCCCCCAATCCCCAGCCCCCCGCAAGCGCTCTACTTATCTGCGCGAAGTGGAACTCGCGTTGCCAAGCGGCTTGGCGAGCAGAGTCAACTGATAGAGAACTACTAGAGGAGACTGGTCTGTGTTGCCTGTATGTCTCTCTCTCTCTCTCTCTCCCTCTCGCTATTGGTATATATATATACATGTAGGTATGTGTGTGTATATATAGAACTAACGCAGTTAAAGCTAACCTTGAAATAGCAAAGGCAAACGCCGCACACATGGCGAACAGGCCAAGCGAAGCAGAGTGAAAAAGAGAGCAGACAAAAAATGCAGCATGTATTGTGAGAGAACACTGATAGATACCCTGTAAATGGTAGGCAGATATAGTGGACGAAGGACTTACATACACATGTCCATCATCAATCTATGTGTATGTATGTATGTGTGCTGGATATACATACATATTTAGTTATTGTATATGTATTAGTTGACGTATCACAGTTAATCCAGTTTGATAAAAAATGCTCGTCCTCACACACACACATACACACAACGAAGAGTGTGCTTGGATCCATTGTGAATGACATAATGAAATTTAGTTTAGTTTCCAACCGAACAAACTACTTGTCTATCTAATCTCATTTGTTTGGCGTTGCTTTTTTTCGCGCATTCAACCAAATAATTGCTTCATGCGCACACATTCACACCCACACACACGGACAAAATAGCAAAAAAAGAAAAAAATGGGGAAAAAAAAACTGCAGTGCCAAAAACAAGCAGAAGAAGTAAAAAAAAGGCACTTTTTTCTAGAACTATTTTAAAAGCTGCTCGGCAGCGACTGCGACTGCGACGGCGACGGCGACGGCGACTGTGTCTGTGACGACGGCGTCGCCGGCTCGCGCTCTCACACCCGCTCGGCCGCTGTCCCGCTCCCACTCACGCTTGCTCTGGCTGGCGTAGAGAGTGCGCAGCGAAATGCGCCAAACAAAATTTAATAATAATACAGCAACAACAACAAATGTAGTATTTAGCCTTGAAAGTTCGTAAGCACTACGAGCGAAGATCTTTTATTTTATTTGATTGTTGTTGTTGTTGTTTTTCGGACAAAAAGTCACATTAAATACAATTCGAAATGGATCGAAAGCAACAACAAAACAGCAGATCGAAGAATCGATTCAAAGCAAACTTGACGAAGCTGACGAAAGCCTGTGGACTCTGCATGCAGAATGCTAGTTTAGCGAACTTGACGAAGCTGACGAAAGCCTGTGGACTCTGCACTGTGTTAGTTGGCGACGGGGGTCGAATGCTCGAGTTCGAATCGCACACAGACGAATATGAGTCGACATAAAAGACACAGCAAATGGATATATTTAATTCGATGTTCCATATTCCAATATTTCGTAGCTGAGCAGCTGCTGGGCCATGGTCACGGTCGCACGCTCTCCTGCCGCTCTCCTGCCCCCCCTGGCCGTACCCTGCCGATGAGAGTGGCGCTGTGTATGTGTTTCTTTTTATACCCTGAACCCATTTTCAATGGGAAATCAGGGTATAATGGTTTTGTTGAAATGTATGTAACAGGCAGAAGGAGGCGTGGCAGACCCCACAAAGTATATATATTCTTGATCAGGGCGACGAGCTGAGTTGATTTGGCCCTGTCCGTCTGTCTGTCCGTCTGTCCGTCTGTCCGTCCGTCCGTCTGTCCGTCTGTCCGTCTGTCCGTCTGTCCGTATGTATGAACGCGTCGATTTCAGAAGATATAAGAGCTAGAGACTTCAAATTTTTTTTAAAATGTCCGTAATTACAGCGCGCATATCAAGTTTATCATTAAAAATCGATAACTCATCCCGATCTTTTTTATCGATAAAAAACCTTATCGAAACCCAGTTATAAAATTATATCTTCTACACCTTTATTGCTAGAGTCTCCAAATTTTTAATGTATGCTTATATGCAATTTATACAATTTCGGTTTTTGTTAAAATTTACCCCCCACCTCTAAATTCACCCCCTCACCCTCACTTTTGTAAAAAGCGTATTTCAAATACTAGAGACTTGTGCTTTAGCAATTACATGCATATTCATGTTATAATCATAATCTGAAAGTTTCATGAAGATCGTACGTCCATAAAAAAAGTTATTAAACAATTAAGTTCTCATAGTAAGCGCACACTGCAGCCCATGCGTGTTTATGCGTGGGTGCTTGTGTGTGTATGTGTTTGTGTATGTGTGTGTATGTGTGTGTGTGTATGCGTTTGTGTGAGTATGCGTGTGTGTTTGTGTATGTGTGTCTGTATGCGTGTGTGTGTATGTGTGCCTGTGTGTGCGTACTTGCCTGTCTGTGTGTGTGTGTGCGTGTTTCTTGTGTAAGCTAAAAGTCGCGAAAAATTATTGAAATATCTATTGCTCCAAGGGTTCAGGGGATCTCGTAGTCGAGCAGTCTCGACTAGAGCTTTCTTACTTGTTAGTTATTTCTTTTTTACATGAAATGTTTTGCTTTGCATTAGAAACTTGAGTCTTTCCCACCGTTTAGCCCACCGGCGGGCTCCACTTCGAATGAAATGCAATTGCAATTGTAATGCGATAGTTCAGGAAGAGCAAGGGAGATGGGGCGAGAGAGGCAAGGGCGCTAATTACGAATTTGTTGCTCGTAATGGTAATTAGACGCGAAACACACACACACACACATCACATGCATGTGGCCGAGTGCAAGTTGAAAGTGTCAAAAGTTGCTCAGTGGGAAGGCGAAACTGTTAATCGCGCAGCCTGTTAGTTTATATTTGTTTGTCTCTTCTGTGCATGTATGCAACAAAGTGAATAGGCAGATACACACACGCACACACGCATATGCATGTGTGTCTCTTTATTCATTTTGTTGATATTAGTCAGCGTTAGCGTTGGCGTCAGCCTCAGCGTCAGCGTCAGCGTTAGCGCAGTGGCTGCGTCGTCGACCGCAACGGAGTTTTGTTCTATGCACAATAGTCACACACACAGATGTATATACATACATAGTATAAACTAAGCGCGAGCGTGAGAGAGAGAGAGTGAGCGCGCCTAAGAAAGAGAGGGTGAGGGATCGAGAGTCAAAAATTTAATACTGGACTGTGCCAAAAACTTTATTTGGCACTGCTTCTACATATGTGTGTGTGCGAGAGTGAGTGCGTCGCGTTGCTGCAGCAGTGTGTGAGTGTGTGCGTGTGCGAGCGTGCTTATGTGTCTGCGTTCAGTCTGGTCCGTCGCTGAGCATGTTTCGTAGTGGTGGGAATCGAAAGCACAAGCGCACACACTCTAATACTCAAGTTCAGGTTCAATTCACTGTGTGCTCCTAGCCCCCTCGGCTGCCCCTACCCCTACACACTACATACATACATATGCATACGCACAGATCACTGAGCACACATGCATATGCACACACACACACACACACACACACTTGCATACATACACATTGACATTCCTGTCCCTGTCTGCCTACCTGACGATCCTAGCATTTGACTGGATAGGGATGGGGCTGGGATCGGGGGACTGGGACTGGCCAGAACAGCGAACGACGCAACAGAGCGTGCGCACGTTTGTTGTTGTCCCGCTCTCTGTCTCTCTCGCGCACACACACAGGCGCGGCTACTGCTGCTGCTGCGGCTGTTGCCAAAATTTCGGTGAATAGTTTAGTGTGTTTTTTTTTTTTTTTTTTTTTTTTTTTCATTCTTTTTGTTTGCTTGTGTGTGCTTTCGACTGCCGTCGCCCCTATCCCTGCCCAATGCGCTTTTTTGTGCGCTATCGCTGCCGCTGTTGCTGCTGCTGCTGCTGTTGCTGTTGCTGCTGCTGCTGCTGCTGCGCGCAGTCGACGCTGCCGTCGCTGCCTGCCTGCCTGAGGCACTCGAGCACTCTCTTCTTCTTTAGCATGAATTCAGTTGAGTTTCTACGCTTGCAATCATCAAACGCAACAAAAAGCCCAACACGCTGGTTGGCCGCCGACTGCTGCTTTCCCAGCGTTCCCGTTCTCAGCGTCTCAGTTCACTGGAAGTGAGCTTCCAGCAGCACAAGACAATTCCAAGTGATCCTGCAAGCGTCGCTAGCGCAATGCAGCTCAGCCTCCACCTCGGCTCCAATACATGCATACATATGCCTAGATACAATACATGCAACCGCTTATATGTGTAGACTACATACACACATACATATGTAGCTAAATAGTTTTTAGTGCGTGTTCGGTCGGTCGTTCGGTTCGGTTCGGTTCGGTAATTAATAAGTGTGTGTTTTTTTACTCTTTTTTTTACATTTTATTTTTACTTGATTGTTTCGTTCAGTGCCAATGTTATTTGCATTTAACGTATAAGCCAAGATCTCAAGTCAGCAGCGAATAGCATTTCTTAAATTACCATATTACGTATACGCAAACAAATTTCTACCTCAACTCAAACCAAGCCAAAGCAAATACAAAAATAAAATAAATAATACATAAAAAGAAAGAAAGAAAAAAAAAATAAACAGAATCTAATACCAATACAAAAACAAAAAACAACAACAAAATGTTTGCTGTGCGACATTCACCTACAACAAATTGCACACATAATAATAATCTATTTCGGTTGGCATTCGCAACACTAATGAACTATTAGAGACATACATACGTGCATACATACGTACACACATTCGTGCATAGCTTGTTAGTAGGATGCCAGTGGCTGCGCACCCAGTCGGAAGGTATGTACTCCAAACGATGCAGCTTTTGCATTTCATGTAGCACAGAGTGGAGGGGGAGAGCGCGACCGCAGATATCTACCCACATCTACACACTCACACAGTAACTGGGGTCGCTGCTATGGTCTATTTTTAGCATAGCTAAAAAGTGCAGCGCACACACTCGCAGGCACGCCTTGACTTATTATCTGATAGTTTTCACTTTCAATGTCACACACTCACACACATATGTGTATGTGTGTGTGTGTGCATGGGCAAGCTTTTGTGCGCGGCTGTGTGCTCGCTTTGCTTTGCATTGCTCTTCTATCGCACTGAACATACACATATGTATGTATATGTATATGCATGTATGTGTGCACATGCCTAGCGAGAGAAAGATCGAGCGAGTGAGCGGGCGAGCGAGCAAGAAGGAGAAGCATAACTATCCTTTGCTAATTGAGACAAAGACAATGACGAACGCAAAGAGAAAAAGAAACAGATCAAGCAGCAGAAGCCCGAAAAAACGAAATGCGAAATGCGAAGTGCGAAACACAAAAAGCGAAAAGCACATCGAAATTTGTGCACTACAAGTGTTTTAGTTATTTGCGATGCGTTTGCTAAATTTTTACCGCTTGGGTGCTTTTTCGTTGTTGTTGTTGCCGATGCCGTTGCCGTTGCTGTTATTATTGTTATTGTTGTTGTTTCTCTTGCAGTCGTTATGAGTGAAAAGAAAACATACAAAATTAAATTGTACTCGTTTTAATTGTTTTTGTCTCTTTCGCTGCTGTCGCGTCTTCTTCATTTGCTTGGTTAGTTTTTTATGGACTGTTCTTTGATTTGGTTTTTTATTTTGCTTCATTTTTGTTTCTATGTCACACAAATTGTCGCCGTGGTTTGGATAAATTTTTAAACTGCATTTGTTAACAATTTTCGAACATTTTTGCAAAATGTTGCATTTGTTGCACTTTGCCGCAGCGTAAAATATAAAACAAGCAGCAAAAAAGCTTACCCCATCTCTCACTCTCTCTCTCTCTCTCTCTCTCTCTCTCGCGCACGATTGCCGGCAAATGCGAGTGCGGCTGTGTGCGTGCGAGTGTGAGGGAAAGACAAAATCAACGAATGCGCAAAAATACAGTTTTGGCTATCAAAACAAGTCAAACGAGTTGTATATAGAATAATATAATTAACTTATACTTTTGACACTAAAATTTATGCGATTTAATCACAATTATAATGCTTAGACAATGTAAATATAAATTGTCGATTCGAATAATGAAAAACAAATTCAGGAAAAATAAACAGAAATTCATAAAAATCCGAAAAAAAATAATTAAACTCTTAATATGTATATTATACATTATATATAAATATAAGAAGTGCAGATAAAAGTAGGGAAAAGTGATATGAATAATTTGAAAGCTTTCTCAAGCTAAAATTTATAAATACTGATGATAAATATTAATAATACAATATCAAATTAGTACAAAGAAAGGCATATATAAGATAATGTGGATTATAATTTACTTAACTCTATATGCTATAAGCAAAAACAAAATTTAAATACAAATATCACAAATAGAGAAATATATATTAAAACTGGTTATTTAAAGAAAGAAGAAGAAAAAAAACACAAATAAATGAATTATATATAGATTTTTAGCTTAATGAATTTACAATCCAAGTGAATTACTAATTTAACTCTCTTTCTCTCTCTCTCCCTGTCTTTGTCTATTTGCAGTTAATTAATTATTAGTGAAATAGTCAAAGTGATCATCATCAGCAACAGCATTAGCAACAGCATCAGCATTAGCCTTATCATAGTTGGATTCGACAAAGGGAGCAACAACAACAACAACAACTGCAAATCCGCCAGGCAGTGCATGCGTGCGTGTGTCTGCGTGCGTGTATGTGTGCGCATGTGAGCAGCAAACGCAGCAGCAGCAGCGAGCACATAACTTTTTTTCCCTCGGTGCAATAAAAAGCCGCCAAAATACGCAAAAAGGTGACCACGAAGAAAGCCAGCGTTGTTTCCACAGTTGACGAAGATAACAGCAACACCAACAACAACAATAACAATAGCAACAACTACAACTACAACAACGCTAGGCAGCTGAAAACAGCAACAACAACAACAACAACAACCGCAACAACAACTAGAACCCCAACTCCAATTGCAACAACAGGCACAGCCACGGCTACAGTCGAGCTGAATAACCGTTACACAGCAGCAATTGAAGAGGAAGAGGAAGAAGACGAACAAATCAACATGGACGAAACACAGCATTTCTGTCTGCGATGGAACAACTATCAGAGCAGCATCACATCGGCATTCGAGAATCTTCGCGACGACGAGGACTTCGTCGACGTGACGCTCGCCTGCGAGGGACGGAGCATAAAAGCCCATCGCGTCGTCCTCTCCGCATGCAGCCCCTACTTCCGCGATCTGCTGAAGGTGAGTTGCCATCCATTTCGAATAGTCCGATAATATTTACAGCGCAGATCACTCTTGGGAGGGAATCCGAGCCACTATACATACGCACATACGCACATACATACAGACATACGTATTAGTATAGGCCCGACTAAAACTTCCCCAAATCTTTTCACAAATATATCTAACTGATTCGATCCATTGCAACTGTGAGATGAATTGCACTTGGCCCTCTACATATGTTTGTATGTATGTGAGTAACATATTTAGCTAGATTTAATGGCAATAGATCATTGAATTGTGATACTTTGAGGAGAGCATTTCAGTTCCAGTTGGAGTTGTGGCCAAGAAACCCGAACAGCTTTCCATTCTAGTCCTTCTATGGGAATGTGTTGATCCTTTGACCTTACCTTGGCACCACCATAGAGCTGTTCAGCTAGCTGGAGATCTGGCAGCACTGTCAGCGTATATGTGTATGCATGTATGCACATATACACACATACATGCGTATACAGTAGTAGAGATATATGTGGGTATATGTGCTTTGCTATGATTATGTTTCTTCCCCTCCTCCATTTCTTATTCAATTCGTCGATTGTTTTGCATTGCCTTCTTTGGCATCTCGTTGCTTGGGGTGCCGTGGGGCGAGATCATTTTGGATCTGCTACCAGAGTCTTAGTTTCTTTCTTTTTTTTGCTTATTGCATTTCGCAACTCGAAATACATTTTGCTGACCTACTTAGCTCAGACAAGAAGCAAGATAAGGAGCGCAGCGCGAGAGAGAGAGAGTGAGAGAGAGAGAGAGAGAAAGAGAGAGAGAGAGAGAGAGCACATGTGCCTCAGCTGTCGGTTGAATACATCCTGATTCACATAAAAGTATATAGATATATGTATATAATTACAGTGCATATATGTACATATATATGTATATATTACTCATACGCAGCGTTGATCAAATGAATCCATGCGCTCGCGCCTGCCGCTGCTGCGGCCCAGTTTTAATGGCAGCCTAATTAATAAAACGATGGCTACACACGCACACACACAAAGGGTGTGTGTGAGAGAGAGAGAGGAGAGTCAGTTGACTTTTGTCTGCCTGCAAATGTTGCAAGCATTTTGTTTGCTTGCAACGTTTCGTGCGCGTGGTGTAAACAGTTAGGGAAAAAGTTCTTAGCTGTGCATTTCGCTAAAAAATATGATGGCAGCTAGTTAGCGGGGGGCGTGGCTCGGGGGCTGCCGTCTTCTGTTTGGATTTTAATTTATTTAGTTGCGCAACAACTATAACAACTATAAGTATAACAGGCAACAATTGCAACAACTAGAAGAAGAAGACGAGGAAGAGACGACAGCACGCCAAATGTCGGCGATTGCCTGCAACATGAGGCCATGAGGTACAGTCGAGGCCAGCGCAAAAAGTTCCGCTTTGCAACTGTCGTAAAGCGGGCCATTATTTGAGTAACATGTGACTGGACCACGAGGCACTGCCCAAGTGGAGATCCCGAGATCATGAGACTGGGGAACAGCTTGCAACAGAACGGGGGCAACAGTGCACTCGAAACTGGCCACGCCCCCTGGCGCCATCCATTCAGATCTCGCTCGATCTGTCAAGAGAGAGAATGCTAGTCCGGGCACTCTCCATCCTGGAGGGATGCCATGCATCAGTGCAGCGTAGTAGAGTGCCCTAGTCCTGCTGGGTATGTGCTAGTCGTGCATGCCCAACTGGAGCAGTCGTGCTTGTTTTTATTATGACATTAAAATTATGGAAGTCGTTGCCTCGTTTACCTGTCCGCCAAAACAAAAAAAATTTGCGACTGCATTGAAAATATTTGCACGCAATTGCGGTTTTTAGCAGGCCTCGAGACTTGCTTGCCCCTTGAGCCCCCCCCCCCCCCGCCTTCTTTCCCTTCTCTCCTTTGCATTTGCCAGCCAAAAACTTTGCCATTTGCATTGTTTGAGCTGTCATTGGGGTCGGAGCTGGGGGCTTGGGGCTTGGAGCTTGGACTGTTGGGTTAGCGAATTGGTTAGTGGATTGATTAGTGGTTGTGGTTAGAGGAAAAGCCTTTGCCTTTGCCTTTAGCTCCAGCTCTGGCATTGCAGCTGAAATTATATAAATTACAAACTTCTCAGTTCTTAGTTTTGCTGCTCGGCTTGGTAAATATTCGCTTGCGACGTGATTTGTTAACATGATAGAAAACTTTGAGTTGTGTACATTTTTTTAGACGCAGCCAGACAAACGAACAACACAAACTGAAAGCGAGACAGAGAGAGAGAGAGAGAGAGAGGGGGAGAAATGGGCGATTCGTTTCTTTTGGTGCTTTTAGTGGCACCGGCCTTTGCTAATGGTTGGCGGCTTTGCCTTACAGCTGACAATACGTCAACCGTTTCGCGTATGTATGTATGTATGTATGTATGTGTGCCGTGGCATATTGTGTATACGACACGGCGTACCCCGAGCTGTAGCTTTACAAGCTGTCCGGCCAATAAATTCCGCCGAAACTTTTAGCCAAATGCTGAAACTACGGCTATGATAATGAAGCACAACAACAAGAACAGACAAATAGACAAACAGGCGGACGGACAGGCAGACAGACAGGCAACTGAAAGTCGTCATTTAATTTGTTAAAAAGGCCAACTAAATTCGCAGCAAACTGCAACTGCAACAATGCCAAGAACGAAGGAACAGAAAAAAGCGACAGAGGGGGAGGGGGAGGAGCAGCAGGAAGGGGGAGACGAAGAAAATGCTAAAATAATTATATACCAAGAAATTAGTACAAAAACTTTGTTGGCAGTGCAACAATACGAGTCAGCCAGAAGTTTGTAAATTCAATTTGAAATACATACAACAACAACAACAACGACAACAACAACAACGTAAACAACAGCAACAAAGACTCAAACAGACCTGCTATAGCTAAAGTCCAGCCTTTGCTTGAGTCCGGCTCCGGTTTGGCGACACTTTGCCACTTTGCTCTCTCTGTCTCTCTCTCTCTCTTTGTGTCTCTCTCTCCCTGCATCTGTCTTTGTCTCTCTCTCTCTCGCTTGATCTCTTGCTGGCGTCGCCTTGTGCCTATGCATAAATATTTAATTAACTGCAGCGCATTATTTTAATTAGGTGTAAAACTGCAAAGCAGACACACAACAACAACAACAACAAGAGCAGAAACAACAACAACACACAATGAAGCACTCTCAGTGGGAAGGGGCGTTGGGTCCGGAACGGGGCGTGAGTTAAGCGCTTCTAAAAGCATTTTGGCTTTTGTTCAACTGTGAATTGTGAGCCGTTAACTGCAAAACAGTTAACTGAAAACTGTCTGCTGCCACGCCCATTTAGCAAAGACACACAATTTGCATTTGGTACACGACGACTCGTTCGCCTCCTTTCTCTCTCGTCCATTGGCCTTAGCTGTTTCTCTTCTCTATGGCAGATCACGTGTCTCCAAAAGAAATTTCTCTAAGCGAGATTTCTCCCTTTGTCGCTTTCTCTGTGGCAAACTTTTCTAGATCGCAGATCCTTCATGAGAGTAAAGTACTCTCTCTCTCCCTCTTTATCTCGCTCTCTCTCTCTCCTGCTATTTGCTAATAGCTTTTTCTTTACACGAATATTTGTCGCTCTCTCTGTCTGTCCCATCTCTACATCTCTCTCGCTCTCTCTTTCCTTCTCTATCTGTTGTTTCTGGGTTTCTCCCTTCGGCATAAACTTGTTGTAGGTGCTCGTTTGGGATGTGACGATCACTTGATCGCCGCCGTCTTGACCTCAATTTCACAATCTGTCTCTGCTTCTGCCTCTGCCTCTGCCTCTGTTTGTGTATCTTGCTTACATACAGGCACCTATATACGTATACGTATACATATGTATAGCGAATGCGAAAATAAATTGCGATATAGTAAACAAGAGAGAGCAAGATGGAGATAAAGCCAGCAAGAAGCGAGACGGAGACAGAGCGATGGAAGCAGAGACAAAGCATGTAAAGTCAAGGCAGACGCTGGTATATAGGATCGTGCCTGATGCTGGGGCCTGGGATGGTGTTGGGGCTGGGACTGCAACTGGAATTGCAACTGCAGCTGCAACTGGTACTGGAGGCGCGCAATGCGTGCAATCGAAATAATAACAACGACGCCGTAACTTGACCCAATTTTGGGCCCTTTGTTGGCTTTTGCCATTCGGATGATAAAGTGAAATTTACACACAGCTGTAGATTGGCGTCGTATGAGGTAAGGGGGGAGAGCAGAGGGACGAGGTATGAGGAAAATGGGGCCAACTTGAAGCAGTTGGCATGCATGTGTGTGCCAGAGGGAAGAAGAAAGATGGGCAGAGCAGAAGCAGAACTAGAAGAAGGAGGCAGATACGATAGAGACAGGGACTGAGACAGAGATAGAGATGGAGATGGAGCCAGCACACACTCGGGTTGCAGCTCGTTTGACATTGAGCCAATGGCCGAAGGTCATCGCAGCCAACTGACTTGATCTAAACGCACACTCCCGCTTTGTTTCGCCACAGAGCACACCCTGCAAACATCCGGTCATCCTGCTGCAAGATGTCAATTTCATGGATCTGCACTCGCTGGTGGAGTTCATATACCACGGCGAGGTGAACGTGCACCAGAAGTCGCTGCAGTCGTTCTTGAAGACCGCCGAGGTGCTGCGCGTCTCGGGCCTAACACAGCAGCAGGCCGAGGACACGCACAGCGTAAGTACAGTGGCGCCCGCCCCCCGTATGGGCTCAGCTCACTCTCTCTGTCCCTCTCTGCAGCACTTGGCACAGATACAGAACCTGGCCAATGCGGGCATACGCACGCCGCTCAACTCACATCCACACCATGGCTCGTCGTTGCACGATGAGGGGGCTGCCACACTGTTTAGCAGTCGCCAGGTTGGCGGCTCGCCGCCGCCGCCTCCGCCGCCGCAGCAGCTGCCGCAGCACATCAACAACAATCTGCTGAAGCGCATGGCCATGATGCACCACAGCGGCGGCGTCGTCGACGAGACCACATCGCACGCCCTCAAGCGCTTGCGCAGCGCCGACAACAACAACGGCCTCTCTGCCAGCAGCAACAACAACGGCAGCCCCGATCTGCAGATGCATGCGCGCAGCGCCTCGCCCCAGCTGACGCCGGCCGACTTTAGCACGATCAAGCACCACAACAACAACAACACGCCGCCGCTCAAGGAGGAGAAGCGTAAGTACAGCACTTAGATAGAGAGAGAGAGAGGAAGTGCGCGAGGGAGATAGAGAGAGAGAGAGAGAGAGTGGGAGAGACAACGATGGCTGAATCACTCCTCTCACTTTCGCACTCTCGCACTTTCGCATCTTTCCAACTTTCCCGCTCTCTCACTATAGGCAATCGCTCCACAGGCAATGGCAACTCGGGCAACGGCAACGGCAACAACAACAACGGCAACAACAACAACAACGGCAACGGCAATGGCAACGGCAACGGCAATGGCAACGGCATCTCCATCAGCGAGAAGCTTGGCAGTATGACGCCCTCGCCGCTGGCTCGCGGTGTCGAGGATGTCAAGTCGGAGCCCATGGAGCTGGTCTGCTCGAACAACAACAATGCCAACGCCAACGTCAACGATGAGCACAGCAACGACTCCACAGGCGAGCACGACGCCAATCGCTCCAGCAGCGGCGACGGCGGCAAAGGCTCCTTGAGGTAACTACTAACAAAATGTGCAAATATAGAACTGTAGATCCCATGGAGTACCTATATACATATATATGTATATTAGCCCCAAGTCAGGCTGGGCAATGCTGAGTCCAGCCCAGTCGGTCCTATGTAGAAGTGGCTTAACACACGCCTAATTGTTTGCTCTTTGTTTCTTCTTTCTTTCTTTCGATAGCTCTGGCAATGACGATGAGATCAACGACAACCTAGCCACCCATCATGCCGCACAGCCCTACATTATGTCGCCGGCCGAGAGCAAATTGTTTCCAGGTCCATTCAATTTTCCGATTAGCAATCTCGATCACTCAGCCTTGATTGGTGCGTAATACCTCGATGCGTTTCTCTTTGCAGTCTGACTAATCTTCTCCTCTTCTTCTTTTGATTTCTCTACCGATCAGGTCTCAATACCCTACAACAATCTGGTGAACTCGCTGTCTCTCCACAAGGTGAGTCCGAGCATTTCTCTATTTACTCTATTGTTTCGCTCTATTTGCGCTCAAAAGCTCATTATTACATTTTTTACATCAAATGCAAATATACCAAAATATAAAAAAAAAGAAACCCAGAATCAAAAATATAAAAAAGAGAAGAAAAACAATATTTTTTACGAAAAGGAATTAATAGAAATCCGAATATTTTAACGTTGAAGAAATGTGTCTGTATCATTTGTTTTACTTGAAAAAAAAAAAAAAAACATACTTACATCCGTACATGCATATAAATCGGCTATATATGTGTGTGTTAACTACAATTTGATTTAACTTTTGATTTATTTAAACACACCGAGAACACACGAACACGAATATATATATATATTTGATTATATTTATCCATTCCATTCGATTTGATTTCAAAGTAAACCAACATACTAAACGTCCCCACTCAAGGGCGGCCCAGGGTATTACGAAGTACAGCTGCCTGTTGCTGTTCCAGCTGGGCCGCTTTTCACGTGGACTTTTTATTTTTTTTATTAGAATTGCAAAAACACGTAAAAGTCAACACAAAAGTAAAAACTAGTTCTTTTTTTTTTTTTTTTTTTAATTACATTTTTGTTTTGTTTTTTTTTCTTTCCTTTGCATCTTCAAGTCAAATCGAAAAAGTGTACAAATTTGTTTCTTATTTGATTGTTTCGATGGTAAATGTTTTCATTTTCGTAATACAAATAAATAAACAAAACATAAACGTAGAGCAACTGCGAAAACATACATATGAGGCAGAAGAAGATGAAGAAGAAGAACAAACAGCAGTCAGGCGTCTATCAAACATATGTATAACAAATGGCCAATGCTTATGTTGACGATAATGATCGCTAACGGTCGATGCAAATGATCATTGAGTTGAGATAGTGCCGAGCAAATCCAAGTCCAATACTCGTCTACGCATTAAAAACGGCTAAAAACACTGAACCTTCAACCCCCAGTAAAAAGCGCCAGACCCAAAAAATGCCTAAAGAAATTAGCTAATACCATGTGTGTGTATGTGTGTGTGTGTTTGTGTGTGTGTGTGAATACATTAAACTAATTAAGTGAACGAATGAGCATCCGAAGCATCAAGAGTGTTTAGCAAAATAGTGTGTGTGTGTGTGTGAGTGCGTGGCGGTAAATTTTAATTGCCTCTGTTATCCTGAGGTTAGGCCACAACAATTTGCCACGCCCCCTGCCACCATGCCCAGCAACACCTCCAGCCGTCTAACTGTAAAATGTGTTCGTAAAAGCTTTGCGGCTTTGCGGCCGCCTCCCCCTCCCCCCAGGAGAAACACAGCACAAACACCAGCTCCAACTAACGAGCCGACTGACGAACGAGCCAACAACAAACATGCGTACACATACCGTGGTGTTAGAGCTAGAAATGTTGAAGCTCATTACATGCCGTATATAGAATACCGATATATTCTGATATCTGGTTGGCGAATACATTGCGGAGACACTGTATACGGCTAAGTGTGATGCTAGACAGTTTATGAAACTGTGGAGGAGCAAGGGAATGAGGGACTAGGGAAAAACTAGGATAAATTTGGGAGGTGTCGACTAGCTAATTAGGACTGGGATTGCGATGATTGGGGGCCTGGTTCAGTGTTCGAGCTGCTTTTATTGCCTTTGTGAAGAGAAGTGTGTTTTTTTTTGTGTCTTCGAGATTTCTAGTTCATTTGGCTTACTTCATGTTCACACATGTCAAATCAGTATCAGTATCAGCGATAAACGATAAATTCTATATGATATATGATATACGATATACGATATACGCTATTCTCGATATATGTCATCAAATAACATCGCTCTGTTCTCTCTCTCTCACACATTCGCACACACAGACACACTCTATATTTCCCTCTCACTCTCTCACTCTTTCTCTCTGTCTTGCAATCACACAATTCGCCAAACGTATATCGACATTGAAATTTTAGTGAATTCCAATTGGATATCTAATTAGATCTAGTCAGCTAAGCTAAGCATCGGCTAAATGTTAAGCAGGAAATATAAGTGTATGTTCCTTACATGTTTGTTTTCTCAGCATTTGTCATTTTGTTCACTTTTAATGAGTCTATTTCTTTGTTTCACGTTTTACGTTTTACGTTTCACGTTTCACGTTTTACGTTCCTTTTCCATCGTTTATTTGTGTGCTAATTTTGTATTCGTATTTAAACGCAATAATAAACCAACTGCATATCACAGAGCTATACTCTACTACACATACATACACGCACACATACACACATACCTTCAATGATACATATACCATATACACTTGCCAACATACATACAAACATACATATATATACATGTTTAGTTGTATGCTTAATGCGAAATGGAAAGAATGATTTATTTCTATTGTTTACTTGATCTTTTAGTTTCGGTTTGCATTTTCGTTTCCGTTAGCCGTTTGACAATATACTCAGTAGATTTTAATAGGCTTCTTCGTTAATGTTGGGGATTACAGCATCTATGGGAAATGAAGAATAGATAGATGAGGAGATAGAGGTGTAGGGGTACATAAATAGATAGATAGGGATAAATTGAGAAAAAGAACTAAAGAGTTAGGGACTGAGATTGGATAGACGGTAGAGTTATTTATTTAGCGTTACATTGCTATTGTTGTACCATTGATTTTGTTGATTTCAGTGCAATTCGATTTCCTTTTTTCTGTTTCATTCACACGACAACAACAACAACACTAAACATCATATTTTTGCAATCCATTTGATTTGGTGTCCACCCACATTTTTGTGTTTAGTATTTTCTTTACCGTTATGTTTTATTGTAAAATGCAACCGCATTATAAGATCGATCGAATATATATATACATAAATACTTATATATATTATGTATTGAAATTTTTAAATTTACTTTTGTACGTCGTCGTGCTTGTGTCTAAAACTAAGTATACCACAATTCTCCAAAGCCAAACCTCCTGCGCCCCCTCCCCCGTAACTCCTCCCCTAACAGATATGATCCGTATATATTTACAACAGCAAAAGCAAAAGAAAAGCTTCAATTCAATTATATGTATTTGCATTGAAAACTAATCCTTTTAAATCATAAACCAAAATGAAAAAAAAAAAACAAAAAACAAAAACAAAAATACAATTATATTAAAAATCTATATACATATATATAAATTGCAACTTTATTTTTAATGTGTCTTTCGTTGAATTATTTCAATAATTTCGAATTTTTCATTTCGATTCGTTTTCAAATATGGCTTCAAAATTGTCGAACAACAAAATTTTCACCCTGAATGAGTGAGATGCGAAAAGCGAAACAAACAACAAATACATATATATGCACACACACACACGCATGCATACATGCAGATCGAGAGTGTATTTATATATAATATACGTTTGTGTGTGGGTGTATGTGTGTGTGTGTGTGTGTGTGTGTTGTCTCCCCTATATGAACATTTATGTATTCATCCTTGACATTCGTCCATTGGCATAACAAATATGTATGAACACACACACACACACACACAGACACACATACCCACAACAATTCCTACATACACACATATGTATGTATGCCTTATATACATGTAATTACAACAATATTTGGTCGATCTCCCCTCACGCCACCCCCCTTCACCCGCCTTCACCCAAAATTTAAAGCTTGAGAATTCGCTAAGTACAAATACAGAAGCGCACACAGACTACGCCAGAATGTTCGCATTTGTTGTGTGGCAGGCTGTCCAATTGGCAAATCGCTTATGAAGTCGAATGTTCCAATTGCCGTATACACAAATACTAAAGCCCATACACGCCCACCCACACCTACTCGCCCCTTGCCGTAGAGGAGCAATTCAATTGGCTAATCGAATTGTGGCATTGTTATCTGTAGATTTGTGGCAAATCAAATGTTTTAGCTTGAACAAGGAAACAGGAATGGGAGGAGAGTCGAATCCTTAGCTGAAACAACAATAATATTGGCATTTGTATACATATGTGTAGGCTATAGCCATTCCGACCAGATCAGCTGAGATCGTACGACATATGGTACACATAAGTAGCTGTTAGCACTGACACCCACACACACACACATACCTACATAGATTTATATCTGTGTGTATTTGTATTCGGCAGCAGCTATGCATGTTTGTGTGTATGTGAAGAGATCTATGCTGTGGCAAACGCAACTACACACACACACACACACTCACATACAAACATACACACACATACACTGAAGCGCATACACGTATAATTGGTGAATAATTCGTATATAGTTGAGCAGACAACAACAGAAACACAAACACACACTCGCTCGCACACACGCTCACAAAATGGTCTTGGTCTACCACACGCACAATCGAAAACTCCCTTTATATATTATATACCTACACGCATATATATGTATATATATATATATATATATATATATATATATATATATATATATATATATATATATATATATATATATTTGTATACATGATAAGACAGGTTTAAGCATCCTTCAAGTGTTACGGTTATTAGCGATTGCGAGAGGCCTAGAAACTAAACCGTTTCGAAACATCAAATACAAATTTAGTAGGCGCTCGACTCACTTCTAATGCACACATGCATACCATACCATACCATACCATACCATACCATACCATACATACATACATACATGCATTCACACATACACATACATACATCTAATAATACCCAGCAGCAAAACTAACCATATGATGATAACTAATATGCCTATATACATATGTATATGTATATGTATATAAATATATATACATGTATATTTATACCTACTTTCCAAATAATACTAAACAATTTTAACCCTCCTACAACAACAACAACAATCATAACAACAACAAAAACGATAACGAAATTATGTTTAGAGAATATCAAAGAATACCACAACAAAAACAATAGCAACAAAAACTATCCAAATTATTAAGAATTAAGAACGCATACGAATTCATTACACAAATACAAAATAATTACAACAACAATTACAATTAAGTAGCTTAATTACTTTTTTTTTTAAAGTGTTTTACTAAAAAACTTATATTAATTGTGCTTTAAATACACACATACACACACAAGCAAACAGATTTAAGTTAACACAAATACAAACACATATATACATATATATAAAGCTTTACGTGTATAAAAAAAATTGTTTAATGAATCGCTTTAAAATTACGCTCCTTCTGTATATATATAAATATATATATATGTATATGTATATTTGTCGCTGTTTCCTTTAAAATTACGATTGATCCGCACACATACACATACAAATATATATACAAATACAATTAAAGCTTAGAATTTAGTTTAATTTAGTTCGCAAATCGAAATTAACTAATTTTAAGTTTATAAATTGGTGATAACTAAGCAAAAAAAAAAAAAAAAATTAAAAAAATTGTAAATTATTCGAGTTAAGTTTTAAGCACACACAACAAGACCACATGTCATCGAATTGAGAGTAATCGATTCGACTATTCTATAATAATAAACCAATAAATTGATATGATATGCATTGACTCGTATCCCATATAACATCAAAAAATCAATCCCAAACATGACTTGCACAGCATTTGGTACAATTGAACAAATGATTAATCGACTAATCGAAAGAAAAAATACATAAAATAATCGAAAAATAATTAAATAAATATTCACAATTAACTCGTATCCCGTATAACCCGAAACGAATTACACATCTGAAACTGCCAACGGAATCATCGAATAATCGAGTTAATTAGTATGGATAATTTTATATGTATAAAATTTAATCGACAAAGCGTCGGCGATAGAAAAATTGATTAATCGAATAATCAATAAATCAAAAGATCGAATGAATTGATGTGAATTTAAATTGCAGGCACATCAATCGATACGCATTGCACTGCAGCACTTCCAACCGAACCGTCTATTAATCGAGTAATCGATCTTATAATCGAATAACCTCATTTCCTGATTCGAAGGAATTAGCTTCCTGAATACTCTACTTCTGTTTTCTCTTGAGGCCAGCCCTTTCCATTGTTTATGAAATTCTGCTGCTGATTTCATAAATTCCACCTACTTTCCTTGCAATTTGCCAAACTAGCAATATCGCAGCATAACAACGGTAAATACTACATTGATAATGCTAAATGAAACACCAGCTTGGTGATAAACCAACAGCCAAAACAACCAGCAACAACAACCAACACCCATTCTCCCCATATTAAAGTCCGCCATCTCCAGACACGATACTAAACCACTCCAAGAGAAGAATAAAAGATTAAATCAATATAAAAACTTATAAAAATAAAAATAAATAATTCCGGGATTTGTGTAGAAAACAACTACAGCAACAACAACAACAACATTTAATGCACAGATACTCAACAACAAAATAAAATGAAAGAAAATTGCTAACTTGAAACATGCAATGGCTCCAAATAACGATGAATCACGTCGATGTCGATTGCTAATATTGAGTGACAGGAATATATTTGGAAATGGTTAATTTTTAGTCCTTTATTTAAGTGGCACACACACATACATGTACACACAAACACACACCCACACACAAACATCTACACACCCGAAACGAAACGAAAGCAAAGAAACAAACCTGAAAATTTGAATGCAACAAGCAAACAAACACACGCAGATACAAACAACACACACACAAACAGCAACAGCAGGAACAAGATTGAAGCTAAGAACTATTATGGTGATGGTGTTTAACACACACAAACACACACACACACAGCTACACGTATACACACAGGCAACCACACACACACATATACACGCAGACTCAACGATACAAGAAACTGCAGCGAGAAAACGAAAGTTTTACCTCCTCACGTTTGATTTGCTACTCTTCCCGCTCTGTGTAACAGTCACGACTACATCAAACAAGCAGCAACAACAATCACAACAACCACAGCAGCAACGATAATGCAAAGAAACCCCAGACCCTAAACTCCACTTCCCCCTTTGCCCAACCAGGAACCGAAAGATAATTGAAAAAGTAAAGAAAATGGAAATACAGATTTCAAATAGCACACTTTTATTTGATTGGCTCGTGATACGTGACACGTGACTCGTGATTTGTGATTCGTGACTTGTAACTTGTGACTGCGTTTTGAACTATAACTCGAACCCTATATCTAAGACTGATACCCGTGACTCGCGACTGTGACTGTGACTGTGACTGTGACTGTGACTGTGACTGTGACTGTGACTGTGACTGTGACTGTGATTGTGACTGTGACCGTGACTGGAGGCGATTACCCAGCAGAAGACTTGAATTCAGAATCAGATACAGTTTAGGATTAGTTAAGTCATTGATTGACCCGTGTTCCGTTACTCGTGATTCTTGACTGTGACTGATCCCTAGCTAGTAGCAATATTACAACTTGATTCAGCTATACGAGAGATTCAGATTTAGACAAATGTGATTGATTGCGACTTATGAACCGCGACTTATGACTCGTGACTTCTGAATCGTGACCCATGACTGTGAGTGTCAGTATATGCCATCTAGATAACTTTTCTTAGCTTCGAGCTGCATTGAAATTGAACAATCAAAGAAGAAATCAATTTATCCACTAGCTAAAGTGTCAAAAACAAAATTCTTCTTCTTCTTAAAGAAGAAGAACAAATACACCCACACACACATACATATAAACAAATCGTTCTCTGTCTCTTTCTCACTCTCTGTCTGTCCCACCAATTGATGTGGGAACAGGCAGATGAGAGCATTTTCAACTTCTTTGACCCCCCAAAAATCATCCGATGCAAAAACAACCAAACCAAAAGAAAAAAAAACAGTAAACAAAAATAAATCAAAAATCAAAACAAATACCACAAAATTTGATACGTACATAGGCTAAATTGGTAAATTGTATTATATATATATACAAATATATATATATTAATCTACTCATTATATCAAATAAATCCAAAGTTAAATTGAAATTCCAAAGAAAAATTAAGAAACGTTAGAGTATGGGAAGCAATATATATTTAAAATTAAAATTAAACTAAATACAAAAAAGGAAACATATATATACACAATTATATATACATATGCTTATGTAGATATAAGTGTATAAATATGTACTTAGAAATTATATTTGATGAAAAAAATGCTTTGCGAATTATTAATGATAATTTTTCAATAAAATGCAAAAAAAAAAAAGAAAACAAAAGAAAAAGCTAAAACAATTCGAAAAAATTACAAGAAAAATCTAAAATAATAAAAGAATAATTAAAATCGTTGTACTTGGGCTAATGCGACGTTTTCTGACTTTCTTTCCTACCTTGTCGTCAGGTCAACTGACGACAAATGCTACAACTTCTACAACAAACAACAACAACAACTATTACCTGTCATACTCTGAACAAACAAACAACAACAACAACAACAACAACTGCACAACAATCAAAACCACAACAACAACAACCAATCTAAATACAGCCATCACAAACGCCTCTGGCATATGTGGGCTAAATCTCTCCACATTCGCAGCCAATTGCAACAACAACAACAACAACAACAGTAACAATAACAACAACAATAACAGCAACAGCAACTGTGGCGGCAGCATAAGTCAACAGCAGCAGCAGCAGCAACAACAGCAACAGCAGCAACAGCAGCAACAACAACAGCAACAGCAGCAGCAGCAACAGCAACAACACCAGTTGAGCAATGTCGGCAGCCAGGTAACGAATGGTATGCTCACCTGTAGTCCACCGGCAACCGCACAGCAGCAAATGTTTGCGGCCGTTATGGCGAATATGGCAGCAACAGCGAATGCAACAGCAACGGCAGCAGCATCGGCCTCGGCCAGCGTCAGCGGCAACAGCTCGCTGAACAACAACAATTCCAACTTGAATACATCGGGCGGCAGTCTGAACGCCTCCAGCGGCGGGGATGACTTTCGCTGCAATCCGTGCAACAAGAACCTGAGCTCGCTAACGCGGCTCAAGCGGCACATCCAGAACGTGCACATGCGACCCACTAAGGAGCCCGTCTGCAACATCTGCAAGCGCGTCTACAGCTCCCTCAACAGCCTGCGCAATCACAAGAGCATCTACCATCGCAACCTCAAGCAGCCCAAACAGGAGCCAGCCGGCGCAGCCAATCAGCAATCGGCCAACAGTTACTACCACCAGCAGTTGAATCACCATCATTCGTCCTCATAGAATTTCATGTACTTTGACTATCAGCAGGCGGATGCGAACTTTTGAAGCTGAGCTGAGGAGTGCATAGCAGCGTGCATACATATGCAAACATACGCACATACATACATGTGCATATGCGGACATGTATGTGTGGGGAAAGAGCAAGAGAGTAAAGAAAATCTTTGTTAAGTTTGTGAAAATGCGAGTTCAATTTGCAAATGAGTTTGACTCTTTTTATCATTATAATCAAATTATAACAACTTATATATACATACATACATGTCAATATACGTATGTAGACACATCTATACACAGATATGTGCATCAAAGCTGCCTATCGAGATGGATAAAAACAAGTCAAGATATTATTAAATATTGATATTTTATAAAAATTACAAGAATGAAGAAATCCAATAAGCCCTATCACCTCACCTACAAATCATGTGTATACCATCTAGATATGATCTAAAGATTAAGCTATTCTTCGTAGGTCTGGCTGATAATATCTATATATATCTACTCCTGTCTAAATAGCCAAATCATTTCTCACGAAACAAAAGTAAATCATTTTTAAGAAAAGCTACAAATGAAAGCATATGAGGATATGATGATATGATGAGGAAACAAGTTACATAGATTTGATCGAGAATAAGGCTAAGTGCGCAGCACTGACCCTAACGCCTCTGTTGCTGAATTGTAGGTAGAGGTTAAAGAGCGGATAAGAACAGGTGTTGATTTGGGCAGCACTAATATGCATGCATATATACAATATACACGCACACACTCACTCGCACATGCCCGACATTTACAGAATAGTTGGATAGAAAGAGAGGGAATCGTAATTCTCTCTCTTGTTGCAACAAGCACTGCCTCTGTATCCACTCAATGTACACCTTGATGTATTTGTCCCGGGCAGAGGAAATGAATAATGAAAAAAAAAAAAAAATAATAATTTCAGTCTAGGCTAGTAACACTTAGTTGCCTTTTGTAGCATAAGCCGAAACAGATAATGTTAAATATGGAAGATATTAATAAAGATGAAGATGCAGATTGAGATGAAGACACAAATACAGATACTGATACAGATTCATAGACATATATACATATGTAGATATGGCTGCAAGCAGCACTTGCTTTAAGCTATGCTCCAGTTATTATTCTATATATACGTAGCACTTCACATCAATTTTTGTCCATTTGTCTTGTTTATATATGTATATATACATATACATACAAATATACATATGTATTGATTTGTAGTAAAGAGAAATGAAAAATTACAAAAGGTGCCGGTAGTGAATTCTTCAAAATGGCTTTAATAAAATTTAAAAAATTATATAAAAAGAAATATTAAAACAAATTACATGTTAGGAATACAAATACAGATACTAAGTAAATTAGTTAGGCCTAAGCAGCGCAAATCAAATCTCAGTTGTGCAAATTGTAGCCTTTAAATCTTTGTATACATCATTAAGACCAAGCTCATGATTTTTTTTTTCGTAATTGTTATACATAGCATAGACTTACATACAAGCGATACAATTGATATGTATTTATATAGATGATATATACATACATATATATATCAGGATTTAGCGACCGACCGAACGACCGACCAATGGAGCATGATGATTTACTATATATATACATATACACATATATAGGGATATAAGCTAAGCACACACATACACACTTTCACATGTACATCCATATATATATATATATATATATATATATATATATATATATATATATATATATATATATATATATATATATATATATGATATTTTATAGGTATAAATTAAACATTTTTATATAAAGAAATCGAATTACTATACAATTTTTATTATACATACATACATATGTACATGCATACATATATATGAAATTTGTTAACATGTAGGCTAAATTCTGTTTTTTTTTTTCAATATACATATATTTTTTATATTAGTCTTAAGAGAATAAGAAAAAACTTGTAGATACATACATACATATACTTATACACACATACACATACATACATGTAATATGTTAACCGGATACTTTATGAGTGCACCTGTGTTCGTTAGACTTTATAAGTTTTTTTTTATTAGGTAAGACCCAATGCCTAAAGCAAATAAGTACACGTTCACACACACACACACATACACACACACACACTCACACACATGCACACACTCACACACATACACATACACATCGACATACATTTAACGTAGCTGAATGAATGTAAGCAAATTGCAATTGCAACAGAAATCGAAAACTTTTAATTATTAATCTAATAATAATAATAATAATAATAATAATAAAAAATCTACACAGAAAATGAAAATAAATATATTTTGATTTAAACAGCTCTTAAGTTCAGTATGTTATGTAAGTAAGGCTTACTTACGCGATGTTTGCATGCGGCAGATCGAACGATCGCTCGTTCGACTCAGATCTCTTGCAAAGCTAGTTCAAGCAATCAATCAATCAGTAAAATCATATCTTAAAATCATCACACATACTCTCACATATCTAACACCCACTCACACACGCACACACACACACACATTCATTTACATCTCCCTCATTATACCAACTGTTTGTTTGTTTACCTCGCATACAAATGTAACAACTATTTGTGAGCGCCAGGGCCAGTGTTTGAAATACCCTGTGAGTGGAGTTCCTTCACGTGGAACAGTTTAGCTACCATATGCGAGGTGTGCTCGATAAGTAAGTGTGACTTATTCATTTCTTACCGATGACAAACATTCAAAACATCATGCGTAATCGATTATTGAATCAAACTTTGCCTTTGTGTAACGTCATACTTATTTCTTGAGTACACCACGTCTATGTATGCGTGTCCTTGGTGCATCATGTGATCTTGTGTTAAATTCGCTGTTTTACTCGAGTTGGAAGGACTATGTCG
The DNA here is from genome assembly GCF_054131065.1 of Drosophila arizonae. NCBI lineage: Eukaryota > Metazoa > Arthropoda > Insecta > Diptera > Drosophilidae > Drosophila > Drosophila arizonae. The sequence goes on along the minus strand of NC_142927.1, from coordinate 408,862 downwards.
GAAGAAGAAGGAGAAGAGGAAGTAGAAGAATCGATTATTGCGCAACCATTTATTTGTACTTAAGTCTCTCTGTCTCTCTCTCTCTCTCTCTCTGTCTCTCTCTCTCTGAGCGACAATTACTAATACTTATTAAACAAATCAAAACAAAAAACAAACCATATCCCTCTACAATACTATCCATTACCCCTAAGTCCACTCAGCATCCAGTATTCTAGAGCTCCCATAGCTGGCCAACCAGCTAGCTGTACCTGTGTTCCCGAATCCCGAATCACCAAACAACAGCTGCCAATGGGGCAGCTCTTTGTTCTAATCTACCAATGTTAAGTATCAATCCAAATGCCACACACACACACACACACACACGCACACACACACTCGCACCCACACGCTCTCTTTCACACATAAACCTATTTTATTAATTCCCTACATTTGTCAAAAAGTCGATTTATGCAACATATGTATGTATACATATGTACATATGTATATGTATTGTATAAGGCGTAACATCTAAAAAATTGTGTGTTTACCCGTCCTACTTACCCTGATGCACACACCCCCAAATGCCCCAAATGCCCCAAATGCCCCACCCGCCTACCCTCCAAAAGCACATTTGAAATCTGGTATATTTTGGTTGTTATCTTAACCCCCAACCAAATCAATCGAATCGCATCACACACACAGGCAACAAAGGTGCTGCTGCGTTTGAGTTTGAAAAAAAGAGACACTAGTGACAACAGAAATTTAGAGTGCTTGGTGCTCGCTGCACCAGGTCAACCAAAATAACAAAAATTACAACAAAAACAAAAATATTACTAAAAACACATTTTATATACAACAAATCAATCAGGCCAAAACATGTTTCAAAATTTTGCTAAAAAAAAAAAAACAAAAACAAAACAATAAACGACTAATTGGTTTTTAAAGTTATTCAAAAATATTATAAAAGAAAAAAAAAAACAAACAAAAAATTACGACACATTCACAATTGGTACCGTCACCAAAATTTAACTGTCTAAACACTATTTGTGGTGAGTTCTCACGAAACTCACCACGCAGCAGCCTTAGGGTATGCTACAGAAAATCTTCCTTCGAGCGTAAACGAACGTTAACAACAACAACAGCAACAACTACAAGAAATTTCTTCGAACTCCACCAAAAAAAGTAAAAAAATTGTTTATTAATATCAAACAAAAATTTGTTTGTGCGCCGCAAAAACTACAAAATTTTCAAGTGAAAATGCAACAGCTAGAAAAATACAACAACAGAAAATTGAAAAACAGTTTTTATTACTATTTTATTTACTCATGTTTTTTGAGAAACCAAAAACCAAAATTAAGAACCAAAAAGCGTTTTTTTTTCAATGATTTTAATGCAAATGCAAATGAAACAGAAACAAGCAAAATTATAAACTATATATTTCGATATATAAATAGCAAAATCAGCAAGTTTTCAATTTGGTTTTGAGCCTGGATTTGTTAGTGTAAAATAATGTAAAATAATACAACAACAAACTAAAAACAAAACACAAAAAACTTAACTCACTAGACAGGCACAGACACAGACACAGCCACAGACACAGAGACACGGAGAAACGCACTCACACATATGCACAACTACATGACAAGTACATCCATATATATATATATATGCTTGTGTTTGTATGTGTGTGTATGTGTATGTGTGTGTACGTACTAACCACATATAAAGACCACAGACAAAAACAAAAACCCTAAACAATCAGAACAACAATAACAACAACAACAACAACAACAAAAACAACAAAAACAACAACAACCAGAACAACAACAACAACCAGAACAACAACAACAACAACAACAACAATAGCAACAAAGTCAAATATACAGAAAAGTCACTATTGTCTCTTTTTTTCTTCTCTTCCTATATGACGTATAGGTGGCAGCACCAGCCTACTCAGCGGCGTCATAGTGCCCGGTGGTAGTGACAACCCTAGTAATAGTAGTAACAACAACCAACAACAACAACAACAACAACAAGTAGAACAACAGCCAACATCACAACACCAACTCCAACAACAACAACTCCAAATCCAACAACAACATCATTCCACACTACATAACCCACAACAACAACAACAACAACAACAACAACAACTGCACCAAGAACGTGAACGAGAACGTGAACGTGAACGTGAACGCGAACGAGAACGTGAACGTGAGAGAGATAGAGATAGAGAGCGTAGCAGCAAGGCGAGTGATCTACACAGCAACAGCGAGCGCAGCCTCTCACGCTCATCGCAGTGTGGCATCAGCGAGGGCATGGCAATGCATAGCAGCAGCGCAACTCCGTCGCCGAATGCCAGCTACAAGCGCGAAAGGGAACGAGAGAGGGAGAGGGAGCGGGAACGGGAGCGGGAGCGGGATATTGAAAGAGCACGGAGCAATACGCCGGGTGCAACACCCCCGCCATCACAGACATCGCATCACGGACATCCAGCACCACCGCCGCACTTTAGCCAACATCCGCTGGCTATGCTATCCAGCCATCACCAGCATCAGCTGCACTCGCACCACGAGCTGTCGCCTGGCGCTGCCCATGCGGTGGTTGCTGCACATCATGCGCATGCTCTGGCCCGTGCCGCCTCGCCGCTTGTGGATCGCCACCACTTGCTGCATCAGCACCATCGGCGCGCCTCGCTGTCGCCCTCGGCGTCAGTCAGCAGCGGCGGCGGCGGCCGCGGCTCCGCCGGCAATGCGGCCAGCAATTTGCTGAGCTCAGCGCGCGCCAGCGATGTGGCGCAGGCCAACCGCCTGCTCCTGCCATTGCCGTTGAATGCGTGCCATCGCTGCGATGTGTGCGGCAAGCTGTTGAGCACGAAGCTAACGCTGAAGCGGCACAAGGAGCAGCAGCATCTGCAGCCGTTGAACAACGCCGTCTGTAACCTTTGCCACAAGGTCTTCCGCACGCTCAACTCGCTGAACAACCACAAGAGCATCTACCATCGCCGGCAGAAGAATCACCACTCGTATTTCCATCACAGTGGCGGAGTCGTTGGCCAGGCGGGCAGTCCCGGCAGTCGGCTGCATCAGTCGCTTAGCTCGCTGACCGCTGCCGCAGCTGTGAACAACAGCGTCGGCGGCGGTGGCGCCGGCGGCAATGCTGTGGCTGCTGCTGCGGCTGCCGCAGCGGCTGCTGCGGAGCTGCTGCTGTCCCCGATTGTGGGCGCCGCTGCTGTCGCCGGGGGTACGGCCAGCTCGACGCTGCAGCTGGCGGCGGCGCATCAGCAGCAGCAGCAACAGCAGCAGCACCAGCAGCAGCAGCAGTCCTCGCCGAACATAGTCAAGCCATGCATAGACTTCTTATAAGATCAGCATCAACTCTTGCAGCAGCTGTTCCATGTTGCACTCAACAACTCAGCAGCAGCAGCGGCGGCAGCATCGGCCTGCCAGCCCCAGCCTGGCGACTACGTCGGCCAGCAGGTGGGTGCCACGCCAACGGTAGACCTAACCCAATTGGACCAGGGCAGCGGTGGTGTCTATGCGGCGGCGGCCGTAGCAGCGGCAGCTGCGGCAGCAGCGGATGGGGGAGTTCCAGACCTGCGTGCCCTTCATATGCACCAGCAGCAGCAACAGCAACAGCAGCAGCAGCAGCAACAACAACACGGCCATTTGGCCCATATGCATCCACACTCCCACTCCCTGCCCCACCCACATCAGCATCAGCATCAGCATCAGCATCCGCACCAGCATAGCCATACTCATGCCCAGCATCATCATCGCTATGAACGAATGAATTTATTAGACCAATAAGCAGAGCGCTCAAATGAATACTACACAATCGTGACGTCATCGCCCGATGAGCTCGTTCACGTAACATACATACTCACACACTCGTAGGAAATCGGAGGATATACGACAAAAGAGGAGGGAGAGAGAGAGAGAGACGAAAGGAGATAGCGGATAGCGGATGATCTACTACTGAATGCAAACATACACATTGAGGAGGACAGAGCGGATAATCTTGTACTGAATCTATATACATAGATATACATATATAAATATACATACATACATAGACGCACACGCACACGCCCACACACTCACACACATGCAAAATTGCATACACTTTGGATCTCAACATGGCGGAAAACTGCAATAATTAAAATTAAACAAAACAAAAAACAAAATGTTTCGGAAAGCAACAACTCAAATGGAACAACTAAGAAGAAGAGGATGTAGAAGAAGAAGAAGATAAAACATGTTTAGGCAAATGAATGAAAAAACTGTGATTTTTTACAAAAACTTGATTATAAATATAAAAAAAAAAAAAACATAAATGAAAAAGGAAAAAAAAATATGAAAAATCAACACAATTTACGTCTTTGAAAAGGATGCGATAAAAAAATTGTAATTAAATAAAAATTGAGAACGCGCAGTTTTTTTTTAATGGAAAAACTGAATTTGGCTAAGCCAAAATGCAATAGCGCTTTTTTTTTTTTTTTTTTTTTTTTTTAAGTGTAGGAAAACTGAATGAGAATAGCGTGGAAAACGAGGGAAGCGTAAAAGACTGTTAACGAAACAAACGAAGTAACAGACAGACACAGCACACTCACATGCACGCACATGCGGCATTCATTCATAAGAATAAGAATAATTTACCTCTTGAGTATTAATCATGTTATCCGCAACACTCACACGACAAAGAGACAGATAGATACGATGACTCATTACCACAGGCCCACAACGACCAGCAGTATGTATATATATCTATATATATGTATAGGTACTTGAATAGGGTTGATTTGTCATTATTGTAGCAGCTTCCATATTCCTAAATGGCAAACAACAAACTGAATTTTGTATCTCATAAACAGTGCTTTGCAAACACTACTTATTTACACACTACTTTACAACACTAGTTACTTTAACACTTTCCGTTTTGACAATACTGCTTGTTGGCCGGCAACAGCAAAATATGCAACATACAACATGCAACATATTAACTAACATTCAATGTACAACAAACTATCCACGCGTATGCTCAATTTTTTTTTATATTCATATATGTATAATATAATTATATATATACATATTCTTTTTTTTTTTAATTTTTTTTTAAACATACTCACATAATTATATACATAAATACTATATATATACACAAGCATTTAGACATAAAATCTATGTAAAAAAAACTAAAATATATATATATATATATATATATATAAATATATATATATATATATATATATATTATATACCACTCGTAGTAGTAGTCTTAAGCATAACTGAAAACTATGGAAATAATAATAATTATGCATATGTGTACAATATATCGATAATAATAATGGAGAGAATGTAAATCAATGCATACATATATCAGATGTACATGTTGACATATAAGAAAAGCATTAGTCGAATTTCAATTTATTCGACAAATTACACAGCGAGAAAAATGCTATGTATAATTTGCACATCAATCTAAGTATGTATATCTAAGATCAAGAATTGAAATTGTATAAAGTTCTGTATATACACAGATATAGCTACGTAAACTACATATACACAACGACGGATTTTACATTTTGTAGCCTTTGATCATCAAATTGGTTCGAAGATAAACCAAAATTTTATTTAACAATATATACACATACATATATGCATATGTATGTATGCGTGTATATTGAGGACTTTTGGCAGAGATTTTCTTAGGTTCAAAACGGATAAAGCTAGAAGGACTGATAGTTTTTAGGCACAACCCAAATGGCAAATTGCAAATTAATCCAAAATTATTATAAGAGATCCAAATTATGTTCATACATTTTTATTAACCTGGCGTAGAAGAAGAAGAAGAAGTATGGCAATTTAATTGTCCATCCAAACTGGATGATGTGTTTTGTTTCTAGTAACTCTCAATTGGCACATAAATAAATCCGAAAAGATACTAAGTGAAATGGAACTCATGAATGTATAATCAAAATGAATTCGGACTAAACGACGTATTTTTAGACTTTCATTTGCATTACATATTGATTTTTAAAGACTGAACTTTTGAAGTATCCTTAAAACAAAACAACAAAAACAATTGAAAGCAATTGAAAGAGGGAGGGGAGAAAAGAACGAATAGCATTATTGATAAGCGTGCAATTTCGGAATAGTCGACGAACAACGTGAAAACTGTACATCATTTAGCCCTTTGCTTACATCAGTGCATACATACATATATATACATATGTATATATGTAAATTGATATGAAATATGTAACTATGTATGCATCAGATGAAGTACATCTACATTTTAATGTTCATAATTTTCTCAATAAAGTTTACTCGTGGTTTTATGCATCATACATGATGTACATGGAAAGCAACATATGCAAATGTATATACGTACATACTTACATTCACACATACATAAATATGTAGACCATGTAGTGAAATTTTATTTTTTATGCATTTTTACATACATATGTATATGTATATACATACATACATAGCTATATCCATGTGAAGGTAAACGGTACTCGTTGAGAGAGTGAAAACTAATTTTTTTTGGCACAACGAAAAGTCTGAGAAATCGTTTTAATTTATATATATATATATATATATATATATAGATATATATATATATGTACCCAACTGATGTTTATACTATGCTACTATTATTATAATTATTATTATTATTATTATTATATATAATTCTTATTTTGTATACCAAATTTTATGAACGCAAAGTTTTAGGCATTACAAATAAGTTTACAAAAACAATAAGAAAACCTTCGATTACGCAGGAATGTGATTGATTGATTGATTGATTGTTGACTGATGGCTCAACCATTACAGCCTTATCGCAAGATATATATATCTTATTACTTATTATTCTGAAATTGTGTCATAAGCATTTCAATTGAATATCTTTTTTTTTCACATAGCAAATGCCCAAAAAAAAAAAAAAAAAAGAAAAAACAAAATAAATAAATGAAATAAAATAAAGGATATGGAGAAAAAACTATGAGTGTAAATATCAAAAAGCAAATACTAAAAAGAAGTTTTATTTACAGCTACAAAAACAAAAGATAAACAATAGAATATAAGATAAATGCATACTTTTAATACGGTTTACATCAAATTTACATACCTAGTTCATAGCCGTGTACAGACATATACATATATATAATATATAATTCAATTTGCACAATGCTCTCCACTTTAAATGTTGTTTGTATGATTAGAAACGATGCATAGACCGAAACAAAAACATAGAAAGAAACTACAAAAACTATATTTCAATCATTGTATTTTTATTTATGTTAACAGGTTACTCCATAACAAAACAAAAACATAAATATATCTATATAAAATTAAATAAAGAAAAATACACAGTATTCAAATTTTGAGCTAATCCAAGCTAAAGTAAAACCATAAGGCATCAAAAACAAAAAAAAAAAAACAACTAAGCATATAAATATCATACTCGAAAAACATTAACAGTAATAGTAACAGAAACACTAACAGTTATTTACAGTGACCGTAACAGTAAGAGCAATGAAATCCATAGTAAATATGTTCTCTGTTTTCAAAAAGAATAAGAGGTAATAAATGAGTACCGTTTCGTTTCTCCAGCTTTAAAATAGTTACTCAAAATGCTTTCCCCAGTCCAGTTTAAGCAAAACAATATATATAATATATATGTATATATGCATATATGTTTATTCAATGAAACATTAGCTCCAAGCCGCACTCTTTATCACATATATAAATATATTGCTTACAATAAACTACAATTACAGTACTACAATACATCCCATAGAGAAAGCAACTACAACAACTTAAATAGAGCAACAGTAACTAACGACAACAGCCGATATCATATACTACTACTTGAGTATAAACATAATCTATGAACATTTATAACAAAGATTCAGTGGAGTGTTAAACTCAAACTGAAACAAAAGGCAAATCGAGTGAGAGAATAAACAAAGTTTGGGAATTGGGCTAGAAAAATATCAAAAATAGGTCAACAAATTCATAACAGTAACAATAACAGCAATAGTAACAATAACAGTAACAGTAACGAAAACAGCAACGGTAACAGTAACAGCAAGAGTAATAGCAGCAATAGAAAATTTTTGTTCTCTGCACTCGACTGTCCACTCAATTAATACATATGTACTTTATGTATCACAAACATATATAATTGTATTAATGAATACAGTATACAGTATATATATACACTCAGTATATATATGCAATCAATAAATTAATAAACGTAACTTGGATTCATTTACACACACTCATCTCTCAACTGCAATCAAGGTAAACTCTTGAGTTTCTGCTTCTGTTCGAAATAAAAGCTAATTCTCAACATTTGTATATATGATAAATGAAGTAAACCTATTTCAAAAAAGTCATTTAGTAAATGAGAAACAAACTAAACACAAAATAAATATATGAATTTCGATTAAGGAACAAAATAAAATACTTTTATGTAAATGTCAAATAGACAAACCTTAAGTAAAGCGAAAGAATGAAATTGAAAACCAAACTGAGAAATCCTTTAACTCATAAATTCGTAAAGTTTATAACGAAAACAAGAAAATGAAAGTAAATATTTTCATAAAAATAAAAACAACAACAACAAATGTGTTATTATTTAAATAAAAATTGAATGTGTACATAAAATGCAACTTGCCACAATTTGCTTTCATTTACGTTCAACCATGTGGCTTATCTGCTCAGCCGGAACCCAGATGAGCTGACCACCTATATACATATATATCCACTCATATGTATATATGTATGTGTATTGGGATTGCTCTCAGCTATTGCTGTAGACGGCTAGGCCAACCGATTTGATAGCTAATCGTTGTTGCTTTATACTTATGTTAGTCAAATGTGCTTTTGGACTTAGCAAGATTGAGGCCTTTGCGGGTGAGGCTTGACCAATGAATACGCCATACCTTTCTGTGTATACGCGAGCGTGTGCATGTGTGTGCGTTTTAAGAGGGTTTACCTAACTAAAAACGTTTTGAGCTAGTACACATGTCTGTACGTACGTTGTCATACATTCCCATCATCTCTAGGCATACATACTCTCTCTCTCTCTCTCTCTCTTTCTTCTTCTCTGTATCTCTTTTTTTCTCTCTCTTTCCTCTAACTGTATGTCTTTTTCTCTTTATTACTTTCCTCTACTCTTTTATATCACTTTGTGTTGTATGTGTACGCTTATATATGACAGGGTAAACATATACATAATCGTACAAGTACTATATATATATACATATATATGTACATACATATATGCATATATATGTATATAAACACTGCACTAACAAAGTTGAACTATTTTACGCTCATCTATGTAACTATGTCTACGTCTTTATTGTTCAAGTGAATGGTGCGCAGAGCCTTATCTAATCCATTGCACTAAAACGAGTTACTTTTAGTCTAAAGTCTCTACTTACATGCCATATACGCAAACACATACTACTGCCATCTCTATATGCAAAAGCACATTATACAAATACCAAATGACACTCCTACATTGTGCTAAATGAATTTGTTGGCCCCACCGTCCCACCGTCCCACCGCCACCTGCCCCAGTACCCGTCCCCGTCCTCGTTCCCATCTACAAGTTTCACTACAAAAATATATTAAGGTACAATGATTTAATGTTATAATTTACATATTGTTATCTGTGTTATTTGTGCAACGTGTATATATTTAGATTTATATATATTATATATATATATAAATCTAAATGTAATATTTGAAGCTATATTTTTATTTTTGTTCTGCAATTCAAGTCATATACAAAGGAAAATGTCTATACTCTTACACACACGATATATATATATATATATATATACATATATATCGCGTTATCGCCCAATATATGTCTCACGTATGACCCTACCTACACACACATTCATTCATACATATACATCCAATAACTTAATCCTTGATAAGTTTAATTCAAACCAAAAGTAAAATGAACAAAGTAAGGAAAACTAAATATAGCAAATTAAACGCAAATACCTGAATGAAATATCAAGCAAACTATCACCTATATATATCTATATATATAACAATATATACAAAACCCATCAAACATCCAAAACCAATTTACAGGAAATTCACCCAAGAAACTGTTCTCATGCCAACTGTGCGGTAAGCTCCTCTGCTCGAAAGCCTCACTTAAGCGACACATTGCCGATAAACATGCCGTGCGACAAGAGGAGTATCGTTGTGCTATCTGTGAGCGGGTGTATTGCTCTCGCAATTCCCTAATGACGCACATTTATACCTATCACAAGTCTCGGCCCGGCGAAATGGAAATGAAGGACATTAAGCTATATAATCAGTTTAATTCGTCTATCTGAGACTTAACATCCATATCTGGGTTAACAGCAACAGCAATGACAACAGCAGCAACAGCGACAACAGTTGCTCAGAGTGCGAAAAAAGCCGTGACAAAATATCAAAACAAATATCTGAAAGCTAAGATCAATGCGAATCAATTTCATTCGAACAAGAACAGCAATAACAACAATAATATAACTATCCATGATGTAGAACTCGATTACCTGCATCATCATCAGCAGCTAAATGCAGTGCTGTCACACGAGCAGCAACAATACAACAATACACATTACACACAAGAAAGACAATTGATGACATTATACGATTACTATTTACAGCAGCATAGTAGAACGACTAACGGTAAAAACATATACAACTAAACCTTAACTAAAATTAGATGACTCGCAACTAAAACTTAAACTTAAACTTAAAGCAATGCCATTCTGTAGTGATACAAACATACGTTTACATACGAAAGACAACAAAAAGAAAAACAAATATATATATCTATAATTTACATGCTTACATTATACTATACGTACATACATACATACATATACTTATACACTATGAACATATACGAGAAAAGACATTTAGACTCTAAGCTAGATATAGTTGACACTTTAGTACTCTTTTTTATAGACGTAGTGATGTAGAGATGTACACGGTGTACATCAACATCAAGTTGACCTATTGCTGATATATGTATCTATGTAACGACTCATGCTTATTGGACCATTTACACACAAACTTATAAAGCAGTAGCGCCCATGCATATACGGTGGCATTATTAACTGTATATGCAGCTGGGCAACTGCTTATACTCTGTGGCCTTCTTTATACCTCATACAACGTACTCGTAGTCAAATTTTGTTTGTTAATGCTATGAATTTGGATTAATGCTACAATCGACGAAATCGTAGGACGTTGCACAAGTTGCCTTTTCTAATCGACTTTGACTAACTTTTCTAATCGACTTTGACTTTACAACACCAATACACTCAATACACACGAACACATACTGACACACTTTTATATATATACAATGAATCGCTATAGATAACTGAATATATATCTATATAGAGATACTTATATATAATTTATAAATGAATATAATACAAACAAAATGACAATTGCCGCTGAACTTGTGATTAGTGTTAAAAGTGCTGAGCCCGCTCCACAACGAGATTAACAACGACAACAACGAGAAGCAAGCAAGCAAGCAATCAACAAGCAGCACATATATACACAATTTGCCGATTGGAGCTAGAGAGCAAAGTAAAGCATCCATAACACCCCCAAAAGTCGTAGCGTCAAAATGGAGAGATCTGAGCTGAGCTGAGAGTTCACTTCACAGACTTCAAGCCAACTATAAAACGTGACTGCTACAACTTTAACTCTCCCGGTACTCAGTGTCCACTATCCGGGTGTACCCAAACGATTTATCCCGGTACTCCCGGCTAGTCAGTCTTGCTAAAGGTTAGCCTAACAACTCTTAAAAACTACATTGGTAGCAAAAAAAAAAAAAACAATGAGAAGATACGTAGTTAGTATATAAACAACATGCTCTGTCTCTGCCATTCCCTCTATCTCTCTTTCCCGCTTTATCTCTCTCAATCTTTTGCCTCTCCCATCCTCTCTTTCGCTCTCTCTCACTCTCTCTCTCTCTCTATATATATATATATATATATATATATATATATATATACTCCAGTCTGTATAAAGTGTATCTCTATCTCTCTCTCTATCTCTCTCTTTATCCCTCTCACTATACAACATATATCTATCAGTTGATAAATAACTCTTACATGCATATATGTAGAGAACGTTCATCAAGCCATTTTCGATAGTTTAATATATCGGTACTGTAAAAAGTATTCACGCAATTAGTTCACAAAATACAAATCAATCAATATCTGCAGCTTGTTGGCAAACACTTCGGTACTACATCTCGCTCTGGCCTCTATCTCTCTCTCTCCGCATTTCTTTATATGTATATATGGATACATCTATATCTTCCTAACTTGACTTTATTTCATCGTATATAGACGAACTCCCTCTCTTACTCTCTTACTTTGGAACTACTATTTTGCATTCATCTGTTTATTCGTGTAGGCAATCTTCAGTCTAATTCTCACCACTATCGCAATATATAAATATATTCTCTCAAATCTGTATTGCCTGACTGATCGACATTCAGATCTTATGGTTGCTAGAGGTCGTCTATTCGGTCCAGTCTTCAATCCCCTCCTTCTCTCTCTATCTCTCTCTCTCTCTCTCTGTCTGTCTCTTTCTCTTTCTAATTCTCTCTCTCTTTTTCTGTCGCTCTCACCTCTGTCTTTTCTCTGTCTCTACATAAATAAATATATATTTATATAAGCTTATGTAATTATTAGAGAGCACAAATATCGAGAGTCTTGCGAAAAGATCTTCAGAAACTCTTTGCTTTACTTCTCTAAGAGTATATGTATATATGTATATTGATTTCATTAACACTAACACATCTGTAAAGCTAACCTACCACCTGCATAGATATACATACATACGTACCATACTCTCAGTCTTCTAGCTCGAATTTGTCTGTACCTTTAAGACCCATTTCCTCCGCTCTCTATATCTAATTCATGCCCTGTAATGAACGGTTTACACTCTAGGCTGTGTAAGTACTCGCTGAGTCGCTCTTCTCCCGCTTTCTTCCTTTTCTTAATCACTTTTTTGTCTCGGCGCGTTGCTTCTACTCCCCCAAGGACTCTTCTCGCAATTGTTCCCCATTTTGCTACGACAGCTCTCTTTACACGTTGATCGCTTTTTCTAAACCCTTTCTGTCTCTCTCTCTGTCACTATTCATATTTCTTCTGTCTCACTCTGCCCTTGCCAAATGCTCCCTGCTTTGAATCAACTGTACAAAATAAGTTTCATAACCAATGAACAAATAAATATAACAAGAGGCGAAAGCAACAAGTTATATAACTTAACATTACCTACTTAAGTGCTTGTATACTTCATTTTTCTTTTTGGTAAGTTTGCGTCATTATATGAAATATATATACAAATATACCAACTCTGATAAACACTTCCTAGTCTCTATATCTCTCTCTATCTGTCTCTCTACTACTACTACTACTTCTTCTACTACACCAGCAATATATAAAATTTGAATATTGAGCTAGGCAACAAGGAGTTGCTTCAGCATTTCCTCAGCTAAGCGAGGTGCGCTCAAAAATTTTAGATGTACAGTACAAGCATTTTTTCATATTGAGTTAATAATGGTTATATTTAAAATAATTTTTGAGCACACCTCGGTCATATATACAGTCTCATGCAGCAGCTGATTGTTGCGTTCAGTTTAGTTATTAGTTCCATTTCCTTTAATACCAATTATTTCCGCCTTAAGTTCGACGACACATAAAAAATATAAATTGAAAAAGTTATTTTCATTGCTTTTCCTTTGATAACTTGCTTTTTGCTTTTGCTTAAGAAAGACTTTGCTACCTACTTAATGTCTAAGCATGTGCACTGCCGTGGTTTAACCTTGTAAATACATACATACATATATATACATACATATGCATTTACATTTGCTTTTGTATTGCTTTCTTTTATTTTGATTTTATGCCTGTTTTAAAATTACAACTGTAAAATGTTAATTGATCTGCACGTTCTCTTACCTGTATGCACCTGTAATGTACCTATCATTTGTATCTAGCTCTTAGTTTCATTGTACAGCTTGCCAGATGTGAAAAGTCAGCTTACTTATTAACAACACTTCGTGTTTCCGTAAACATGCATGCATTCAATACAACTCTCAACAACTTGGCCTGATTTTCATCGTATAGGCAAAGTGATGTAGTCAATGTTAGTTATGTATCTATAAAATACCCAGTAATACCCAAAAACAATTACGTACGGCCAAAATTTAATGTATAGATAAACTATATATATCCTACTGTTATCTATTCTGTTGTAAAAAAAAATATCTGAAATTTCTTATTTGCATTTCTTATACAAAAATACGAGGACACCTCGTTTTTCGGTTCTTGAATCTGTAAAGCATATCGATTCTATACATAATAAAAAACAGAAATTCACTAGTAATCTATATAACGCTTATCCTGCTATCTTTAAATACATATATATATATATATGTATATATATACATATATATGTATACATGTATAAATCTAGGAGATAAATAATATATTATATATACACATCTGAACATTTCCCTATTTCTTAAAACACACATATATAAAAAAGAAAAACTTGTATTTCCACCTTTTAACTTTGCACTTTTAGTTTCATTTTCTCAATAATCGCAAAAAAAACCTATGAAAAGTAAAATTCGATACATAAATGAAGTTATATGAATTACTCTTTGACTCGCCTTGATTAATATATATATCTTTCTATATCTTCTATCTATGTCCATTTCTCTCCACATGAAGGAACACTCAATATCAAACGATCCGCGGCCAATTCTCCAACCAGTTCTACCTCATCGCCGCCGTCGCCGTCCAACGCGTTGACTTCGCCGACCTACTCGCTGAACGGCAGCTTAGCTGCTGCCGTGTACCATCTGAAGACGTCGCCGCCGCTTCCGGGAAGTGGCAGCGGCAGCGGCAGCGGCAATGGCGGCAACCTTTGCTCGCCCTCGAATGCGAATGTGAACAGCAACAGTCATGGCAACAATATGAGTCCATCCAATGCCAATGCCAGTGCTAACCTGAACAACACATCAACTTCGCCCCAGTCGGGAAATGGGGGCGTAGGCGTGGGAGTTGGCGTTGGTGTTGTCCCAGTGCCACCTTTGCCGCTGCGCATGCCGCCGCCAACCAGTGGTGGGATCAACGAGCCGCAAGAGTGCCCCTACTGTCGACGCACGTTCTCCTGCTACTACTCGCTAAAGCGGCACTTTCAAGACAAGCACGAGCAGTCCGACACGCTTTACGTGTGCGAGTTCTGCCACAGACGATATCGCACTAAGAACTCGCTGACAACGCATAAGAGCCTGCAGCACCGTGGCTCGAGCGGCATGCTGAAGCGACTGCTGAAGACGTCCGCCATAAAGCACGGCCTAGTTGGTGGTCATCATGCCCATCCGCACCACCATCACCATCACTCGCTCACCCACTCGCGCAGCAGCCTCTTCGACTTCAAGAGCGAGCTGGGCCAGCCCCCACCGGGCATACAATAGGATCTACGTTGGAATGCAATTTTTTAGAGAATTAGTGTCCAGATACCAGCTACAAATACTTCGCCCTCCCCCACACACCCACACTTCTTTCACAATTTTATATATATTTGTGACAGCGAGCCATAGGCTCCTCAACACAGGCCATTGTTCGTGCTCACATTTAGTTATTAGAGAAACATCAATGTTTTTTTTTTTTTTTTTTTTATATATATATATATATATAATATTATATATATATATATATATATATTCTTAATTGTATCTTATTTAGAAATTAATTTAATGTTATCAATTGGTTTTGTATCTTAAAATTATGCTCTCCAACTACTTAGTAGTTGAAGCAACGTGGAGACAGGCAACGTTGCTTCATGTGCAATACCTCAAAGCAAACAAAAGGAAATAATAATCAATAATCATTTACAACGTGCGCATCTAATATTTGTGTAAATAAGCTGGACTAAATTTAATTTACTTTAAACAACAAACACATTTTTCTTAGATTAAGATTTATTCAGATAACAAAACAACAAACAAACAAACAACAACAACAACAACAACAAAAGGAAAGAGAGCGAAGGACTATACCAAGCTAAGAGCTAAGCAAATCAATTAGTCTTTGGGCAGAATTTGGTAAATGCGTATAGAAGTAGATACACACATTGGCACATATCAGGGCGTATACGCAATAATCTCATCGAAATCAAGAAAGAGAGGGTCAAAGCAGAGAGCGAATTGCTGAGAGCTCCAGACTGCCCAAAACATTTGCGTTAGCAATTTTCTTGTTGTTTTCTTATATATTTTTTAGCTTTAATTTTAGTTTAAAATCAAACAAAAATTCTCTAAAAAGTCATATTCCAAAAGAAAGAAAGGAAAATATATATATATCTACATATATATAAATCTACACATTTGGATACATACCTAACACAGGAATAAAAGTAGAGAGAAAAGTTATATAAACAAAAACAAAGTAAAACGTTATCAGGGATTATATATCAAGTATCTAGAGTTAAGAATTTTTTTTTATAAATATATATTAACATATATATACAAATATATATATAAATAAATATAATATATTTAAGACGAATAAAATAACAGAATTGAAAACGAAAACATATTAAAAACAAAAAGCATACGATATGTATTTACATACAAAGCAAATTGGCATTTATGCATTCGCAAACATACACATATGCATATATATATATGTGTGTACTATATATACAATACATACATACACATCTGTATGTTTATTTATACAAGCCGCAGACAATTTTTGCACAACAACAAACCGCTAACTAACTCAGTGATTTTCTACCAGTGAAGTACAAATATTCAGAAATTTTAATAAATAAAAGAAGAAGAAAAGGGAACCCAAAATTAAGAAATACAAAAAATGAAAGCAAAGTTAAGAAAGTAAATCTAGAGTAAACAACAGCAAAAAGGCAACAATTGAAATGCAAATCAAAACAATTGAGTTACCTTTATATATTTAAATATTTTGAAACACTCGAAATGAAAATGGACAGAAAGCAAAAACAAATGCTAAGTATAAGGCACAGCACATAGAAAAGAGTTTAAAAAAAAAATAATAATAATACGAAAAAACTGTACAAAAAATTGTCAACATTGTTATTTGCACACATATCCAAAAAAAAAAAAAAAAAAAAAAAAACTGTCTCAGGAATTTCTCACACAAATAAAATTTTTTTAAAAATAATGTAAGGATTTAAACATACATTAAGGAACAAAGTTCTGAAAAAAAAAAAAAAAACAAACAACAAAATACAATTTGCAAATGTATGCGACATATTTTGATGTATGTAAGTAAAGAAGAAGTGAAAGACCATTCGGTTTAGCAATAAGCTCCCAGAAGCAGAGTCAAAGATGTCAAGTAGGCAGTGGAAGTTGGTCTTTCACCGGGGACGCATCCTTACCATGGAAGCTGTCAGAGTCCAATTCACCACAGTCAATCAGAGTTCATGGATGTGTATAGCCTCAGAAACGCTCCCTCTGTCTATCGATCTGTCAGTTAGGCAAAGAGTTGAACCATATGCTACCTCTAATTCGAGCGGCTCTATTTTTTTTACATAGCTTATAAATAATTTATTGAATCTAACAAAATTACTTTTAGCTCTACTCAGGAATAAACATATTCAGATATATTTAATATACATATAAGCGTTATCCCACTTTCTCTGTCTCGGCCACCCCTATTTTTTCAGCTGTTTGTAAGCTTTCCTTTCCTATCCCTTACTTATTTTAAAATTAAAATTTAAATTTAAAAGCCACATTTTTTACTCCTAAGCATTTTAAAACTTAATACAAAATCAAAAAAGAAAAAAAGCACAAATACGAAAAATAATGCAAATGAAATGAAAAAAAGAAGAAAAACAAACTGTGATTTACAACAAAATCTTTGTGTGACGTTAAAAAGTGAACATTTTTGTTTCCTTTGTACAAAAAATTCATTGTTTTGGATATTTAGTTTATTTAACTAATTTTATTAAATTATTTACTATGCGAAATTGTTGTTTAGGCCTCTCAACTTGTCTGTAACTGTGAACGCAAAGAGTGCAAACTTTTGTATTATTTTTTGTAAATTTTTTCTATTTACATATTTGTATTCAAAAATATATACTTGAATAAATCGCTTATAAATAAATGATTTTTTTCCAAATTTTAATTTTTATCATATTTTCTTTTTCTGAATAAGCGAAAGAGAAACATGTTCAATGAACATTTCAAGATATTTTTATCTTTTGTGTCTTCTGTTCACCTCTTTCGGTTGACCGCTCAATAAGCTAATACATAGATGTGGCAAAGTAAAACTCACATAAAATATATTATATTTGATCAGGAACTACAAATAGACTATACTAACTCAGGGGAACTCTAATATACTAGGAAAGACAAACTCTGTCCAAACTTACGAAATGGTAGCAGGAGCAGAGCATAGCAGATCCACACTCCCAACACTTCAAAATATCAAATCTAACGAATATTGTATGTAACCATATACTCGGTTAACATTCTTCGGACGAGTATGAGAAAGTCATAAATAATATTCCCCAAATTGATGTAATTAATAGCTTAAAACTTAATTGTATAATGTAATTACAACATTTATACCCCACTTGGGTCGACAGGTGTAACTACTTACCTAATGGATGCATGCATATACACACACACACACACACACACACAAGCAACAACTATCCAGCCCGCTCTTAAACAGAAACAGAAAGAGAAATCAAACTCCCAGACATTTGCCAGAGTAAAGAAGTCGCTGGGGAGACTGCGAGGCGAACCATTGTGTTTGCATTTTATTTGAAACATGCATATTACACACACACTTACTTAAATAATTGTTGAAAATGCAACGCATATCAAATTATGAATCAAGGAAATACTTGGAAGCAAAATGTAAAATGAGTTAATGTATCACACAGCAGATATGAGACAAACATTTAGATAATTGAAAATTATTAGTCAAAATTATAAATAAATAAAAAAAGCCAAATAAATTTGAAACTATGCTGTTCATTGATTTCAACTTAACTTTTCGGTATTTAAAAAAAATCTGTGATTACCTACAAAATTTAACGATTTAAAGATTTAAAAAAAAGAAAAAAAAAAAAAAAAAAAGCAAATTGTATAGCACAAAAGCCACAATTCAACTCTAAATCAAATCTAACAGAAACTTCTTTTGGTTTAAATATCTAGATACGAGAGAAAAACAAAATTAAATTTTAAACACTTATACAAACTTACATCTGAGTATGTTTGCTAAGTTAAATGTTTTTATTATACAGTTGCATTTCTCAAGTTATATAAGTGGCATCTAGCTGCCGGGCATTACTGACGGCACAATCTCGCTCCCAGCTGCAACAGCCCAGTTGAGCTGACTATGATCCAGCTGATAAAGCAATTGACTATAGATCTATAGTCATTAATCAATGAGCTGTAAAACTATGGCATGACTTCCACATAGCTTAGGATGAGACTACTTATATACTCCGAGTTCCAAGTCTGCAATCGGACTTCACTGCGTAAGCGAGTATCTACACGCATTTTTCAATAAGAAAACTGCGACATAAATATTTTAATTTTGTATATTTTGTGTTTTTTTTTTTTTTTTTTTTTTTTTTTTTTTTTTTGTAACACATCCATTTTTAGCGTTTTTTCTAAAAAGCAAATACAAATATATATATTGATATATATGTATAAAGACATACATATGAATACATAAACATATATATATATATATTATTATTATTTTTTTTTAGATTTTACTAGGATAATTGAGCTATATCTTCGAACACTTTAAAAGTCCGAATTTATATAAATGCTATATAAGAAGAATAAGAAAATGTAGAACACACACAACAACAATTAGCAAATCAATTGCACTCACAAAGACAAGAGAAAAATTTTAATGTGTATGCGTAGTTTCATATATAAATACACATGCACGCGTACATGAATGCATATGTATAGCATAGAACGAAAGTAAAGAGGGTCGAAGTTGAAATCGAAGTTATATGTACATGAATGAGCACACATATATTTATATGTACACACATGTTACATCTACATATATACATCTATCTTGCATACATAGTACATACGTATGAGGATACAAACACAAGGAACCATGTATGTTGACGTATACTAATCATTTATGAATTATAAAACAAATATATCTACATGAGCAACAAAAGCATAAAATTCAATATACATATACGTATACTTTCTCACACATACACACACACACACACAGACATATATATATATATATATATATATATATATATATATATATATATATATATATAGTTATAGCATACTACAATTACATGTATACAGAAAGCCACAAATTATAAATAAAAGTTCTAAAAATTTCAAAAATATAAATGTTGTTTTCTTTCCTTCTACCAACCATATCTGAATGAACTTATGATACAACAAAGACCATGAAAAACATATGAATTAATGATATTTTCAAGTAATATACTTTACTAATTTTTGTTGACATAGACTGTTTTCCACTTTTACTCATGTTAACTTTAGTATCTAAGGCTTTAATTTGTAAAACTATATAGTATTCATATGATTAATACGTTACATTTAATTTTGATTAACAGTTCTATTAGCAATTATTATTAAGAATATTATTAAGAATTAGTGCAGTCCCTATATTGTTCGATTGTCAATGTCAAAGGTATTTATTTTCATACAAAAATCAATTTCTTCAATCGTGACGTCACACTGTTAACTTAACAGGCTGCTTTGCATAACCTATTATCACTCAATATTTATTACAAGATGAACTTAACAGTGGCCTGATAGCAACAGCTGACTATATATCGATACACGATCAAAGTCTCGATATCAGCCCAAGGTATTTAAATGTATTAGCACGAATCAATGCAATCGCAATGGAGTTAAAGAGTGCTAAGTGTCTTAAGTACGCCAAGTCTGCAAACATTGCTACTGACATAAGTGGGCTCGATCAATTTTTAAACGGTGGTCTTCAGCAAGGAAAAGTATATGAACTGGTAGGCAGAGCAGGTTCCGGAAAAACACAATTATGGCAAGTCTCTTGATACTTATTGCTTTCAAAATTTACTAAGCAAGGGTATTTCTAGCTTGAGGCTCTGCCTAAATATTCAATTACCCCAATATCAGAATGGATCGGAGGCCAAAGCTATATATTTTGATACTCGAAAAGATTTTGATCCTATTAGGCTGAAAGGTACGTAGGTATTAGATATGTATATGTATTTATAGCCGAGTAACATATATTTTTCGGAATCTACCCAGAATTGGCTGAAGAGCTTGTAACACGCCCAAGCGTTAGACAAACGTCTGGATTACTACCCACAGCAACTGAGATGTTAAGAAATGTGTTTTATGTTAATTGCCACACTGCAGCCCATCTGGTAGCTGGCTTATTGAATTGCTACAAGTATTTGGCAAGAGAACCCAATGTACGCTATGAAATAGTTGCAATGTAAAGAAGCTTGCTTAAAAGGTGGTTTTGCTTGCAGATCAAACTGATTATTGTTGACTCAATATCGTTTGCAATTCGAAGCCTGGACAACATACTCGCACGCACGGAACTTTTGATGGAACTACATACAGTTATGCGTAAACTGCAGATGAAGCATAATTTAACCGTAAGTGTTGACATCCTAGTCTCAATTTATAGGTTAATAATAACATACTGTCTTGCAGTTCGTCTTAACCAACAATTTGGCCTTTCGCCGGAAAAGGCGACGTCGATTTGAATTGGAGGCGGTTTTAGGGCAAAAGCATGCTCAGATAATCAATAAGCGCATCTGGCTGATGAAAAATGGGTGTTTCTTGGGAAAATGGTCAAAAACGAAAAGGTTCATTTGCAAATTATCTACATAGTAAATAATAATTAGATCAGATTCGTATAATATCACGCAAAAGTTCAATTTAATTTCTTTAAATTTCATTAAATTTAGTATGTTTACGTTTTGGAACTTTGAGTTGAAATGTATATTTTGGTATTTTTTAGTGCATTTCTACTGGTCACACATTTTTGGGCGTTTGATGAAATATAACAAGTAATTGAAGTTGAAAAATATTACAAATAAACCCATCGACAGTAAAGACAAATACCGTTCGAAATGGCACAGGCGAAGACATCGCAGCCAAAATTTTTGCCCCGTGTCGAAAACAATGCATCGGCGAGCACAAATACGTACGTTGCCACCGCCGGAGGAAATCCCTTTGAATCAGAAGACGAAGAAATTTTCAGTAAACGAAAGATGACGCTCAATATACCGAGTAACTGTCCTGGAAGCTTGACAAACTTAATCATCTCGAAGAATTGGCTGTTCTGTATGCTGTCTGCAGAGGGACGACTAACTTTGCTACGTTTTTTTCTACCTCGTGCAATACCACCAGGCGGTGAGCGAACTGTTTTTTTTTTTATATATGTGTATGTATGCATGTATGTAGATTGTAATGTGTAATTGATTACAGAGGCTGGATTGGAGAAATATGTAACTGGATATAAAATAACAAATATGTTCCTGGATAGTACTGGCCATCATCTAATTATTTCATTGGTGCCCAAATCCCCGGGTGTATCATCCGACTTTTTGTACATACACAGCACCGAGACAACCAAAGCACAACAATTAAAAGTGCGCCGAATCGAAAAGTTGAAAGACCACGAAATCACAGCAGTGGCTTTTAATATGTACCACGGCAATGAATCAACAACGGGCTTCATACTCCTAGGCACAAGTCGTGGCCTCATCTTTGAGATGGAGCTGGGGCCCGCTAGCGATACGCAACGTAAACAGCTTTATGACCTAGGATTGGGTCTAAGCAAATATCCAATTAATGGGTTGGAGGTGCTACGAATGCCCAATAGCAATCGATGGATAGTCGTTGCCACAACACCCGATTGTATTTATACATTCCAGGAAACGCTCAAGCAGGAGGAGCGTTGCCTACAGCCTATATTTGCAAGCTATGTAAATGGCGAACGGGAGCCGCACTGTGAGAAGCACAAAACTGATTTGGGTTACTCAGTGCTACGATTCTTCGCCCCACCCAATAGTAAATATCCAAAACAATGGGCGTGGCTTTGCGGCTCAGGTCTTCGCGTTGGAGAGGTATGTGGTGCACACCTCTAAACTGAAATTAAAACAAATTCTTTCTGATTATAGCTTTCAATAGATGCAAACGGAAGCAACGCGCTACTAGGTGATACATTGATAAATCTAGACTTTGAGAAGAGCAAACATATGTCTTATGATGAGCGACGTATAAATGTCCCCAAGTCTTTTGTTTTGACGGAGTACCATGCCGTTCTCCTCTACTCAGACTACATAAAAGCCATATGCTTGCTTAACCAGGAGATGGTCTATCATGAGACATTCGATGAGCCCAGAGTTGGCAAACTCTTGAATATGGAGCGGGATGCCGTGACCGGTGCCATTTATGTTTACACAGACAAAATTGTGTTCACGCTTCGTATAGTCCATGAGGAGCGAAACATATGGCGCATATATTTAAATCGCGGCCAATATGAGTTGGCAACGGCACATGCAGCCGAAGTGCCTGAAAATCTGAAATTAGTATTGGAGCAGCGGGCCGAAGCTGCTTTCAAAGAGGGCTCTTACGAAGTCGCAGCCAATTACTATGCTGAAACCGACGAGGCATTCGAGACGGTATGCCTTAAATTTATGGTTCTGCCCGATAAACGACCGATAGTTAACTACGTTAAGAAGCGACTCAATAAGCTGACCGCAAGTGCGGAGGCTAACCAAACTGATGCTGTAAAGGCTTTGATTATCTGGTTAATTGATCTATATCTTACACAAATCAATTTACCCGGCAAGGACGCAACTTGGCGGAATGAATGGCAAAGCGAGTATGATGAGTTTATGCGTGAACCTACGGTTTTGACCATTACAAGAAATCATCGCACTGCAGTCCGTCAATTGATTAACGAGCATGCCGATCCACATAATTTGGCACAGTTTGCCATCTCTATAGACGACTATGACGAGGTGATCGGGCAACAATTGAATGCAGATCGGTATGAAATGGCATTGCAAACGTTGTGCAAGCAACGCGATCTTACACTATACTACAAATATGCACCCAAGCTTATAGAACGGCTGCCAAAGCAAACTATAGATGCCTTGATTGCTCAAGGTGCCAAATTAGAGATAGAGAAAGTAGTGCCTACTCTTGTGGTAATTGATACGAAGGAACAGCGCGAGCAGGTGATACGCTATCTTGAGTTTGCCGTCTACACACTAAACACTGTAAACGAAGCTATACACAACTTTCTCCTGCATCTGTACGCGAAATACGATCAAAAGCTGCTGATGAAATATCTAGAGATTCAGGGACGGGATGAGTCCTTAGTGCACTATGACATTCACTTTGCTTTGAAAGTGTGCACCGAGCTGGATGTAAAGGTAGCTTGTGTGTTCCTTCAGTGCATGCTCTGCATGTGGACAACTGCAGTCGACCTGGCCCTGGAATTCGATATGAAATTGGCCAAAGACACGGCGTCCAAGCCCCAGGACAGAGAGACAAGACGAAAATTGTGGCTACGAATTGGTAAAGATTGTATCCAATTGTGCTTACTTAAACGGAAAGCGAAAGTATATTAAAAATCTTTAAACTTGTAGCATACCATGACATAAAGGGCACAAACGACGTGAAGAAGGCATTAAGTTTATTAAAGCAGTGTGACTTACTGCGAATTGAGGATCTGCTACCCTTTTTCTCGGACTTTGAGAAGATTGATAACTTTAAAGAGGCTATTTGTGATGCTCTTAAAGTAAGGTTTTAATTCACACTTTTTAAATTTGCTTTTTAAGTTTAAATGAGTTTTCCCGCAGGACTATAATCAACGCATACAGGAGCTACAGAGAGAAATGGCTGAGTCGAAGGAGCAATCAGATCGGGTCTGCAAGGAGTTGCGTAAATTAAAAGCACATAGCATTCGGATGGAAGCGCAGGACGCCTGCGATATATGTGATCTCATTTTGCTAGTTAAGCCCTTCTTTGTGTACATTTGTGGACATAAGTTCCACAGTGACTGCCTGGAGAAACAGGTGGTGCCCATGATCAGCAAGGACCAAAGTCGTCGGCTAACGTTACTCAAGCAACAGCTGGAAACGTTAATGGCACAAGCAATCGGATCGTCAGATAACACAGCTGAGCAACTAAAGAAGCGCGCTGATCTCAAAACGGAGATTGAAGATATCCTTGCCGCCGATTGTCTATATTGTGGACTATTAATCGATACCATTGATCAACCCTTCGTTGACGATTGGGACCAGGTCAACGTGGAGTGGGAATAGCAGAAACATCTCAGTTATTAACATGGTGCACATGTACATATAATATTTAGGGCATATATTTTGTTATCAATAAAATTACGTTACGTACTTTAGTAAAACGTCGTACTTTCTTCTTCAGTAAACTATATTGTAGCAATTAATTATTTATGGGAAAGTTTAAACACCTAGTTACATTAATATTGCTGTTGATAATTTCGACGGCTTTGTTGTTTTTGTGCATTTTTGATAAGACTACATATAATTTCTAGGGCATTTTTATTTATAGAATTATGGTACATAGGTAAAATCACATGCTCACATATAACAGTTCAATCAATGATCTGCATCCGTAGCTCATTTGTAACAAAGGACATAATTGTATTGAGCACTGCTTGTTGAATAGATGCGTTCTGCGTTATCAAAGGCAGCAACATTACTAAATCCGTTGGTCGTACGTCAGCTACAGCTGTTGTTACATGTTGCACCAGCTGTTCGCGCTGTGCGTCTGTTAAGTCGTTCAATATAACTTCCCCCAGCGGCCTAAACGTACCTGTAACATATATACATAAGTGAACACAAGTTTTACTAAGAGTTCGTAATGTAACACTAAAAAACTAACCACTGGTCAATTTATAGGCAGCGATTCCTCCGGCAGCGCCGCCAACAGCTAGGCCCACAGGACCCATTAATAAGCCGCCAGCAAAGCAGCAAGCAGCACAAATCGCTGTTCCTTTTCCTGATTGTTTTACTGCAACCCGGATATTTCGTTCATCGGCTATGATGGCAATGGCTTCCATTAGCTCGCGGGTATCAATTGGCATTTTAATTAATTCTAGTTTTCACTGTATGAAAAATAACTTAAGGATGATTTGATTGGTGAAATTCAAATGCTTTCAATTATCCGCGATAGATTCTCTTTGACACTTCGGTGCAACATCTGATAACGCGTCATGGTACAAAGAACAGCTACTTGCTTGTTTGCTAGATCTTTAGAAAGAGATCGCAATGTTAAAGTCAATAAAATTATGACTCATTAAGCCCATCTATACATTTGTATGAAGAGAGCGGATCTATGAAATGAAATGCCAAACAAAAAAATACTGAATTATTTCTTGAGCATAGTATTTTTTAGTACCATTTTAGTGTTTGCAAAACACCCACGATTTGTCTGGGAAGCCTGAACACTGTTGCGTTCGTATTGTTGTCGATAACATACACTAATATCTTGTTTTTCTACATTTCTGATTAAAATATATACTTCTCTATTTTTGTTTAAACAAATAACATTTTGTTATTTAACGTATGTGCCTAACTCATATGGCTGAGAACGATTCTGCAATGTTGTATTGTTAGCATGCGCAGACAGTTTAAAAAATAAAATTAATTATAAAATGTGATCTGTTTTTCAAAATTAAAAACGCTGATTTTCCAAATCGCAATTTCCGTTGATGCGTTACGCAGCAGATGCAATGATTGCCTTTAAAGATGTAAGTCAGACGCGCATACGCACTTACATATGTATATGGCCTGTATGTACCTACATATGTACATATGAATGGGGTCGTTATATATAAATATGCACTTTTGTTTTGTTGTTGTTGTTGTTTTTTTTTTTGTTTTTTTTTTTTTGTGCTTAAGCTTTATCAAAGGCATTTATTGAATGTAATTAAACGGCATCAAAGTGCGATATATTTGAACTGTTTGCTTTTGTACATCTTTCGTACATGAAACCTTGTATTATGGCATTAAGCTGCATTTCGTCTTTGCGAATTTGCAAAACTCACACCCACATAAATGTTGATATGCTTTCAATATATACATACATATGTATGTATGTAGATATACTTATATGCCACCAAAATATCTGATTATCAGACACGTTTATAAATGTTCATATTTGCATGCATATATCTGATAATACATTGTAAAATATCCCATAAAGTTCAATGTTTGTCCATGCTAAAGAATATATTTGTAAATGAATATCAAATGGTATGTGCATTTGCAATTATCTTAGATGTGTAGCCGTAATCCATAAATCACGTACATACATACATATATGCTATATATACATTTGTATGCGTATATATAGACATACATACATATGTATATGTTTATTTATTATCATATCTAATTACTATTTATATAAATCCTGATGTGCCTGAAACTTGGAACTCGGCTGGGTGGCTTAAGGGTTCTATTGGCCCTCGCCCCTTGACCCACACTTAACTTAATTGCCTTAACAGCAGGCCAAGCCTTCGTCTTATCAAATTACAACTGCGCGTTAATTATCTCTGTCAATATTGAGGGCGTACACTGTCAATATTTGCATGAATACATATTGTTTATGATTTCCGTTTTGGCTATCCGCTATCAGCAGATAATTACTATTTGAATTCCACTTTTGCAGTTAGTTCTAATCGTAATGCTTGCTCACGCATGCGCACGTCCGGAAGAGCTAACAGTTCCACCACAGTCCTTGGCTGCTACATCCGCGGCACCGTCGGCCCAGTCGGTAACGCAATCGATGGAGACGTCTGCCATTACGCCCCCACCCATACCGCATCAGGCGGTCATCGAGAGGCAAATTGAAGTTGAGAAAGCGGATTTAGTGCCCGCTGTAACACCAGTGGCTAGCACAACCGCTGCAGCGCCGTCGGCTGCAGTCTCCTCTGAATTGCCGGACTATTTGAAGAATTGTTTTTACGCAGAAGAGGAGCTGTGTCTTAACTGGCGGCGCCACAATGGCAGTAGTGGCGATGAGCCAGCTGTACTCGATCGTTTGGATGCCTCTGGTGTTAAGTTAGATGATGGTGAAGAAAACATGACGGACAATATGACTGCGATTAGTGCACAGAATGGCAGTCTATTGCAATCCCAGAATCTCCAAGCTCGTGATCGCGATGCGAACAGCTGTCAGTGCCGGGAGCATCCGACTCGAGCCAACTCGTGGTACTGTTGCAACATTACGCACATTTCGATGATCTCAAGTTGCAGTAACATATCCAAGTGGACGAATTTGCATGTGCGTAACCTCAGCGTGCAGGCCATGAACCTTTCCAATCCGATATATCGATCGCTGCAGTCGCTCGCCGTTACGGATGGCAATATTATGCAATTAACAAATGCCTTTCCGCGTCATTCGAAGCTGAAGTGCCTTAACATATCGAACAATAATATATCAGACATCGCATCGCGAGCCGTAAAGGATGTGCCTCAACTGGAGTTTTTTGGTATATCGAAAAATCTACTGTCCCGTGTTCCGAATCGCAACCAGAACAAACACATAGCTTTAGATATTAGGTAAGCTTCTCGTTCTACGGCAAATCAAGTTTATTATAATTACACAGAAATATTTTCTTTAGTGGGAACATGCGTTTGCTCTGTGAGCCTTTAAACGAGATTATATACGGTGATTCATTCAACTTTGTAAATCCGGAAAACTCTTTTTGCTTGTATAATGCGACACACAAGTGGTTCAACTCAACAAATTTAGTGTCGGTTAAACAGCTTGAGAGTATAAAAAAGTGTGGTACCAAGTGCCCAGTTATTCCGAACTATGGAAATTGTTCTTGTAACATATATAATATGATGATAATACAGGGTGATCAATCTCGTACCGTTTGCCATGTGGATTGCTCAAATCTTGGCCTGCTTGAACTCCCATCTTTGCTGCCGGACAATACGTTCACTTTAAACATAAGCAACAACAAAATCAGCACTCTTGGCGATCACTTCCATACGAATCCCACCTATTACAATATTGTAAAACTGGACGCCGATAACAATCATATATCATCTATTTACGAATTTGAGGGCACAAAGTTTATTGAGCAATTTCAACGCCTTTACATGCGCAACAATTCACTGACTAAGGTAGATATATAACACATATTTAAAAAATACGTTACACATATGTACTTTACTTTATTATTTTATATTTAGATTCCCGAATACTTTTTGAACAATGCTCTTATGGATACTGGCATTGGGCGTCGCATTTATCTAGCAGAGAATCGACTTCAATGTGATTGTAACTCGGCAAAGACGCTGCAAAACTGGCTTAAGGAGCGCAGCACAGATATACCGGACTACATGGATATTAGATGTCGCAACTTACCTCAGAGTGTTATTGAATTGCAAGAGACAAAGCTCTGTCAATCGCCACCGGATTGGACTGACTACATATACTATCTAATAGCCGCAGAGGTAATTCTCTTACTAGCTCTGATCACGAAAGTCTCGTACGACTATTGGGTCTTCAAAACAGCTGGTTATCTACCATGGCCAGCTAGCAAAATGCCAAAACTGCCTTGCGACTGTCTTTGTGAATCATAGATAAGTTATAATGTAGAGTTCGACTACAAATTTATATAGCTGATACATATGTACATCTTCTTTTGTTTTAAGCGAGTGTCGAAGTACATTTTTGAGATTAGCTATATAAAAAGAATCGAGGTAGATAAAAAGTAACATATCCCATTGTCACTTGACCATGACAGATTAAAATGTATATCAATATTAATGTGCCTTTTCTAAACAATGTATCTATTTTTAAATAGCTCATATACACGGTTAAAATGGGATGTTATGTATGTGCATCTTACGTGCCTAAGATTGAATTTTGTAGATTGATGTTGATCGTGAATAACATAGAAATTGCTATTGAACATGATACTTTTACATTGCTATATAAATATATCAGCAAGTAAGTTAGCCACGAAAACAGCGGAAATCAATTTGCATATGATATCTTTATTGTTTGTGGTTTCTTGCAATTTAATTTTATATTATTATTATTACAATAATTTTAAGACAAAAAAAATGCGCATCTGTTATGTTTACATTTCCATGCATGATGATTTTCGATATTAATTTTGGTATTATTATCATTGTTATTAATGTTCATAATACGTAATTTCATGAACGTTTTAGGTTTTCACTATAAGTTTTCCAATCGTGTGTGTGCTTACTGTGCCTTATAAGAAAAACATTTACGTATTCATACAATACACGCATACACTTGCAGATTACAATATTTTAAAATAGTTTGCTATAAGTAGCATATAATAAATATTATTATGTTTGCAGCTTTATAGTAGATAAATACTTTCACATATGTAGCTTCGTACTTCTTATCGCTGTAATCAAAATTCTTTTTTTTTTCGTTGTATGTATGACAAATAATTTCGAATTAAACAATAACAAAAACAAGAACAAAGTGCCTTCTATTATCATAAATAGTATGATTAATGTGTATAAATCTTTTGAGCGCATCGCTTCTCGCTTCCTTCTTTTATTCGTTTGACTAAATAATTCAAAACTCAATAAGATATTTCGTACAGTGATTTGTAATATATTATATATTATTAATCGTTAGAGCGATAATATATATATATATATGTATTTAAGACATATAAGTATCTTTACACTATTTCACATTTTGGTTTTATTCGAAACAGTGAGAATTGAAATTGATCGATCAATGTCGATATATGCGTCTAAAGTATATGCATTGATGAACCAGGAAATATATTATTAACGACTTTTTACAAAATATTTGACTTAAGTAAAAAAGGATCTACCATAGCTACATATATGGCGTTTGGGTGAAATATTAAATTAAATGTATAATTTGAGACTTTTCTAATATGGTTTAAAAGTTTGTATGGTATATACAAAATTCGTTTGTTTTAAATTAAAATCATTCCGATTGGCTAAAATCATGTGTAAAACCTATATGTATCTAAAAATCCTTAGCTAGGAAGTGCTGTGCAATATAAAGATATCAAATATATGACTTTTAACTACAATCGATCATAGAGAAGTAAATTAATGTATACCCCCAGTCCCATTTTATGGGATGTACAGATCAACTATAACATATATATTTTCGGAACTCCGAAAACGAATCTTCCCAAAAATCAAATATTGTTAACGAAAACGTTGGGTTTTCAAAAACAAACGGCATGCAGAATATGTCGGTTTTTTATATATATTTTTTAAATTTATTTTTGGAAAGAATTTACCGTGTACTGGAATAAAATTAGCTAGTATTATTTTCTAAGAAATATTTTCGTACTTATTATCGAAGATAATTCTTCACTTTTTTGTTGACCTAGATATATAGAACTATCAGTCTCACGTCCCATACCAAAGAAAAAAAAAAAAAAAAAATATATATATATATATATATATATATATATATATATATATATATAAATAAAAAAAAGATAAAATGAGACATATATGAAAGTAAACTTGATCAAACAGTTGAATTGCAAAGTATCTACCTCTCATTAATTTTCCTCCATGTACGACCATTAACTATACGACACACATTCACCCACGCATTCTTTGCTTAGTAAGATGGTCGTTGTTTTCATATATTTTCTTCTCCTTTTATATATTATTGTTGTTTTGTGTGGAGGATAGGCAATTTAATTCAATTAATGTGTTGGTATCTCTTACTAACTATTCTAATAATGTTTAATGTTGGCAATTTTCTCAAAATATTTTGAGCAGGGACAAAACAGCTTAGTACGTACATTTATTCGATGCACATCTACATCACGATGGAGCTACATCGCATATTTTTGTTTTTGGGTTTCTCATTAAATTTTTGATTTTCGTTCGGCAATACATACGTACATGTAGCCTGGCACACAAACGTATTATGGAATATATATAAGACATTTAGATTTAACACGCATGGGAGTACTTCTTACTTGCTTAACATTCTTAACAATCCTATTATTCAAGTATTAATAGTATTACAGAGCCGAAGGCTTTTAGTCTTCGTATATGATTCGTCTGATGTCTGTGTTTAGCAAGGATGACAAATATAGTGAGAGTGAGAGAGAGAGAGAGAGAAAGAGAGAGAGAGGGGAAGGAAGAGTGTAAGAGTGTAATACAGATCAGAGCAGAAATTCATGCATATGACAGAGAAACATATACAATCGTGACAAAGATTGAGAGTGGAAGAGGGAGAGTGAGATAGAGATATACTAAGCTGCAGTTTGTGCGACGTGTCAGAGACACATATACATATGTATGTGTATATATAGTATATAGAATGTATAATGATGCTACAGTTAAATATCAATTTTCGTTTCGCTCCACGCCAATTTCCAATTGTGTTAGAGTATCTCCGTCTCGTACACCTGTTTGGTGGTCATTGTGGTGTTTGCAGCAGCAGCAACAGCAGCAGAAGCAGTAGCTCCTGCACTTGTACCACCACCAACAACGCCGCCAACCACACCACCCGTAGCATCACTGTTCAATACACCATTTGTACCCGCTGCATTCTCAGCAGCTCCTGCCGCCGCCGCTGCTGCAGCCGGATCACTGCCCATGGATTCACAGGCCAACAAATTGATTGCGGCTATTTTCTGCTGTATATTCGATTCGCTGCCGGGATGTGGGGGCCCGGATATGTCAACCGATGGTATCTTGCTCATTTGCTGTAAGCGTTGGTACTGCTCCTGCAATAGCTTTTGCTTCTTCAATAACTCCTGGTGGCGCATCTCAAGTGCCACCTGCCGCTGTGCATGATCGTTGCCAGACTCATTGCCACTGGAGTTGTCGCCGCTTGAAGTGTCACCACTCCCGATTACGATAGTCTCGATGCTCATCATATTATTGTCAACTATGTTGGCAGCGGCGGCGGTAGCAGCACCGGCTGTGGCAGCGGCTATGTTCTGTGGCATATTTGGGCTTGTCGGACTGGCCAGTGGACTACGTGAGCTGGTACGCGGCGGCGGTGGTGGCGGTATGCGCTTGTGGCCCACTCTTGTTATCAAATCGGCATTGCGCTCGGGCACTGGTGGTTTATTGTTGTTGCTGCTGACGCTGACACCACCAACACCACCACCACCGCCACCACCGCCACCACCATTAGCGAGTGGGGGTGGAAGCTCGTTGTCAGATTCGCTGGGAAATGAATGCAGGCGACGCAAGCTTCCTATATTGGTATGCACCATCAGCTGCTGTTGCGACTGCTGATGGGTCAATGCACCACGCGACAAATGCGTTGTTGCCCCACTAGCACTAGAAACGGCCATGACCATGTTGTTGGTGGTCGCCTGTTGCATATTGACGACGTTCGCCTCTGTGAGCAGGCGTGCCTGAGATATTTGCGTGGTGACGGTGCTCTGTATCGCTGCTTGAGCACTTTCATCAGATGTCGAATCTTCAGGGCGTACCTATGATGCATACATTCGTGATATATGTATATGTATATATGTCAAAATGGAAATTGATCTATGTATATTTGGAGCCCAATCATTTACCTCAAATGGTGGTTTTTGTTGTTGTTGCTGCTGTTGTTGCATTTGTTGTTGTTGTTGTTGCTGCAACTGCTGCTGCTGCTGTTGTTGTTGGGCAATTGGCTTTGAGAATGTCTTTAACTCGTCTAGCAGAGCATCGAGCGCGTTTTCGGGTGCGAGTCCCCCGCCGACAGGGAACGACCCCATCCTGGGTGTTGGGATTGGCTATAAAGAATACATAATTACAGTAAAATTGTAAATCGATGCAAAAAGTTGCCAACAATTTGTGAAATCAAATGAAGTTCAATAAAAAAACATTGCACATTTATACATATAAATGTATATAATTACTTATGTGGTACTGTATTGTAGAATTGATACATCGTATGAAAACCCATCTAGTGAGACAGGCTAAAACATAAAAAAATAGTCAATGTAATAAAGTGTGTATACGAAAAATAAATCATGCTGTGCATAGTAATAACGTACATATTTGTTTTCAGGATATATATATCAAATCCGCTACAACAATCGCAATAAAACAACATTCAGGCAAATACAAAAACAAATCAAAAAGCAGTTGGCCATGTTCCACTGGGAGATGCCTTGAGGCCCTTGTAGTCCTAATAATGTTGCTGAAACATTTGAAATAGCATCCCGGCAAGGTATTTTTAAGTCGAGCATTTCCGGTCGGAAGTGCTCTAACATGTGACATCTTTATGTATGTTTGCCATGTTGCATTGTTCTCATGTTTAACATTGAAGGATAAACAGAGCTATATGAAGTCATACGTCTGTTTGACACCCACTGCGAACATGATTTATAGTTGAAGTTGCTTCAAAGGCACTTTGAAGTCAGATACCTCACCCACAACACGCTTCGCATTACTCAACCCAATCTTTTCTGTTTTCGAATGACTTGGTAGTTTTAATTTAACTGTTTTTTTTTTCTTCTTAATTTATTCGGCTTAAACATGACATGCAAAAATAAAAAACATAAATTTCAAGGCATTCTGGCTTTGCTAGTAATAACAAAAATATAACAAAAAGTAATATTTTGAACAGTCTTTCTCTAACTACTCTAATTGCATGCAATGCATTAAAGGGCATGCTTGCTCAAATAAATTTTGCACAATTAATAATTTGGAATTCGATTTCTAATTATCTCATTTATGAAAAGAAAAAAAAAAAAAAAAAAAAAAAAAAGATTAAAAGGAACAACGAATTACATGGGAGATACATATACGTATATATATGTATATATATATACATAAACAAAGCTCCACCGATTAAATATTTTGTGAGATAGTACGGCATATATTGCTAAGCACATATTTTTAGCACAGGTACATGGTAGTCATATTAAAGAAGAACATAAAATAATATATATATATATATATATATATATATATATATATATATATATATATATATATATATATGTATATATACATATATGTACGTAATGAGAAAGAGAGAAATCGATGATGGATGGGTAAACATGTTAGATGGTTAAAACTTCAAAGACAACAATCGATGAGTGAGAACATTTTGAAGAGCTTGAGCTTTAGAATTCGATTTGTTCAATTGGATTGATTTGATTAATTTGGTATATTGACTGCACGCTTAAAAGAATGATTTGTGTATACATTAACAAAGGTACATTTATGTTGATACTAGATTTTGTATATAGACATAGTTCATTTTTCAACTACAACATTAATACAAAAATATTATTATTATTATTTTTTTTTTATTTTTTGTTGTTGTTCTGTTTTCAATTTTCAACTAGCTTTTCTTAACAAACAATAAAGAAATTCTTCTTGCAAATTAACATTCTATAAACATGTTTGCATATTTGTTTCAAGCCTTCGGGATTCCGAAGCAATATCTTTCCAAAAGTTGTTTTATATATATTTGATTTTCGTCCTTTTTGCATGTAATATTATGTTCGTGAATCTGGAGAACTCGGCGGCTGTATTCCAGGGAAAAAGTTATTTAATTCAATTAATTTGTGTTCTTTTGTTGTCTTTTTCTTAGATGTGAACTGAACTGAAAATGCTGTAATTTTGTTGTTGTCAGAGTTGTTGATGCGTTTTCGATGAATTGAGCACAAAAATTAAATTTACAATTTGGGTTTGTTAGCCAGTAGAAAGTTAACGGGGCCTTCACATATATGCGCATGCACACAAATTGATTAAGTATCATATTTAAACTTTTTGAGCTTTTTACAAAAGGAATACCAATGAAAAGATAAACAGAAAGAAATGCGAAAAACATAATCAATCAACACAAATAAGAAATCGATGTAGAAAACAGATTGTAGTTAGTTTGAAAAGAATGTGGAATTTTTCGCTAATTGTTAAAAAGCGGAAAAATGTTGCAATTGCAAATTATCTCATCATTTCGGAACCAACTGCTATCAAATAATAACAATAATGTCCAAAACAATTTATTCGTAAACAAAATGTTTTTACTGTCTGTCTGTTGCATAGATAAGGGACACTCTGTCGTATTAGAACTGTTCGCCATATGAGATGATGTTTTCCACATCCATATTCTTCTATTGTATTTATAGCGAATTCAGTTATACTGCCAAACTGTTATGCTCGGTTTGGAGCTATCTTCTATATATTTAGTAAAGCCTGTAATATTGTTATACTGTTACATCAAGCTGACTTTGAACTGATTTATACATATGTATGAATTATATATATACATATATGTATATAGCATTATCTATTGCTCTATTCTAAAATGTATTTATAGCAAAATCTGTTATACTGTTGATTTACACATGATGATACATATGTTTTTGAACAGTGAATATGTTTTTATAGCAAAATCTGTTATACTGTTACACTGTTTACATCTACTCTATAAGGAAAGACGTAATTGGGCATTGTTCTGTTTTGCTCTATAATGAAAAGTATTGATTCACAGTATACTTTGCTATAACATTTCAAATGCTGTTTTGCCTGCCAGTATATATAATATAATGAAATTTATAAATTACTGGTAATCCTTTGATGATAACTTTACAATCCAAACAGTATAGAAATAGTAGGATGTGTGTGAAGTAGAAGGGTGCAGGGGCGACCACAGACGAAAGCAATTGAAAACAATTATTAATAATAGAAACATTTGAGCACACAGGAAGGTGTTGAGGAGATCACATATTTGTTTAATTTGTTGTTGTTGTTGATATTGTTGTTGTATTTTGTATTCTTGATTAGTACTTTAAGGGGACATCTGGGAAGAAAGTATGTAGTTAATGGAAGGGGGAATCAAAACGATTTATCTACCACAGAGGTTGTTGCTGTTTAAGTCTTTCAAAACATGTATAATATATTGTGTTACAATGCTATTTACCTTTCTTGATTGATTCAGTGATTCACTGATTGATTTACTTGAAATTTGACTAGCGATACAAAAATTTCGATCTACATTATCTTATAGTGGTATGGTAGTATGGCAATTACTCTGATCCGTAGCTCATTTATATGTATGTAAATTCCTTGAAAGTATTGCAGCCGAGATGTTTGCAACGCATAGCTCAGAGAAACCCCTTTTGGAAAGCACATTACGCACACACATTCATATATATGTATATACACATATATATTATATACATATATACATAAATATATATATATATACATATATATTATATACATATACACATATATATGTATTTAGGTAACTAGTGATATATAATTGCAGTTGGTAAATGTGTTTTGTTCTTATAGATAGCATTTGATGAGTTTTGTATTAGTTTAGAAGTTAAGTTTAGTAAGTGGTATACAAAAATATAAACTAGTTATGTTTTAAATGCGGAGCAAATAATGTTTCAGCTAAAATAAAATGGACATAGTTTTTAATGAGAGTTTTTCATTTTTTTGTTTTGTTTTGAAAATGGTTTTCAGTTTAATTATTATTTGATTATATTTTGTATTTTTGTTTGGTTTGGTTTTTGTGTTTTCAGTCATTACTCAGTAATTGCCTCTTTGAAGTTAGAACTCCATCGCCAGTTAAACTATGTGGGTTGTTGTTGTTGTTGTTGTATACGATATCAAAAATTGTTAGTTCGAAAAAAAGGGGCAAGAAGAAGAAAACGATATCACTAGGTAAACCTCATTTAATAAGACTTTAAGCTTTTGATTTTTGGTGGTGTTTGTTTTGTCAAACGTATGCATATGAATTTTCGTGTTTCAATACGTAAAACGCTTTCGCTTTATCAAAAAAAAATTCAAACATGAACTAAAAACAACAAAAATGCTCTTTCAATTAGATTGATAGTATTTTAACCCTTGGGAAATATCGGTGAAGCCATCGCCTTTTATAAACTGTCTCGGGATTGGAGTAAACTCTACACGTATGTATATATAAACAAAATCAAGTACAATGAAGTGGACGCAGTAGAAATTAAAACAAACGAAACTACTTATTAACAGCCAATTGCAACTTGTTTATAGTAAAAACAGCACAGAAATGAACAGAGGAACCAGAACTAAAATCAAATTAAACTATAAAAAAGCATACGTACAAATGAATCGAATTGAATAAATACAATTGATTGACTAAGGTAGCACTAAATAGCTTGCTTATATATTATATAAAACCCTTGCACAACTAGATTGTAATTTCAATCAAAAACAGTCGATAATAGTCTATGCGCAGTATTAAGGATGAAATGAGGTTAAAATAAGTTTGTATACAAATCAGTCAAGGATATAGGCCAAATGATTGTTATCCAGTTAATTGTCTATGAAATCCCACTTAGATGTATTATTAGATATATGTATATCTGTTATGTTTATTCAATTGCTGATTTGTAAAACAAAGGTTCAAATAATGCACTTGCAATGCATTGAATAACGGGGTGTGCTCAAAAATGGATTTGGAATGTCTATTACATGCTTAAGCATATTACAGTTGAATATAAATTATAAATAATTGTATTGACATACAAGTATTGATTTTCTAAGCTGCCCTTTTTTTTTACACATTTTTTTTATTCCCGTCAAAATTTATAGTACTACATGAAAGTACAACAATTTGCATTGGATTAGACAAAGCTTTGGCCCAGGTATATCGCATTAGAATGCATTGAAGAGAAGAACATGGATATCGATAAATATCTAAGTATTTGCTTTGCATATTTTCTAAGCCACCTTGCAAAAAGAAAATATCACTTAATCTGCTTTAACTGTTTTTAATTTTTGTAATTTATCAGCATCTAGTGGGCACTTTATAAAACATTTCTTATCAGCAATTGAATTTCTGTTTTGGTTGTTGAAGTAAATAGATGGACAGACTAGACATGTATGAATAAAAATGTTAATGGACGGATGTAAAGTTGAAAGGTTGATTTGTTGTTAATACCTT
Source organism: Drosophila arizonae (assembly GCF_054131065.1). Taxonomy (NCBI): domain Eukaryota; kingdom Metazoa; phylum Arthropoda; class Insecta; order Diptera; family Drosophilidae; genus Drosophila; species Drosophila arizonae. Next base: position 369,820 of record NC_142927.1, on the reverse strand, counting down.
AGATCAGTGCAAACAAGGCCACCTTTCAGGCACTCGATGCAACGTTATTTAGGTTATTCAGTCAGCGGGTTTTACAATATTTAGCAAGGATTCTAATGTGCAAAATAGGTTCATCTTTTAAAACGAAACTCAGCCAATGCAAATACTTCTTTCGGTCAAAAGCAACTAGTTTTTGTCATCAAAATAATACAAAGAATATTCGTTAATCAATATTATATATATATATATTAATATGTATGACACGGTATGAAACGATGTTTTATGCGCAAATATTAGTATTGGCTATACAGCCCTAGGTGTTTTTTAAATAACTATTTTCTTTTTTGTGTATTTGTTTATCAAAAATAGCTCTATAGATTTATCAATTGGGCAACTCACCTTGTCGGGGACCGAAATATCTGCGGAACGTAAAGACTCCTCATTGACTGACGGCTCATTAGGGGGCAAACGTTGTTCCTGTACGCTCGCCAAACTAATTGATGAATGAGAAATGGTTCCATCAGCAATAGCAACTAAGAGGGGTCTAGTCGGGGATTCCCGATTAGCCAGATACCCTAGACCCATGTAGCTCTAAATGTATGATCTTCATGTACAATTACAAAACCCGATATATGTTTACCCAGCTATTCACTATGGGTTTCAGGGTATACAAAAATGGTGTGGGAAATCTACAAACCGTTTAAGTGTCACTAATGTGCCCGTTAACTTTTTGCAGCGACGCAAAGCCGATTCCAACCGATCGGGCTCTTCTTTTAGGAACTTTTCTTCTCGTACTACTTTTTCCATCTCGTTGGACAGTATGCAGCGCAAACCATTTGACAAAGTCGGAAACTTGAGCTTCAGCTCAGCGACAGTTTTGCTGTAAGAATAGAGACTCAGCTGGGCCATGCATAAAGAATACGAATGGTAGCAGATTATACCTTGCGCGGCTTAAAACCAGGGCCATGTCCTCGACGGCAGTCATATTGACGCGCGTACGTCGATTGATTACCTCGCCGCGAAGATTTTCAACCGAAGCTTCCAAGTCACTGAGATCCTTTTCCAGCCGTATGACCTCCTGCTTGTACAGTTCTTCTTCTCGCGATATACGCGTAGTGTCCTGATCGCCCTGGCCCCAAAAGCTGCCACCGCTGCTTGCCAACAATGTGGCACGTATACGCATGAAGGTACTTTTGATGTCCTCCCGTACGGCAACGGACTGAGCCTGCGATAGCCTTCTTAGAGTGCGCACTTCCATGCGCAAGTCCTTCGCCTTCTTCTGCAGACCACGCAAATGATTGTAGACCTCGGGGGCGAGTGCGATGTCTGCTCTGTAGCTGGGATGCGCAGTCTGAGCCAGCACAATCGGCTTTGGCGGTGGCGGAGGCTTTAAGCGGTCGCGCTCTGTGGATAGCATTAAATTATAGAGCAATGAAGAGTGATAGCCTAGTCGGGCATACCCGACTAGCAGATACTCTGAACCTTGCACTTCTAGATGTATTATCTTCTTCTTTTCGGGACTTAAATATAAAAAATAATTGTGTTTGTGCAGCAAAGCTCAAGCTTTAAGGTCATTTCATTGAAATAATTATAATAATAATGGTGGTAATTGAAGATCGGAAACGTTTGTCTGCGTTGACTTTACGAGAGACTACAAACTCACTTTGGTATTTTTTGTATATTTGAAATTTCAAAGCTTTAGTTTTCGTAGTTTTCGAGATTAACGAGACACAGACAGACAGAGAGGTAGGTGAACTTCCTTCCCTTTTCAAAAAGATATTATCGGCTCAGAATATGGAAAATATAAATGTAATTTGTCAATAAGCATTCATATATATATATATATGTATATATATATATATATATATATATATATATATACACTCATGATGAAAATAATAGGTACACCCCTTAAAATTAAACTTTTTTGAGTTTAGTTTAGCAAAACATTTTTTCTACTGCCCTTAACATGAAAATTTAAATGCACATTTGTGTATTAGGTATATATTAATGAAAATACATAAATTTGGAAAAAAAAATATTATTTTTTTAAAAGTTACAAACAAATTAACAAAAATGGAGCTTTTTTTGCTTGACAAAAATAATAGGTACACTTTACTTTCGTAAGATGTATTTAATTTTTTGATTTTCAAATCATTCAAAATCTTTTGCTATTATATTTTTGGATTAATATCCTGTATATCCTCTTTTATTTTCATACAAATTTTTTATCTGATTGGTCATACTCCTATTTAAAGCTTGGCAGGTCCCATTCGTAATCTTCCTTCAGGTTTCTTGGACACAGTCCATTATTTGGCGTTTAATGTCACACTTTTTCTTTACCATCTGCTTTATCAATGCACTACACACGTTTTCGGTTGGATTCAGATCAGGAGAATGACTGGGCCAAGCGAGAGTGTCCACCTTACTAACCTCGAGCCAAGCTTATTCTATTGTAGACGAGTGTCTCGGGCCGTTATCTTGTTGTCAAACCTAGCGCAGAGGCATGTTATCCTCAGCATATGGTAACATTATATTTTCGAAAATATCCCTGTAGTCTGCTACTCTCATAACGTCAGATATTAGGAAAATCAGACGATACAGAAGGAGCCCCACACCATAATGGTTCCACCGACATGCTTGACTATTTTTTTTGTGTAGCGAGGATCGAATTCTTTACATGTGAGGAGTCTTACATGCATGGAATAGTCATTTCTATAATGGCAAATTTTGGTTTCGTCGTTAAATAGGGTAATACGCCACTTTTTTTTGACTTTCAGATCCTTCCCAGGTGATGTGGTCTTTAGCAAAATTTTGCATCATCATAAAATTTTTGGTGCGCATCGATTTCAACCATTTTTTCGATACGACCTGATAGTTTAGCCATATGTAGTCATCTCCTAATTGAAGAAGCATTAATAATATTATCTATTACGGAAGCAATGACCTTTGAAGATTTGAAAGGGTCGGAAAAGTTGCAATCCTTATAATGCGTCGGTCCAGTTCTAGTGTGGTTTTCGATGGACTTCCACGTGTTCGCTTTTTATTGTGCATCTTTAAAGCATTTTGCACAACGCTAAGAGATCTGTTCATCAGTTTCGCAATTTCACGCAAAGATTTGCCATTCCTTCGAAGGTTTTTAGCAATTCTGCGTTCCTGACTCGAACAATTAATATTTCGACCCATCTACATATGATATTGATAATTTTTTTTTACATCAAACATCTGTAGGAAGGTTACCTACTATTTTACAACAATAAAAGAAATCATTCTTATTCTAAACTTTTTTTTTCGGGCTGAAGTAATGGAGTGTACCTATTATTTTCAGCAGGCCCATTTCAGTTTATTGTGACTACTATGAATTTAGGGGGAAATATAATTTTTTTTTTTGCATGCATCATATTGTCAGATTGCTCTCTTAAAGTTACCATTGATTTTTTTTCAAAAATATCAAACATGAATTAGTTATGACAGAATCTTCAAAAATTTTTGGGTGTACTTATTAATTTCATCATGAGTGTATATATATATATATATATATATATATATATATATATATATGGCACATGTGATTTGCGTATAATACATGCGTGATTCTTTTGATACAAATTATAATGCTAATGAAATAATTGCCTTCGTTTCTTTCATATATCGCTCTTACCTTGGGAGGATGTACGTGGCAAGGTAGACGACTTGATTGCCGGCTTGGTTGGTTTCGTATCAGCTTTTGGGTCCGGTACAGAGAATTATTTTTTGAATAGGGTATGTGTGTTAATATATAATTACAAAACAGTTTGGATCTGTATTCTCAGTGGGAAGAGGTTTACAACGTTCTCTCTTAAATGTCAGAATGAAATCAAAGTCAACGAACGCATAAATTGTCCACATCGACGAGTCTTAACTAAATACGTATGATGATTAGAACAAAATAATTTAAGCAAAAAACACTAAAACAAATGCGAAGCAAAAAAGCTAAAATAAAGAATGTAACAGAAAATGATGGCTTATAAATAATTAATTATTTTTTTGTATTTACCGGCATGTAGGGGGCTATGTGACTTGGGTATTCCCTGTATATCGTCACTAAAAGAAACCGATTTCTCAAAGGACACGGATTTTTCTGAAAAAAAAAAAAAACAAAAAAATGGATTTGGACACTGAGGCATGTGGCAACGCTTTGGATACACTTACGACATGAATTCTTGCCCAGCTTAGGTGCCTTTTCTCTAATGTATAGCTCATCGGCAGAACCATTGGCTAAATGTAAATATACATAAGACAGAGTTCGTTCAATATTTGATTATATATATAACCCATCAAAAATGAGAAAAGCTATTGATATGCGCAATCTGTGGGAAAATCTACTATTAAAACTGAAGTTTTTAAGGTTCCGGGACGGATGGAGGATCATACAAAATGAAATGGCTGATATACTTGACTGCTGATCGTGATAAATATAGTTAGTGGGCTTAGCCCGACTTTTCTAAATATGAATATAGTACAATATTAATAATGTAACAGGACACATTTTTTCATATACGAATAGTATATTTGCCCCCATCATTTTTATTTCTTTTCTGAAAATTGACCCTATTCAATGTAATGCTATTAATAGTTAAGCAAAGAAAAGTATATACCTTGCATTTGGGTTGGAACGACGAGATAGTTGGAGTCCAGTGTCGGTACCGGTATCGGCGCAATTTGGGGATTTTGGTTAACTAATGCCTTTTGGACCAATCCAGTCAGGTTGGCCAATTGACGCTCCATGTGCTCAACACGTATGCGATGCAAATCTTCTGGCCTGCAAATATTTAGACAAATTAAAGAATATTAAAATATTGTAAAATAAAAGAAAATCTAACATTCGACACGCTTTTGAGCAAATTTAACAGTTTATAATTCACACATAGGTCGGAGCCACTGTTTGTGACAAGTCAGCAAGATCTAATTGATCAGCCAAGCTTGACAAGTACGAGTGCTATAATGGGCAATGGCTGCTAGCGAATACTCTGCGCCTTTTTGATCTATGACTATCATGAAATAATTCAGGAATCACATATACAGATGAAATCGAAATCAAACAAAAACTTTTCTATTTGGAATTGCTCTTCAGCTGAAAGCTTAGCATTTATGTAGTTTTCGTCGGGTCGCAGATTACTGTTGCTTATAATAAAAATGTTTTTAAGGCCAGTATACCCTGTTGACTCAACCAGTCGAAATACTTGAGTCAAGCAAGCGTTGCCAGCGCTGTTGCTGCAGTCGTACGAGTTGTAGCACAATTTCATCCATGGCCATTCTTGGTGCACAGTCGCTTCTTGCATGCGCGCCGATTAGGTGTGGAGGAAATACAGCACCATGGCCTACTGCAGCGGTAAGCGATATGTACTCTATTTGCGGGCCTTAACTAACAGTTTGAAGAACATTTGATGCCTTGTTGTTGCCCAACAGTGACCAGCACGCAAGAACGATTCGCAAGCTGTTTGTCGAATTTTCGGATACACGATTTGTTGGTATTGAAGAAATCAATGGAGCTGATGGGCCACGCAGAGAGCCACGAGACAAACGTTGACGAGGCCTTTGCTGGCTGCAGTGAGACGACTGATGGACCCCAGCGACTGGCTTTGATGGCTGCCGATCGGTAGGAAGAATACTAATTTACAGAAGTTCCTTAGAACTAGTTTTCGTATCTTTTTAAAGGAGCGATCGTGGCACATCGGCCGTTGGCTCCTCGCATCCTTGGCAAGGTGATCCTGTAGCCAGTTGGGTTGAAGAGAAGCCATCCAAGCTGCAGACCCTGTTTCAGATCAGCATCACTGCTCTGGCCTTTCTCTCCTTTGGCGGCTATCTGCTGTGCCTCATAGTGCAGGCGATCAAAAGCAAAGGTACAACCTACTTCCACCCGGTTGCCACAGCTACCACAACGAATACAAATGGCAGCGTGAAGCGTATAAAGATCTATAGGCGCAGTAGACGCCGCCGCAGCATCCACAATGCTCAGATTCACATTTCGAATTTGCTCTTTGGTGATTATGCGACATACAATAACTCCGTGCGTGATCAAGAATTGGCCTATGGTGCTCACCTGGTCGGATCATAGATCTGATTGCCACGGTGTGGCAGACGATTTGGGCCAACTTTTATCCCATATAACGAATATTGATCTTCGACGAGGGCGACATCGCTGTGAACGAGAGAGAGAGTGAAACTCAGTGTTAAAGAGAGTATGTGAGAGAGAGAGAGAGAAAGTATGCATATTGATATTATTATCTATCGATACAGTCAAAAAAGTCGACGTAATCATTATTTGTGTTTGATTTCTGATAATTTATGAATAATCAATTTAGAAAACATTTCTTACTCCTCCTGTATAGGTAAACAAAGCCTTTAGCGAAATTAGGAAATTTATTGTTGAATTAACTTATAGCATATACATATCTAATCGTCAATATTTGTATTGCTTGCCCCTAGAGCATATTTCCTGATTTCTCTTTTTTCATAATAAAATTTTTTGAGCGTAATAATGGAAACCATGATGAAAGTTAGTTAGCATATGAAAATGGTTTTTCCTAAATTTGGGGGAAGCAGAGAGAAATCAGTTCCAGCTTACCTTTGCTCCTCGTCTATGATAGGCGCGACGACAGGTCCGCGCGTACCATATTGGCTATAGTATGGCTCCTCATAGTTGCTCCGTGTACTCCGCTCTGGAGAGCTGGTATATCCATCTGAAAGATCGCACAGCTTAGTATTTTTTAATAAATAAATATTTTAGAAAAAAATGTTTTTCAAATATTCATCGATTAGCAAAGCGTTACTCGAATATTGCTAGACCTAGAGAATTTCGATTTTCTGTGTTGATGCATTTGACCAATACAATGTATCCAACAAATAAGTTCCCATAGTATATCCCAGACTCTTCATATTTCATATTTAATTTAAAAATACATCAAATATTTACATTGGAGTTTTTTCAACAATCGTATACATATTTATGCTGCTTTGACATTGTAGAACTAGAATGCATAAGATATATGAGTATATATACATATATGTAAGTACACACATATGTGACCTTGTACGACGTTCTTTGGGTCACAAAATAGTGTACAAATATATACATAGATAGGCTCTTAAAATATAAGTTCATATATTACTTACCCATTGAGATTTTGTTACGATCTGATCCGTACATCCCACGTGGCAAGGTCTGCGACGAGCCCACATAATACGGAGCCGGCTGTTTGCCAATCTAAAACAATTTCATATAATATTATACATTAATGTACTATATTAATATATTTATATATAATTTTTTTGACAACGTGCAAATAAAAATACGTACAAATTTCTTCAAATTACATATCATTGGGATGAAATAATAATGAATTGCACACAGATGTGAAGTCAATTGTGATACTCAGTTGAAAACAACTATAGCTGGAAGCCCCAGGGGCTGGGCCAACAAATCGCGAAACAAAAAAATTATTCAATGTTGTAACAAAGTACACACCCAGGCAATCAAACTCTTTGCCAATTATTTTCGTGTGTAGAAACTAAAAAGGCTTTCACTTTCTCAGGTACATATAATATTTATATTCATTCTTAGCACTGCAAATAAAACTGATAAGACGCACATACATATAAGAAACTATAACTAGTAGCTGTCTCATCAGTTTTTCTTCTAGTCATGTAGTTAGCCTCTATTAAGATAAAGTACTTTTTAAGAGCTGTTAGATTAATGGGTCGAGTTTTATATGAAGCTAAGTCCAAAAGAATTTTAATCTCATACCTAAATTTGTATCAAAAGAATCAATACAAATTTCTGTACATATACGATTTACTCATACTCAGTCATTCATTCTTTCCCTCTGGTAGAAGCGATTTCTGATCGGCAGTTTATTACTCTTATTTGTACATTACACAATAGTTGCCACTGGAATGTTGACTGATTTATTAATGATGTGCAGCTAACACAGACAACGTGAAGACAGTTAGTTCATAAGTATAAGTGCATATATTATTATTATAAGCATATATGTATATTTATGCATGTATGTACATATGTATATACTTTCGCATTTAACTGTCCCGGCGACTAGGGTTAGCCAGAGAGGAAGCTTCGAGTATGTCGGTGCTTAGCAGATAGTAATGCTTAGCTTCATTACATACATACATACACACGTATATGTGGCTATAGCGTTGTTGCATTGAAATGAAAAGATCGGCTTTACAGCGCACAAAAACAAAACAAGTGAGAGTGCTCAGCTCGAGTATGCTCGACTAGCAAATGCCCTGCAGCAGTTCTAAGAGTTTTTCAGTACTGCTGCTAAATTTGCTGCGATTGTTGTTCAAAAAGAAGTTCAACACGGCAACGGTTTGTAGCAAAGTCCAAAAGTGTTTTAAGGTCAGCTCGGAATAGTCTGTGCCCCGAGATCTTGCATACCCGTTTCGCAGAAGCGCAGGGCATTACAAAAACCCAACCAGTTTCAATTTCAATACAATTTTACCATTTGTTACAACTGGTCGACGGACGTACTCAGACAAACATCGCACAGTGGGCCATGACTCATAAACCGTTGTTAAATCATACCAAACCAATCGTTCTATAGTGAAAGACAGAGAACAGGCTACTAGACTATGCTATACTATAAATTTAAATGATATCAATTTCTATAGTGTTTATCGCTCACAATTCTCGCATAGTAGTGGGAATAAATGTTGTGTCCGTTGAAATTTTGATTTACATTACGATTAAAAACATTTCAAATATATTTTAATAGTATCTTCTATGTACAGGATGCCTTGCTCAAAAAAATGTTCTAATTGAAAAATAATCATGCACTCTCAGCCTTTATATTTCCATAAAAATTTGTTTAAAACTCCACTGTACGTGGCGACGGGCTCGGTGTATGCGGTTTGGCTTTTTATGTTTTCTTCTTCTTTTTGACTACGGTCGACACAGCGTTGGAGCATGCGTAGCCGACTAGTGAAGTGCGAGACACCGCCGCAGACGGACGTACAATCGCTTCGATTTCAATTACAAAATAAAAAGACCAAAGACAAAAGCCCAAAAACATAATATCCCGGTAAAATGTTTTGGCAAACAGGCTGGGGCGCGAGCTTAGTGCTCAGTGCGTTTCTTCTTTTCGTTCACGTCGGCAACTCGCTCGGATGGAAGCCAATCGCGTCAGCGGGCAGCCCCATAACATCCTACAGCTTAAAGCAATCGCATCCTGGCGAGGCGAGCAGCAGCCACGAGCTGGCCACCAGCTATGCCCAATTCGGCGACTCCAAGGAGGAAGACGATCTGCTTTTGACACGAGCCGCTCTGATAAATGGAGTTGAGTCTTCGCGTCCCATTACATTGATTGACGATCACGATAATCACTACAAGTCATATGGCTTAAAAGATGATGCAATTGAAGAGCCCACTATTAGTTTTCCGCGCTCTAATCTCTATGCTTCCGATCGCTGCAGTGTCAAGAAGTTTGCATTCAATCAAGATGGGTCAGTGGAGTATGATAACGAGTTGCCCGAGCTGGATCAGTTTACGCTTTGTTTCTGGATGCGTTTCACCAATCACAGCGGCGACCATGTCATGTTGACCTACGAAGGTAAGTGCGAGGCTAATCCATCAAGCACAGCGACTACTACTACGCCTCGTTGCTTACATCACTTTGTATATGAAAATGAAGGCAAGACCTTTGCAGATACTTTCTTTAATCATAAACACAATCAAAATCAGCTACAACCTTTTACATAATTCGGGCCCCTGTAGCCAGCGAAACGATCAGCACAAAAGACGTTAGCTGCGAGATCTGTGACCAACAAAAGTTGTGGGTCGAAGCATGGCCCCAAAAAGTGAAAGGGATTCAGCTTCCTGATCCAAATATTGTTGTTGTTGTTCATGTTGTTGATGTGACGGGGTTTTGTGATGTTGTTGATGTGAAATTGACAGATGAGATGAGATGATTGCATGATGACGAGGCTTAACAACTGTTGATGGTCAACATTGTTAGCCGTGATGATGCGATAATACGGTTTATTATTATACCCTAGAACGCATCGAAAGCAGGGTATATTGATTGTTTTTTAAATGTCAGCCGGCAACGCTGATCTCATTTACTGTATAATACTATAATAAGACAACTTGGGGTGATCTTGACATGTAATCTGTTTTCACAACATAGTCGACATTTTATATGTGCGTATCCGCCTGCCTAGATAAGTATACCAGCAGACAAGAATGTTTCAAAAGAAAAGGAGAATTTGTGATATCATACTATAGGAAGAGAGCTTTTACACACTGCGTCTATTATCATAAACATTTTCAGCTGTCCCGCTGACTGGAGACCGTATTACATAAGCGTTAAATTTACCTGTTTGCAGTAAGCTGCCGCCGCTGTTGTTGCGGCTGCTGCTGCTTTTGTTATTTTAACTGCTTGAGATTATTTTAAAGTTGCAACGTGAGCTGCGTGAAAAGCTTCCGGAGTAACTGAGAAACTGCGAGATGTCGTCTTGACCCTCGCGACAACACCTCATCAATCGACCCGCCCCATCTCCACTAAACACAATTTTGCAATGGAAAGCCAACTAAACTGGTAGACGGCTGCTCTCAGCAAATAGATATTACATATTCAGCTATTATGTTTAACAGGATTTTCGGTATATTTCCCGCTATTACTCTCTCACTGGCATCATAGCCGACCGGCCAGCGGATATATATGTATGTATTTACCCCAGCTTGCAGTGTGGCAGGCTTATTACATTTTTATGGAGTAGGCTACATGTATATTTTCTTAGACTCAAAGAGGCAGTTATTGATTGTATTGTTGATACCCTGGGAAATGTAGAGAAAGGGTGAAGAGGAGCATACCAAATTTTAGGTACTTATAGGTCAGAGAAATCCAATGCTACTACTTATGTCATCTACTACAATGGTTGAAAGGGTCACTGGACTGCTCCTCACACTAGATCATTACAATACGAGGTATGAGTATAATAGAATAGCTTGAGAAGGCAACATAGATTGGCAGCAGTGTCGTGCAGCATTGCATAGATCAAGCATCTTTCACTTTTCGGATAACATTCAATTAGGCAGCTTAGTTTGCTAGTTGGCTGGTTGGCTGGCTGGCTGGCTGGCTGGTTGGCTTGCCGATTGCAATTCAGCATCACGCAATTTGCTCTGATTTCATAACAGCCATCGACATTTTTATTTCTCAAATTAACTCCGTCTCCACTTCTGCAGTCGAAAAGGAACCACGCGAAATACAAATCTGGGTCGCTAACGCGCAAAATTCCAGTTTCCTATCGATGGCCATAAAAGGTCAGCAAATGTACAGGTACGTTGTTTCTAATCAATATACAGATAGGTATATAGCGAAATATCTGACTACATATGAACCACGATTTAATTATGAACCACAGATTGAACTATCCGCTGCGTATGCGGCAATGGCATCACATGTGCAGCTCGTGGAATGGGAAGACCGGCGAGTGGCAGGTCTGGCTGAAAGCAGAGCGCATTGGACGTGGATTCCATAATTCAGTAAGTAATCTCCAACTGCCCAAGCTCGATGGAACGGAACGAAAGCGACTAACTAGACCAGACTGGCTTGCAGCTGTTGCAGCAAGTATTGAATATCAGTTTGTCACATCAGTCAATAATCGCTCATTAATCCTACTCTACTTTGCTCACTGGGAGTGCGGATTCAAGGCATATTAGCCGTGCCCATGTGTATGCAACATCCGAATCGATCTTCTAATGTGACTCTGTTTGTCCGATAGTGATAATAGATCATTGGACTTGATCAGTTTTGGTTGCAAAAATATAAACTCCAGTCAATTTTCCTCGTCGCAATATTTTGTATGCAGAATATCTGAACCAGCAGCTCGACACGGGCTCAGGGTATTTGCTAGTCGACAACGCGCCTGACTAGCCACAATACGACTGGTTGAATTTGTTTTGCAATTCATAACTTCGAAATCGAATTTTGCAGCTGGTAGGCCATAAAATACCCGCTAAGGGAAAACTGCGCTCGGGCGGCAGTTCAATAACTGGGCAAGTAAGTCATGGCCTCCACTTTGAGGTGACGCTCGTGCAAATTTATCGCGTCGCTTTGAGCGCGGGCAAGGCGCATCGAGACCACAAACATCATCATGTGCACCACTTTGATCACGAGGGTCAGGAGCTGCCCAGCACAACGCGTGCTCCTCCAATGGTTCGTATGCTCAATGAGATTCTACAGCTAATAGTAATATGTATGGACAAACTCAGATCAATCGACCACAGCCGATGCACTCGCTGCTCGCAAGCGGACAAATTCCAACGAGAGTCCGCATCAATCTGGCCAACTCAATGCCCACACAGAATCCACCAAATGGAGTGGCAGACCAAGCGATTACAGTGAACACAAACTTTGTTAATGGGCAAATTAATGCTGGCTCTCGGTTGGTGGCACAGCAGCTACTCGGTCTGTCGCCCTATCCTCGCGGGATACCCGCGGCCTCGAATGAACCAACAACGGGACGTTTCCAGATGCTTAGCAACTCAGCCAATGTGCAGTTCATAGATGAGACAGAGACACATATACAATTTAAGCGGGAGGCACCACAGGCGCGAAAGGTGCAAAAGCGAGGGTTGGTTTTGCTCGCCGACGGATCCGTGGTTGATGATGGCCAACTGGATGACAGCAGCGAGGTTTTCAGTAAGTACAATGGTCTGGCCGACTTTGGTGGGCAGCAATTCAAGCAGGATCTGACGCTGAAGATGACTCTCGAGGAGGAGATCAGCACACACGATCGCGAGCCGGCCGAGGAGGAGGTCAAGGCCGTTATGGGAATCTGTAGCAACTGCGACCCCGAGCCTTTCCAAGGCGCCATTGTCTTTGCCTGGAAGGACGTCAAGGAGCACATGAACAACACGCTCAAAGGCCACAGTGTGGGCAACTGTGGAAATTTCTAATACCTCCCTCCCAATCACCCACTCAGTCAGCAGTGAATCCTGTCAATATCCCGCAAAATATACTCTTAAGCAGGGTGCTGCAAATAACGCTTATTATGCATACATACATATATTGTTTTGTTTGATTTTTTTTTGTTTTTGTTTTTTTTTTGTTTTTTTTGTTTTTTTTTTGTTTTGTTTTGTGTTTGTTGCCTTGAATGTACTTGAATATATGTAAGTGTATATAGGTATAAGTATACATGGCTGGATACCCAAGCTTAAATATCGTATCGTAGCAGACCTTCTCACCTCCATGTACATATGCACATATTTATAGAAATATCTTAACAAATATCAATTGTGGGTGTTGAAATAATATTAAAGCAAATAAATAAATAAACAAATAGCCAGCATCCAAATGGTCTCTGAATTGGGTCCGTCTGTGTCTTACCTTCGATTTGTGGATGTGCTGATGCTTGAAATCCGAATCGAACTCGGGCTCGCTGAAATAGCTCTGATCCTGATCCCAGCTAGAAGGTGCTTGTGGCAAGGGCTGTGGTATGCCCGGACCACCAGGGAGAATCTGTGGAGGTGCGGCTACCTCTGTTGATTCAAACAGACGTAAGACGGAGCGATCGCGTATCTCACGCAGATGGGAGCGCACATCTTCCAGCTCATAGAACATGTCCTTGCTGGCATCGTGTATGTAGATCTTGACGTTGGGTCCCTCCAAGTATGACATTGTAAGCTGACGAGGAAACGAACGCACGAACAACGCACGCACCGTATCTATCGAAGTGATCTCATTTGGAAGCAATGCCCGCTTGGTCTCTGAGCGATATTGCAGGAAGACGAGTCCAAGCGGTCGCTCGAGCGTCTTTGAGGGCGTACGCACCACTGGCAACGAGGAGCGCTGTTTGCCGCCTCTACGAAACCCAGTGCTAGCTGTTTCCACCTCGGACATAATGCCAGGATCGTCATCGAACAAGGGGCCTTGATTAACAGGTGCATAGCCGCGCATCGGTTGATTTTTCTTGTTCTTCTGCGCTCGTGTGCTCATCTGTAATGGAAGAGCGAATTTCTTGTTGATTGCTGATTGATAATGCTGACCTATGCTTACTTCCAGATCCATGGCTCGCTGCTGTTGCTGCGCCATTTGATGCGGATGCGGATGCTGGGAGCTGCCGTAGACCAGAATATCTCCGCCGAGTGTGTGTCTTCGCGGATCATCGCGTCGCATTGCGCGTCTACGCTCGTCGCCACCTTTAAGTAAACACGAAAGTGAATATATACATTCATACATACATAGACATAAAGCAGTTGATGTTTCTTACCTTGCTCATTACTTTGCAGGCGAGACGGCTTATTTTCATTTTGCCAGTCTTCTTCTGAAAAACGCAATTGCAAAGGAATACAATTAGCAACCGAGCGCTTTTCATATCGATACTATTGGTTCCAATTGGACTATTTGTGCATATGTATGTATGTACATATGTACATATTGCACAAACATACGAATGTCCGGCTATATGTGCAGACTATCAGTTAATTTTGATGCATATGTATACATGTATACGTATATGAATGCTGGTCAGATTGTATGCCATCCACACTACACACAAAAAGTGCATGCATGTATGCTGTTGATGTTTGTTTTGCTTACCTCCTTCTCGTCCCTTGCGCTTCTTCTTCGATGATGAGCTGCTGCTCGCATTGCCGCTCTGATTAGTTGATGCACTTTTATCTTTACTCTTCCAGCGGATCAACATTTTGCCGCTTCACAAGTTATACTTATATTTGAGCAATCAGTTAATCTGTTTCGTTTAAAAGTTCATACGCGTTAACTTTGTACACTGCAACAGGAGTGGGCCGAACTCTCGCTCTGCATTACAGATACATACATATGAGTATACATAAATACATACATAATGTGCACGCATCTATGTATGTATGCATATGATGTATGTATGTACTTATAGTATGTGTGTATGTATACATTGTGCTGTTGAATTGGTGTAATTTGACAGCATAGCAACTGTATACACACATATGTATGTATGTATTTATATATGTACTATGTAGGTATAAGGATTACCAGCGTATGTATATTGCATGTAAATAAGCATCCATATGCATATGTACTTTATACACTTACTATGCATATTCTGTGGAATATATATATACATATATGTATGTATGTACATTGCGAAATTTACATTCATAAGTACATACATACATATGTACATGCATACAAGTCGATGTTAGAGCTTGTCTTATTTAAATTTTGTTTACATTTGATGCCGGCATCCCCATATGTATGTAAATATGGACTTCTCCAAGAGTACATTCATAGCACATATCTGTATATGTACTAATACATGTACACATGTGTGCACATATGTATGTATGTTAATCAAAATCTTTCGGCTTACAAAGCAACCGTACCAATAAACATTTGGATATATCTACTTATTCGCATATGTAGGTGTGCATGTCTGTATGTATGGGAATGTAGCACTATGTACATACATACATATGTATGTATATTTAATGTGGGTGTGGTGGCAAAGCGGCCAGCATCGATAGACGCCGAATAAGTACGAATACTTTTGTTCGTTCGGCACCTGCAAACAAACACACACACACACATACATATGTATGTGCATAAATACATATCCATATGCCCGAATAACAGATTTCTATGGATATATTTAATTTGTTTTATATGTACATACTTGTAGAAACATACATTCATGTATGTACATATGCACATATATATATATATATATAAATATACAAAAATAATAAATGCATATTTATGTTAGATTTCGGCATCGCTCACAGCTGTATTTACATATGCATGTGTATGTACGTATGCCACGGTGTAGGTGTATGTATGGGTGTACGGCAGAAGCGACGCCTTTAGTATACAGAAATGCATATGTATGCGAATGCTCGTATTTACATTTGATTGAAACTCATTTGATGCGAGCTTCTGTTCACTTATTCACTGAAATTTTAAAATTGTTTATACACAAATGAGAACTATTGAATGGACTGTAAGCACACGCATATGCATACATATCAATGTGGGTATGTACGTGAAAATGAAGTTAATGAAAAAGTGTTGGAGCACTACCATGGCCGGTTGTTCAACGTATTCTCATATGCATACACATATATATATATATTAATCTCTAATAATATATAAATAAACAGTTCTACACTTGTCGGTTAGATTTGGCTGATGCTTGAGCTCATCTCACGCTTGTCGGAGTCGTCGTAATTGACCGCGTTTAAAACCCGTTCGATACGTTTTAACACTCGACAGCAAAATTATTTCTGGTATATCAGAATGCGTTTCCGCCCTAAAAGCTACGCGGAATACCCACCCATGGCGCATGCGTTGACAATCGTTGCTTCAGTGCTGCCAATTTGCAGATGACAGTTGCAGCACTGGTGCTGCCAATTTACACAATCGAATCAAAGTCCCTACAGCCGCTAAAACCAAAACGCACTAATAATAAAAAATAAACAAAATATATTATAATTATTATTATTATACTTAGCAATTGAAGTCGAAAAATAATTCAACCTGAGATAGATTGCAAGGAAATATAAATAACCTATTTGCGTATACATTTTTAATACTTTTTACAAATTTGATCAATATTGTGGGCAATACTTATGATATGTACATATACAGGTTTTTTTTCTTAAAGTCTTTTTACATATTTAAAAAGTCTTATGTTGTGATCGCCGACTTTTAAAAGCAACTTGAGATGGTGAACACACTTCGCCTTTGAAGGCATCTCTAAAGCATACTTAAGAGATAAGTGATGTCGACTTAGGATCACTTAGCATAGAGATGGAATATATATTCAACTGCCATGGAGGACCTGTATCAATCAATAATTTGAGACGCATAGCCATATAATGTGGCAACAAAACCTACATATACCTTACCCTTCTCTAGATTATTACATATGACCGTTGGGATAAATAGTAGAAGTGTGTGATTCGATTGCATATAAAAATGTATTTTGTCTTATTTTTCATCGCTTATGTATATATATATGTAGACAACAATGCACAATTATTACAAAAAGATATTTTAGTATGTACATATTAAACTGACCTAACGTTGACCGGTTGTACAGATAACAGTTGTATAATCCTCAGATATATATGTATTTATATATATGTGTGCTTTCATATATTTCATTATATATTGTTGCTTGTATAATTTGTTGTGTCCCGTTTGCATAAGTAGTCGAATTTGTTATTGATTTTATGTTTTCTTATGTTTTCTCTTGGCTTAAAGTATGAGAAAGAGAGAGACGTGTGAGACGGAGATGTGTCCACGAGAGAAAAAGAGAGAGAATGCGGGGTAAGCTTGCGTCCGAAAGAGACGCACTGCTATCTGCAGCTGAAATCGGTTAGGAGCTACAAATCTATATGGTATATTACTTATATATTTGCACTAGAGGCTAGTAAAATAATAATATAATTCTGGACCGCTACATTTGTGTGTGAGAGGGTGGATGAAGGCGTTTGGGTCGGGGAATGATTCAGTGGCGTTCCATGAACCTTAACCTAGTTTGCGACGTCTGGTCGACGAGGGCGTTGGCACAGTTGGGGGCGTAGCCGCAAGTGCCATAACAGGCAGAGCAACGGGTGAGCCATGGCCCGGATACTGTAGATGCTGCACCACAGACAGCTGGGGTTGCTGCTGCTTGAGCAACTTGGCTGCCGCATGCGCCTCGGCCGCCACCACCGGCTGTAGCAGATCGTTGCCACCTCTGCCCACGCCACATCCGCCCATGCCTGCACCCGCATTTCCATTATCACAATCGTCGTCATCGGAGATCAAGGAGATGCTTAGGTCGCTCGACAGCTTCAGAGAGATGGGCGCAGGAGGTGACGGCGCCACCATGGGCGCCACCTTGGCTCGCATTGCCGGCGAAAGTTTCTGAAGCTGCTCCGGCAACATATCATTCGCGTATTCTGGCACGCCGCTGGCAAGTCCTTCTCGAAGCTTGCTCAGCGACAGCTCATAGATGCGATTTGCGATCACCGTATGCACGGTTGTCTCATCCGGTAGCGCAGCCGTCTCTTCGTTGGGCACATCGACCCTCAAGAAGCCATCGTAGTGATTTCTTGGGGATGCGGTGCTCGGTGTGCTGCAGGTGCTGGGATTGCTGTTGAAGGACAGCTCACATGGCTGTCGCCGTCGCTGACGTGCTTGGCAATTGGCTGTGGTTGAGCTACGCGGAACCAGCGACACGGTCACCTCCTCGATGGTATCGGAAAAGGTCAGTGGCGCCAGGGGCGGCGGTGAGCGCATCAGCTGACGCCCGTTATGGTTCAGCCTGACATCTTCGTCATCGCTGGTCAAGACTATGCTCTCGTTTAACGCAGAGGCTGTGACTGCTGCGCTCGGTGTAACGCCTCCAGGGCGCTTAATTTTGCGAAACAAGCGTCTGGCATCAGGCATCAGGTGCATCGACGTCGAGTTCTGCGCCGGCGCATAATCAACCGGCACTAAAGTGATATTCGGTACTTTTGATAACTGAAAACTTGCAAGCGAGGCAGATGCTCCATGGCGTAAGAGCCCATTGGCCAACACAGGCTGCACTGGTGCAGTTGGCTGCGATATGTCATCTTCGTCGCCGTCGTCATCAGAGAGCAGGTCAATGGTGATGTCAGCAGGTAGTGCAGCGGCCACGTGACGCCGCGATAGCATCAGATGGCAGCGTCGCTTGCTGCGATCAGTCTTCGAGGCGGCCGAGTGGGTCATGTACAGCTGCTGACGTTCCCTCAGCCGCTCCATCCATTTGCTGATGCGGCGCCTAAGGCGCCTGTTATCGAACAGGCTGGATGATATATAGAATGGTTCGGAATGTTTGGTATTCATTGCTGCGAAACAAAATGTAAGCCGATTTATTAAATTCCCATCATCGCATTGCATATTCTACTCACTGCTGCTTCTGCGGCTACCGATTTTAGTGTGATTATAGCGATTTGCAAGCGCTGAGCATCGCCGCCCAGTGCTGGCTGAATTGGTGCAACCCACCCAGGTTTAGCACCAAGTACAGTTAGTTGTTGCCGCAGTTGCAACTTGCATAATTGCGTCAAGTCCACTTGGCGTTTGGGTAACGAATGGGCACCAGTTAGCTAGAGTTGCTGCTTTTTTCTAATTACCATCTTATTTATGAAATTGTTTTGTTGAATTTCGTTGTTTTCGTCGCAGTTTATCGGGTTTGCGTTCAGTTTGTGTTGCCTTTTGTTTTTGTTGTATTTTTTTCGTGCTGTTTGTTTTGGCGTAGGGATGTTAAAAACAGCATCGATGTCAATGTTATCGATATATCATTGAGCAACATTACAGCAATATGCAGACATGCAACCAAGCGCAAGGTTCTTGTCTTGGCTAAGCAGTTGTTTGGCGGGCGAATTTAAATCGGAAGTAATGGAACAGTTTGACAATTTACTAATTCAATGTCCAAAACTCATGAGACACAAATGGCGGATTGGCTTAATCAACAAATAATCAATTTAATATTACAGAGTATGTATATAAGTACATCAGTTCAGTTTGCAGCAAATGTTTAAGTCGCCAAGACCTGTATAGCGGTCTCTCGGTCTCTCGGTCTGTCGGGCTGTCGGTTTGTCGGTGACAATGATCAGAGCTTCGGATGAGTACTGATTTGTCAGTTCTCATGCAAGGCTCAAGACGAATTGGCCCGAAAGTCAGCCCGAAGCCAGGTTGCACACAGAACGACAATTAGCAAAGGATGCATGCCAAGCACGACAGCCAGTCCGAACGAGAAGTTAAAAAAAAAAATTGAGCACAAATTGGCGCCACCCACAAATGTTGAGCTGCTTCCACGATTGGGCACATGCGCTTTTGTTTTGAGTGGGATTCCGGAGCTTTCACTCAACACATGTGCTTTTAGCCAGCTTTTTGGCTTCAACAAGTTTTAGCTTAGCCTCAGTCGGCATATAGCCGTTCTCACTGGAGGGCGCTAGGCTGTTGAGTCATTTTTTTTGTTTAATCAAAACACGATTTTCGAATTATTATGGATATATTAGGATATAAATATGTTTACTCAAAATAATGTAATGAAAATGAATAAAATAATAATAATGTTAGTTAGAGCATTAACTAAATGTAATCGATTTTTAAACATATGCCAATTGACTGATTCATATATTGAATTTTGAAGATCCTGCTACGATATTGAAAATATGTTCTAGCCAGACCAAAAGTATACATAAAGCTTGAAAGCGTTCCAATCTGTTAAGTGCGTCTTTAAAGGCATTCAGCGTGGTCTCTTTTAATTCAGAACTGCGAGTCAGTCTTGCATCGGCATTGGCACCACAAGCGGAGGCAGAGGCGAAGGCTAATGTCTACTTTGAATATTGCAAGCGTCGGAGTTAGTCTACCATTTAGCTTAAGGGAAACGGCCCACGCGGCAAAAAAGCGAATGGGACGCACTGGGCGGGTGGAGCGGATGGTGCGGGCTTCGAGGAGGAGACAGCGTAAGACAATAGACAGGAACCACAACAAAAATTATAGACTCAACTTGGCTTGACTTGCCACTTGGCCGCCCACAGCTCCAGTTGCCAGCTTCGGGTCTAGCTGGAGCGGCACCCTCTGCCAGCTGCCCCGCCCGCAACTCCAGTTGCAATGCGCTTTGGCCGCTTAAATTCAACAAGCGCGAAGAATAAAGCATTTGCCGCGTTTAGGCGCACGCAGACCTCGACACTGACTATGACTCCGGCTCCGGCTTCGACTCTGACTCCGACACCGACACCGACTCCGACACCAACTCCGACCCCGAAGGACGACCTTACTGGCAATGGCTTCCTGCCTCCGACTTGACTTCGGCTCAGTGCCGGCTGTGCCGGCTGTGCATTAAAATGAATTTCTTTTGTATGCGCTGTGCTTCGCAACGGTAAGACTCGAGCCGTAGTCGATTTGAATGAATGCACGTCCTTGCTGTTTTTGTAGCGGAGCTCAGACCAAGGCTCAGGAACAGCCGCCTACTCTGCTCCTCATCTCTTTTTTATCCTTTCTGCTTTCTCCACTATTCACTCTTCACTCTCCTCTCCACACCCTCCTCTCTCCCCACTCCCCTCTCTGTGCCCTCATCAGTGGCGCTGAAGTGCTGGCACATCGATATTGCCCTCGCCCTTGCCGTCCTCGTCGAGTTTGCTTCTTGACGTCGTTTGGCGGGACGTCTTTTAAGTGTTTGCATTTTTCAGGTGTTGAATTTTCATTGTACTTGTCTTTGCTGTTGCCGCACTTGTTTTGCTTTGCTTTCTTTCCCTCCCATTCTCTTCATTTCTTTCTTCCCTTCTTTTTTATTTTATTCTTTCCTTTTCTTTTTCTTTTTTTTTTTGTATTTTGGCATTACGCCAAATGTGCAAAGCCAACAAAATACCAAAAGATTGCACATTGCACCTGTCTTTTGGACGGCATTTTGGTTTACGGCTTCAGTCTGCCCAGCTTTTGTGTACGTGGCCAAATGTGTGTGTATGTGGGTGTGTGTGGGCGGCTTTAGGGTAATTCTATGACATCTCCTTGTAGCTGTTTGCTCTTATATCAGTTGCTGTTGTTGTTTTTATGGATGCACCTGCTTAAAGCTGGCGCCGTTGTCATCAACTGCCCGACCGGTTAGTGCCCCAAGCCACCTATACCCTGTTTGGGTAAAATGCGCCATAAGGCTTGAAGAAGGAAAAATGTCGGAAGAATAATTCGGAAAACTATCGACTACGCTTACATCCTCAGCTCACTTAAGTTAGTCTAGCCCCATCTATCGCCAGTTACACGTGCACATACACTGTAGGGCAACTGGCAGTCGAGCATGCCCAACGAGACAACAACTGCCTCGAGATTGCGGTTTTGCGGTGTGTTGGGCTAATATAGCCGTTTAGCCTGCATTACCATTTTGTCAGTCGTTCGGCTGGCAGCGAAATGTTATGAAAAAATATTTATGCATATATGTATGTAAGCACATATATATACATACATATTGAGTATATATGATATAATTTGATAGATGGGCTATGGCAAAAAGCCGGCCAAGATTCAATTAAGTCTAATTGGTGATGAAAAAGCATAAATTTAGCCAGTGCTTTCAGTTTGAATGACATCTGGACTGCACCTGCAGCTACACCTGTGCCCGTCCGGCAGGCATTCAGCAGCGGTAAGTAGAAATTTGCGTCAATAGGATTGTTAAAGAGGCTTAAGTTAAATGGGAAAACTTCCGAATCAATGAACCGCAAATTGCATGCGAAATGCCAAAACGAAAATGTCGCCGACCAACCGACCGTTTGTTGCTTGTATGTGTGTGTTTGTATGTGTCTATGTGTCGCTCATACATATAAGAATGACAGAGTGAAACGATCCGTTCGCCTTGAAAACTGAACTGAAATCAAAGTCGCATATCTTAAGAGCGGCTTAGCATTCACATAATTCTAATAACGTTAAAGAACTTATGACTACACACACAGATGCACGCAAATACACACACACACATATACACATACACCTATTTCGAGGTAGTGAGTTTGCCGTTTTGTTTGTAGAAAAAACCAATCAGAGTTTAGATTTTATTTAGTTTCGTGGCTCACTTCTGAGCAGTCTGCCTGATGGACAGCGGGCAACTAGCTAGTTAGGAGCAGGATGTTGACAGATTCACTCGATTGATACGGAGTCGGTATTGTGTCTGCATCTGTGCTGCCACTGCAACAAAGTGATGCAACAATGCTGCAACACGCTCTGGATTCAAAAGCTCGAGAGGCTCTAGCCACAAGTATAAACACACAACTGTCGCTTTTATAGGGTATTTTCGAAATGGTTCACATCAGCAACTCGAGTACACTCACTCGTCCTTAATGGCAATTTCATTTCCTTGAACAAGTTATAAAACATGTGTGTGTGCGCGCGCGTGTGTGTGCGTGTGTGTGTGAGTGTGTGTGCGCGTAAGCAAGGGGTTGGTGGGGGGCAACAACAACGATGACAGGGAATTCAATTTCGCGTATTTTCTTCACTTAATCCTTTTGACAAGCCATCAAAGCCATACAGACATACATACGCACATAAATACATACATACAGACATATAGACATACAGACGTGCATACGTACATGCATAAGCATATTGATGGCAGAGCCTGGCTGCCATTTATTTATGAACAGTAAACAGACATATATGAATATATGGAGCATAAACTGGTATTAGGCGAGTATACATAAGCGCTCGTTCATCCCTAGATCAAAGACGAGCCCAGGCAGGGGATAATCGAAGCAATTGCCACTTAACTAGTCCCATTCGGAGGTGTTGCTGGCTGGGCTAGCGTATTGCATCAATAATTATATTGTTGGCAAGCCAGATATATAATCGAGCCATATCCCAGGCCCAAAGCCAGCTATAGCCCATAACCCATGGCCTAGACGAGTAGATAGCAAGAAAGGCCCGAAATGTATACATACATATGTATATCGAGATATTTTTGACAGGCACGAGTCGCGCTGCGATGGGAACTGGGCTGGTTTAGTTTGGTTGACTCACTAGATGCTCCGAGTGGTTGCACAGTGGTGCACTCATATTGGTGCTGGATCGAAAAAGAGAAAGTTGTCTTGCGGAAATAGACTCGTTTCCCATTCCTCTGAATGGCTACATACATTGTTATTGACAGTGTTATTTTGACTAAATCAAGCGATGTGTAAATTAAGTTGAATTTCAATCACGCTGCCTACGCTGCCAGCCTCCCCGAGCCTCTGCCATGGCGTGTCTATCTATTTGAACGCATATGATGTACTGTGGGAGTTGACAGGCTGCCAAAGAGGCGTTCCACTGTGCCTGCCGAGGGTACCTTTAAGCCAGATGCTGTGTGTTTGTGTATTTGTTTATTATCCTTGGTAATGCATGCAAAGATGCTGCAAAGTAGCTTAATACTTTATGCACGCAATGAAAGGACTTTTTACGATCGCATTATACTTGTAGGTACTTATATTTTTGTAGATATTCCACTCGTCTCGTCATTCGATACAAGCAGATAATGCGCAAGTGTCTGCATGTGTGCATGTGTGCATGTGTGCATGTCTGCATGCATGCCTCCATATATATACATATGTATGTCTATGTTCCCTATGTATGTCGCTTGTTCCAGCCAGTTGGGCTTCGTTTTCGTTTTCGTTTTCGTTTTTCAGATTCTGGTTTTGGTCTGCGGACGCACTTGCTGCTATTCCTATCGCCTTTTACACAAGGGTGCATGTTAAATGTGCGACACCATGTCGTATGAGTGATAGCTGGTGCGCATAAACTATGCAATAAATAAGTTTATTATCGCGCCGTTGTCGCTCGTGGTCGGTCCCCAAAAACTAGACGCGTCTATTTGCTGTGTGTGCTCGCAGCCAAAAACTTTAGAGCTTATCTCTGGCTAGCCCCTTTCTGCCCTTCCCCCGGTAATGAAGTGATGCCGCTGCAATCGAAGCTATATTAATTACAGCTTTAATTCCCACATACAGAGCCGACTTGAATAGGTATCTCTTGGGACCTGTCACTAATTAACATGTGTACCCACTGCAAGTACCTTCAACAGGGCGCAAAACGCTTTGTGAACGACTTTATACTTTCAAATTAAATAGATTTCAAAACTAGATGTGAAATTCTCCCGAAACATGCACAAACAAAAGCACAAAAAAACAAGTAAGAAAGCTCCAGTCGAGACTGCTCGACTAGGAGATACCCTGAACCCTCCAAGCTGATATTCTAATCATTCTGCACTTCTTTTATGCACACATACATACACATGCATCCACACGCACGCATAAGCCTGCGCTCTGCTAACTGCGCAGTAAGCAGCGACTGCGCTTGGGCTGCGCTGCAGTGTGGGCAATATTATGAGAATTTATTTGTTAAATAATTTCTTTTGTAGACATACGATCTTAATGAAACTTTTAGAGCGTAATCATATGGTGAATATGTGTGTATATTCCAAAGCCCAAGTCTCTAGTATTTGAAATACGCTTTTTACAAAAGTGAGGGTGAGGGGGTGAATTTAAGGGTGGGGGGTAAATTTTAACAAAAACCGAAATTGTATAAATTGCATATAAGCATACATTAAAAATTTGGAGACTCTAGCAATAAGGGTGTAGAAGATATAATTTTATAACTGGTTTTCGATAAGGTTTTTTATCGATAAAAAAAGATCGGGATGAGTTATCGATTTTTAATGATAAACTTGATATGCGCGCTGTAATTACGGACATTTTAAAAAAAATTTGAAGTCTCTAGCTCTTATATCTTCTGAAATCGACGCGTTCATACATACGGACGGACGGACGGACGGACGGACGGACGGACGGACGGACGGACGGACGGACGGACGGACGGACGGACAGACAGACGGACAGGGCCAAATCGACTCAGCTCGTCGCCCTGATCAAGAATATATATACTTTGTGCGGTCTGCCACGCCTCCTTCTGCCTGTTACATACTTTTAACAAAACCATTATACCCTGATTTCCCATTGAAAATGGGTTCAGGGTATAATGAAAAAAATAGAGGGAAGTGCACAAAGCATTTGGTTTTCGGTTTGTTTCCTCCTTTTTATTATACTTTTGTAATTATTTTGCTTCTGCTCCTAATTAATACAAATGGTTTGATACACAATAAAGATTTTTCAACTTGCCTCGTTACTGGCGCTGGCCTCGCTGTGTTGCCTGGCCTGTAAGCTGTTGGCTGTTGGCTGTTGGCTCTTGGCTGTTAGCTGTTAGCTCTTGGCTGCTGGCTGCTGGCTGCTGGCTGTTGTTGTTACTGCTAGTGTCCTTGTTGTCCTCGCTGAGTAAAAAAGTTTTCCCATTTTGAAAACTTTGTGTTTTGTGGCGTCTCTACTGCAGTTGCACTCACTTCTGCTAGGACACACACGCACATACAATCGCTCATACACGCAGACGCACACACATACACACACACACAAGCAGGCATGCATATATATGTATGGATGTATGTAGAAAACGCTCTAATATCTCCGCCCCATGGCCGTTATCTCCTTTGTTTTTGGCATCGCCTTTGCCTTTACCATTTACTTTTCGACGTCGAAATCAGCGTCGACGTCGTCGTCGTCCTCGTCGTCGTCGTCGTCAACATTGCCGTCTTCATCAACGTGCATTGTTTTTGTGTAATTTTGCAATAAACAGCAAAACAATTTAAAAAACGAGCCAACAACGTCGACAAAGCAAAGGATGTAACGTTTTGCCAAGTGGACCGACACCACTGCCCTTAGCCCCTTGTCGCTTACGAGCTCCCTGCATCCCTCGCTTTCGCTCTTCGCTCTTCGCTCGTTCCCCACTTCCCGGTCCCACTTCCACCCTAAGCAACCGACCGCGCACAAAAGTAGGCAACGAAAAAATGAAGCTCAAACACAGCAACTGAAGCGCCAATTTCAGAGCAGTGCAACTGTGTGCTGATACCCAGCATTGCGCGGCAGCGTCTATGGTGGCATTACACACGCATTATGCTGCCGATCGAATGGGCAGGCGAGAGCATACCTCGTATAAGGTACAGCCAATGATATGAAGAGTTCGATTAAACGAAAAGATAGAAGTGAATAAACGTCAAATAAACATAATATTTCAGTCAATTAGATCAACAGAATATACCCTGCATACGACGCATTCAGCAGAGCTCTGGGGGACGGCATCGATGTGCACATCGGTGTCAGTGGGCCAAGCATATCCTGTACGACGTATCCCACGTGAAGCATGGCGGACCCACTGCTTGATGGTGCTTGAATGCAGGGTATGCAGTATGTATGTACATGGCAGTGCCTCGGCCCTAGTCCCTTAAAGTTTTAAGTGCGAGCGACCCACTGTCCATTTACCAATTTATATAGCAAACTTTTTTGCTGAATACTTTTGGTTAGGTTTGTTTACTGCAAAAGAAAATGTTATGCCTCCATTTAATATGTGGTCTTACCCCGGAGCTCTCCGGCTGCGGCAAGACCATGAGAGGGAGGTGTGGGAGGGGGGGGGGGGGTGTTGGAGAGAGTGGGGCTGCAAGACTTCTTGCATCTGGCGCAGTTAATTTGTTATTGTTAGCGGCGAGCGCTGCTGCTGTTGCCAACTCTGGCTTGGCCTGCATTGGCCGGCTCGTATTCAGACTGAGTTTCGGTTAATTGAAATATATTTATTAACTTTGCCTTCAATTCGCATGCTGCTGCTTTACATTTAAATGTGTTTGCATTCATGAACGTTAATTACTATCTCAATCTGAAGCCGAGTGTATTGTGTGTGTGTGTGTGTGTGTGTGTGTGTGTGTGTGTGTGTGTGTGAGTGAGTGTGGAGTGAGTCGAGAGCAAGTTCTGGCCAAGTTCTGATGGGGCAAAGTGAGTTACGTAATTACCGCCGCGATGCTGCTGAAGTGGCATCGAGGGGCAGCTAAGCTGGTAAGCTGGCTTAATGACTTCTCATTACCGTTAATTGATTTCAATTAAATCACGCCCGAAAAACAGCAGCTTAGATGCTACATAAAGGCAAATGCGACTGATGTAACCACAACAACTTAAACAACAATTACAAAAATAATCAGGAAACAACCAGCAGCAGCAACAATAACAACAACAACTGCTGCAAGAGGGTATGGCCGAAGCCTTCCGACGATAACGACCACAGTCCGAGAACAAGAACAAGAACACGAACAAGGCACAACAGAAAAGGAAATGTCTGAAAGTATGAGAGGGAGAGGCAACGGCAAGTGGCAAGCGGCAAGTGGGAAACGGTAAGGAGATGTCGGGGGTGTAAGAATAATAGGGAGATGTGCCCTAAGTGTTTGCTTTGCTACGTCGAGTTCCCTGACACGCACCAAATGACCACGCACAGGCACACGCACACGTGCACGCCTACGCTCACACTCACACTCACACTCACACTCACACTCACACTCACGCCTCAATAAATTAAAGCATCTTTACACAATTGCAGCTGCTTAACTTAATAAAAACTCAAGCTTGGAAAGCGGCAGCCATGCAGAGCACTAACCAAGCCCAAATCCAAATCCACATCCACTTCCAGCTCTGGACGTACGCCCGTAGTCAGTGCTGTCAGTTTAGCCTCTTTTCCAACCTATCCAAACATGTTTCCCTGAATGAGAATGCGATAGATCTTATGTATTTTAGGTATATATCGTATTCAGGATTAAGAATCAGAATGTTTTGTTTTGCTTAATATTCGTTACATTATTTACTTTCATTTTTATGGCTTCAATGGATATTGAAAGGCACAGTTGCCAGTCGCCAGTTCCAGTTCCGGTTCCGGCTCCGGCTCCAGTTCTAGCTTTTGTTTCTGTTTCAGCTTCAACTCTCAAGCAGTCAAGTATCGACCATTCGTTGGCACTCGTCTGCTGTTGCGGCAAAGATTTTCGGATAAAGTTAATTACGGCTCATTGAGTATTCGGAGGAGGAAGACAACGAGGAGAACGACGTGGAAGGCGGTGAAAGGAAGGAAAAGTTGCGCTGTTGGCAACAATCTAGATGTGGTTGTCGTCGCGTCGGCCGAGTTTGTATTTGCATCTCCATATCCATCCCGGTCTCCACCTCCAGCTCCACCATCTCCATCTCCATCTCCATCTCTATCATCAGCACTATCCGCCGAGGCAATTAACAATAAAACAACACTTTTCTAATTGGATGAAACGTTTTGCAAGTTTTGCATCCGATATGCTTGGCTTGAATTAAAACCCGTAGTTAATGGTCGACTGGCAGAGCAGGCTGCATGGGAGGAGGCAGGCAGGCGCAGGAGCTGTCCATCATTTAGCGACTATTTGGCTGAGCAAGTGCGAGGATTATCCAAGTGAGATGGGGTCGGTGAGCGCAGGAAATTGAATAAGAACACGGCAAAGAAAAGCACACGAACGGGGCGATGCTCTTTTCTGCGGTTCTTTCTATCTTTTCTCTTCTCTTCTCTTCTCTTCTCTTCTCTTCTCTTCTCTTCTCTTCTCTTCTCTTCTCTTCTCTTCTGTTCTCAAGGATTCGAAGAGTAGAAGTGGCACAGAGCTAAGAAAGCAAGTCCTTTCTGTCCTCTCCATTTCAAGGCTTGGTTCGTTATCTATTTGACTGTAGCCAGCTGGATTGTGTTTGTAACATTTATCTTCTCGTACGCGCAGACATTTTAATAGCTCCGCTTTGCTCTCAACGCAGTCGCTGCCCTGCGACTTGCATCAATATGGCTGGCAGCGGCAGTCCTATGAAACAACGTACGGTAGAAGGATCATTTTGCGAAAAATGCAAGGACAAATTCCTTAGAGTTTTTAGCTGGCTGGCCAGCGTACAGTTTTCATATTCAATAGCTGCCTTTTGCGGCAACAACAACAATATCAACAACAACAAATTAATACAAATAGTCTGCAGTGGTCTGGGCCATAGATTATACTTTTGTAGACAGTTTCGCACTTGCTGGTTGCGCCGCTGCTGCTGCTGCTACTGCTGGTAGAGAAGGACATCCAAAGCTCAGCGACAAGCACCCATAGCCCATTGTACGGGCTGAGCTTACGTCTTTACACTTGCTCACAGAGTAAAGTGGGTATATTGGCTTTCTGCAGTGGCTGTTTTTCGTCATCCGGTCCGTCATCTCTTTGGAGTTAGAGACTCTAATTATGTGCAGAAATCTGTTCGCTATGTCCACAGAGCCGTTGTAAATAAGGAGCTGCGTGAGCAAGTATTATGTGGTCGGCTGGGCCCCACTACATTCTCACTGCTTTTTTTCTTTTAGCAAGCAGCTCAACATCTTATCCACAGCACTTTACTCTCGGCAAGCTATCTTACTATCATCGGAGTCCGTCTGCCACTCGGCCACTTGGCCGGTTGGCTGGTTGGCCGCTTGGCCGGTTTGTCGGTTGGCCGGTTCATAGCTAATACGCTTTAAGACTGCGCTAGATATCAGTTCTACAGAAGCACACACAGACACACACACATATATATATGTGAAGTACGTATACATATGTATGTATGTATGTGTGTGTGTGTGTGTGTGTGTGCCTATCTATACATGTGTGGGTGTACATAAATTATTTATTGGTATTTTTGGCTTTTGAATTGAACCAACAAATGGCATTGAGCCGGCGACCCATTTGCGCAAACACAGTGAAAAGCGAAAAGTGAAAAAGTTTTAATAGAATTTCTTTCTCGATACTTATTATTATTTTGCTTCTATTGATATTGAATCTGCGAGCTAAATGCTCACTCGGGCGTTATTTTCGTTCGGCTTTACAAGACTTTGTCCGACTTACTCGAACGGCTTATTAATCGAAGGTAAATGAACCGAAGGATAGCTATGTGTAGCTATAAACTGGTGCACGTCCCCTCTCTAGGCAGTCTCCTGCATCGCGATTACGCAATTAACTAAAGCCCTCGTCAACATTGGGCGGCGCAAGCGTCCAAATGCAAACAAGGATCCCATTCAAATCAAGTGTAGTGCATTTGATTTTTGTTTTTGTATTGTTGTGTAGCTCTCCAGCTCGAATTTATTTGTGTGCGTGCTAATTTGAATTATCGAACTGATGTGTGTGCGTGCGCGTGTGTGTGTGCACCATTGAAGTGGTAAGCCGAAATATGGCGTTATAATAATTTTCATAGCAACATTTACACATGCATAATTAATTAGTATCAAAAATTTAATACTCACACTTTGTATCTGCTTAAATATTTACACTTCGTGCCAAATTTGTATGCAAATCGCTTTGCTACAGACTGACAATACCACACACACACACACACACACACAAACACACACACGCACACGCACACAAGCACAAACACATACATATAAACGCACAATGTCTTGCAATTAAAAAATAATACAGTCTGCTTCATTCGAATAGGGCTATATATAGTATAACAGTTGAGTATTCATCGAATAAAATAATAGCACCAAAGAGAGACAGACCCATAGAAAAAGAGAGAGACAGACAGAGAGAGTGAGACAGAAAGTCGGAAAGAGAGAGGTACGTAGAAGCCAACCCAGATCGAGGAATTCGCAATCGTTTCTGTTGAGTTGGGCAGCAGTGTGCGCCGCCAGGGCCGAGCAAACAGAATCGAAAAGGGGTGGTTGCTGCCACTGGCGGTGGGCAGCATTGGTGCCGCTGTTGCGCCCCTGGCTATTTCGTTGGGTCGACTGCCGTCTGCTTTCCAGCCCCTGGTGAGTTACGAGAGCAAGTGGTCGTACTAGTTGGCTGGACGGTCACTAGCTCCTGCTGGCTTTCTGGATGGGTTGCTCCTGCTATTGCTGTTGCTGTTGGCGTTGATTGTTGGTGTTTTTTTTTTGTTTTTTTGAAAACCCTTTTTAGTGTTTGCATTTAACGAAGAGCGCCGCAGCCACGCATAGTGGAGCTGTTGACCACAAAGCGTAGCTTTGATAAAATGGTAGGTAATATCCATCCGACTGAAAATTGATTAAAAACTAAGTAAACGAACACTTCTTCAATAAGCAAATGAATCGCAACGACAGCGCCTTTTAGAGTTCACAGACTTAGTAATTAGAAAAACGTGCCTCTCATAAATATTTCCGCCAACAAATGAGCAAAGGCTCCACTGTGCGAGCCAGTTGCAACAATAAGGGCAATAACAAGCACGCTCGCCGAAATTCCGCGCCAAGGCCGATAATGGGATGGCTTTGGGGTCAGAGGCTGGTATTAGTGATGTGTCAGGCAGTCAGGCAGGAGAAGCTATGGGCAGAGGCAGGGAGGAGAGCTGGAAAGGCTGGCTAATAAAAGGCTTGTTACAATGAAAACAAATCAAATCGGCGCCGTAGCCATCCATCAAGTCAAACCAAACTGAAGTTCAAATGAAAACGCGGCTAACGAATACCAGCTACAAACAGGAAGTAGTTTGAATTTCCGGTGTCACTCCGCTACCCCTCCTTCTCACCACTACGCCCTTCCCGTTAAAGCGCGTTTGCTAAGCGGCGGGCGGTTCCATTCGCACATCGCACTGGCAGCAGAGACAACAACAACAGCAGCAACCACGTTCAAATTTTCAAATTGATTACGGGACAGGTGGGTGGAATGAGTGCACGATGAGCGGCGCTAGAGACCCGACGCAGAGTCAACTCAGTTTTACTTTGAAATGCCATTAAAATGTATTTACAAACGCAAATTGATAGCGATTTTGGTCTAGGCCTGACCCGCGATGTGTTGAAGTTGAAGCTTAGCTGGCGATTTGGCCAGGATGTCTGTGTATTTCGATGTCTGGTATGTACATACATATGCCTGTGTGCCGAGCGCGTGTGATTGTGTGGTCTGAGGACAACATTGATAAGCGAGAGGCCGAAAGATTGACATCCTTTAAGCATATCACAATATGTACAGAGAGACACAGACAAAGATACAGATACAGATACAGATACAGATACAGATACAGATACAGATACAGATACAGATACAGATACAGATACAGATACAGATACAGATACAGATACAGATACAGATACAGATACAGATACAGATACAGATACAGATACAGATACAGATACAGATACAGATACAGATACAGATACAGATACAGATACAGATACAGATACAGATACAGATACAGATACAGATACAGATACAGATACAGATAAAGATTATAAATTAAATCTATGTCCTTATAAATTAAATCTATGTCCTTAAAACTTTATTTAGTTAGTGATTAGTCCTTTACAGTTGCTAGTTAGGCTTTTACAACGCTTCGGGAGTTAGTTTGAGCTCAGCAGTTGTTGACGTTGGTTCTGGTGGTAAATTGCGCCATTATAAACATGCCACATTGGTAGTTGCCATTTATTGCGCTCTGTGTGTGCTATGCAACCGTTGAAAGGTGGCAAGGAATAACGACGCGTCGTGTCTGTGGTAGGGCGTGTGCAAATTAATTCCGAGATGCATCGCACTTAAGTACTTTGGGCAGGAAATGTTGCGTTTGGCAACCTATGATTTTCCGCTCTCAGACTCGCACTCACTAACGCAATTAATTGTTATTCATTATCGTAATTGGCCAATTAACTGCGAGTCAAATAGATTTTAACTCACTGGCATTCGTATTTATATTTCAGTGACAGGCGGGCAATCTTCGGAGACAATAAAGTTCAACTGCAATTATTTTCAAATGAACTTCATTTAGAATGCAATTTGAGGCATGTGTCTAATATATGCAAACAATTTACTGTGCTACCACGGCACGAAACGGGAATCAGGTGGAGGCTGGCAGGCAGGCACGAACCGAAACGGAACCAAGCCCAACCAAGCCAAAACAACATCCTTGTTAGCCTAGAGCACCAGAGCAGACACTGACAACAG
The DNA here is from genome assembly GCF_054131065.1 of Drosophila arizonae. Classification (NCBI taxonomy): domain Eukaryota; kingdom Metazoa; phylum Arthropoda; class Insecta; order Diptera; family Drosophilidae; genus Drosophila; species Drosophila arizonae. The sequence continues at coordinate 336,565 of NC_142927.1, read as the reverse complement.
CGATAAATCAATATGCAAAAGGAACGTTGACGACCCAACACTTGGCAAACAAGGAGCGTGGCAAAATGATAAACTGTGTTGACTATACTGTGTGTGTGTCTGTGTGTGTGTGCGCGCCAATGACGGTTGCGACAAAACAACTTGTGGGAATGTTTTCTCAGGACACACTAACTCTCGCATACACACGCACACACACACGTCGTGCTTGTAGGTGTGCGCGTGTGAATTGATGTACGTCCCTTTAAAAGTGAGCAATAAACATACGCGATTAAATTCATTATGAACTCTTGAACGGCAGACAATGCGAATATGAAATGACAAACTGATTGTTGTCTGTGTGGGTAAGGGAGTGTAAGTGAATGTGTGTTTGTGTGATTGCTTGTGTGTGGCTGCTTCATAGTCTGTGAATGTGCATGTGATAGACTGTGTGCGTGACTTGTGTAACGGCAGAATGAAGCAAATGGTTTCACTTCTTGTTATTGTTGCCCTCTCTAATTGTATTTGTGATTGCAGATGTGTGTGGCTATGTAGCTGTGTAGATGTGTGGGTGTGTGAGTGTGTGTGTGTGTGTGTGTGTGTGCATGTGTGAGCATATGTGGTTACTAATTGGATTTTGGATATTCAATCAACATGTTTCCGCACTGATTTTTACTGATTTGTCGAAGGAGAGAATGAGATTCTGCTTTCAGATCTGTGAAATTACAAACCCGATCCATATGCCACGCCAATTTATTTGGATTGACGACGAATATTTCATTTAACATACATTCAGCTAGTAAACGAATGACAATTAACTGTCGTCACGTTGTTTCTTCTTTCCTTCTTTACGTAGTATACAACAAAACAGAGCAGAGCCATTGGAATTGAGCGAGCTACTTTAATTTTGACATGCAATATATGTTTCTTCCGCAGATCAACTGATAAAACTTATTAACAATCTACGAGATGTATTTTAATGACACTGCGACTTTCTCTTCTCTCGATAGGCGATAATTACTGTCAGACACAGCAAACACAGCCATTACATAAACCATAAACTGTTGCCTAAAATGAGCTCGTGTGCGTTATTGGTGTGTGGCTGTGTGGGTGTATGGGTGTGTGGGTGTCTGTAGGTGTGGGTGTGTAGGTGTGGGAACGTGAGTGCATGCGGGTAAGCCTGTTGGTCACCGCATTTTGTCGCTGGTTTTGCAATTTTCGGAAGACTTCAGCGCCATGATTTCACTCAATTTTGGCTTGTCATATGCAGAATGTCAGCCGCAAGCCACAGCCACGCACCTGTTGCTCCAGAAGTGCGAATTATTGCATCCGCTTCGTCTCTCATAAAATAAAAGGAAGTCCCTATGTCGCTTGAGCCCTGCTTGGGCATAAGTACTAAAAATATAAAATTCGCCTTGCTATTGCTATTGCCAGCGCGACAGCCGGCAAGCCATTCAGTTTCAGTTGGGTGGCTCTATTGCTGTTTATCCAGTTGCGATAGTAGTAGACATCGGAGTACACTCCAAACGAGCCCCTCTCACCACAGCCAATACCAAAGGAGACAATGCCAGTTATGACCCCATCGCAAATTAACGGACCACCCGAATCCCCTTGACAGCTGTCCACTTCGTAGTCGCTTGTGTCTGCGGCGCAAAACATTCCCTTTGTAAATAATGGATCTCTTTTGCAAATGGCATATGGCTGAATATAGACATCGGCGTTGAGCACTTCGTCAGGTGTTGGACCAAACTAGAAGCGTAGATTGAAATGGGAACAAAATTACTATTGGGGTAGGTATTTATGTCTAGAGCTTATTGAAAATAAGTGAATAGAATGTTTTGGAAAACTTAATAGATGTTAATCGTTGATCTCGAAAATCAAGAAAGATAGAGAAGCAAAGAACGAATTTTTATTTTATATTTTCAAACATTCGGATGTTTCAATCAGTTGCATGAATTCGATTCAAACCGATATCAACTTGAGGTAACATAGTGCATTTGAAGAGCTAATCAGCAATTTGAGCTCCTCCTAAAGAACATTTCCGCTTAACGATCTAGATCAGAAGACCTACCTGAATAACAGTACCCCATCCAATCACTGTGCACTTTGCTCCAATTGTTGGTTCCTTGTTCGCTAAGGGAATCACATCGGCAGTAATCCCATCGATTTTCAGCTTGGTTTTGAGTAATACAATAGCAATATCATTTGTTAGCCTCTTAAAACTGAATTTCGGATGTGGCTTGAGTTTGTCCACGAGAAGTTCTTGTGTGTGGGCCGACTTGAATAGCCGTCGTGACGATCCGGCGAATATTCTCACTTGGCTGGGGCGTACCACTTTATGCTTTCTAAGTAAAATTTTTCATATACTGTAAGCTAGTATATATGTAAGTGTGCTCTAGTCGAGGCTGCTCGACTAGGAGAGCGCACACACATACGCACGCGCTCTGCTAACTGCTCAGTTGACACAGGAACAGACGAACGGACGGACAGATGGATAAGAATATATTTACTTAATGGAGTCTGCCACGCCTCCTTCTGTCTGCTACATATATTTTAGCATAAGCAGCGCAGGGTATGAACATAATCGTCCTTATATAGCTATGTTCATTGGCTATATGGGAGATAAGCTTAAGAGTTTTAAAACAAGAATCTCATGATTACTACCATTCAGGCGGTACCTCCTCTACAGATCTACATTATTATGTATAGCTGGAAAAAATGGACTTTTCATTGATTTTATGGTGTGAACGAGTGTTACTGAGCCGATGGCGACCATATGCATCGTCCGTTCTTATTGTTTTGCCGATACCGGCATTGCATTTTTAGGATCGAGCATACTTACTTAGTCATAAAACAGTGAGCCGCAGAAAGGACTGTTCGCTTCGAGATAATGCTGCCCCCGCAGAAATGGTTATCACCAAAGAATTTGCGCGGTCGCGAGGATCGCACTGAAACAACAAACTTAACTATTTCATTAACAACGGGTCGATAGCCGCCCGTTATCAGAAAGTGAAATTCATTCTCATCTACTTCATCGGTGCTCGAATTGGTCTGAGCATTCGTAGATCGATAGTCTGTTTTCTGTGCGGGCTTTACTTGAGCATCAGTTACCGGAGTCTTCGCATTAACGATGTCAAAGATCTCAGCTGCGTCTTGCTGATGAAGGGTGTGGCATTTATCGTGGTTGGCCTGGATGCCCCAGTTCGCACTACAATTCTCCAAGTGCTCACTGCCAGTGGCTGACTGACAGACCAATAACTGTAAATGCAACTCTAATAGTAGCAGCTTATACACGACGAATTTTGAAACACCCATTTTTTCCTTCGACTTTGAAGTACACTGATTGAAATCTCCCAGATCAGACTAGCTTCAAAGTGATGTAGTAGTAATGTTCGTGCTAAAGGCAGAAGGCAGACGTCGAATCTAAAATAGTTCTCTCTTGCTGCCCGTCCATACGAGAGACGGCTACAAAATAGAAGACGTATCTCACAGATCAGGTTTATCTGAAATCACATTTCCATGAAATCGACTTCGGCACTTTACTTCAGCACGCCTTTCACATCCTAAGAGCTGGAGTATTGTGGACATACAAATCTAAGCCAACATCTAGTGGCACTCGAATCGAAGTGCATACATTCTTTAAAATATTAATGACAGTTGAGCCGACCTTACTCGTCTAGAATACTTTTGAAACATTGTCAATCTAAGAATATACTTATATTTAGTATACTTAGGATCATAGCCAAAGCTCTGTCCATGTGTGGCTGTCGCCCTCTAGCCTTATCCCCCAACGCAATAGAATGCAATGCGGTCTGTCATAGTCCAAGAGGCAGTGTAAATATTTACCTTATAAGTTTCGCAGCGATCCGATAGGCAAATGAAAAACTCCTGGTCATAAATAACGTGCACCTGAACCAGTAGTGGGAGCGGCAATAGCGAGCCGCAACGACACAGCGACTGTCGACAGCCGGCAGCACAAACTTCCACCTAGCAGCCGAAGTGTTAGTTTCCCCTTACACACATACAAAGTTACACACATACATGCATAGATGCATGCATGCATGTGTGTGGACTCAAATGCACACGCGGGTACTGTTGTATATGCACGCACAAAGAGGTCCATTCGAGGTGCAGAAAATCACAGCAACCAATGTTGTCCCTCAGGTCTGAGCATAACGGCAAGTTAATAATTCAAAATATCGAAAAAAAAGAGTGGAAAATTGTGAAATACTAGCTCGTGTTTTACGCGTTACATCGGTTCTCTAAGCACCTGAAGCGTCGCGTAAAATCACGTCCTGTTTGAAAGCCCACACTTCGTGATTGTGTCAGTGGGCTTACGAAACCGTTTCTAGAATCACGTACGGTTGTGTACACAGACGAGTCCATTGTTGTCTGACGGTTCCACTCACTAATTTTTTCGTGGGCCCGCTCTGCCATAAACTTCCACCGACCCAGCAGCAGCATCCTTGGATGCGTGTGTGTATGTGAATGTGTGTGAGTGTGTGTGTGCTGGCTGGTTGGTCGTTGGATGCCTTCTGTGTTGCGCGTTGTGAGTCGCTGTCGTTATCATTAATTTGCAGCCTGCTTTTCGTAATAATTTACAAAGGATTTTCTTCACTTTTCCTTGCTAGTTTTTGGCAATTCTTGGCCAAGTTTTTAGGTTAAGTTGTCATTATATCCGCTTACAAAGACAAATTTGTATATGGGCACACCATAAAAATTGCCGCACATTTCTCACTAGGCATAGTTAGTGAATGTGCTCAAATATGTTCTCTTTAAGATGACAATTTTTTTTTTTTTTTTCAAGACCTTTGAAAGAACCTGTCCGAATGATTTCTAGGATTTTTATTCTAAAATAACTAAAGGGTGTTCAGCAAATGCCTTGAAGAGTGCCCGGGGAATAAATTGAGGGTCAAACAGATGATAATCGAAATTCGATCAAGAATGCCTAGCTGCCTCGTGACTGTGATTTGCATTTGCATATAAACAACTTGAATCTGTTGGGTCTGTTAAGCTAGCAGATATGCACAGCACATACATACATACCTCTCTATGTATGTGGTGGAAACAATTAACAATATATACACAGTTGATTCGAAAGAAAATGGCAGAGCAAAGCAAAGCTCCTGTGGTCAGCCACAGCCAAACAGGCGGCCGACAAGCAGACACACCTGTAAAGTTTCCCGCCAAGAACATCGTCAGTTGGCAAAGGTAAACAATTATGGCAGCTCACCGGGCCGACTCAGTGACTGCTTGCAGCTGGCTGCCTCTAGATAGCAGACAGTCGACAGTCGACAGCCGACAGCAGACAGCAGACAGCAGACATATTACTTATCGACAATAGACGATGCCAAAACATTGATTATTGTTGCCTTCTGCAGTTTTAACTAAAATGCATTTGCTGCGCCAGCCAGCCAGTGCATTCAGGGGACTTCAGCTGCCAAGAGCCATTGGATAACTGCCTATGCATTTGCCAACGACAGCGGGACTAAGTTTTGGCCATCGTTGAAGCTGGTGTCATTGTTTGCACACATTGATTGAATTTGTTCACGCCATTAAATTTGCAAATTGCTATCAGCAACTTTGCATAAACTGCAGGGCAACATTTTACAACACAGCTCTGGACTGTGGGCTGGACGTGGTTGGTCGGTCGTCGTGCATTGTTAATGCTTATGACTGAGGCTGCCTTTGGATGAACCTTCCGCCGCGCACCCGTCTGCCGCCTGGGCATATGGGGTCTTTAGGCAAGTAGCAATCAGTACCGTATTGGTCCGGCATTGTCCGCTTACCATCTACGCCTGGAGAGCTCCCAGGTCCAGTAGATAAACAAAAGCAAATGCAGTCGTGAACTTAAGCTACAGGCGGTTGTCGTTGCCATAATACGAGTGTGTGGGCATGACAGCCAACAGTTAAGGGCATGGCAGCCATGTGTGCAAGTCATTAACTATTCATACGACATTAGCCTCAGCGGAGCAACAGGGGAGAGCTATCTGCTGGTGGTGCACAGAATGCAGCAGCATGTGATGACACTTTTGATTTCGACTGTTTCGACAGGTGGCAAGGCCGGCAGAGCGGCAGAGCGGCAGAGGGGCCAGAGGGGCCAGAGGATCTAGAGGGGGCAGAGTGCTAAGCTAATTGCCCACAGCCTACCCATAACTCTGATGATTTGACAGACACAAGTAGGAAATTTATTTAACGACCAGTTGAAGCTATCAGAGCACAATAAGTTGAGCATAATACCCGGCCGACCTTTGTGTGATTCGCATTTAGCTGGCATAAACACTGCTTAAGCTTTTACAGCTAGTTGAGCACAAGCCTGGCAGAGGAACAGATGGGCAGAGGAGCAGAGAGGCAGAGGTAAATGGGAAAAATTGAGCAAAATTCAAAGCCAAAGGCGTTACACAAAAATCTCAGAAAAGTTGAAATTATTTTTCCTGCGGGACTTTCTGCCTTTTGGGCTAGCTTGAGGACTTGGGATATGGTATTGTATATGGGATATTGGGGTCTGGCTGGCTGGCTGGCTATAGCGCAGATGGGTGCAAGATTTTGCCGCCCAACAACAAAATCGCGAAAAATTTAAATTACCACTTACAACAGCGCTCTGCAAGTTCATTGTCTTCTGTTATTGAACTGCCTCCTCCTGCTCAGGGGCTGGAGTGCTGCGGAGAGTATGCGGCCACGCAATATATTCATATTATATCCACTCGACAATGTTTTCGCATTATTGCGAGCGTGTGAAATTTATGATAAAAGTTATGCCGACATTCAAATGGATGCGAGTATATTTGTGGTGAAATTTCAATTTCAACTTCGAATGCAATTCGAGTTGGGCATTTAACACATTACTTTAACCTTAACATTTCTCACTGAAGCCTCGTAAGTTTTGAGCTCGCTCTCATAGAAATTCCGATAAATATTCGAGGATAAAGGCAATGCGGGTTTAAAGCTTGTTTACTGAACTGGCATTGCAATAGTTATGTATAAATATACATATAGTAAGTATTTGTGTTGGAATCGCTCGACATAAATTACTTTTTCTATTGACAGCCAATTCAATGGGCGAAATAAGGACTAATTATATATATTCCATTGTTCTCTGCTATCCCGAGCTCGCTCGCTGCACTGCCTGTACATGTGCATATATAGATATATAGACATGTATATTTGTATACAGATATTTGTGTGTGTGCGAGTAGCCCACTTAAAGCTTCGTCTCCCATGAAGCGCTCTAATTACATTTTTGTCCGCAGCGTCCTCGGCTGCAGCCTGTGTGCAGTAGAAGCGAGTATAACATCTGCACTTTCATAGATCCATTTGCTCTGACAATTTTGCACGGCTGATTGAGTTTGGGATTGCTGTCGGCTACACTCGACTTTATCGTGCGGCCAGCCCTGTGTCCTTGCCGAAGCGTATAAATTACTTTAGTTGCATTGCGGCTTGCGGTTTATCTCATTAAGTGCTGTCATATCATTTTGTCGCTGGCTCGCCAAGCCCAGATGCAAGTATACAAGGAACCATTTCAGGCTTACTGACTAATCTTCCGCTATCGGGAAGGTAGTCTGAAGCAAGGGCAAGGGAATGCCCACGTCTAAATTTATCAAGAGCAACTAGTGCTCCTTAGATATTGTATAATGAACAGACGTAGACCGTTCCATCGACTTTATAGGGGTAAGAGTGAAGAGTTCTCTTAAGTCTCTTGCTCACTGATATCATGAAGCAATGCGATACTACATACTCATATACTTCGAGTAAATATCACTCAGTCGAAACGCTTGACAGAGACAATTCAACTTGTCTCTGCATTGTTAGCTCCAAAGTGGCTTATTATAATTTCTCGAACACCCCGAATAAAGTGTGCAGGTTTTACATCTTCTTGTTTGCCGAAACGGGGAGCATAATATTGTACTTGAATATAAACATTAGCGTGACTGCGTGGTGCCATGGACACACCCACATTTAAATCTGGGCAGCCATATGTGTGTGTGCGGTTATATTCTAAGCCGATACGAAACCATGCAAATATCGTTTTATCGGAGAGTCCCGACTAGAAGACACTCAGTGTTTCAAACACTTGGGTCCACGTTAATAATATGTAATCGGTTGAAGGGAAGCTATCCAAACGGCATAGTATCTGCATCTGGATATGTTTTTAAATAATTTGCAGGGTAGCTGGGGAATTGGATTGCATACACTCATGGAAACGCATTATACCCTACTGGTTACCCAATTTTAGTGGGCTGAGGGTACAAAAAGGGTTCAATTTGACGGCGTGTTGTCTATCTTCTCGCCACAGCAACAGACCAGCCAACCCAACCTGCTAGCCAACACAACCACCCAGCCAGCCTGACAGCCAGACAACCAGCCAGGCAGCCAGCCAACCAACCAACCAGCATAAGCATATTAGGCAGTTCCGCTGTACAAGTGTGTGGGGGCTCACTAAAACGTGATGTTGAATCCAATGTGATGCTCAAGCGTGTGAAAATACCAGAAAGACGTGTTTCCATCAAATGGTTTCAATGGCGGCCAGTGCCGCGTCATTTTAACAACTTGGGCCCCGACGGGCGATAGCGATGCCAACATCCAGCCATCCTGCCAACAGTTATTCCTTGGCGCGTGTGCTGCTGGCCATGGCTGTGCGTATTTATGGCATAAGTTAACAGACACCGGAAGTGATACATCAAGGACACGCGCGCGTCTGCGTATATTTTCTACATACACGTTTTGAATTAACCTCAAATCAACTCATATTTTACTTCTCTTTCGTTTTCCTTTCACAGCAGAAAGAAGTTTTCAATGCAATGAAAATGATAAATTTGGTTTTTGTTCAATTGTTATCTTGAAATAACTAAGGGCTCGAGTTTCTTCTGGCTGGCTCGTTAGCTGGCCAGCTGGCCAGCTGGCTGAGGGAGTTCCGCTTAGTGCCCAGACTAGACCGTAACCGTAGACCCCAGGACCGTAAATGTTTTAAGTTCGGTTTTAGAGGACCTTTCTCAAGAAGCTATGGTATTGAAATTTCATTCTCTTGATTTTATGCATGTTAAAGTGGAAGCTTAGTGGTTTTGTGGCTATGTAAGAGTTTCGAACAAGGTCGCTTAGCCACTGTGCTCCACACCCTATAAAGACAACCAAATTAACATTATGCTGCTACTATATCTTCATATTCTGTACCAACGAGCAGGATGTCAGAGGAGCTGATGAAGATGCGTTTTCGGACTTTATTTTGTATGAATTTAAAGATCAAATTAACTTATCTCAAGATCTTAACCAACAACATTTGCCGAGCTTATCATACACTTAGTATCTGCCGAACAAGCAAACAGAGCAAGTGTGTCGTTCGGCATATCGATGGTAGATGGGATATATATATATTCTAAAAAGAGGTTGAGGTTGAGGTATTGTGCTCTCCGCGAAAGCCAGTATGAAAAATTCAATTGCATATTCAGACATTCTCACTTGATCAATTAGAGTATTTACTATAAACAATTATTTGTGTATCTGACTGAGTTTTGTTTATGCTATGGTATTAGCTGGCCAGGATAGTTTGATTAGCTCTGGATATGACATTTTCCATAATGAGGTCTGAAGCAAGCTGAAAGCCTTCGTCACCATACATTTAGCATATCCGTTTAACACTTTCCACATCCTGAGCCGGATAAAAAGAAGGAACTGCTATTGGCCGTATGCCGATGCTGACTCATGAAATCAGGGTCAAATGTTTTCAGCATCGTTGCGCAAAAGTTTATGATCCCTTGGTCAATTAAATCTCTTGGCTGCTTGGCCACAAAAAAAAAAAAAAAAAAAAAAAAAAAAAAAACATTTTTGCAGACACCAAACTAAAATGGACGGCTGAATTGGATCTGTTAGCATACGAGGTTTGTATGGATGGCGTTGCCTTTGCCGTTGTCGCTGTTGCTGTTGCTGTTGCTGTCGCTGTCGCCGTTGGGGCGCTGCTTACATTTTGGGTGGTGATACTTGTCACTGGCAGGCGACAGAGTATCAAAATCAGCGCCTAATGTGAAATTGTCCGCAGTGTCTCTGCTACGTGTCTCCGAGTAAAAGTGTGAGCTTGCCTGCTTATGTGTACGCATGAAATGTTGACCTTTTTTTGGGTTTTGTTCCTTTGAGGGGCAATTTACCAATGCTGGACAAATGTGGCGCTTCGAGGTCACTCGCCTGTGTTCTGTGTGCCCTTTGTGCTTTGACACCGGCCTCCCACACAAGTTGTTGGCCGGTCCGGACGTTTAGTAAGGCAAAATAAATTACCACTCGTTCTGCTGTTGTTCGGGTTGTTGTAGTTGTTGTCTTTGTTGGGATGCTGGACGTGTGTGCCTGGACTGTCGTCGGCAACAAACATTTTGACACTTCCTTTAAAACCATAAATGTCAGTCTGCGTTGAGGCTTAGCCAACTTTAAATACCTTTGGACAGATTAAAAGTCTCGTTAACCAAATTGTTTGCAGCTCTCTGCCTGTTGTTTATGTGTACGAATGTAATGTGCACAACTCTGAGCATATGCGTAATTCGTAGAGCTTAATTCCCTTTGCCAGCTGAGAGACAGTTTCGTTCTCTGCAGGAATAAATATTCATTTCATTTGATTCTCAACAACATAACAGGTAACTCGGGCTTGGACGATGCTCATGCTTACCGCCACTTGCTCCTCGAGTGAGAGCATTCGCAAGTCAAGCATTTGCTTGATGCAAGTTGTAGTTCTGCTATTAGGAATTTAATGTGCGTCGAATATCGTTAAACATTCTGTGCGCTGAAAAATTACCATACATTAAGCCTGAGGGTCACTCTTAATTACTTTTGAGAAGGTCAACTTTAATGAGTGTCAATGTGCTAGCCGGGCGGACAGCTGCTTGGCCATTTGCCAAGCCCAAGAAGAAGCCAAGCATGTGAGAGAGCGGCCAATATTGATCGCCCGATTGGTTGTCCGCAGCAGCAGCAGAAACTTTTCATATTTGTTGGCCAGTTGGTGGTTGGGCGGTCGCAACTTTCAGTTCAGCCCTCTTTGATTGTTATTGTTGCATACTGTTCTTAAAATGTTCAGGTGAGGGTATTCCAAAGTCAGTGGAGTGCTCGAGGCGATGAATAGTGTGTTGGGGCCAAGGCTGATAGCATAAATGCATTTATGTATGTAGATTGCGTGGTATCATCAAGTCGAATATTCCTCTGTGGAACGTGTTTGTTTTTAAACTCTTGTTGCCTTTCAATTTGCATGCCAAGGCTCTTATAGGTGAATTAAATTGCAACTCTGGAGTTTTAAAGAGCCGGTTAAGCTGATAAGTATGCTACACAGTTTGAATAAAGCAGAGTTCCATTGTATATTGTAGAGTGTTTCTCGTGCGAAGTGTGCACGACTACCAGATACCCAGTTTCGCTCTCGAAGATGAGTCCAAGCACTGATGCTTCAAATATTGTTGTGTACACCGTTTATTGTATTTCGTTTAAGGTTACCTCACTGCCTGTATAAACTCCCCGGTGAAACGCTTGACTGACTGTCATGTTAAATGGTCAGGAAAATCAAATTAAATCCGCACTAACTTATCGATCATCCCTCGATGAAGCTAGTTTGCCTGCATACAGAGAGTCTCCACATCCGTTTTCATGTGTGCTGCTGTTGGTATGCTGATTGAGTGTAAACTTCCGGCGCGTGCACGCCCGAAAATTGGCTGTTGCATTGAGCGTTTTGATATTAAATGCTTGGGGCATGGGACACGAGCCATGCGGCATGCCACACGTTGCACGATGCTGCGATTTTGAATGTGCTTGTGTGCGTGTTTGAGCAGTGTTTGGTGTTTGGGGATAAGAGTGTCATTAGCCGCAAAAAAGACTACGCACAATGCGTGAATAATTGGCTACGACAGACGTCGACAATTTAAATTGTTAATGCCACACTACCTGGCGCATGCCCCCAACACGCTTCATCCACAATTTGTATACTTTTCCACCACTTGTCTGACCCTATGCAGCCCTCTCTCTAACTCTCTGTGTTGTATCAGTGCTGTCAGCTGCAGCTATTTAGCTGGATGTCTGCTGAAGATATAATAGATCAATGGTAGATCAATGTAGAGCTGTAGAGGATTCGGCAGTCTTTATCAGACAAGGCTGAGCTAAAGTATCGACGGCAATGCCATGAAGGACAGTGGTGTGGCGCGAGTGAAAGGACTTGATGTGTTGGGAAAACGGCTAAATGAGCAGCACTGATACGTTTATGTACATGTAGGTAATTTATGCGCTTTGCCCATCTAGCCGATAGGCTGGCAGGGGAGAGAGATAAAGGCAGAACTGATGAAGGTGACCGAGGGGAGGGTTTGCTGTCGCCATGCTGCAGGCGTTGGCGTTGGCGTTGGCGTCTGCGTCGGCGTCGGCATTGGCTTTTTGTCACAGTAAAGATTTATTTTATGGCCTATTGTTGCGACCGTTGTTATTATAACTTAATAAGCGGCTAATTGTTGTTAATCAATTGTTTAACAGTTTACAGCTTGTTATTGCCAACGTTGTTTTTGTTGGCCGATGGCGTGAATTATTTGCATTTTTGCAGATCCATTTAACTGGCTGCTGGCTGCTGGCTGGCGGTTGGCGGCTGGCGGTTGACGGCTGGCACGCTCACACACATAGAGATATACCTACACATACGCACTATTATGTTCACTATTAGTGTTTTTGTTGGCCAGTGTAATTGTTATTTTTGTGCGCTCGTTTTAATTGCAATTGTTATGTGCTTTTGTATTTGTACACATTGTGTACGATGCGCTGCTGATGCTATTTTTTTGTTGACTGGCCGAGTGCTCTCCGCGCACCCCTTGCCGTGGCTGTCCGCTTGTCTCTCTATTTGACAGTCTGTTGATCTGGCTACATCTGCCCGCTGGCATCTCTGGTGGGGCTACCACACACATACACGCACATAAATCGCCTGAAAGTGTGCTATGGCGGCATTAAAATTAACGACAGGCCTGCCACTGCAGTGGCTGACTGCAATGATTCTCCTGCTTTATTGTCTGTTATAATTAAATCATTTTATTTTGTGCATTTAACAATTATATGTCACCAGATATGTCAGTCCGTGCGCGTATTCAGTGCGTAAATAATATAATCATTATAATGTTCTTTGTTTGCCGCACACTGTTTAAGGTTCGACTTTTAGGCTTTCTGGCTTTCAGGCTTGCAGGCTTGCAGGATTAACTACGTTTTTAGTCGACCCCTGCCCATCCATCTACATCTACGTCAGTGCCCACTCACAAACTGATGTATGCTTGCATGCGTGTGTGTATGCACAATCTCGCGCATGCCATACGTATGTATATGCAGGCATTAACAAGTACGTAAAAATCATTTATTAAACGAGTCATAAATGTTAATGTGTGTATGCATATACAAATTTAAAACACTCGGATTGCATTTAAAGAGTTGCTCGTTTGTTTTATGTAAGCGATACGCTTTCTGCACAGAAGTATTATCGGTTGACCAAAAACTAGAGCATAAACAAACACAAAAGTAAAAACAAAATTATAAATTGCCTTAATTTCCTGCGAAGATTAAATTCAACTAAATGCAGCTTGCCCCGGCACTTAAAGTGTGATCCCATGTCTAAGTCAACGCTAGGCAGCCACCTGGCACACACAGCTTGAGCCACGTGAGTCCTGAACCGGCAACACCTTTGGAGAGCAGCCAGGGGCGTGGCAGGGGCGGGCGGCAGGGCATTCAAATTGGTGCTTGCGACGCTACCAGCAAGAAAATTATCTTCAACTTTGGTTTACCGTCCACAAGACGAATGAGTGGGTCCAAAACATGTTAAGTGGGCTTTGATCAGGGCAGGGGCTGGGTCCCTTGGACTGACACAGTGGCTGGCTGCCTCTACGCCTCTGGTGCTCCTGGCTCTAGCCTACCACATCGTTGTTTTCTTCATTTTCGGACGAAAAATTTGCACGTACTTAGAGCAAGTGGCAAAGTTTTGGGCATTTTGTAGGCAAGCTGTTTGCTGCCCTCATATTACCCTACTTTGGACACTAATGAAATTACGGTGCTGCTCCAGCTTAGGTACGCTGCCGTATCCTAGGCCCACTCATACCCGAGCCTCTACTCGCCGTTATCTTGAGCGATTACAATCCATCTTTTGTCTACCAGTGGTACGTGTCTGTGTTTTTGTTGTTACTACCACTGGCAGTGCCTCTGCTGCTGCTGCTGCTGCTTCTGCTTCTGCTTCTGTGGGGCTACGGTAGGAATATACTTATGCATGTGTGTGCGTGTACGTAAATGACGCAGCGGCCAGGACTAGACCGAAGCTAAGGTCTAAGTCGACATGAGTTACAGTTGCCAAATTAAACATCACCAGCATAAAATTTATGATAGCAGACATTAAGCCAAGCACTACCTGGGACGTTGCGCACAAACAAATTTCCTTGTTCACCTTTGAGCCATCCGCACTCTTCGCATTACAAGCATACAGAAATATGTATGTGCGCGCAAAAGTATGCCACATATATCAGTAGTTGACATAGATTGTTGAATGCGTGATGGCCAAAATACCGTCACATTACTTTCAGCGTCACTTATTACGAGTTTCAACTTTATTTATTTTCTTTCTTTGTTCCGTGTCATGGGATCCTGGGTGGTAGGTAGTAGGGGAGCAAAGCTAAATTATGACATCGGCCGAATGTACGAAAGGAATTCTATCTCAGCTCTTCAGCTCCATGGCTTCCTTAATATCTTCAGTGCCAGTGTCTTAGTGCTTACTACCACAAAATGTTTAAAAGGAAATCAAGCTAAATCAAGCAGAGCTCACGCCTTCAAAGGTATGATGGGCAATTAGTCAGTCTATTTATTTTCATTTTTATTTTTCACTTTAATTTGTGCCGCCTTGCTGGACAGATAAACAACGATTTCTTGCCAATATCTTCATCGGAATTGTGGGACTGTCAATCTGTCTGGCAGAGACACTTCTCAGGGCTTAAAAGGCGTCTGCATGAGGCGAAAGGCACTGGGCCAAAATGCTTAACGTAATTAAAACTAGTTATACTGTCGGCCGCAGGCTGGCGCATGGTCCCACTTGTATCCTGTGTGGCATGTCCTGTGGCGCAACTAAAATTTGGCGCACGGCGAGGCGGCATCAACGAGCATCCTCTAGATGCCGTACGAAGAGTATATGTGTGTAAGAATGAAGGCAAAAGACGCTGTGGACGGCAATGCACAGCGTCGCGAGAACAATGGAAATTACGAGTTTCAATTTGTAGAAAAATTTATTATATCCATTAACTAAATGGGTTTCGGAATATCTACAGGCGGGGAGCAATGTTGTTGCCACCAACACCGCCCCCATAGCTCCAGCTCCAGCTCTGGCTCCAGCACCATCTCCAGGCCTCCCCCTCCACCTACACCTCCAGCACAGCCACAGCCACAGCCATAGCCACAGCCACAGCCTCAACCACCGCTATTGCCATCCAAGGTGGTGCGTTGTGGTGCGGCCTGTGTAAACACGCATCAACATCAGAAGCCGTTGCAGACACAGCCTAGCCACATGGACCTTCCATGCGGCAGCGCAAAATGTCAAAATTTTTGAATGGCGCTGCTGCAGCTGTGCCATAACTGAGCCCTGACCCTTTACCCCTGTCTGCACGAGGTCGAGTCGCAGGCAACCACAGCGCCCTTAGGTCCCTGCCCCGTCTGCTCCGTCTGTCCCGTCTGCCCCGTCTGTCCCTGCTCGCCCGCTGCTCGCCCGCTGCTGCCCGCTGCTGCTGCTGCTGCTGCTGCTGTCGACTTCCTCGTTCGTATCGTGCCTGCCACTGTGTAGAAGTAAATCATCGACCGCAATATAAACTTTTATGCTTGGCTTATTTGTTTTGTCTGTTTGTTTCACTGCGGCGGTTTTCTTTTTCTTTTTCATGATTTTGTCTTTCTGACAGTCTTTCTGGTCCTCCTTATTTCAGCCTTTGAAGGTCGCCAGTGTCCTGTCGCTCGGTGCTTAATAGCGTTTTGCATGACGACTCCTGCAGCCGACATGCTAATACGTTTTGTGGCCAACATTGCAATCAGCTATGTCCCCTATTCATGCATGTATTTATGTGTGGGTGTCATAGCTGCATCAAGCACAACATCGACTACTCTAAATGGGTTGGCGTAGATTTTCGTCCCAAACTTTCATTATACACTTGCTCGAAATATTTACTCTGCTAGGCGAGATTGCACTGATTCGCAGTAGCACAGTAGCACAGAAGTTATTGCTTGCTGGATCGATCTGGATGTGAAGCGACTCCTTTGGCCCGTTGCACTATGTGGACGAGGCAATGTCTGCACCACTCTTAATAGTAACCTATCAAAATACCATCATGAATATATAGAAATCCTAATTGCTGTAACAACTGTGCTTCGCTGCTACATTCCACTTCAATTTCAATAAACCGCAAGATGTCACGCGTTGAGAGCAGCCCCCTTGAAGGTTCTGTCCCCAACGCTGCGTCGTGGTCGGCGTCTTGGCTGGCTGTCTGGCTGTCTGGCAGGCTGACTGGCTGGCTGGCTGGCTGGGTGCATAAAGCTTTATCGATACATTTGCACAATTTAATTTAACCGCGACTTTATTGCTTTTCGCGCTGGCTTTGGTGCAGCCGTGCCGATGCCTTTTGATCTCGCCATCTCATTAATATGCGTGACAACAGAATCAGTTTGAGTTTAGATAATTTAGACTTTATCTGCGCTAGGCAAACTCGAAACAGGGCAAGCAGAAGTTCGGCTCTGGGAGCAGTAAAAGTAAAATCAGAATCAACAACAACAGCAGTAGCAGCACAACGAGAACAACAGCATCGGCATTGACAACAACAACAACAGCAACAACAATAGCAGCGGAAACATCAACATCAACATCAAAATCAACCGACTTCAGTTGGCAGAAGGACAAAAACAAAATAAAAGATTGCCAGTTGATTTTAAATGAAAACACACGTGGCTCACAGCTTTCGGCTTACAGTTACAATCTCAGCAATCCAGAATCGTCTGAACGGTCTGAACAGCTGCTGAAAATAAAGTTTCGCCCTCTGATTGAGGCGAATGTTCGTGGTCCTGCCAGCCTGCCAGCCAGCCTGCCTGCCGTTGCCATTTCAATAAGGCAGTGCTTAAGATTTTCAATTTTCGTTTGTAATCAGCAGCTTGTATTTGTTGTAGCCATCCAACGCGCTGCACAGACACACACACACCCGCACCCACACCTATACCCACACACCAGCAACTACCGAACCACAGGTGTGACAAAAGTCACTGCAAAGGTGAAGCTCGAAAATGCAAATGTTGCCCATACGCCACGTTGTCGTTGTTTGAATTTTAATTTTCGGCGCCACCAACTTACACTGCAATTGCGATGGCAGCAGCAGCAACAGCAGCAGCAGCGGCAGCAGCAGCATCCATTTCACATTTCCCATTTCGCATCTCGCATCTCGCATTCGCACACTCAAAGTCATGTTCGCCGCCTGCTCATTGCAAAATAATTTGCATAAGCTGCGCTCCGCTCTGCTCAGCTCTGTGGCGCTGCTTGAAATTGTGTTTATTCCCTTATCCCTTTTGGAACTTGCAGCTTTCGCTTTGCGATCTTTTTTGTTTGCTTGTCGCCCAACAATTGAAGTGTAATTTGTAAGTTTCTTTGGCCTTCGATGCGGAGAATGATTCTGCCCCAATGGGAGACGCAATTAACAGCGCCGGATCAAGGGTCGACGGACGAGGGACGAGGGACGAGGGACGAAAGCGGAGAGCCTGGAGCAGGTTACGCGAGGCTAGTTAAACCAATTGCTGTTGGCAAAACGAAGGATATTAGGTCTTGTTTTCGAACGGATGCTCGTCGGTTTAGTGGAATCGATTATAACGACTTTGCACTTTAGCTCTTATTTCGTGAAGTTAATTGGAGTGAGTGTGGCATCAGTTTGTGTGCATTTTTTTCTCTTTTCACCTAGTTGCACCTGGTCGCAGGTCACAGATCATAGGTCGGAGGCTGTTCGATTGCAGCAATCCAACTTGTTTGTCGTCTAACGGTTGACAGATGGCAAACGCATGTCCTGCACAGGCAGGTCAATCGTGCTAAGCCTCACATCCAATGTGACTCCGACTTAAATATTTATTGAATGTGCCACAGGAGAGAGCCCCGGATTTGGGAATGGGTGCTGACACTGTCGCCGCTAAGTGCTGCCACAGACTCTGGCAAAGGCAAGGCAACGCCGAGAGGGCGGAGCAGGGCACGGCAAGGCAAGTCAAGGCAAAGCAAGGCAGCAGACATAATCATGGCACAATTGAGAAGGCAAACAACACGTGCTGAATGTTCTTAAATATTTTTTTTCTTTTTTTGTACTCTGAATGCATTGAATATGGAGAGAGAGAGTATTATGTTTTTATTAAATTGTATGTAACAGACAGAATACAGCTGAGGGAGCCCACATAATCAACAAGAGCCAAGTCCGAATGTCCGACTGCCCAGCGGTCCGCATGCTCGACCTCTCAGTGAAGACCTCTAAAAGTCGATTGATTGAAAGACCTGCTCAGTCTGAAGTTGAGCGTATTTCGTAGTCGGTCAGCGCTAACTATTGTAGTTCTTTTTTTCCTTGCACAAGTGTAGCATGGAATCGCCATGGATATAGATATTAGATAAGTAGGAGCAACAGATACAGCTGCGAACGTGTATGCTGGGCGTCAGTAAACGTCTACAAATTGCTGCAGACGGGTTGGCTTAGACTGAACGTCGACAACTGTTGCCATTGTAGTGTAGCTGCTTGCCTGTGTGTATATGAGGAGCGCTGGGTGGCAGGAGCCGGATGACGGGGGCTCGCAAATGAACCTTGAAAAGTCATCATTGATACAGCTCTGGCTGGGCGACAGTCAACCAACGCGTCGGCCGTCTCGACTTTCCGGCTGGAGGTTGGCATATAGTAGAGCAATGTATACACATCACGTACGCGCCCACTCCATGCCGTGGATGGCCACACAACCCATTACGTTTTCACACAGAGAGAGACATGCAGACAGTTGTCTCAGTGGCAATGTTTACTTTTTGCCGTCTGTTCGGCTCTGCCGCGTGCGGCGTCTTATTGGGTTTTACCCAAAACCCATTTAATAATCTCATTTTGCCACAATAACAGAAAATATGATTTTCGTTCGCAATCACAATCTGAAGCGCCGGGGCCACGGCCACTGCCAGCGCAAGGGACACATCTATACATACATATATATGAATGTGTATACATAAGGTTGGGTGCGGAGATATGTATGGGGACCTAGCGATTGCGAAGGAGAGTGGGACTGGCAATGGGAATGGGAATGGGAATGGGAATGGGAATGGTGGCCTGAGCGGTAAGTTCAACAAGTAATTGAATACGTACGTGCTGAGCATTTTCAATAATGAAAATTTTCCTGCCATTATTTATTGCGTGTTATCCTTTTTATGAATCCTATTAGTAGAATTACTTTTGGATTATACCTATTGTACAACTGGCTGTCATGCCGATGGACCGCTCACGAGCCACGGACTGTTCTACGATGAGGCTTCAATAATGTGATATATGTGTGTGTGTCCGGAGTAACGCTTATTCAGCGATGCTCGACGAATATTCGCATTCGTAATTCCGCGTGCAAATATTCGCATGACTGCTTGCTTTGCTTTCACAGCTTTCGTCGATGATTTGGCCGGACTCACAACGATGTCACGAGCATATGATTGATGCCACAGGCTTGCTTTTCTTTCCAGGCACATTGGCCAGGCCGCAGGTGCGTCGAAAGCCGCCAAATTAGCTGGCTAATTAGTGCGACATAAGTGCTCGTCCCGCCTATGAGACCTGAGGATTCGGCATGCGCACAGATAAACAGGCTAAGTAGTTTGGCATAGGGATTCTCTATCGTGGCGCATGATGCCTGCTGCTCCTTTTGTTGGCAAGCCATTTGAGTAGCTAGCAAATTGCCAGACGAGAGCACAATTCATACTTATTTATGTAACTCTCATTTCGCTCAATTTTATGGTAGATCTAATTAATTTGTTTTTAATTCAATTTAAGTTAATGCCTTGAATGAAACGAGTGCCAGCGGTTCCAGCTGGCTCTTACTCTAGCTGCTAGCTCGCGGCCTCCTTCCTCCCATCCATCTTCGGCTTCCTCTTCGCACAGCGTGGCTCGCGCTCTTGCTCCCATGCTCGCCCATTCCCATTCTCTCATGCTCCTATACTCCCATGCTCCATGCATCATCTTGTGGAGGAGTCTTTGTTGTTGCTTTTCGCTTTGCAGAGCAGCTTTCCGCATTTACTCGAATAAAATGGCGCACATTTACGCTGTTTATTGGCCTTAATGCCGGCTTGCAAACGAAATTTACATTTTAAAACAGTTTGCTGTGCTTTCTACTCCTTTATCCCTCCTTCGCGGCACTCGCTCGCCATTTGTTTCAACATTTTCATTGGATTTAAGTGGAAATTCATGTGTACAAAAATTTGCG
The DNA here is from genome assembly GCF_054131065.1 of Drosophila arizonae. Classification (NCBI taxonomy): domain Eukaryota; kingdom Metazoa; phylum Arthropoda; class Insecta; order Diptera; family Drosophilidae; genus Drosophila; species Drosophila arizonae. The sequence goes on along the minus strand of NC_142927.1, from coordinate 316,141 downwards.
GCAGTAATTTACGGTCAATGAGCTCTGCAAAAGTTATTCATACGCAGCTGCTTCTGTGGAAGTGGATATTACAATCGCCGTTGCTTTCCCTTTTCATTGTTTTTTTATGCTCCCTGCCTCAGCGCTGGCCTCTGGCCTGCCCTAGCAGGGATTGGCCTGACCGTGGCCGACTAATACCCGAATTACCCCTGCCATTCACTTATGGCCATTAATTAATCGATCTTTCGACCGCCGACTTAATGCGCTGCGTGCATTGCGTTTTCATTGCATTTTAGAGCTTTAATCGGCTAAAATACCAGTTTATCGATTTTCCAGCATCGCCTTTCAATGGCCGGCCTCCTGCAAAATTAATAGAATGCATCAGCCTCAGCTTAATACAACCACAGCCGCAGCAACAGCCACAGCCGCTGCCACTTCTTTGCCCAACGCCATAGCCATCGTCATCGTCATCGTCAGAATCAGAGTCAGAGTCAGAGTCAGCGTCAGAGTCGCCTGTGGCCAGGTCTCAACTCAGGGTAAACACATTTACCCATGCATTCATTAATACGACAAATATTTGCGTTGCCAAACGCCGCCAAGAAGAGTTGGACATTTTGAGTAAATAGAATTAACAACAAAAACTGACGAGCCTGCGTGTCGCGTACAAGGTCGGCCAGACCCGGGCCCTCTAAAGCACTAATTTTAAAAACTGGGTCGCTTTCGCTGTCCCTTATTAACTGCCCGCTAACTGGCCAAATGCGCGTGTGACTGCAAAAAGGACGAGGAACTAAAACATGACATTCGCGACTTTGCCGGCTATGACAAAATGCTCTTGATACTGGTTCACAAAGCCGAATGAGCATATTGGCCTTTTACAATAGCAAATACTTTACTTACTTACTCACATTTTTGTGCAACATCCAATGGTCTGCCTGCTGATCAGATATATGAAATATCAAACATTCAGAAACAATTTATTGTATAAGCTCAAAGCATATATAATATAGATACAGCCATATATTTGCTATACAGCTAGAACTATTGAAGATACCAACTGATTCCTGTTTATGTCGACCCAAGAGTGCAAATCTGATGATAGTTTGGATAATATATAGTGTGTAGATAAGTAAGTGATAGTGAGTTACCTCCAGTAAACAGTTACTCTGAAATTTGTTTTCATATTAAAAACGTAAATCTAGTATTTCATAGATTGGGCCGATTTGAGACCATGGGCGGGTATGATGCAACCGGCTGCTAAGTTATTTTCTTGCTGTCCTTTCATAATTTTAGTGCGTGAGTGAGCAAGCAAGACAGAGAGGGAGATAGACAGAGTATGAGCGTAAAAGAGTTAGTCGTCTGAGGTCGGGCGTCGCTCACAATGCGTGTAAGAAAGCGAAAAAGACAGAGAGAGTGAGAGAGAGAGAGAGAGAGAGAGAAAGAGAGAGAGATAGATAGAGAGAGAGTATGAGATTGAAAGAGTTAGCAGTCTGAAGTTGGGCGTCGCGCACAATGCGTGTATTTGTCTTTCACCGCCCATGTCAAAGGGCAGCCCCCCACCCCTCACACATACATACAATGCTGCCTGCTGCCTGTTGACTGCTGACTGCTGACTGTCGGCTGCATTCATGTTGCATTACTGCTGCTATGCTATAGGCGTTGACTTATTGGTCTGCCGCACAGAAAGCTCCACATACAAGCGGCGATGCGCGCGTGTGTGCACAGGCTCAGCCATTTACATAGCAACGAGAGGACACGGGCATATGGGCGTTGGTGACCCACACACTGCAGCTCTGCTCAGTGCATACCAGTGATCGACTAGCCCATGGATAATCCGTTTATTAATTAGCCAGCGATCGTGCACCACTCCCAGAGCAATGCAGCTGGATTAATTGTATTTGTATTGCCTCCGACTGCTCGTCTGTTCCGCAGAATGCGAAGCAGTTGCCAGTGTTCCCGGTGGTCCGCACACTTTAAAGCGTCATTTATGTGTATTTCTCTGTATATATTGGCGTGGTATACAATATGAAAAAAATGCCAAATAATATATATATATATATATATATATATGTATATACATTGACCGACCGACCGATATTCATGCCGCTAACATTGCTGTCGTTAGCTGTGAGTTTTAATCCCTTTTGGTTCAGCCACATGTTGTTATTGTTGCCGTAGTTCATGCTGTAGCAGCAGTGGTAAGTTGCTGTTGTTGTTGTTTTAATGCCAAGCACAAACGAGGGCAGGTAGTTTCTTTAACGGTATGCGGATGTTGTTGCTTTTATTGCGCAGTTTGGCGTTCCTGCCGCTGCCGCTGCCGCTGCCGTTGCTGCTGCTGCTGCTGCTGTTATCGTTGTTGTCTTCATTCATCAGAATGGAACCTTGAATAATTAAAAGCAGTTTCTGATTACCTACCACATCGTTATACGCTCACAATCACAATCTATATACACCAACACACTCCCACACACACACACACGCACACACACACACACACACACACACACACACACACACACACACACACACACACACATAGCTACAAATATTTCAACTCACATAGATACTCACACACACAGATATATATGTATATACGTGAATGCACGTAACGGAAGGAGGCTGCTCTTCTGTTGTGTGCGTGTCTCTAATTAAACGGCAAACAGGATTCGAGTTGAGTTGAAAGCGCAACGAAACAGGAAACGGAAGCCAGTCGCCATGCAAACGGCCAACCTACGCACACACTCACCGCACATGCACATGGCCATGATTGCGTTTGTTGACGATGGCTAAGCAGGCATAGCCATGGCGTCCAGTGCAACAGTCGCTGTGACCCCCGCAATGTCAGTTCTTCTTGTTCTTGTTGTTGCTGTTGCTGTTGCTGCTACAGTTGCTTTTGTTGTTTGTGTTGTGGCAATTTACGCCCAGCTCATTTTGCCATCATTGTAAGCTTGTCTACACATTTTAATATCTTTTTTTTTTTTTTTTTTTTTTTTTTGCATTGGGGTTTTTTTTATCACCTGCCAAAGCAATGTCAAACGCCCCTTCTGTTTGTCTTTCGATGGTTCCTCATTGTTACATAAACATTGGTCAACAGGCCACAAATTACGTAATTTGATGTGCATTGGGCCAAAACACAAACCTATGTTTGTGCTCGCATGTTTGTACAAAGGTGTTGATGCATGTAATGCATTTAAGACACATACACACATAGACATCCTCATTGATGCGTGCTAAATCACTGTTTATTGCATCCGCTTTTGCAGCTTATCATTAGCCCAACGAATCGGCACTGTGGCGTACTCATCCGGAGTATCGATTGGTATTCGCAGATTTGCCATAGCTCAAGGCCTCTTTGGAAGACTCCTGAGCTCTGCGTGAACCTAGCTCGGTTTTTGCCCGTTTCTAAACTCCTCTCTCTCTACTTAAACCTTAATATGGGCCAGCCACAAATTAAATAATTCGAAAGTATCCATGCATATTATTATTACAAGTGCATACAGACAGCTATAGTCGTCTGCTGAAGTCAGTATATTGTGATCATAGATGCGTCCGCTTTCGCATCATATGGTTCAGTGGGTTGGCATCGGTTTGCCAAAATACATGCTTCAGCATTAGCCTAGCAATCGGCACTGATGGATCGATAGATGCAAGAAGTGGCTTGTGCGCCCGCCTCAATGATTTGGCCTAGTCTGATAGAGTGTTAACCAATAATATGACACAAATCTAAGTATATCCAGGATCTGTCTGTCCCAATAGATGGCTAAGTCAATGAACGATATGGGTCACTAAGGCTCCTTTCACATTGGACAGCAGCATCCGCCAAATAAGTTGAGCTCGTTGCCTCCAGTGAGCGAGTATTGGGCAGTCATGTGTGCTCGACTGCAACGGTCTTCTGCCTGCTTGTTGCAATTGCTGCAGCTGTCGCCCTGGACTGTGGCTAGTGGCCTCAACAACACTTGGTCTGGTATCAAAGCCGATGATGACTTATGTGTAACAATTTTAGCGTCAAGCTGAAGCCAGCTCCGACTTGGATTGACAGATTGACGTGCTATCGTCGTACTTGGGGCTGTCGTTGTGGTTGCGGTGATAATAATTATGCTGAGCCCAGCTAGCCAAGATGCTGACATCGGTGTGCGTTTGCAATTATAAATTATTGCATTGCTTCTGGCAGTTTGTGTAGGCTTATGCGCTAAGTCGGCTTAATAGTCGTCGCCTGTGAAACGCTCACAGTTTTTGAGAAATAATTAACAAATGAACTGCAAAGGACTTGGCTGGCTGTCTTAATTGGATGCGCTTGAGCTGGCTCGGCGTTGCTCAGTGGAATCCTTTCAGAGGCCGACCCACAGCTCGGCCAGTAGCAAGTGGTGTGGCCGGCAATATTAATCTTGATTATTGCTTATTATTCTGATGAAGCAGAGCTCTTCACCTGATTAGCACTTTAAGCGCGCTAAAAGCCTGGACTCGGCCTGCCGCGTGCTCAGTTGTGGCATGCATACGGATTGTCGCATTCATTAGGGAAAACAGCAGGTGATACGCACCTGGTGTGCCGCAGATGCTCTAGCTGCCATAGCTGCCATAGCTGCCGTGCCCAAATTATAATTTATAACAGCCAGCGGGCTTTTTGCAGCCTTAGTCTAGTATTTCTTTACTTTTAATTCTCTTATGGGTGGCGCTCGCTCTGCTATTGCCACCGGAAACGGAACTCGCTGAAATGCGCGCTGAAAATTTCAAAATAATGAGTGCCTCGTGCCAGGCGGTCCTACTGCTGCTGCTGCTGCTGCTGCTGCTGCTCATTGTTGCTGTTGTTGTTGTGACTGTTATTGTTGTTATTGTTAGTGTTGTCGTTGTTGTTGTTGTTGTTGTTGTTGTTGTTGTTGTTGGCAGTGGGCTCTGATTCTCTGTTGCGCTAAGCCGCCTTGGCCGCTGACTGCTCCACTTTATGACCCATTGTTGCTGTTTGCGCATTGCGATGCGGCGTCGCGTGTGATTTTGATTAAGCGTTCCTTGTTTGCGCAAACCCAAGTAAAGTAACCCGAGAAGAAACGAAATGAAAAGTGGCAAAGCGAGCTTGGCTCAAAGCCATTTGCCATTTGCCTTTTGCCATTTACCATTTACCATTTACTACTTGCCTCAGCATGCAAATCTTTTATGGGAAAAATGCAAAATTACTAGCCACACACACACACACACATACAATAGAAGTGTGTGCCGCCTTTGGTAGTGAAATGATTCCGTTTTAATCCGCACTAGCATTGTGTGATATTACTTCCACTAATATGCACATCCGCACCCACACAAATTGTAGGTATTGTATATAGCGATATTCGTTATAGTGAGCATCTAGCAAAGGCTGGCTCGCTCCCAGTGTGGTCTTAAGCTTCAGCAAATAATTTGGTCATTGCTTTCGCATTTTTGCTGGACATCGGGCGACAACGAGGACACGCTTGACTGGGCAAGACGCTAATGAAACTCATGAAATAATATTATGTCCGGTCACACACACACGCACATACACGTGAACATACATGCATAATATTGGCTACTGAGTCATTGGACACAGCTGCTCTGTTAGATGTGCGCGATAATGCATCCAAGCGGAAGCTGGTCAGGTCCTTAATTGAAATGGTGTCAGCATATACAGTTGAAATTGTAATTCGTGTTAATGCTGACAGTGATCTACATTTCGCTTGGGAGAGAGATAAGGTGCATTGTCGGCTCCATTTGCCGAGTGGTGCTGCTATTTTCGGATGCAGGACGCGAATCTGTGTAAGAAACGGCTCTTGTCTGCTGGCCGGAATGTTAAGCATGCAGACAAGTGTAATTGCGAAAACTGGCTTTCAATTTATTTGTGAAGGGGTCGAGAGTGGCTGGGCAATGCTGGTGCTGTCAATCATTTCACTAAATATTTAAGCACTTCACCCCTCGGTCATTTCATTTGTGTGCACGTGCCCGTCGAGCCACGCCGAGCCGAACCAAGGCGAGCCAAGGGCCGCCTGAAACGATACAAAAAATGTGGTTAACACGCGTCGCAGTTAGCCCTTGAAGCTGCCGGCATTTGACATTCGGTATTTCCGACGAGCATACAAACATATATTAAGCATGCACGTACATGTGTATATCTGTATGTCTGGATGTATGTATGTATGTATGTACGTACACATTTAAACACATATTTGCACACGATTTCATGCAGCCCCATCCATATCCACACACACCATACACGGGCGGCAGGCAATGTCATATTTGCGAGAGTGCAATAAATTTCATATGAAGTTCGTAATCGATTTTGACTTATTGAAACATTATGATTGAAAGACATTTATGAGTGTACGGAAAGGTCTCTAGGGGGTCAATGCCAACAGAAACGCTGACAGCCGTTAGTCGGTTAGAAAGCAAGAGGCGGTCGGTGCCCGCAACATGTCGATTTGGGGGAAATCGCACAATCATCAGTTATTAGGGCGACCTCGGAAGTCGTAAGGAAGCCAGTAAACATAACATAAAAAGAACGCAATGCAGACATTGGCAGCGGTCATTGTAGTGGGTTAGTGTGCGTGTTTCTCGGGCATGGCAATAAGAGACTAAGCTACAGGATATAAGTTCGTTTATATGTATGCGCTCGACTCAGGCTTGGGCGGAAATCGAAAGAGGGCACTGACAATGTCTGTGGGAGTGCGCGTGTGTGCGTGTGTGCGTGTGTGCCAACATCAATGACAATTGGCGTCGAGCTGTGAACCCGCCAAACGAAAAGCCAACAAATCTTTCAAAACAAAACATAACACACCGAAAAAAGGCAAACAAACAACAACAATAATCATAAGGGCTTGGCCAAAGTGCCCGTCACCGGGAGCAGAGAGCTGGGAGTTGGGAGCTGTGAGCTGCGAGCTGAGCACTGGGAGCTGGGGACTGAGCTGGGCAATCGTTGGGGGATCAAATTGGGCTGTAAGCACGTAGATAATGTGCTCATACGATTCAATATGCGTTCAAAGGGCGCCACTCCCACAGACCTATTTCACTTAGCTGCCGCTGCCGCTGCCACTGCACCACTGGCACCCACACCCACACTCACAGCCACATGCCCCACTCACTCTCACGCAGTTCTGTGGCATTCGATTTTCAGCCCTTAGAGTCCCACTTAACCTCACACTAAATCGCAGCCACAGCTCCAACCAGCGCCAACACCAGCTACGGCTCCATCTCAGGCCTGGGTCTAGCTAGCGCCGGTTGTATGTGTCTTTTCATTATATTCCTTGGCGCGCTGTCAAGAGTGCGGTTCGTGCCTGTGTTGCTTGGCTCGGATTGCCCTTAGTTTTGTTTGTCTGTGCCATGTTTTCCTTTTGCGTGTAGTTTTATTTGCGGCTCGTAAAAAATGGACACTCAAATGTTTGCTCACATTCGCCTTATTTATTTGGCCCCAGTATTTGCTGGCATCCCACTGACATTTTTATTCGCTGTCAATGAATTTAACATGTTTGTTGAATGTCAAGCTTGTCGGGCACATGGACGCTCCGCCGGAGATATACTTTGTCGAGATAACTGCCGCGGTAAGGGTGCGGCAAACGATTCTATTCTCCTATACATGACATGACTCTATGTCAAATTCAGTTAGGTCCGAAGGGTTAAATATTTACATGCCCATTCAAGCTACACAAATATTTTTATATTCAAGATAGAAACAAACTTATTCTTGCCCTTTCAATGGCTAAACAATCAATCGGACCTAATATACCAAGCTCTCCCAACCTAAACTAAGGAGGAAATGAACACAACTGCAAAAGTCTGCAAAAGTCTTGAGACGAAGACTTTACATGCTAACACATTTACCCGTGGAAATGAACACATGTGGGCATTGAATGCATTCAGATGTAATGCTGAGGGACAGCTTGAACGAAATTCTTTCTCTCAGATTTTTGTTGCTAACAGCATGCAATAAACATCAATAAGAGCAACAAGGCCCGGGCAGGCACGCACTGAACGAATCCTTTAACGCATAATTTACAAAGTGGATTTTAATTAAAAATACTCATGCAAACCTTAGCTATTTTAATTGAAGCTTAATGACGTCACGCCTGGGTCTCTGGCCGACGCGTTCGCCCAGTGGAAGGGGGGCCCAGAAAAGGCCAACGCCGAAGTCAGCGGCAGCGCCAGCGCGAACGGGAATGGGATGGGAATGAGAATGAGAATGCGAATGCGAACAGTAATTAAGCGTGCCAGTAAACTTAAGTTGTCTTTAAGCTAACACGTTCATGTCATGCAAAACAGTTCATAAAAGCAAATGTACTGATGCGGGGCGATAACAAGGAAACACATTGTTGATAGCTAGCATTAGAGTAAGGAGAGAAGCAACCTGCCAAATGACGAAATTACTTCACATCCAATTAAAAGATATTCTCATTGATTGTTGCTCTCTTCCTCTCTCTCCCTCTCCCTCTCTCTAATATATTCATGAGAATGCCCGTCATATGCAAGGAAATCTACATGGGAATTGTGATCTCTAAGACTTCCGATATGCCATGAGGAGCCGAGTAATACCAATTTGTATGCAATAAATATTCATTTATGCTTGTAATTTGAACAATCGCCATGCGGCCGATAGCCTTACAGTAATCTGCACCTCTCACATAGTGAAGGCTTCAGTTCTCTTAGTCAAATAGAAACGTGAATATTGTATGATTGCGTGTATCCTGAAGCTTTTCGTTACTTTCACCTTGTCCTCTGGCCACTTGTGACCTGATGTCCGACGCGACGCTCGACGCTCGACGGTCGACGGTCGATGCTCGATGCTCGATTCAAGACGCTCGACACTCGTCACCCGACACCCAACTTCTGATTCCCGATTCCCTCTCGTGAGAGGCAGTCAAGCGTGCATCCACATCTACTTGGTGCATTTGGATAGTAGGGCGGTAAGCCTGAAGAAAGGAGCTGAGTTAATGATATTGTGGCAAATTGTGTGCTATGTGCTCCACTCCCAGCAACCAGCAGTCGAGCTCTGGTTCCCATTTGCCAGTTGAGTTCACTGGACGCTGAGACGCTCTATGCGACAAAATTGGTGGACACATCGTAAGCTGATTAGACCGCAAAATGATGCGCGGCGTGCAAAGTTGGCATTTAATGAGGCTGCCGAGTTAATGAGACTTAATGTTATGATTTCAATTAAGTAATATCAGTAGCGGACACACATTCACGCTTGATGGAGCACTGTGAATGAGCACACAATCGCAGGCAAAGATATACTCCCAGATTCAAATATAGCTATAATAACCTTTTGGTATGCAATTATCCCTACATATTGTACATTTCCCGAATAACTTTATTTTATTATATTGCCCCGCTCGGAAATGGCTAATAGCCGATGAAACAAGCCAGACCAAAGGGTAACCATGGCTGTCGGTGACTGTTGCTCGCATATACATACGCACATAAGTATATACATATATATGCTTACGTCGCTGCAAACAAAAAAAAAATAATTATTCGACAAACGAATGGGCAAGGCATTGGGTGTTGCTAAATAAACAGAGCCTGGCCATAACTGAGTTTGACAGGCGACGCTATTTTTGTGGGTGCCAACATTGGGGCCTGCCGGCTTGAATGGCCCCAGCAGTGGCAGCTTCGGCAGTGGCAGTAGGTGGCGCCCAGACGCAGCTTCTTTTGCAGCTGCTCTTACTGTTGTTTGACCTAACAACGCTTCGCCTGTCGACTGTTTATGTGGCTGGCGGCTGCTTTGTTTAAACTTGTGTGCAAAACTTTAACAACAACAACAGCAACAGAAATAACAACAATGCTAAAATGCCATCATTACCAAGCGACAAAAGTTGGTCCTTTTACTGCTGCCAGCAGCAGCAGCAGCAGCAGCAGCAGCCTAGCAGCAGCAGATCTAGCAGCAGCAGCAGCAGCAACCGCTGAAGCCGCAGCAGCAGTAACAATGGCAGCCGCCGCCGGCAATGTGAAGTACTCCTTGACTTTTCCGTATAGGCAAATGAAGTGAACGGCGTTGCTGGCTGAGCTGCTTAAAAATAAACAACAAGAGGTCGCGGCTAGGCGATACCCTGTACCCAGATTAGGGCACCAAAATGACCACATGGGCCAGATCATAATTTAAGCATGAATTTTGTTTTCTATGCTCGAAACGGAAACAGTTAACAACTTGGTCAGCTACATTGAATCTTCAGATTGTATGCTCTCCGAAGTGGGCGTATTGAGATGCTAATGGGGCTCGGAGCCACGCCTCTTTCTTTTGATTATATTATATAGGTATGTAGGTTTGTAGGCAAGGCTAATACTACCCATCTGAAATGGGTTTAGGGCATTGAATTACGTATATATTTATATAAATACGAATAAAAAGGCAGCCAGTGCTCTCGGAGTGAAAGAACGACAAAAACTACGCGTACAATGGCAGCAAACAAAAGGCGCGTATCCGCACACACGGTCACAGTGTCAGAGCAAAGTTTCTTCCCAGGGAAAGCCACGACGACAGTACCGCTGACAATAGAAATGCGTTCGGAAAAGTGTTTTTTTGGTACGATGCATGAGTTTTCCATTTGATTTCCGCTTTCGCCACTATTTTCACACCAGCAGCAGCAGGGCCTCCGAGCTTAGCCCCAAGCAGGAGACGGAGGGCAGATGGCAGGGGGCAGGGGGCAAGCGACCCATGGAGCGTATGTTTGTGCACAAAAGGATTAAGTTTGCTCTGTCCTTTCCTACTTTCGATCATGTGTATTGTGTGAAATGGCTTCATTTGCGTTTAGTAATGATATGGAGCGCCTGCCATGGCAAATGCACTTCACTTTTACTGTATGTGGGCACCTATTAAGCATATGCAAAACTTCCCGCAACGACCCCCACATATACTACATTAACATAGATTTTGGGAATGGAGCACTATAAGAAGTAGCGGATTACTGTACTATGTGCCTTTCCTGGAACTAATCAGCGGAACAGGAGTGGAGTATAAACACCAATAGTTCTATATCGAATGCCTTCGACGTTTCCAGTCATAAATTAGATTGTCTTCTCATTTCTCATTTCTCTCGAGGAGTATGCCTTTTTTGTAAACCTATTCAGTGTGCATTTGATGATCACATAAGACCAATTGGTTTATTTGCTTCGTAAGTTATTTAGTTTGGGATTCGATTTTCGCCCAAATTTAATTGGTTGAACTTTTTGCGGCTCGTGGCTTAGACCCTTGACATTATGATGCAAATGCCAGTGGTTGAAGTTATTTGACCTTTTTGTAGTTCAATTCAATTAAAGCCAAATGATAGTGGAACTAGGTTCGATTAGTTAATACGTTGGCCATAAATCTTCATTTGGCGGCTCCAATTAAAAATTATCTCTAATTGGCGCGTGCGAATGGTTGCAGGGACGAAAGGTAGGGTAAGTTAAGGTGAGGGGACGTAAGGTCCTGCGGCCATGCTGTCTTCTTGAACTTTTACACGTCTTATCGCTGCTATTTGGGAACAAATCGTGCTATGCGGCACAGCTCTCGGCGCACCTGCCGTTTGACTTTTGAAAGGCAACCCAGACACAGACACACACACACACACACACACATTTGCACACCCAGGGGCGCGCACACCCGCACACACATACACATACCCTGGGATACATGGAGCAAGTGGCGTGCAGAAAGGAGCAAAAATGTAATTCGGATTTAATTGCCTGTTAACACGCACTCGCGCACAGCGGGCACAGGCAACAGCTCGTAAAAAGCGCACAAAAAGTGGCAGGTGGGTAAAATCGAGGAGGCGGGCCGGGGACAGCAGCGACAGCAGCGACAGCAATGAGTTAAAACAAGAGGAAACAGTTAAGCGCGGCACTCACAAAATGAACAGCTCGTAATTTAAGCAGCAAATTGTGGGATACCCTTTTGTTCAGCTTGTTCAGCTTGTTTAGCTTGTTTAGCTTGTTTAGCTTGCTTAGCTTGTTGGGTGAGTGGTGGTCGATATGCCGGCGGGTCGGCTGCCAAAAAGAGGTAAATGCACTTTTTAAGCGCTGCCCGCAACTGATAAGCAATCTCGTAAATAGTACGCTCTCCTTTCACTAGGTGCCAGGCAAAAATGTTTAGAGTAACTGTTCGAACTTACCGAATTGCGGAACTACAGCAAAAAATGCTCGACTTTAATCAGACAGCAGAAAACAGGTGGCGTGCGGTCATGGAAGCCGGTGAAGAAGACTCGGTGAAAGAAGTGCCGATGTGGCATAAGCCGCAGATAGGCAGCGCGTGATATGCGGCAACCGACATTCATTACGACATAAATTCGTTTAGTTGTCGGTCGCCCAAACATTCCGACAGACTGAAACTGGCGCAGGCACTGCTGCCGATAAGGCACCCACACCCCACCAAAGGCAGCACCAGTACCAACACCAAGCCCAGCAACTGCAACTGCAACAGCAACATCTGAGGCAACGACTAGTTGTACCTCATGTACTGGACTTTGTCGATGATGCCATTGCAGCACGCATAACGCAAAGTGCTGCATGCGCCAAGGAGTTGCTGCTCCTGCTATCTGCATATATACGTATCTGTGGGTGTGCTTGTGCATACCCACACACAGCCAAGCGCCTTTCTAGAGAATTCGCTTTCTCGACAAACGCCGCGCTACATTGTCTGCTTGCATGCAAATAAATTAAAGTCAGGTAAGTGTACACGCGCGCTTTGCTACCACCTGCCATCTACCATCTACCATCTACCATCTACCAACTGCCACCTAACATCTACCACCTACCACTATCATCATCATTATCATCACCAGCACCAGCCCTCTATGAGAGGGCGGAGCAGGTCTAGCACTCAAACTACCCGCCGTATTCCGTGAGGAATATGTGAGGCTAGCGATTTATTTAATAACTTAATAAATAAATAAATTATGTATACGAGCTGCTGCCAGCAAAAAAAAAAATAAATAAATAAATAAATAAATAAACAAATATAAATATATTTGTACATATAAGAGAGGAGACGAGAAGAAAAGACTTAGCCCAGCCAGCCCAGCCAGCCCAGCCACAACAAATATGAGATGGGTACTTTGTAAGTAAATGAAACAATTAATTAGATTCCATGTTGCATGCAAATCCTATTAGCTGCGACAGTATGTCGCAGCCACTCTCATGCATACTTAATTTGTCAGTTTTGGCGCAAGTTCGCAAAAACGCAGGATCCGTTAGCCAACTGTTGCACTACGAGCACAAGGAGGTCGGAGCACAGCATGGTCGAGGGGCAAGTGGTGTTTGTTGTTAACTGGTTCATGCGGCTGCTGAGCTGGTGTGGTGCTTAAAAAATTAATAGGCCGTGGCAGGTGGAGCTTGCTCTGAGGTGCTCCCATTCATATTTTAAGGCAGGCGCCATTTAAAGTTGAGCAACGTGTTAAATTTAAACTACTTGATAGCCACGTATGCTCACGCATAAGTCAGCCCCACTTGCGTCTGTTGATAAAGTGAGAAGGGAGCAGCAGTCCAGCACCAGGTAACACGCTCAAACCTGGACCCAGACCCAGACCCAGACCCAGACCCAGACTCAGAACGAGGCCCAGACTCAGTACCAGTATCTGGCGACAGCCCCATGAGCGCCAGCAACTAGACGTCGCTGTGGAAAGTTTCCATAGCTATTCATATCTATGCATGGGTGTGCTGGTGAGGTAATTAGAAAATTTTATGCGATTACTACTTGCTTGTTTAACATTTTGGGCAACATTCTTCCATCCTTTAAAACACACACACATACGTACCCGGAGAGCACCGCGCGCCATGTGAAAAAAGGAACAACATGCAACTGCGCCAATGATGCGAAGTAAAGTACAAAAGCGGCTTTTAGAATATTAATGGAATACTAAATACATATAGCGTGTAAAGTGGCATACTCACACACACATAGACACATTAAAATGAGTGTTCGAGGGGTGGTAAAAAAGACGAGCGACAACTTCAACTAATTATCATTACCCTGCTCGTCAGATAACTCATTTTCAAGAAAATTATTTCCAAATTATGTAAATCGACAAATTTGCTTCTGTTCCTGCTTGACTGGCAATTGCATGTTCGGATTGAGACTCTCAAGTAGAGCAAAATGAAGGGGATATACATGCAAGTTACTTGGCTAAATGCCTGAGCACGCCAAAGCAGCCGCACTTTTCAGGAAATTAAAAAGTTGATACATGTATTTTTGCCGAATGCACTCGTTGATGCCTAAACTTTAATCATCTTTGGGCAAAATATTTATCTCTTTTCATCATGGATTTGTATGATAATACTTTGCCTTGCTGTTCCATAATGATAAACATTTCCTTAAAATAGTATTTTTAAAATACTGAGTACATGTTTAATGTATGAGTCAAAGAATATTACAAATCAATTCAAATTCAATTAAATAAAATGAATTAAGTAAATAGGTTGATAATAATCACTTCTCTTCTTCTGTTCAACGAATTTTCACCAGCGATTAGGCGCATCGCAAATAAGCTCTTTGAAAGATTTTCCAACTTCAATTATTATTTATGTTACACAATTGAAGCATCTCCACATGTTCATTAAAAATCCGGAATGAGGCTAAACCAAATTACATTTCGCCACAACGCAAAATATTCTAATGCGCTACAAATTTGTAGTTTGAGCTTTTTCCTTCATTCAGTATAATGAATGAGCACTCGCATATTCTGCGCACATAGCGCAAGTGGGTATATCGGTTTGCTAGACTGCCCACTCCCTCTGAAAACAATAAATATATACTGTTAATACATACCTGTGTGATATATTTAGACGTTGCACGCGGGTCAGACAATGCAAATCGAAAATAGAGAGGAAACCGTATTGCGCCGTCGGGTATACCCGTACACTCATAAAGCTTTTTTCGAACAGACGCCAAGCTTACGCACGCTCAAATTGTTACAGCCGGTCAAAATTAGCTCGAAAAGTAACTCAATTGTCGCTCAAATTCTCTAAAACGAACTAGTCGACGACGAGCGAGCGTCGTGCGACGTGCGCTACGCTCGCCTTCGGATCCTCGTCGGTAACTCCCACAAGTGAGCCTGGCGAGTGTCCTCGGTGTCCTCGGCGCTGCCTTCGCTTAGACGCACCCACAAAGCACTTCAAATAGCATTGAATTCAATTGAAGTGGTGCTAGAAGGCGTTAACCAACGAAGCACTCGGCTTGAGTCGTCGCCTCGCTTTGAGTGCTTTGAGTGGAAAAAGTGCGCAAAATCCTTATCGTCGAATAAAAAAACTGTTCGTTCAGCCAATTGCAAGCGGCAGTAAGAAATATGTTGCTTTCTTTGTTAGTTGCTCTTGTAGTTGTTGTTTATATATGTAGGTATATAATTTATTTCTTTGTTTGTTATTATATTCATTTATTCATATATATATTTATATATATATTGCTGATATGGTTTCCATATGTATATATAGATATATATGTGTAAACTTATCGTGCAAAAAAAAAGATATCTACTTGACTAACAAAGAATATTACAATTATACTCGTAAATTCCCATTTAAAAGCATTTTTGTTTGAAATGTTTCCACTCTCTAAATGGCATACATATGTATATTCAACGGCAATATATTAACATCCTATTCATATTCGTACTCCTACATATAAATAGCTCTTATAGTTCATTGAATGATACTTCATTGTCTTCGTATTGTGATTAATGTTAGATTTTCGTTATTTACTGTTAGCATTTAACAACAATTGCTACAAACGTATTTTATTTGTATACTTTTTTCTGCACTTATCTGATTTTCGACCTATGTACATTAGCTTTTTCGTGATTACATTAATAGTACATATTGAGTAATAATGTTCATCTTCTGCATGTAGGAAAATGTGTGTTGACATTCATTAATTTTATATACATAACGTATGTGAATAAATACATCGCTTATTTCTCTTTCAACGATCCCGATACTTGGAAAGTAATTTATATTCACTCCAGCTCAATATCAAACAAATTAACAGCTTTGGGCATCTATACCCATTCAAATGATCCTAAATTGAAAACTAGCTGGGGTGGTTCAAATGAGATGTGAGGTGAAAATGAAATCTATTTCTGGTCCTATCTGTCAAAAAGAGGCACCGTCTTAAATTTGATTGGGCTGATGTTGGTGTCGCTCGCACCGAGTTGAACTGCTATTCCCACGTGCTGGTAAGGTATGTAGGTAGATGTCCACCACTTATAGATTAGCATTACATATATATATATATATTGTTACTTAGTTGTAAACTTCGTATGTTGATATATTAACTGCATGTACACAACGTGCAAGTGCAAGAAGCTCTCGATTTTGTTCTCGTGTTCAGTATTCATTTATATTTATGTATATATGTATATAGAGGGCTAGGTCGATTAATAAAAATAGCTGCATACCCCAATATGTCAAGTTATTAAATATGTATTGCACTAGTTGATTCGAGTTACTTGTATATAGACAGACATACGTACATAGACTACAGTTAGCACTATTCAGATTCTCGACAATCTCGCAGTATTGTGGATTTTAAATAGAAACAACAACGGTACATCGGCTTCTAGTAGCACTATATGGCCAACGACTTTGTGGCCTATTCATCAGTTTATATGCAACATATAATAATATCGATACTAATGTATTCATCGAGCATATGCTCTATAGCTGTATTCTCGTCGTTGTTTAAGAACAATAAATATTATATTATTTGTTGCAAATGAATATGTACAGTATATGTATGCACGAATATATGTTATGCCTATATGATGTGAGCACCAATTATGATGCGCTATGCTCTACATATGATCTATAATTACGATTGTATATTCATATGCTCATGGCCATATTAAATACTTTTGCTTATAGATGCACACACACACACACATTATGTACGTATAGTTCCTATATGCGGGAACATTTACTCCTCCAGACCAACTTATCATCTACAAACTGTTGAGTCATCGCCGGCGCATATCGAATGGGGCGAGGCGAGGAACAGTTTGCCGTTAAAGCAGGCACACAGTTGGAAGACTCGATGCATGTGATCTCGATTCTGAGCAGATCCCATTATCGGCGGCTGAGCAGTGCGCAAGTTGGGCATAATTATCTTGGACGACTCCAAACGCAGCTGTGCAGTTGGTAGAGGGGAACAGGAAAATGGGGTATATTGCATAATTGTTGCATTGCACATGCAGGCTATTCCAGTTGAGATTCAATAGAATATAGCTAGAATATATATTATACTCACGCTGCCATCAAGTGCGCGCAATTTGACATCCTCTAGGGCTATCAGCTCGATTCCTCCGGCTCGAGACTGTAAATTGATATCTTTTGCGGCTGTTATCTCTAATTGACGTGTAGGTGACTCTAGTCTGCAAAAAACTCAACGAATTGAAGCATAAAAACACAGCGAGTGGCACAACATAGTATATTAATATAAATTTAGAATCCTATCGATGCCTTAACTAGAGCTGATCGAATTTGAAATTTGAACTTGAACTTTGTTTGCCAGTCTCTAGCTCAGCTCTTCTTCAGCAACTCAGTTTTGTAAGCGGAAGAAGAAGATAATATTCGGTATCGTAATGATGTATGTGCAATCTGTTTGCTTTTAATTTAATCGTTTTGATAATATCGCCTATTTGCCAAATGCTGTTGCTGCAGTCCACCAGAAGTCTCGGGGAAAAAAATAGACACGAATGAGCCCACCGGTCGTCGGCAAATTTGTCAATGTAAACGTTATTACAAGCATCGCTCGCACGGCTGTTAATGGTCCGTACACACATTTACAACCTCAAAACCCATCCCCACACTGGTCAGCACACGAGTTATCACCACAATATTCCAATATAGACCCAACGATTCTCTGGCAATAAAAAAAATGAAATAATCAATGCCCTCGAGCGCTTTTCAATTCAGTCGTCGTCGTCGCCAACGATGCCCATTTCAATGATGATGGCCTACCGAACCCCCACAAACGCCGCTCATCACATTTCTGCATATGTGTATGAGTGTTTGTGTGTGCATGTGGATGTGTGCATGCTGCATGCATGTGTGTGTGTGCCGTGTGTAAATATTTTCGCTCTTCAACAGGCTACATGCCAACACCTCACGAGTGTCAGCGTTTTGTGTTTTGTCTGTTGTTGTTGTTGTTGGTGTTGCTGTTGTTGGTGACGTTGTTGTTGCCGCCGCAAAGGTGATGGCAACGTTGACATACACAGTTGAGCATTAAGAGCATGGGCGGGTGTTTGTTTGTTTTTAATTTTTTATTTCTGAGATTTTGCCATGCCCGATTAATGTGTTTGGCTGCCACACACACTCACACATATATACATATATATATATATAGTATATATATATACATATATATATATATATTTCTATATATGTATGCATATGGGTATATGCATGGGTGCATATGCGAGATATGTGTGTTATGGATTCTACGAAATTTATTACTGTTGTTGAATTTCAGCACTGTATGGAATTTCGCTGCGGCATTCCAATGGCTCTCTGTGCTGGGCATTGTTTTTCTCCGTGCCTGGCATAATGACTTCGTCACGTAATGGGTGACGCACGACGAGGCTTCCTTTCATTCAAGCATGTGCATCAGATTTGGCTTGATCACGTACACATGCAAACTTATCCTATTAGACTAACTAGCATGGGCAAGGGTATCTAGTCGTCCATACTGTGAATTCAACGTTTTTAACGGACTTTCATTCCGTTTTATTGGAATGCATAATAGGCTTCCTTCAATTGATATAATTACTCTGACAAATTTTAAGTCAAATGGACATATTTATGTATTTATTACAGACAGGTTATTGCATTTCATTCAATATAATTGTATAAATCAATTATGATCATGCTCTGACATGTAAAGAAGCCTTTGTAAAAAAACCCAAATGTGTATGTGTATATATATACAACTATATATAACTATATATATATATATACATATATGCTGTTGTATACATATATATATATATATATATATATATATATATATATATATATATATATATATATATATATATATATATATATATATATATATATATATATATATATATATGTATATATATATATATATACAACAGCACACTACAGTGGGTCTTAGGTATTGAACACTTACCTGAGCTCCCGGCCCGGCTCAGCACGAATGTGCGGTGTTTGTATGGACTCCCGGAAGATGGCGCCACCCTCTCCCTCGATGCGAAGCGAGTGCGCTCCGATTGTGACTTGATTTCGATTTACCGAAAATAAATTTCGTCCGGTGGTATCGTTGATGCGAAATCCCGCTGACAGACATTCAAACTTATCATGCCCCAGGAATAAATGATTCTCAAGCACACCGTTCGGGTCACGTGTATTGATTGAAAAATTACGTGAGGACTCTGTTGATGGCGCCGCCAGCGACGAAGGAAAGAGATACAATTTATACGAAGTACTTTAGAAAGACGTTAGAAAATGCTAAGTTTTATTTATTATTTTCCATTTAAATATGATTTAAACAGTCTCAAAAATCAATCCGACATATACATGGCGCATATGTCGACATGCCAGCTATGCGAAATAAACAAATGCGAAAATTTGCATTGCCTGGTGTGACATAGTGCGAAAAACCTAACCAGACTGTGTAGCACTCTGCCTTAAAGTTGTCCTCTTTGTGCGACTCTTTCTCTGCCGTCTATTGCTAGACAACTGGGTCTTTAACGAGACGTTTTTGCAAGGGCACCGGGGGGCACGGCACATTTACATGCGACCGTACCTTTGCCTTCATTCGTCTTCTTTGGCTGAGCCACGGATATCGTACATGCTGGCTATCTGTAATTGTACATCGCTTGATTGCTGTAGACCGCAGCGGTAACAGCTGCGATCTCATTTGATAAGATACCACCTCCGCTTGTCCATTCACGCCTTGCAGGATGTCAGTGGCAACATTCCGACACATATGCATATTAACGTACGTACACACGTATGCATGCAAAGGTATGAACTTTTACCGGCTACCTATCTGCGAATCTACTGATTTATGGCCCGAGTGACAACGGCACACATTTGTCGTGGACAGGTCCAGCTCAACTGGAGGCAGTTGCCCCTAGGCTGGGAGACGACAAAAGTAAATTGCTTGGCTAAGTAGAACTCAAAACGTTTCCTGCCTCATCGGATATTCTTCAAATAGAAGCTGCTTCTGTTTAATTTGACTTCTCGCTAATTCTGGTTTCAGCGTAGAACAAATAGACCCAATAAAGTGTATAAACTAAATCTGAGCATGAAGGTACACTCACCGCATTATATAACAAGTATCGAAATGAAGCATTTATGGCAAAAACTTACCTATGGATATCGGCTGTCCGTGCCTGGAGCGTATTGTCGATGCCCGCAGCATGTCCATAATAACCGTCTGGCCTGTGAGTTGGATGCCACCCGGAACGATCTTCAGTTGACCCATGCCATCCTAAAATAGCAAGGTGGATAAACCGTAGAGCTAGGGCCAATATACTACTTCACTACTTTACTCACCGTCGAAAACTCCATCACCTTGAGTATCCACAATGTCAGCACCAAGTTTGTGATGATTAGCAGCATTAACAGTAACAACAATGTGTATAGGCACTTTTTACGCCAGCCAATTAGGCCGAGATACATCTCGATTCCATCGACGAAGCCACCGACATTCTCCTGTTTTTTGGCACCCACGGACGAGCCACCTTTGCCGCCGCCTGACACAATAGTGCGATTCCCCCTCTCCCCACCTGGTCTGGCTGTCATTATGGTGGCCGTCTTAGCGGAGGCAGAGGAGGAGGTGATGCCACTGCGTGGGCCACCCTCGCCGGCATTGCTGCGTGCCAAAATGCCCGCTTGGGGCGTTTTACTTTTTCGCATTTGTTTGGGCGTGGCTCTAGCGGTCTGCTGGTGTCCTGTTGCCGCTGGCATTGACATTGCAGTTGCTCTACAAGCTCCAACTTCTGCGCTGCCACCGGCCAGCATCGCAATCAATTGATTTTCCTGGTTCTGCTCTCTGCTTCCTGTTTTATTCCTTTAGCGATCCGCTTCGTTTGTGCGTGCGCCCTGCGCCGTCCATATTAATACATAGCTGCCTTAACTGCATCAACCGAAGCTAATCAAATTTCGTTTATAATTCATATACTGAACAAATGTAGTATTGTACCTGCGAAAGAATTCGATAGTATGAGGACCAGATATTATCTTCCATAATAGGAGTGGTATATACTGAAGATAATCAGCGTTATTATGTGGATCGAATGGAGCGATCGAAGACAGATTATTATATTATTATCAAATCTGATTTTGCCCAGTAATCATATGCCAGAGTGACTCCTAAAACCATCCAAAGTCACTACTTCTTGGGCGAGGTCGAGGGCGAATGATTGCGGTATTCACATGCCTTAAAAAAATTTGAAAGCATTCGTACTATGTGTGACATGCTGTCGGCGGACTGAACAGCGATTACATTACTGATTTTGATTTAATTATTGATATTGCTCTGTTTGGCGACATCCACCGATATGCCACTGCTAACATCAGTTGGTGGCTTCACACCTGCAATTGTTAAATTATGCATAACTGCATGTCAAAGTGCGCACTTTTGCATTCAGATATAAAGGCATGCACATGTGTATCAGTGGGGCACAGATATAAAGATAAACAGCCAGTGCGAGAGATGAAGCTGCTGGCAGATGCAGATACAGCTTCAGATAGAAATACAAATACAGATACAGATACAAGAATGCATAATCTGATGCATTCACTTGCATGAGCTGTGCTGTCGCCCTCGACGGGTTGCGGGAGGTTCGGCAACCTGGCAAGTACAAATTCTGTGCATTCATTAAGTTTTCACGTCAAAAAAATTCAAAATAATAAAAAATAGCGTATAAGACCGCTGTGAGTGAGTCCAACTGACTGTTCGATACTCTATTTACAATGGTCGTCATAGGGCATAGCAGCGGCCTGTTAAAGTGCTCTTCTTAGAGCTCTTCGAAAATAGATCTATCCCTAAAATTGTGAAGCTTTCATTTATAAATATTGTATTTATGCAATGGGAACTAATATACTGACTCGCTGACACTCTGAAACTTGAGTCTTTTAAATAAACAAAAAATATGAGTGCACTTTAAGAGAATCATAAATATGGCAGTTGAATATTTCGAGGTGAAATATGTGCACAGATACATACATATGTACATGCATATGTGAAATTATATATATGTATATATAAACTATGCATTTAAGTTGACTTTTCACTTCCACTGGGCTATATACATTCGAAGAAGAAGAGATAAGTTGAGTCAATCTAAAATAAACCAGAAGTGGAAATGATCTAAATATAGAAAATATGTGTATGTATTTTTCTTTTCATGTGGATTTTCATGGCCGCAGCGAGAAAAGCGTTCGGCGTGGGCGTGAGTACTGAAACACATTTTTGATGCGCTCAGTAAAAATATAGAATTAAATGTGTAGATTTTTGCTCAGCTATTGAGATCGATTTTCCCTCATTCCCTAGGAATATTGTGTTTTTAGTGTGAATTATGGATTTGCTTTGAATACGTGTTACAATTCCGCTGTATACACTCACACTCACACTCATGCATAGGTGAATGAATCAATGAATGTTTCTTGCTCGCTTACATCTGCTCATTTCTACAGATATTCTATGAGGTATTGCAACTTTATGACTCTTTTGGAACTATTACCATATCTGTTTAGATTATTGACATTATATTCAAGCGACAGCCCTCTCACCTTGACTTACGCTCACCCTGGTATACACAGCCGAAAAATGTTATTGTCAATAAAAATTTTGGCTAAATAGATGTTTGCCCACCTCAATTTTAGCAATATTTTCAGTTCATTCGCGATTTGTTTATTCAGCGCTACTTAACAAGTGAGAAATTGTTTATAGAATCCCAAAGTAAATACCAGTTTTGTTAGCAAATTAATGGCCAAAGCCAAATGGCTTTGAAGATTTTGCAACGAGCTATTTTTAAGCATTTTACAGTACATATTAATGCGACCGTAAGCACTTTAACGAGCTGCTGAAAATGTCTAATTGCAGGTTAAATACTTAAAACTGAAAAGTAAAGGATCTTGAGAATTTTGTCGAAACAAATCCGATAAAATTAAATCAATCTCAATTAAATCCCAAAGAAGAAATCTATCAAATTGAAATTTTTGTGGCTTAGCACAACCGCTGACTCCGCCTGACCGCAGACTAGCCCGAAAAAAGGAATTAATTGAATTAAATTATTTGCTGTCATTGCGCGAATTGAAATGGATAAGTAATGTATTTTGCAATCATAAAAAACTGCGTCTGTTGCTGGATTCTATAGCTTCCTAATGTGAAAGTCTTTCTGCATGAATCTGCATTGTTTGGCTTCGCTATATTCACATACCTTTCGGTGTTCTTTGTACGTAGCTCGGACACAATTGGAGTGTCGGCCATACATTGGGATCGAATGGCATATCTCGATCACTGAGATATAAGAAGATCACTATCACTTTTTGAATAGAATGGAACGGAATAAGTTCTTACGAGGATAGACAGTAAATAGGATTTTGCTTAGTCTACAAAGCACTTTTCCAAACTAAAGGGAAGTTTCATTGGCAGGAAGAACAACTAAAGAGTTAGCAACTAGTTGGAATTGCAGGAAGTGTGCCTGTGTGTGTGTATATGTGTGTACTCGGGGATAATATGAGGGTTCGCAAGGGGCTTGCACAAAACGTTTTCATTATGCCCGCACATACATATAGCCATAATCTCAAAAAAGAACTCGGACAAGCAGTTAGACTGACTGCCTTAATGGCGGTCGGGGAACGTGCTCTGTGAGCGGTAACTGGAGCCCGAATGCAAATACCCAACGCGTTGATTTAGTATCTGCAGACAGCCGGTTATTACACGCACTCGAATGGCGAGCAAAAGGTTTACTGGGCGGAAATAAGGGACAGGGCAACTATTAGTTGCAGTGGCTCCAAAAGCGACGGCTGCTAGCACGTACGTTCAGTTTTAGTTAAGTTACAGATATACACAGACATAAACATATACATATACATGAGTATGTAGTTGCCTCAAAGTTAATGTTGCATGTTCTCATCGTTGTTGTTGCTGTTGTTGTCACACGTTTTTATTGCCCAAAATGCAGCATATGCTCCAAATTATTCGGCTGCAATGGGAGGCAGTCGTAGGTGCTGTTTGGCTCAGCATATCACAGTGAGCATACAATTTACATGTCTGTACATAATATCGGCTTGGATTAGGCATCTTCTATATATCATGGGGAAAATACTAATTCAAATGATATCAACATAATAAGGATCCATAAAAATGTTGGATTATAATAAAGCAACTTGCATTATATTACATATGTTTTAAAATTTGATGAAATTTCAGTGTCTTTTCTCAGCTGCCCTGTGCGGTATGTATAGGTAGGCTTGACTGTCGTAGAGTGGTTGCATGTGTTTGCATGTGCGAGTACGCCTCTGAATGAGGACACACACTTTCGGAAACGGAAACGTATATAAAGTTGTTGAAAAGTCCTTGACAATGGGCAATTTAACGTGAAGTAGACTTATTGCAAGCAATAACTGAGGAGAAGCAGGCTTAGAGGGGCCAAGCTGACGACGAGGCGCAGACACTTGGACACTCATTCTTAACTAAAAATATTAGCTGTGTCCCGACATTAACTTATCAAAAACAACCAACACACATGTTCTCAAAGGTTGATGGGGGTCGCGTTTGTATTTGCGTGTTTGCGGCGAGCCGCTGTCTATATTGTCCCTGCGTAGAGTTTCTGTTAGACAGTTAACTACGTCTCATATCCAGCTTCGTATTTTAGTTAGTCTGTTGGTTACTCTTTTCGGAGCAAAACTAGGACCAGTCGTTGTCACTAAAAATTCGTATGCATATCACGCGTTAGGGCGATAAACTCGAACAGAGTTTTTACTACAAAAATATTTCCCTCAAGTTTTTCTTCGCGAATGCTGATTTCTATTTTTTACTTGTGTGAAACGACGGAGAGTAATAATTTTGAATTTCCTGGAAAGTACTTAAAAAAAAAAGCTTATAAAAATCTTTTCCTTTAAGTAGATCGGCTTCGATTTTATCCATTCGTAAATCTAAATCCTCTGTTGAAACAATCTGAACGGCAGTAACATACTAATCTATGTTCTGCGACTCGGTGGTTATCATCAATTATGGTCCTCTTCCTTTACAGCTTGGTCTGATCGATATCTAAGATTTTAGTTATATATATATGTATTACTAGTTTACTTTGATAACTGTTAGCTATCAACGTGTAGAAAGAGATCTCGATGGTTATATGATAATGGTTCCAGGTACATACCATTTTATTTTAAAAGATGGATTGGAGAGCTGCCGTCACTGTGCAACTTATTTCTACTTTTTCGTTTCTGTCTCTGAATTGAATTAATGTATTAGCAAAATCATTGAATCACAATTGATTGAATTGACCATTTTCACATTAAGAAATATTAAATAGATTTTAGGGCTTGAAATATATTTTGGACACTTAATAACAAGTATATGAGCACAGAATTGTTTTCAAACAATTACATATAATCAATCAATTGCATATACGCAATATATATATATATATATATATATATATAAAAAAAAAAACAAAACATATTTAAAAACTTCTACAAATACGTCCACAAAATTAAACGAAGACGGAGTTCTGCGAGTTTTGAGAATGTAATAGGTGCTCGACAACGTGTTTGACCTGGACCGCCGCTACGTTGAACTGAAGTCGTGAGCGTTTGCAAAACAACTAACGGCACAGGCACTTCTGCTCGAACATCAACACTTCCGTGGCCGCTGTGGCGGCAGCCAGTGGAAATTGGCACTGGCTGCCAGTGGCAGTCGGCAGTGGGCAATCGGCAGTCGGCTCTCGGCAGTCGGCAGTCGCAGAGACGCGTCGGGTGTACAAAAGCTTTTGCCGAACGCTGGCCAAAAGTTTCACTCAAATCAAATTCGCTCGTCCGTTCTGGTAGGTCGGGTGCGAGCGGTGAGCGTCGGCTCGTCGGCTCCATTCGGTTCCATTCGGCAGACCGCCTTCGCAGCTTTGTTTACCTTTTCGAGCATTCAACACGTGGTTCCTCCAACACTTTGAACTGCGCTTCTGTTTACCTTTGGCAACTGAGTAAGTAGCCAGTCAATGTTGGCTCCATTCCGCTAGTCGGCGTCCAATAATTAACTATTTAGCATTACATTGATACGTAATCTGTATTGTGTAAGCGAATGGTGCTCAAAATGTAAGTTCTTCGAATACGCATCTTAATAAGCCACATCATTATTGTGACGGGGGCACAGCGATGAGTATTATTATGCAATTAGTTGCTAGAATATTCCAAAAAAGTGAGAACAGATACCAGCCTGTTTTTGTAAAGATAGTGAATTAAGTTTTCGTAAAATAGATAAATTATTAATTATTGTCATTTGCATGCGAGTATTTGGGGATGCTCGAGCTTTTGGCTCGTTGGGACAATAAAATAAACAGGGTTCAGTCCTGCGTACCTCTTTGTTGTTTAGCCTGTGTATCCTTGAGCGTGTTTGCAAATTAAAAGCGTTTTCATCTTTGGACAGAGTTCATAATTTTGCGCCTTTCATTAAGACCTCTATATAGCATGCGTGGGTTGCACACACATTGGTCCCTTTAATTGTTCTTTCCAACAGCTGCTATAGGGCATACTCAGCCTCAGATGCCGAGCTGCCTGAGCAAGGGCACGAAGGGAAGGTCGGAGAGCGCTTGAAGGGAAGGAGCAAGCGGATTTGGGTCACTGCTTATGCAGCGGAGATACTTCCACGTTAGGTATATACCCAAAATGTTGTAAGCGCCCGCTCCTCTATTGTGAAGAGAGTCACCCACTGTTTGGCTAGGCATAGTCGATGTGGATGTGGGCGTGGCTAGTCTGCCCAGAGGCTTTGCGGAACCACATATCAACCAAAAACCCTTGTAATTGTGCCGTCCTATGCCGCTTTACATTTTATTCACAAAGAGCCACGCCAGCCCATCCACACACAGCTGTTAATTGTCCTCTGAAGCCAAGGAGTCAGCTTGCGGGCACAGTTGGCGTCCTCGACATTGTGGATTTTCTGCATATATAATTTGTAATTTTAAAACTAGATTTTTCGCTATATTTTGTTCTTGAATGTGACAGGCCACGTTTGCTGGTAAAATAATAAGCTTACACTAGAGTCTATCGCAGTATGGCAGCTGTTTGAGTTGTGTTTCACTCTGCACTTACACCAACAGATAAGGATTGAAAGTCTGTGCCAGTTCATTTAAAAAAAAGCATAATTATGACCCTAGTACCATATGTATATCAGGACATATATGCTAATCTAGCCACATCTGCCTGCGCCTCGCATAGAAATGCTCGTTATACCGGACTTTCCGTGCAAATTAAAGTAGACTGTAGACCTATCTCTCTGAACGCTCCCTCTATTAAGGGACTTATTAATTCAGTATCAACTCAATGAGAGCTGCGTGATTGTAAATTGATTGCAATCAGCGAAACGTACTATTAGAATGGCTTAATGACCATTCTCAACTTTGAAGGTCGTTAAAAGACTCAGGCTTTCCTTGAAATCGCAGGCGAAATTTATATGGTCAACTCAATGATTGCTCGCCGTAGCTAAGCTTTGTGTGCTGTCAACGCCAAACACCGAACGTCAATATAGAGAAATGCCCGTCATAAAGAAGGTGGAGACATTGCGAGACAGGCAGCCATTCCAGTTGCCGATGAGCCAGCCAACCAGTCAAGCAGTCAACCAGTCAGCCAGTCAGTCAGTCCATCAATTGTTTCAACGTGAGTGGGAATAGTTGTCTTTTTTTTTTTTTTTTGCTGATGGCATCATCAGTCCATCGGCAGGGAACAGAAATAGCATCAACGTGGCCATCATGCACAGCACTGGTCTTTCCTTCCTTTTCCTGTTCCTGGCATTGGCATTGGCACTGGTCTACTGCAAATGCCGAAGTGCACCAAAAATAAACCAACTAACGATCGGCAAAGCGACACGACAGTGTCGGCCCAACAGATGTGTAGAAGTGCCTTCTGTTGGGCTCCAGCTCCACCGCCAGCTTCAACTCAGGCAATGGGAGCGGCAGTGGCAGTGGCAGGGGCACGGGCAAGAGGCAGGGGCATTGGCAGAGGCCCAAGCACGAGTGCAGAGAAATCCCATGAATAATTCCACTTCAATTCCACTTTGTATATTTCATTTTTGTGTTGCATGCATCATGACGGCAGCGTCAATGACAGACGACAGCAATTGGCTTTGATAACGTTTGCTCTTTTGCGTTTCTATCGCGGCGTGGCGCGGGTCGAGGGGTATTGTCAGACTGCTCATTCATCGCATTCCGCAACTCGGCCAACACCCGTCATGTACTTATTAATCAACAATAATTCTCGTCCTGTTCCCATTTCAGTGCAATTTTTAAGCCTGGCTCCAGCCCAGTCCCAGTCCCAGTCGGGCACCAGGTTGTATATTTATTTTGTTGCCCTCTGTGCATTAAATAAACTTGTGTGTCAAATTCTGATCAATTATTCAGTTAAAATGCCGGACAAATCTACTCACCACATTTGCCCATTTGCAAATTGAATGATGGATTTATGAGTTTACAGCATTAAGTCGTTTGGTTTTTGATGGAATTAAATAAAGGTATATTAAAAGTATTGCCATCAATACCAAAAGCACATGCCACATTCAACTTTCAACATTCAACATTCGACATTCGGCATCCAACATTCTCTACAACATACATACATACATAAATTTGCATTCGTGGACATAGGCAGTTAGTGGAAAGTGCATCGACGTGGATTATTCAAATAAAAATATAACAAGAGTCCTTCCGTTTCTGACACATAGCAGACACCCACACACACACACACACACCCATGCATTCGCATGTGTTTGCACACATGCATGTGTTTGTGTGTATATTTAGAAGTGGGTATGGATGTAGTTAAGTCAACCGTAAAGGTACGCGATTGGCGACCTGACAGCTGACAGGAAACTCTGTAAAAAACTCCAAGAGCTTGCTTATGGCAAATTTATCAATTTGGATTGAAGACTCACGGACATGAGATAAGTATTATATATTTGTGCTCCTAAATAAGCTATTTGTAGTTTCAAGAAGAGCGATTCTACAGTGTATTAGGGGTAACAGTTGTTAAATTGGGTGTCAATCATAAAAATATCGCCTTAGAGTCAGGAGAAGATATACTATAATTATTTGGCAATCCGAGTGCAAGATAACAATCATAACACAACTAGGATTGAAATTGGGCTCCCGTTCAATTTGAAATCGGTATAATACTCACACGTAAATCATACTTGCATTACAATGCTGAAGCTGCTTATTAACGTATAGGTTCGTATATGAGACATTTTACGGTGGAATGCTACATTCCCTTTTACTATCACAAGTAAATGCCGGCTAATGAGGAAAGTTAATATAGCATTATATACATGCCACCATTTACAGCATATGCAGCATGTACGGTGATGTAAATGAGCAGATTTATGTACACATAAATTCCTCATCAGGTTTCACTTTCCTGCTCTGAGCACATGCAGCAAGAGCGCATAGGTAAGCACTCTTGCGTTCAGTTGTCTAAGCGATTTTTGATTACACTTCCGTCGGAAATTATCATATATCCTTCAGCTTGAATAATTTTCAAGGAGAATCGCGACATAGGCGGCTCGTAGAGAAACCAACCTACACTACAAATGCCGATGAGGTCTTTAACACAAAAGGTAGAACTCAAAGGAAGGATAAATTCGAAACTTAGAACTGATGGACGGTGAGCTACTCAGGCTTCATCAATTATTTACTTGCCCACCACAAGTGCAATCTTTTTACATGGGAGAAACGAAGTCTATTTATTGCCATTTTGTTAGTCGAATATTAACAGAAGCTAAGTCAATTCACGGCTAAACCAATAATATTTTAAGTGCATTTAATATACTATCCTTAGCGCTTTAGTGGCTGTAAGAACGCAGAGCAAGCATTTATTCAGGCAGCCAAAGCCCATCCTCCCTCTGTACTCTCCACCGTTCACGTTTCACCGTTCGCCCTGCACTCTCCCCCTGCCTAGACAGTCGTCTGGCTGAGAAGCGCCGAAACCCGACGCTAATTAAAGGCATTTGTTGTAGCATTTTCATTCAATTAATTATTTCGGCTATCAACGCTGTCAATCTTTTTATCAACAACAAATCTGCCAAGCCAGTGCCGCAGCAACCGAGTAATCGTATAGTCAGTGAAAACTTATTTGTTTTGGCAGCTTGAGGCCAGCAGCTGCCGTTGAGTAGCGGCCAACATCAGTTAGACCGACCGCTCAACGGATGGCTAACAATGCCTTATAAACGCTTTGTTTTCGCCTCTCAGTTCTCTCTCTCTCTCTCGCTCTATCTCCATCTCTCCTCCTCCCTGTTTCCGCCTGATTTTATTTTATTTATTTACCCAGCGTTGTTGCATTTGCTCTCTGCTCAACAGTCCACAGTCTGATATTTGTAGAATCCAGCTTGTCCTTTTGTTAAACGTCTATCAGCCGTCAGATGTGCACGTCTGAACGTCTATGGCTGATGGGTGTACAAAATGAGAATGTTTGTAAATAATTTGAAACCTTTGAACGTACTGCTCGCGTACGTTTCAGAAATTATTATTTACCCCGAGCTACTACCGAGAAGCCAGGAAGCGTAGGCTACAATGATTCAGTCATGACTAACAGAGTTAAGTACCCATCAGATGATGGGAAGCTACTTAATAAGTCCCTCTTTGAAACGCTTTGCAAGTGAGCAGAGCACGCTGAGTGTAGCGTGTGGTTCAGCAAAACAGGCTGTTAACCTGGTCAAGGTAAGGTCCCCAACATTGCACATTCAATATCAATAGACGGACTCGGAGGAAATAGACTCTGCTTCCGTAATGTCATACATGTGGAAACAGCCTTTCACAAAGGCAAATTTTCAGTGAGCCGTCTTGCCCGCTGCGAAAGGTGCCACTGACCCCTTTATGCAAATATTTTTACAAAAGTGGCCAAGTACATAAATGTTTATCGAGGCCTCTCCAAGCCGTCTACTCTCTTCGCCCATGTGCTCTTGCTGCTTATCTATGGACGTCGGCTGCTGTGCAACGGAGGCAGCAAGCAGCATTCGACTTTGAGGCCGAAGCGCTTATATAGGCTTGCTTGGTGGTTAGCTCAAACTTAACTTTATGTCCGCGTTTAAAGAGACATATTAAAGTGAAATATGTTTTGCATCGGGAGTCGAGCCGGCTGGAGTTGTGGTGTTGACTGCCAGCTCGTCGTCGGACCAACGCCAACGCCAACAGTGATGCCATTGCAATCTAGATTTGAGATCGGAATCGTAAAACCGGAAATAAAACAGGAAAATTAAAAACGTACAAAAGGTGCAAAATAGAGAGGAATGCAGGCAGTTTGCAGTTTGCGCAAACAGATAGGCGGCCGTTAGGCAGACAGACACGCTCTAAGAGAAACATTGAGCGCCTGGCAGGCGAGGAAGCTGGCAAAAATACAAAAGCAAAAAATATACAACTCCGAGGGCAATATGTAAAATGAAAACTGAAAGAGTAGCGGCGGGCTCGAAAGCGTTAAATCGGCCACCTTACCTGTAGCTCTTGCCGCCGCCGCAGCCGCCGCCGTTGCCGCAAGGGCATCGACTGTTGGGAACAGGCGCAGGCACAGAGGCAGAGCCACAGACCGAGTCTGATTAAAGCTGCCACACGTGCAGCCCCTACACTCACATCATGGCATTTTTAAAAATGAACTCTAAGTGTTCCTCATTCATATTGTCTGACGTCAAAGGTTTCTTTATTTGGCTTTATATTCCCTTCAACAGCTGTCGCCTAGTGCCAATTATTCAATATACCTATATGTATACTCAAATTAAGTGTAATATATACATATACATATTATAGTCATTTTCTATGACTGACTGGCTGTGCAGCGAACTTACATTAAAGCATTTTCTAAAAATAATCTCAAAACCGAAATAGCCCTACTAGTTGCAAGGAAAGCATCAGCTACGTCATACGCTGGCAGCAAGGACAACCAGAAAATGCTCATAGAGGAGATAGGAAAACAATTACTTAAAGCAATTCTTCCACGCCATTTGTACGAAGTCCCCAAACAAAGGTACTTGCTGCCGTCAAACTGCCTGAAAGAACATTCCGTGAAAATACAAATGACTGTTGGACTCTGTGCCTGACTGAATGGCTTTATGAGAGCAGCTAAAACTTATAGAAACACCTTGCTCGCTCCACAAAGCCAAGTTCAAAAGTTAAATCAATGTCAATGACGTATGGAGTAGCAGGCAGCAGTGCCGACCGTACGCTCTCTTGTTGTGGTGTCAGACCACATGATACCCTGTATCAAGTTCCGGATTGTTGTAGCTTTACTTTATAATGGTAAGCTCTTTTATGCTTGCATAATATATGATGATAGCCGACCACTGCATAGGAAGCAACATTTCAGTTCATAGTTCGGATCAAAATCTAAATATATATACATATATCATACCCTCTGCATGCGGTGGTCGATAGCTTACAAAGAGATTCCGGTCAAAGTAGTAGCAGTGAGTAAACTGTTAAAGGGACTTACTCTAATATTTGTATGATAATCCAAATCTAAACCAAATTCACTTAGTTATATGCAATGGGCCAACAACGCTACCCATTGATGATTCTTTGAAAATGAAAACAGAGGCTTTGTAATTTCTCCTAGTCGCATAGTCTCGCCTAAAGCCCTCTTGATTGTGTGCGTATGCGTGTGGGCATGTATGTG
The DNA here is from genome assembly GCF_054131065.1 of Drosophila arizonae. Lineage (NCBI taxonomy): Eukaryota > Metazoa > Arthropoda > Insecta > Diptera > Drosophilidae > Drosophila > Drosophila arizonae. The sequence continues at coordinate 283,357 of NC_142927.1, read as the reverse complement.
TGTATGAAAATTATAAAATCGATTCAAATTTCCACTCAATTACCCGTCGTTATTCAAAAACCAGAAGTAAGGTGTCACCATTGTCTGTTTGAAATTGTTTGTTTTTACACCATGAACCCATTGAATATGGGATATCGGGGTATAATGGGTTTGTTAAAATGTATGTAACAGACAGAAGGAGAATTCAAGTAAATAGTAAGTAAGTAAGTAAGAGTAACTCCCTGTGTAGTACGCGTAGATGGAGTTTGTTTCAAATAATCGATACATACAAAACACAGCCTCAAAATACGCATTTAGATACCGGCTCCAATTTTTACCATACATTAAGTGAATTTTTTATAAGAGTCACAATTTCTATTGATTTGTGCTACTTTAGTGTTTTATTTTTTTAATGGACAGCTATTGTTTGTTTAAAGTGATCTACTCTCCTATGAAAGAGGAGGGACTATCGGTAAGCTACATACATATATATGTACATACATACATATGTATGTATGTCTACTGAATGGTTGTGGCATTATTAACTGCATCTACCCAGCATGTTGATGATGTTGATTTAAATTCTTAGCAATTCCATTCACTATGTGGCGGAAAGAGAAATAGATTTGCAGGCATGTCTAACATCAGAATGACTATTAAAGGAACAGCCCGTCAGGAGGTTGTGGTAAAAATCTTGTTCATTGATTATTTAACAAGTTCTTAAGTGGTTTCTTAAGTACAGGAAAAACTTGCCGCTAATATGCGATTAAGTCAAAGTAGCCGCAAGAAAGGCTGAGTGTATGTATTCGTGACTGTCACGAATACACATACACATACGCACATATATATAGAGAGTGTCTTTATGTGACTGAGTTTTCCTGCGTGCAGTTAACGCAACCAGGCAGAGTAAAAGAGAGCCAAAGTGAATTGATGAAGCGTTTTTCGAAAACTTTTGTGGGTACTTTGGAGTTATACACCCATGAGCCTGTGGGACGGCGCAATTTGCAAGCTAAATCGCAAGAAGCAAATAATAAAAAAGTTAGGACTGCTACCGCGACCCATGCAAAGTTACAACAACAACGAGCAAAAAAGCTGTGAAAAAAAAACTACGAAAAAGGTCAAAAGAAAAGAACTTAGATGGGATAAACTGGCGTGCTTAAGTAACTCAAATGGTATTCGCTTAAAGTTTGGAGGTTCGCACTGGCTGGAAACGGAAATAAGTTCACGATGAAGTTACAAAAGTCAACAGCGAGCAACACTCGAATCAGACATTTGTTTGTGTCTGCAACGGGTTTTGTCGTTGAGCGATTATGTTTTCAGCAGCTGTTACCAGCTGGCTGGCTGCTATCGGTCTGGCTTGGCCAAGCTGCCGTTTGGCTTAGTTGAAAATTGGGTACAGTGTCTTAGCATGGGATGTGCGTACATTTGCAACTTCTGTTTTGAATAGAAGCCAAGCCACTTCGGAATTAACCATCGCTTGTTTCCATTGCTACAAAATATAATTCGTATCATATCACAATTGGTGTTTTCAACAGCTTTACAGGGTATGCGTATTCCGCAATAGCAACATATACACAAATATGTATTTGGAAATTGCTACGAGCCCGCCATGATGTAGCTGTGAATAGGGAATGCTAATAGCCTGCCTTGGAGAGGGAATGGGGACAGCAGGAACATCGTAGCATCGTGTCGACTAGGACAATATGAGCAGCATTGAAATAGAACTTCCGACTGTAGCGCAAAAAAGGCAAAAGAAAATCCCAGCGTAATGCAATTTTCATTTTTCTGGTCACGTACGAAAAGTAAATCAATTAAGTTGTCATAAATTGTACTACTGCTACTGCAGCTGACGACACTTAGCCGCTCTCCCATCCGCACACGCATTCGTCACCATATCGCGCAACCCAACCACCCAACCACCCAACCACCCAGCCACCCAAACACCCAACCAGCAACAGAAAAAAAAACCCACCCTCCAATGGTGTTTCCGTTTATACCCATCTCCATCTCCGTCTCCGTCTCCATCTCGTGGTTTTACATCATCGCAGCAATGTTTTTGTCGCTCTTACTTAATTTTTTCTATTTGCACAGCAAATTGAGCGGTATTTGTTTTTACTTTCGTTTCTATGCATTTGAATACGCATTCTAAAGGCACAATAAGCGGAAAAAGGCAAACCAAGCGACAATCTAAAAAGAGCGCATTGACGTTCTTGCTGGTGCTATATGGTTTCTTCCTTTACATTCATAAGTAAGATTACTATATGAAAGAAGCACCTTTTCGCTAAATGACTAATGGCCATTGGATGGGATTGACATTAATAACTCCAAGCATTATTTGTATCTGAGTTAACTTAGGTACTGTGATCTGCATAGTAAAATAAACAGTACATCTGTTGACGGATGTCTAAGGAAGAACAGAAGTCTTTATGGGTCTATAGGCTATCAAGAGTATCTTCTCGTCGAGTCGATTTAAATGCTAATAGAGTCTATTGTTTTGGAAACCATTTCAAGTAAAAGCTTCAAGCGAGAATAAATGTTGACCATACCGAAGGCAAAGTTTAAGTGCCACATAAAGCACGCAATGCTGCGTTCAGAGTGGCCAAGTTGAAATTAAAGTAGATTATTGAACAATGGGAATATTATTTCACATAAAATTTAGGTATGTATTTGTATAACAACGCTGAGATCGAAGTCTGACTTTTCCAACAGCTAACACATTGATAAATGAATGAATCCTTAAAGCTTCTCATAATTTTAGATGCATTAGAGCTTCCCCCAATATAGATTGCTATAAATTTCGACAAGGCTCATAGATATTGAAAGGGACCACAACTGCGAGTTAGAGATATTTGAGTATACATACATATATCAAATTGGCATAGATACACTGACCACTTGATGCCAAAGTATTTATAAATTTAAGCATTCTGCATTCCTTGTGGGCATTAAATGTAATCATCATATTGTCGACTGCGAAGCTGTCGCCCAGATGCATGTGCCATCGAGTATCTGGCAGACCGCAATTTCGCTAAGCTCGAAATGATTGCGTATAATTTGGACGCATTTAGTGTGGCTGAGTTCCGTTGAGAGCATCTGGTGGGCCAAAGGGGAAACTGCGAGGGCGCCAATGGGGCTTATCCTCTTTATTTTTATGCTAGCTGCCACTTTGGGACCGCAACGGGCTTTCGCGCTTATTTCAACAAGGATTATTTACTCCGCGAAAGATTCAATAACAATTTTGAAATGAAAGTCATTTCGTAATGCTTGAGCCGTAGATAAGCTAAAATAATCTCGCATAAGGCGAAAACTTGGGCTCCTCAGAGGTCGTCGCGACGCGTCGACGGCAACAATTGGCCAAAGCAGCTTAAAGACAAAAGACTAAAAAAAGGAACATAAATTAATGAGGGAGTTTGGTTTTTGAAGTATTAGTTCTGGTCACTTACTTAGTATACTGAAGTCGAGTAGTCTATAAGCATAATATGTAGCTGGACTTCTGTTATATATCATTGATATCACAGCCGCATAAATGTGAGCGACAGATTAGTATTAAATTTTAATGGGAGCAAACATTCAATTTGAATGCAGGTACAATCTATGGCCTTGTTAAGTAGAAGACTAGCACGAAAATCCACATCATTAGCCGGACATTTTCCGACTAATGGGGTGGTTACTCAATCAATTACCATTCCCTCCAAAATTCCTGCTGCCGTTCCTGCTGCTCCTGCTGCTGATGTTACCTGTTTTTGTTTTCGCAAACAAGGGAAATGAAATTTCATGATCATTGCACATCTCAATTTACGGTGTCCTGGGCACGAATTTTCGAGCTGCATGTACCCGTGCCCCCCTACGAGTATGTCAATGTTGGCTGTCAGCCGATGCCAGCGGTCATATATCGTGTAATTGTTGTTCATTAAAGGAAATTAGCTGCCGCGTTGTTTCGATTCGGCTGCGTTTTCTTTGCGCCTTTTCGGCCAATCACGTCTTGCATGATTCGACACGAGCGCCATCGACGCCGTGCATTTCAAATGCGCCATGCATAAGGAAATCTAATAATTCTTTGCCAACTGTCACTCCATTAGCACCAAATCCGACAGGATGGGCAAGCGCCACGCCCCGCCACGCCCCGCCACGCCATGCCATGGCACTGTTGTGGTAGGGATGCAGAGTGGGTGCGTGGCCACTGTGCAGGACAACGGATAGCCATTTCCTGGCCAAAGTCAGACGAGCTGGCGGCAGATGCTTTAAATTTTATGCTAGATCTGAGGTCAGAAACATTATGGACTAGCACTTATTTTGCTTCGGCGTCTAATCTTTCTGTGTACGAATTTTAGCTTATCTATGTGCTTCGCAGAGACTCAGTATGTGTGTGAGATAGATTGAACATGTTTGGGGTGACATGGTGCATCGATCCTTCAATATATCCAACCAACCGACCGTCCGTTCGCCCGCCCGAATCGGTAATTCGGTGTCTCTGCATGTGTCTGCGCATCTGCGTATGTGTGTATGCGTGTATATGCACAGTTCTAGGATTGGCGATTTATTTTACACAAGTTTTAATTTCCGGCAAATTTCCTAGTACAATTTCCCTTTTGAGAGCTACCGTTGCGCCACACAGCGATGCAGTGGTCGGGTTCGTGCTTACGTCTGCTAACCACCTCTCACTCTCTCTCACTCCTCCCCACTCAAGGCGTCAATTTTAGTGTGAATATGTGACCGTTTTGGTTTACAAGAAAATTACTATGCGAATGCGAACATGAGGCATAAACAGGCGTGAATTGTTCATACAAGAGTAGCTATTGCCTCATGTGTGTACATACATACATACATAATTATGTACATATACATATACATACAATGTATATCAATATATAGTTGCTTTTTATGCGTCTGTTACACTTTTACATATGGAAATGTTTAACTTTTTCATTAAACTGAAATTAGAGACGTGATACGCTAATAAGCAAGATGTCTAGCCTATGCAATAGAGCACTTGACAAACAGAAAAAAAAGAACAAAACCAGAAAAGCAACTATAAAGATTGTGAAATTGCTTTCCATTTTGGGTGTTTCAGTAAAATCGCTTTTTGACAATTCAGTCCAGCAGTTGCACAATCACAAACATTTCGTCCGAGAGCGAGGGCTGAATTGGAAATGCTATTGCTAAGCTGGCAGCAGCCAGTGGAAATGAAAAACAGCCTTTGGCGACTTGATCTGGTAAAAAATCATTGGATTCCACTCACACAGAAAGGCACCGAGGAACGGATGAAAAAAACCTAGAGCAACAAAACGAATACCAAAACCAAAACTAGTAAAGATATTGCAAAAGGTGCTCGACAGGGGAATATCCTCTACCACGGGGATTTTTATAGGGATATTTAAAATGTCAAATGAAGACGTTACCTAAGTCTGCCCTGATCAATACTGACTCTTTGGTACGTTCAGCTAATTTTTGAATGATGAAAAAGAAATAACTTAAGATTGAGCTTCTGGTGTCCCAATGCTCAATCAATGAGGCGATTGAGGCAACTTGACTGGCATTCTGAGTACAGGGTATAAAAACAATTTGCTTCCAATTGACGGCAATCATCGACTGACTGGCTGTCATTCCAAATCGGCTCGGTGTACTGCATTTGCTGCACACCGAGCCCGGTGATTGTGGCCTTTCATTTAATCTGTTATAGAGGCACTTTGTCGCTCCATTTCTCGCGCTATTACAAATGTGAAGAGATTATTAGTAATCTTTTGTATTTTCACGTTATTTTTATATGCCACTGACCGTTGCTCTGCATATAGGAGAATGTAATTAATACATTAGGGTGTCACTTGACGAACTGAGCTTATGAACAATTCCTCTAATTGCTTTAAGCTCCATATTGCTCCGATAATACATACACTTTTTCTGCTTGCATGAGGGAGAAAACAAATGAAGGACACCTTTAACCAAAGAGCAAAGTTCTATTTCCGCTTCCTACAATTAAACTTACTTAAGTTGGGTTGTATTTAAGTATTTTTTAGACCTCTTGGGTCTCTTCCAACACTGCCTACAACATACAACTTGTTTTGTAATTCGTTCGCATCCTGCAAAACAGGGACGGCTGGGCTAGGCTGGACTGGGTTGGGCTGGGCTAGGCTGGGCGCGCCTGGCTTCTCACCATTTAAGTGTATATTATATTATCAGTATCAGTATACAGCACGCAGTTAGCGTAGCATCAACGGCCAACACCAACTAAACAGTTGCACAGTACATAGCAGCACAGCCGAAAGCCGATAACTTTGGCCATAATTCATCTTGTGTGGGCTCCAAAGACCTTTCAACTGCTACTCAGTTGCCAAATATGTTTTTTGCTGGTTGTTGCAACTGCTTGGGTGGCGAATGCCCGGTTTTCGTGCCTGGTCTTTATAAGTTTATATTTCTGTCTTTTGCGTGTCTAAATATAATACATGACCCGACTAGACACTGCCGTTGCCATTGCAGCTGCATCTGCGAGGGCAGACTGCAAGAGTAGCTCTCGTTCGGCCATGACTAATACTCTACTGTTCCACTGTTCAAGTTGACTGGCGTTGCTCATTCAACACAGTTCAGTTCAGCTTGTTTCAATTTTTGTTTTCTGCCATAATAGTTAGTAGCGAGAAACAGATTGTTTGCAGCAAACAGGCGAGTAACTGTAACTGTAACAGCAAAGGAAAAACTGCCGACCCCTGCACATTTTCTTTAGCTGTTTGAACTTCCTGCGCCAGAACAGTCTGATCTGCCACCAGTCCTAGCACCAGCCCAAGCACCAGCCCAAGCACCAGCACCAACAGAACAAGCTCTCTTATTCGCTGATGGTGTAAATTTCTTGAAAGTTGCAAACTTGTGCATTGTTGTTGCAGCTAAAATTATTGTTGCATTGAAAGTTCAATGTTCCGTTTTACTGTCCCTTGGAGGCTTGTGGCACAGGCAGCTGTCGCTGTTGTTAACCTCCAAGGCTCCTCCGACTCGAAAATCGACTAGTCATAAATCATACTGCAGCTAAATTAGTTAATAAATCATGAAATAAATAGGTCTGCCCACTCTATAAGCAATCTATTTTATAACAAAAATATGATTAACCCACGCCCTATTGGCATTACCATCTACACAGCCTACAGTTGGAGCTCAGTTTCGTTGACAATTTTTGATGAGCTGTTTGTCTATTTATAGGTTTTTAGCCATCGAGCCAAAAAAAAAAAAAAAATGATGACATCTATTATTCAATTGAGTATATTTAACTGATGCAATTCTCCCCCTCTCTGCTCTGGATACGTGCCGGCTCCAATCGATTTCAATTAAAAATAATTTACAAATAAAAGTTGTGGTGAAAACAGGGTTAAAATCGGCACACGCACAGACTGTAATGGAGTTATTTGATTCGTTTGATATGGCAAAGCCATAACCCATCCTCATTGCCCATCTCTCATCATCGACGTCTGTAAGTACGGTACAATTCATACTGTTCGTCCGTCCGCCCATCCACCTATCTGTTCGTCCTCCTTTTCGTCTGTTTGGGTATACATTTGTCGATTTACATTGCAAAATTGTTGTTTATATACGCACAGAGATCAGGATCTGTCCCTGCCCATTTATCTGCAATTTACATATACATCTACATATATCAAAGTACATATATATATATATATATATATATATATATATATATATATATATATATATATATATATGTGTATATATACGTGCATACATATGTACTTTGATGCACACACAGACAGACGATTACATTGAACCGCTTTTGAGCGCATTTTTCAAAATATTTGTGAAAAATATTTCGCATTCAAACGCACAAAAACAAACATTTACGTACTATCTCTGCACTCGTTTCATTTAATTTTGTTTGCAGGCAAAGTCCATACGCCGCAATGTTTGCAGCGGAACATTGCCGTGGATAGCGGGCACTGGAATGCAATTGAGTGATATGGTTGAACGTGGCAGCAGATAATCTTCGACTCGCATATAGTAGTTATTCGTGCTTGATTTTTCCATCAGGTTCGTGGATTGGATTCCGTAGGTGCCTCTTGCAAGTGCCTCTTGCAAGAGCGTCTCTACCCAATTTTCGCAAGTGTTTTGCACTCTTAATTCAATAATGAATTGTATACAAAATTCTTTGTAATCGAGGGCATTTTTAAGCTCGTATCTGCGCATCAAAGGCAGTTTCCCGCTTGGCTAAGTTAAACGCCTTCCGACAAAAAGAGATAATAAATATTTATTCTTTGCCAAAAAGTTTTTACGCCGCATACGGCATATGGCGAGAGAGGGAGAGATACATTCTTGAGATTCTAAAGGAATTTTTAATATTTTAATGTGCACAAAGGACACAGAGCGTGACAGCAGCGGCAAGAACAAAACGTAAAGTTGCTAGAAAGACGCTCCTTAAATAGCCAAAATGACGGTTGACTGTTTCCCGTTCACATGGGCCCGGCGTGGACATTAGAGCCACACATATATACCCACACACACACACACACACACACAGTCACAGTCGCAAAATTATTTTGCAATAAATTTTGTGACATATTTCCATGAATGTAAAAAAAGTTGAAAGGAAAGAAAAGGACGCTGCAGCGATTCTGGCAGACACCAAGAAGACTTCAGACAGGTAACAGCTGGGCGCAGGCGGGTAGGCGGGCAGGCGGACAGGTAAGCAGGCGGGCAGATGAGCAGATGGGCAGGTGGACTCAGGCAAGCAGGAGGGCGTAGGCGGTTTCTGAATAGACATTCAGACGTTCACCAATATATATATTAAATACACATCAGTGCTAAGTAATAGCAACTTAAATTGTCTACGAAAATATCTGCCAAGACGAATTGTTGCGTACCCAAATAAAAGCAAATGAAATCTGTCACTATATGTCGACCGAACGGCACGAAGCAATCCGGCAATATGCGACCGTGACTTTATGACGTTTTGATTTATATATTATTGAAAAAGTTTTCTCACAGGCACGGGAAAAATCACGCGCTAGTGCCAACAATCACGTAGGTGACAGCTTTGCCTACTCTCCCAACTTCAACTCCTACTCTGACTCATAGACACGCCCAGTAATCTCATAAATAATTTTTAGCAAAACTTGAGTGGAGCAGAGGAGCTCAGCAATGGAGTGAAATTAATTTTTGATGTGCGCTTGGTAAGGCAATCATGTGCCGCTGCCGATGTGCCCTGTAAGTGATATCAATGTTTCAAGCTTCAGCCTTACAAATTAGAGGCAATGCCGATGAAAAATATACATAGAGCTCCACCCTGGCCCAGGGCAGAGCCCACAGTCTCAGAAAACTTTTGTTCAATTGATTTGACGATGACTTCGGCGCCAGCTCCAGCTCTTTATGGAGGCTACGCTCTGCATTTGGCTACCCCCCTCGATCTGCCAGTTATTTTCGGTATGGAAATTAATTAAAAAAGTTTTTAATCAGCCTTCGAATGTGTCAGCGTCCTACATAAAAGACTTAAATTGGCGTTTCTTTTTCCCACTGCTGTCGGCGGGCGTACACAAGTGAGCAATATTTGGAGCAATCTCGATTAACTCATAGACTCGTAGAGTTAGAGCACCTTCAATCATTAAGTCATATATTTTACTCTAGCTTTATTCCGATCAACTATCAACTTTAAATATTATATATTCAAGTCTGAGATTTCCATAAAATTGTTCAACTTAATGGAAATGTATTGATTATCGTGACTCTTCCATTTGAATGCTTTTCGTATCCTAGTAGTTACAAGAGTTACAGTTTCTTAGCATCTGTAGGGATCGCATGCATCCGTCTGGATGGATGGAAAGCCTAAAGTCGCTTGCATAAAACCAATATAATTTTACATCCTTTGTGCTGGGTCTTATGGAGCACCTTTTACTTTTCCGCTTGAGCTTGTATGTCAGTATCTGTGCCATGTGTTCGTTGATAAAAAGTTTTAATTTATGTCAAAAGCTTTTGCCAAGAATTTTAATATGCGCACAATTTTTGCAAAGTTGTCTTTGTCACTTATGTACTTGGGTATCCCTTCTATTCGGAGCAGACTGTCAGTGCCACGAGCTTTCAAATTCCAAGCCATCGAATTCTTTGGAGCAGCGCTCTGAATATTGCAGCTCACATTAAGTTGCCCTTTTCGTTGCTGTTACGCTAAAATCATGAAAAATCAATCTGAAATAAATACCTCCCAAAAGTATACCTACGTGACCAGACGATTATCTAAACACTTTAATATTTATTTCTGAAGTGCTCTTTTGTACAGAAATTTACCTCAATAATATACATACATATATTTATAGCTTTGCATAACATGCTGTTGAAACCTCATGAAACCTCCCATGCTGAACTGAGCCCATTGAAAACGGAAAATCAAGGCATAATGGCTTTGTTTCCTGTATTTATTTAAATACTTTGATGCTCACATTTGTCAACTAAAATATTAGTTTAAACAAGTGTGATTGTCAAAGATGCCAAACTAGGAGGTTACCTAAATCCCGTCTGAATTTAAATATACTCCGATTTTAAATATGGCATGAATGTATAAAAAATGATATAACATTTAATTACATTTTCAAATTTGCAATTTTACAACAAAATAGCATCACGAAGTTTAACTAGCTGCTGATAATTTAAGCAGAATTCAATCTGGGACATGTTTTAATGGGTAAATGTTCATATGTATGTAACGCATATACATATGTAAGCCTACGCACAGATGCATGCCAAGTGCGAACGCAAGATTTTTAATCGATAACAGTAAAATAAGAGTATTTATTGGCTTTTTGAAACAGACTCGATCTGCGTGTGTCATACAGTAGTCTACCGAAAAACTCAAATATCTAGTTCTTATAGGTGCTGAGATAGACGGGCTCACATTTACAAACAAACGAAGAGGACTAAATCGAAACGTGCGTGTACATGCACATACATACATGCACCTGTGCATTAGCAAATACGCACATGGGAAGGTGTCAGTGGCCATCGAAGTGATCATCGTGCTCTGAAATAATTTCATTTAGAAAGTCTATCTACACAGGATCTATTCAACAAATAAGTTCCTAAAGTATAGCCAATACTGATAATCTCTTATTATCTGTCAACACTCCAGGCCCCTCATACTAAACATCGCTCTCTGAGTCAAAAAACTCAATATACACAGTTTTCAATTTATAAGTTTTGGATTCGATTTATATAGAACAATTCCTTCTCTCTATACACTAATAGGTGTCAGTTATATCAATGTGTTGTGTTATGAATGCGAATAACAGATTTCAGCACGTAAATCAACATATTTGCTGTGTATGAAGCTTTACCGTGCAGTATATACATATATGAAAGTTCAGTTTGCTAGGCGCATGCGTGGAACAAACACTGATGTTGTTCACAAAGTAGGTAATACGGTTAATAAACCGCTTATCTTCGCAAATGTAATGAAATATTTGTAAAATATAATTAACAAAAGTATAAATGTTCTTCTGTTTGGCTAAAACAACTCAATTCGAACTAATTCTCATCATAAAAGTTCTTCTGTTTGGCAAAATACCTCAATTTGAACTAATTCTCAGACACACACCTCACATAAACTTTTTTAGTTGGCTTTTCAAGCTTACAACCCGATTCACAAACTCGCATTAAGCTTTCGCAGTGAAATGCGTTTTTGTCTGGACTAAAAATTGCATTGAATTAATAGCCAAAACTTGAGCCCATAAGCTTTTTAAATCAGTAAGCTGTGATAGCTTTGACAGCTTTTACAGCTTTGAGTATTGAATAAACATTTCAAAAGCATATCTATAGCTGTATCAAGGTAACAGAAACAACAATGGATTTTTCAAAAAAAAAAATTAATTCAATAAGTAAATTAGGCGAGTTGAAAACTTCTAGCGAAGATAGCTACAGATACAGCGATGAAAATGGTAGCCAAGATGGTGCCCAGGGGAGTGCTTCTCATTCCTCAAGCATTATCAGCGAGTTCGCCCACCTTCGGCCTCGCGGTGGTCTGCATGGCAAGGCATACTGGCGCGACGTCATTAACGAGGTGGAGTTTGCTGTACACTGCGTTTCGCAACCGCGTCTACCTGTCATCGACTACTCCCTAGTCCTGCCACCACATCTTTGTGAGCGCGTAAAGGAGATCCAAGCCTACGATTTCTCAACCTCAGACGATGTTGTTTACATTCGGGAAGAGATGCGTCAAGAGCGTCCGCATGAATACCAGATAGTCAGTGAGGATAGCCGCGAAGAGGGGCAGGAAGGCGCCCCCCTTGTAAGTAAATATTTTATGATATTGATTTTGGACTAGTACAAAACATATACATATATGTATATTTGTAACAAATTATTGTTTAGATAACGGACCGAAAGAAAGTTGAGGAGCATTTTAGCGAAAGCCAACACTCAGATATAGTTCGCATGGACCATGAGTTTGAGAAATTTGACCTGAGACTAGATGAGCCGGTAGGGCATACCCATCGTAGTGTCGATAAGACCAGCTGGTACGCAAAATTTTTGTGTGCCAGTCGTGAGGAACGTGTTTGCTGGCACTCCCGAGTAGAACGTTCCAAGACGGGCGATTCGGCGTACACGCTTGACGAACAGGCAGAGAATCTAATGGATGCGGTAACTAATGATTCTTGAGTGTGGTATGCAATGGCCCTAACTTCAACCTTTGACAGTCTGCTGAGCGGTTCATTCACTGGCTCAATTCTATCGGCACAATGGATACATCCATGACGCCGGAGAAGGTTAAGAACTTATTTTCAATCAAAGGCGATCGTACACTACTTGCGTCAGTCAAAACCGATCCAAAGGAAGTCAACGCCATAGCTCAGACAGTAGCCGACAAATGGAACAAGCCTCATGTAAGGTCTCTTTTAAAGCTCATATAACGATATCACACTTAACTATCGAAATCCATATATTTTTTAGATGGCGATTGAACTCAAATACGAGAAACATATTAACGACCATGCAAGCCGCGTGACACAAAAGCCGTTGCTTAGCGCTTTTGGACGCACTGTACCTCTCAAGGATCGGCCTTGGATTAAGCGCCCCGGGGATAAGATCATCGAAACGGTTTACCCAAATGATCTTCTCACACGTGAGAAGATTTTCAAAGGCATTACCCATCTTCGCAGCACCACTGCGCTTATTGATTTTTACTTAAACAATCCAAAATTGGCTCGGCCACTGTATCTACTACAGGGTGGAGACTTCCAGGAAATGAAAACCAGCGAATCAGTCTTGGAGATTCCACTCTACGAACATCTAGGCCTGCGTTACTAACAGCATCTTATATGCAAACTGAATTTAACTTATTTATGAACGTTATAGAAAGACAGTTGAGAATGAATAAAATTTAGAGTTAAAAGCGAGCAACAAAAATAATACTATAAACTTACTGGAATCAGTCAGCTTATTCAAACTTAACCCAGGTCCGTGGGGGCCAGGTCCCCACACGCGACTTGACCTACAGTATCAAGTTAAAAACAAGTAAGAAAGCTCTAGTCGAGACTACTCGACTACGAGATCCCCTGAACCCTTGGAGTAATAGCTATTTCAATAATTTTTCGCGTCTTTCAGCTTATACAAGAAACACGCACACACACACACACACACACACACACACGCACGCACACACAGGCATACATACACACACATACATACATACACACACACACACACACACACACACATACACAAACATTTACATACATATACACACACAAGCATAAACACGCATGGGCGGCAGTGAGCGCTTACTATGAGAACTTAATTGCTTAATAACTTTTTGTGGACGTACGATCTTCATATAACATGGATATGCATTTAATTGCCAAAGCACAAGTCTCTAGTATTTGAAATACGCTTTTTTTTTAAGTGAGGGTGAGGGGGTGAATTTATGGGTGGGGGGTAAATTTTAACAAAACCGAAATTGTATAAATTGCATATAAACATACATTAAAAGTTTGGAGACTCTAGCAATAAAGGTGTAGAAGATATAATTTTATAACTGGGTTTCGATAAGGTTTTTTATCGATTTTTTGTGGACGCACGATAACGTAACCTTCAGATTATGATTATACCATGGATATGCATGCAATTGCCAAAGCACAAGTCTCTAGTATTTGAAATACGCTATTTACAAAAGTGAGAGTGGGAGGGTGAATTTATGGGTGGGGGGTAAATTTTAACAAAAACCGAAATTGTATAAATTGCATATAAACATACATTAAAAATTTGGAGACTCTAGCAATAAAGCTGTAGAAGATATAATTTTATAACTGGGTTTCGATAAGGTTTTTTATCGATAAAAAAGATCCGGATGAGTAATCGATTTTTAATGATAAACTTGATATGCGCGCTGTAATTACGGACACTTAAAAAAAATTTCAAGTCTCTAGCTCTTATATCTTCTGAAATCGACGCGTTCATACATACGAACAGACGGACAGACAGACAGACAGACGGACAGGGCCAAATCAACTCAGCTCGTCGCCCTGATCAAGAATATATATACTTTGTGGGGTCTCCAGGTCTAAAAGTGTTCAAATTAGGCTGAAAAAACAATGTCGATTTTTCGATTATTCTCGATAAAAAAGTTATCGGACAATTTATCGAAAAATAAAGCAAACTCGTACTGCCTATGGTATACACGAGTATGCATGCCAAATTTCAGCTCTATAGATCTTGTATCTTCTGAGATCCTTTTGCTCATACGGACGGACGGACGGACGGACGGACAGACGGACAGGGCTATATCGACTCAGCTCGTTGTCCTGATCAAGAATATATATACTTAATGGGGTCTGCGATGATTCCTTCTGCCTGTTACATACTTTTCACAAAACCATTATACCCTGATTTCCCATTTTCAATGGGTTCAGGGTATAAAAACTGAAATTGTATAAAAACTCAATATCCGCGCTGTAATTACGGACATTTAAAAAAAACAAGTAAGAAGGCTCCAGTCGAGACTGCTCGACTAGGAGATACCCTGAACCCTCCAAGCTGATATTCTAATCAGTCTGGACTTCTTTTATGCACACATACATACACATGCACTTATAAGCACGCGCTCTGCTGACTGCGCAGTTAGCAGCGACTGCGCTTGGGCTGCGCTGCAATGTGGGCAATATTATACGAATTTATTTGTTGAATAATTTCTTTTGTAGACATACGATCTTAATGAAACTTTCAGAACGTAATCATATGGTTAAAATATGTGTACATTCCAAAGCACAAGTCTCTAGTACTTGAAATGCGTTTTTTACAAATTGGGGGAGAAGGGGGCGTGGTATCCAAAATCTGTAAATTACAAAATCTTTGTATCCATTAACTTTATATGCAACCCAAATTTGAAATCTCCAGGTCTAAAAGTGTTAAAATTAGGCTGAAAAAACCAAGTCGATTTTTCGATTATTCTCGATAAAAAAGTTATCGGACGAGTTATCGAAAAAATAAAGCAAACTTGTACTGCCTATGGTATACACGAGTATGCATGCCAAATTTCAGCTCTCTAGCTCTTATATCTTCTGAGATTCTTTTGCTCATACGGACGGACGGACGGACGGACAGACGGACAGGGCTATATCGACTCAGCTCGTCGTGCTGATCAAGAATATATATACTTTATGGGGTCTGCGATGATTCCTTCTGCCTGTTACATACTTTTCACAAAACCATTATACCCTGATTTCCCATTTTCAATGGGTTCAGGGTATAAAAATTGAAGTCTCTAGCTCTTATATCTTCTGAAATCGACGCGTTCATACATACGGACAGACGGACGGATGGACAGACAGACGGGCAGGGCCAAATCGACTCAGCTCGTCACCCTGATCAAGAATATATATACTTTGTGGGGTCTGCCACGCCTCCTTCTGCCTGTTACATACATTTCAACAAAATCATTATACCCTGATTTCCCATTGAAAATGTGTTCAGGGTATAACAATTAAGAAATCTCTAGTCGAGACTGCTCGACTACGAGATCCCCTGAACCCGTTCAGCATATGCACACACACTCGCACACACACGTGCGAAATTAATTGTTTAATAACTTTTTTTTGTCGATGGACGATCTTCATAAAACTTTCACATTATGATTATGACATGGATATGCATGCATCTAGCTTTAAAGATGTAGGAGATATAATTTTATAACTGAGGGGTAAATTTTGACCAAAATCGAAATTCTATAAAGTACCATTCAAAGTAAGATTTTGTCAAGGAAAACCGAGTTTGCAAAAATGGGAAAGCGCACAACAATACAGCAGCGGCAATTGGTGCTACACCACTTTAAAAATGGAATACCGCGGCGCAAAATTGCAGAGTTCGTTAATTTACCCGAATCTACAGTACAAAACACAATAAACCTATTTGTTTTTGAAAACAGAGTGGTTAATAAGGGTAGAACGACTCCAAACAAAATTTTCAATGACACCGATGTGCGCCAAATGAAGGAAAGCCCCAAGCTATCCGCTTCAAAACTGGCTAGTCAGATAGAGCAACAGCTGGGGCAGTCATGTAGTGCAGAGACCATGATTTACATGGTAGAATTGCTCGCAAAAAGCCTTTCATTAGTAAGAGGAATAAGGAAAGTCGGCGCCGATTCGCCAAAGAGTACATAAACAAGGACACCAGCTACTGGGACAAAGACATTTTCGCTGACGAGTCTAGGTTTAACATATTTGGTTCGGATGGGAGGCCCTACGTCTAACGACAAGCGAATACCGAGCTGCAAGCAGCTGAAACCCACAATAAAGTATTGTGGAGGGTCTGTGATGGTTTGGACCTGTATGTCTGTTCTTGAGTTGTTTATGCTTTCCATTAATTTAATATTGCAATAATAGTTTTACGTTTGAATTTTTCAAAAAATTTTATTGGGTAAAAGTTAATGAGCAGATAAAATGTTTATTTTACGTTGGGTCAAATAAGCTGTGAGCCACTGTACATGTTTTGTTTGCTATGAATATGCATAATCGCGTAAAAAAATAAAATATCACCTTTTTGCATTCTTCAGAGGATCTCGTAGTCGAGCAGTCTTAAACAAGTAAGAAGACTCTAGTCGAGACTGCTCGACTAGGAGATACCCTGAACCCTCTAAGCTGATATTCTAATCATTCTGCACTTCTTTTATGCACACATACATACACATGCATCCACACGCACGCATAAGTCTGCGCTCTGCTAACTGCGCAGTAAGCAGCGACTGCGCTTGGGCTGCAATGTGGGCAATATTATGAGAATTTATTTGTCGAATAATTTCTTTTGTAGACATACGATCTTCATGTAGACATACGATCTTCTTCTTTCAGAGTGTAATCATATGGTAAATATGTGTGTACATTCCAAAGCACAAGTCTCTAGTACTTGAAATGCGTTTTTTACAAATTGGGGGAGAAGGGGGCGTGGTATAAAAAATCTGTAAATTACAAAATCTTTGTATTGATTAACTTTATATACAACACAAATTTGAAGACTCCAGGTCTAAAAATGTTCAATTTAGGCCAAAAAAACAAAATCGATTTTTCGATTATTCCCGATAAAAAAGTTATCGGACGATTTATCGAAAAAAATAAAGCAAACTCGTACTGCGTATGGTACACACAAGTATGCATGCCAAATTTCAGCTCTTATAACTTCTGAGATCGACGCACTCATGCGGACGGACGGACAGACGGACAGGGCTATATCGACTCAGCTCGTCGCGCTGATCAAGAATATATATACTTTGTGGGGTCTGCCACGCCTCCTTCTGCCCGTTACATACTTTTTCACAAAACCATTATACCCTGATTTCCCATTTTCAATGGGTTCAGGGTATAAAAAAGCTCTCTTGTTTTATTGAAAGCTAAAACTGATATGGAAAACCCCAAATCATTCTATCGTTCGCAAAGCTAAGCGAGTATATACGATAGATGTTGAAATAAGTGGAGCTGTACTCGGACCATGTATTGGCAAACGAGTATTGTGAAGGCGGGTCAATTTTCCCGATGACAAGGTTCTTGCTTATTTTTTGCACCAGATATGCTAGTTCGATTTAGATACGTTGCCGAGCTGACATACGCAGAGTTTTTGTGTTTGGACAGCAATGAGTCGGAAATCAAAGGGTTTCCCGCCAATTGAACAAAGTTGCTTCTTCGTCGATTTAAGTGACAGCCGTCTTCCGAACATGATAGAAAGCTGTGCACACAACCAAATGAATTTCAGCATGACAGTAATCAACAAAATTAAACAATTTTCGCTCCCATCAAGGGAGCACGGAAGGGAGGACTGTCTTGCACATGTCAGTGAATTGAAGGAAAGTGCTTTGAGTATTATACAGATAAACTGTAATTAAATAAAGGGAATAAGATATTTTGCAGTTCATTGAAAATATTTGGACTCGAGAGCGACGGACACAGCTGATTGACAAGGGTAACAAAGTACACAACGTATCCACACTATTCCGCTTGCCAATGCCCCACTTGCTTTCTCCATTGACAACGTATACCATGTGGCATGCATGCTTAGCTGCCAGCAAGCAGAGCGCTGTTTAGCCTAACATGTGGTTGGGGAGCTCCCTGGTTGGGTGGAAGAGTGGATGGGTGGATGGGTTGTTGTATACCGTTATATATTTTGTCACAAATGAAATAGCCGTAAGACCAAAGACTGACGGTTGACGACTTAGTGACCAACTCAACGATCAAAAGAATAACCGAGTTGTGGTTAATCAAATAAACAAATCCATTTATCCATAATATTCTGTGATGTCGAAGCTATTTACTTGTGAGAGAATGATAAGAGCCACTCAAGCGTAATATATAGTGTGTGTGAATATAAAATCTTGTTGCCAGAAATATAGTGTCCGCTCAAATAAAAAACAGAAATTTACTGAATATGCACCAGCACAGAAAAAAGCTAAAGCAAGTGAGAAGGTTCAGTCGATGTCAGCCGACTGCATGATACTCTACATATTTCCATTTTGTGATTCAGCAATAGGCGTATTTCAATCGTTCATGTAAGTCTCTCGTTTGGCAACAACCGAACTTAACAGTGGAACTTCATATATCAGCCGCAACACACACAAAAACGAAATAAACATAAAATTATATTAATTTCAGTAGATCAATTATTTCCAACATTTTTACATGAAATCGAATTAATTACATCTATGCATCCAGCCGAAAAACTTCAATTTTTAAGCAGAATATGAAACATTTGTTTTGATTTGCTTATTTAAATATATGAAATGAATCTAATTTCAAAAGTTCTTAAGTTATAGGGAGTCTGTGAACATAAATCAATACTTCGAATCAATACGCTTGCTACCGAAAAAAAAACCGTGTTAGATCTATGCAACGTTCAGTATGATTCGGAAAACATATTAGCTTCTACAATTAATAATGTTTAGCAATTCCTAAAAAGTAAGAAATAAAACTAGTCCGAAGCAAGGCGAATTTAAGTGTCATTCGATCAACTTGAATTTTTTTAAGCAATTATAAGGACGTGTTTGAACTTCAATTAACTGCGGCGAAGCTGTTGTACGCAAAGACACAAAGGGAACAGAAGCGAAATGAAAGGAAGCAAATTGAAAAGCCAGCAACACTTGTGAAATAAACATGGACATACACATGCACCTGCACCTACACCTGCATACACCTGCCAATGTCTGAAAACATTGATGACGCTCAATCACTGAATGACTGACTTGCAGCCTGTTAAACCGAGAAAACGGCTTCCAGTTAAATATATATCGCACCAGCGCCGATTTGAGTTGCAAACAATAGCGCTAACTGGCAGGCAGACGGCTACCCAGCGAAGAGTCGATGAATGCCGCAAAGTCCCCTAGCTTCTTGCAGCTGTATGCAACACCTCTGGCAAATACAAATATATTAGAAGAAAACACCACTTTATTTGTATGGTTTAAGAGTTGACATGACAACAGTTTATGCTTTCTTTACAATGCAAATGAATCAACCATTTTCTAGCGTCATAATTTTCAGACATAAGAATAAAGCTAATGAGGGTATCCGGAGTGCGTGATGAGTCCTTCTTCGTCGGTTGTTCTGTCATTGTGTGTTGTTTGATTTTTGTCCTTTTGTCTTATTGAGTAGTAGTTGGTCTGCGCATTTTTCAATTTATATAAACAAAACATTTTAATTTCAGAAATTTAATTAAACAACGCCATGATAACATAGCTGCCTCTCATTGTTGTGGCTGGCATTGACGAGCACTGTGCCAACCAGTGGCAGAGAGCCATGAGGCAATAAATAACTGAACGTCCCCATTTAAAACTCTGCTGTATTTATATGTCAGCTGCTCTGCAGCGACTTTAGTTGAACCCCCTCTATAAGCCTAGTGGGCGTTAGAGCTACCCATCTTCCATCATATCCCATTTGATATCGTCGCGTCAATGAGTATGAATACTTAAGCAGACGAAGGCTGAGCTCGTGATACCCTCTACTCTTGTATGATCACATGATCACATTTATGGAATCTATATGGTGCATATTTAAATATATCAAACTTTAAGATAATGCTTTATGGTATGAGAATGTTTTGAAAGCTGAATCGTATGTAAATGCCCTCAGCCATAACAATTGAGCCTGTTAGTCCCGGGATTAGGTAGGTGTGAGAGCTGTGTAAACTACCCCAACACTTGCATTGGCTGTATGTTCGTCCGCTCATATTGATTGGTGGTATCCTTTCATAAAACCCTTTGGACAATGACATAGAGGATTTGGTATGCACCAGTAAGTTAAGCACATGTTAGTGAAAAAGGCCGGCCAGGCTTTCACTTAATTAATTACCAAACAGGAAGATAAACATCAAAGTGTTTTAGAATGCACACATCAATTTGCTCCTAGGTGTTGCTCACCAAGTATGGCTGCTATTTCTGCTGTCTTACACTCAAGTGCACAGAAAGCAGCGTTGTATGCTTGAGTGCACGAGAGCGAGGCAAATCCATTTACTCATAATTCATTTATTCCTATATTTAGAGCTGTGCACACGTTTTTTTCCCCTATTCCGCGCTTGTCCACGCTCCACACACTCGCAGCGGGCGATGTCCACACGTGAATATTTGGCGGCATGTGTTACCTGTGCCACAAATTGGGGGAGGTTTTAAAAGTATTCTAACAAGCCATATTGTTTTATAAACAGCCACATACGTTCCTCTTGGCATACTAGATAAATAAATACGTTTCAGAACGTATAAGGGGCGCAATGGGACAATATTATAGAAGTTTATGTCGGAAGATGCGCACTGCTTTCATCAGAAAATTTTACAAAACGTACGCTTTGCAGGACAAATGGTCTGTCAGCAAAACTGAGAGGAACAATGAACGTTTTTAGCTACGTAATAAGATTTGAAAAACGTAGAAACTAAGAGATATCGACGGTAAATGCAATAATGAATTTTGCGGTTGTTTTGCACATGACCAGGTAGCATCAACAAAGGCAGCATCATCACACAGGCATCATTTGATGACTTTATTGCATGTAGCTGCCTGTGGGCCGGGACATGGCCGGGTCCGGCCCAGGCCGCTAACAAAGTAACATCGCCAGTAACAACAACCAAGGCCATTGCTTTTAACGTTAATTTATGCAACTTTTGTCAAACGCATCGTGTTTGCTCGTTGTTCGTTGCTCGTTGCTCGCCTACACCATGTTGCCGCTTCACAGTAGCCGATGGGGCCCAGTTTGAGTTGGGTGCTCTCACATGGCCTATCGGCTGCAGCACGGCATAGGCCTTAAAAGCCACTGATTGGCGCAGGTTGCTGTGCTGTTGTCTCTTCCACTAGCTTATAAAATTGTGCGTATATACACAAAGGTGTCATTTTGTGGGCATGTTCCCGGACGCACATCCGCAACCTGAACACCAAAGTAACATGCGAAAAAAAAAAAGAAAAACGAAACAGAAGAGAAACAAGAATGTAAACAAAAATTCAATAAAGGCCCACCTAACGTTTTATTAGCCTGCAAAAGGTTAAAGACTCTGAAAATGCAGTAAACTCATAAAATCGAGTCAGATACGATCTTTAAAAATATTCAACTCTCCGCTGCAACATTTAATGAATTCCTATTTTTAACTATTCCCGGTTGCTACTTGCCACTCATCAACAATTGGAAATGTAATTATTTTTACTTTAACTAATGTATATGAATATTCGATAAAATAGTAGTATGGAAGAGATTTCGCAATCGCTGCGGCATAAGCTAATAATATGAACTCTATGTATGTACATGTATATGTGTTGTAAGTTAGTTGTATTTGTATGTGAATACAATGCATTTGCAGGTGACTGTGCGTATGTATCTGTGTAGGTGGGTATATGCAAATAGAGAATGAAAAGAGAGGACGCACACTTAAATGAATTGTTTCAAAATAAACATGCAGGGCTTTTTTCGCACGGCCGCATGTACTGATACTACGATAATAATATCTTATTCACCTTGGCAAGTAAAGCGGGCGGAGACGTGCAGGCATCGACTCAAAGCAGGGGCGCAACATGTGTGGGCTCCATTAGTAGAGTGGCCGCTGTCCTGTCGTGCCATGCCGATGCGCACTTCTCCTGAATGCTCTGGTACGTGCGGCAAGGTGTGCGACTTCATCGTGCAGCTGGGGAAATCGCGCTGAAGGGGAACAAAAGTCTGCCGAAGCCAAATGACATAACTGCGCCTTGAATTTCTCTATAATTTCATTCTGCTAATGGTGCATGTGCGCATGCCTGTGGCAGCGCACCCGGTGGGGTCGTGGGTCATTGCCTGCCGCAGAACCTGTTGCTAAAGAGTGAGCAACAGTTTAGAGTCCGGCAATATGTATCCATAGTGGTGAGTTGCGCAGATACTCGCAGCATTCGCACTGCAGAAGGAGCTGCAGCAACAGGCTGTGCCGGCAACAGGCGGCCTGCAACAGTATGCGGCACATTGGTGGATGGTGATGCAAGAGCCAATTATGCAATTGTGCCACAACAAAACACTTTCCCCTCAAAACTCATCGAACTTGAACAGCAACCGTTAGTCGAGCAAAATTATAAGATATTCAGCACATTCGGCATATTGAAGCTAAGCTTTCAAGCATCAACACAGCTATTCCGACCCATTCCAGCCACTGAATAATCTGCTGTCAATATCAATGAGAAATTAAAAATTTCAATTGACATTATTCTAATGCTTCGGTCCCACTGTAAGGGCATAACGAATTATCGCTGTGTGCTTCATAAGCACTTCCCCTAATGTAGGCTCAAGCCGAAGGCGCATCAAAAACAAGAACGCAACGTCACTAGCCTTTAGCTCAATTGCGATGGAGAAAGCGACAGCTTCGTATTGCCCTAGCGGCAGGGACGACCATGGTAATACCGACAGCGACGACGACAACGCGACTTCGCGACCCTTCGGAGGCAGTTGCTGGTATGACTACAACTAAATGGCTTATGTGAGTGTGATTCTATTTATTAGAGATACCCCTGCAGACATTTTCCAAATATGATTACACTATATGAAGCCTACAGCCAGCAAGAATTGTTCTCTCTGGCATCGAGCAAAAATAAAAATAAAAACAGAGTCGCTGTCACGCGAGTGGTGAATGAGTAAAGGGTATTCATTTTTATAAGTTTATCACTCCTGAATTTCAGACCGGGCTGTTCGCTGCTAACTAAGCTGGTTTTCGCACACACTTATAGAAAATGAATCCTGATTGTTGCGGAAACGGATGTGTCATGTGGCACATACACACGTACCCTAGTGTATATAAATAAAGCTTGCATCCCAACGTGCATATATACATGCATGCATATATAACCACACATATATATATATATATACTTGTCTATATGTATACATATATGAATATATTCATATATATGTACTCTTCATGTGTTGCCGAAGGGTCTCCTGCCTGTTGAATGTGGGTGGCGAAATGGTGCAACAGGCTGGAAAAACCATAACGAGCCGAAGTATGCTGGCGCGTCAGCCGAAGTCAGCGTTTGTGTTTGTAGATAACACAGTGAATATGCATGAATCTGCTTATGTATGTCTACGCTCACACATAGCACGCATACATGTACTCGTATCCATTATTATGTTTTCATTGTGAGGCTGCAATTGTAATCCAAAATAACAATTGAAACTTGCATGCAATCAATATATTATATATCTGTGTTGAAAGATATGTGGGTGTGTCAGTTCGTGTTTATTTTCACCATCTTCGTATTTGTTTGAAATTTTCTAAGACTTATGTTTTTTCTATATTTTTTTCGTTCTGAGCTCATCCGCCCTCATCTGCTCAGTTCCATAACTGCGTCTCCGTCTTTGCTGTTGCCACTGCGTCCGCCTGTTGCGCCGTGCCTAGTACAGCCCGATTTGGCCGCTAATACATACTAACGCACACTCACATACACACACACCCACCGTGAGAGAGAGTTATACATTAAATTCAACATGGGAAACGAACACCGCTAGCCGGCGATGACTCTGTGTATCTAAAGCTGCAGAATGCACGGCTCAGTCGTCTAACTGCCGCGTCCCAAGGCAGTTTAGCGCGCTCCCAAATTCAAAGCACAAGAGACTCTAACGTCTTATTCTACTGCTGCTGCTTCTTCTTCTTCATTATATCTTTTTCTGCACTAAGTAAAGCTGCAGAACTACCAAAGTCAATGTGTTAATACAATATATGTTAGATGCAACGCAATGCAAGTACGAATCGCCTTATAAGTTTTACCTATTATCTTTATTTTTTGTTGTGTTTTTTTGCTGTGAAGTGAGCCTCGACTTTATCAAGACAAATATACATATATACATATTTTCATATGTTTATCAATACAATGCTTTACACAGGTGTTCTGCGCATCTCAGGTAAATATAAGTTAAATATATAAGTTAAATATATATATATATAGAAAGCGAGAATTCTTCTTTACAAGCAAAGGACTTTTTGCTTGTAAAGAAGAATTCTCGCAGATATGAACTCCATCTGTTATTTCCTTCAATTGATTTGAGAATAACTGAAAATAGGTTATTTGAATATTTAATAGCGTGCATCTTCACTGCTTCTCTTTAAAGTAAATATAATTTTCGTTTTAGCTAATTAGCCTCGGCTTAGTTGAAAAAATTAGCAACATATATATGTATATATACATATATCTAGTTTATATCCTCGGTTGCTGTTAATTGTTTCTAATTTTAATAGTAAAGGTATACTATAAAATTTTTACATATGTATGTATATGTATATAATAATTATTAATTATAATTATAATTATAATAATAATTATAATTATACTGTAAGTACATACAAATCACAGTTTCGCAAAGCAATCCGTAGTAGGACAAGTGCAAGCCGCTGCTGTTGCTGCTGCTAATGTAATTCTTGCTGTTGTGCTTAGCTCTATGACAAGCCACAACATCATGTTTTATAAGTGAACATTTTGTTGTCCCTCTGCAAGACAACAAACTCGAACACAACATGGCCGGACATGGTGTAGTGGGGGAGAAGCTGAAAAATACGAAAAACAATTCTGTGCAAATGTTTCACAATGAATTTGAAATTGCATGTTCCATGGATGTGGACGCGGGCCGTCGCTTTTGGTTTACCCTGTGGGGAGATAGCTTCCACGACCCCATGACTGCTGCTATTAGCAATCCGTGCCCAAATCGATTGCCAACAATTCTAAAAGCATTTTATGCAGCAATCACAATTTCCTTTTAACGCGGCGACGCGACATAGCCTCAAACACATACACCCACACATTCACATAGATGTATATGTATGTGCATAGACTCGTATAAGTACGTACATAGCACATACATCTCTGCATGAATATGTATATTGTGTGTGTGTGCAGGCGTGCGTATATAAAACGAAAAGCGAACAGTATCGCCAAGTCCGGCAGACAAAGCGAGAATGGCCAAGTTGAGGCGGGTAAGAGCTAAAGGCTGCAGCTTGCGTACTAGATTGCCACCCAGCCAAACAGCCAAGCAGTCCAGTCAGCCAACCAGCCATTTGTTCAATATGGCAACGATCATTCGCACCATATGACGCAAAGAGCTGACCTCCTGCTGCCGACAGCACTGAACACAGTCTGCCGCGGATTCCTTGCTTGTCGCTGAGTTCAATGCAATTATATCCGAGCCGTGCAAGCTGCGTTCATCGATTGGCAGCTACTTCATCCATGATTTAGCATTCTTTTTCGATTTAGCCATTTATCTATCTCTATATCACTCTGTCATATGCATACATATAAGATATATAAATGGACAATATATACATTTTCAAATATATTTTATGCCGCTGCTCTTTTGATTGGTCTTTTAGGTATAACGCTTGTTAGCTTTTGTGGCGAGTCATAACACCATCGCCTGCGTCCTTTAAAAAAGGAATAAAAAATGTCAAAATTTATACAAAGTGCGCTTTGAATGCCCTTTCCGCTAACCATTCTCTGACTCGGACTAAGTCAGTGCAGTGGGAGCTACAATCGGCAACGATGTCAGCAATGCCGTTGCCATCACATCGCACTTACGGATGCGTGACCCGCAACTCATGAATGCTGCAATTTAAATGGATTTATTCATTTGACGTACTACTTCGTTGCAAGTTAAATTCTTTTAATACCCTGTGCTACCCCATCCACATCTACAATATTAGTGACTCTCCGACAGCATAGAGGGCACAACAACACTTGAATTTATCATTCAGGTGTGAAGTTTATTTCAGCATGAATGGCTAAACCAGTTTTGATATTATTGCGGCTATCTAACTTGAGCCCCGGGATCCGTCATATCGTCAAATGCCTACTATATCCTTTAATATTCCTGACAAATTTTTGTTTGTAAATGTAAGTTCCATTGCGGTGCAAAGTGAAATGAAGTGCGAAGTAATGTTGGCATGGGTAAAGATTGAAGAAACAGAAAAATCAGATTATATATTTGACATAAACTAAATTTAGTCAGTAACTTCTGATTCTTAGATCAAAATATTCAATTTAAGGCATAAAAAAGTCCTAACTGCCCTGAATTCAATTAAATTGGATCTTATTTGACCTAATATTATGCCCAATATATAAATGAGAAAAGCGATTTGCCATCTCTGTAGGATCAGTAGTCACCCTTTCATTATATATAGTCAATTTATGCGCTTGGCGTAGCATCTCTATGCCTGCGTGCCGGACGGTTGCTGCGACTGGGTTTTAAGCAAAAACTAATTAAAAGTTGTAAGACATTTTTTGCCTAGTTTTATTTCGTTTCGTTTCGTTTAGGTAGCACCACCTGCCATAAGATGCGTACAGACACACAGCGCAGCACAGATAAATAAATAAAAAAAAAATAGAAATGGCAATGCGCAGCGAACACCATTGCGTATTGTTTATTATTTACCGTTTCACTCTGACACCAACGCAGCGGCAATATGAATGACGCCGACTACGACACGAGCGACGGCGCGCCAGCAGTTGGAAAAGATACGCTTCACTTTTACCCGCGGAGCCGACTCCGACTCCAACTCTAACGCCGACACCGACACCGACACCGACACCGACTTAATCTACAGAAGTTGTTCGTTTTTGTTGTAGTTCATGAAGTTACTTGAACGAGCATTTAGACTTAAAGCTGCAAATAAACAACATTTTCAGTTGCTTATTATAGTTGGAAAATAGATGAACGAATACCCTTTCGAACAATGTGCATGGAAATACATGTAGAGTGGCTTCATTCTCATGGCTAAGCTGGCAACCTATTCGCCTAACCCTCTCAATATTATTATTTGATTTACTATAGAAAAAGACCCTTGACAAAAGAGACATTGTCGTGATATTCATTATGTGATGTTATCGGTCGATGTGAGAGCATGCAAGATTCGATGCAGCGAAGGTAAATTCACTTCGGACATTTTTTCAGTGCTCACTTTGCAACTTTATCCATCAGCCAGAACAGTCGACTATGACGCAGGTGGCAAATGAAATTGAAAATCTAGCCTTCTTATTCCTTATCCCCTGAAACCGTTTAAATGACCAAAAAGAAGAAGCAAACCTAAGCTCTTCCGTCATCACAACTTTGATAAATTCTTGATCCCTTGTTTTGTCTAGATCACTTATTTTGTCTAGACCAGAGAGATCTCTAAGCCAGCCAAATCAAATCATATCTAATTTATTAGCCCTTGTCCAGTATAAGTCCTTCTAGTCACTCCGATTGCAGCGAAAGTCCTAATTCTTTCTCTTCCAAGCTCAACGTTTGTGGAACATTGTGACCCAAACCCATACACCCTTCGCATATTAGTGGTCTGTAATGCGATTGCAAGCATAATTCTGAATCAGAACATGCCAATTACTAAGCCCAACACACAAACAGTAGCTCTGCTTAGTTCTCGCCTATTCAAAATTAATTTCAGCCTGTTATTTACTGAGATTTCTAAGCCTTTGAAATTGATTTGTATACAATTACTCCAAGCTGTATTAAAT
Organism: Drosophila arizonae; assembly: GCF_054131065.1. Taxonomy (NCBI): domain Eukaryota; kingdom Metazoa; phylum Arthropoda; class Insecta; order Diptera; family Drosophilidae; genus Drosophila; species Drosophila arizonae. Next base: position 254,948 of record NC_142927.1, on the reverse strand, counting down.
ACAACATAAAATTATTTAAAATGTTTATATATTTCGGGGCAATTCTCTGATTACTTTACGGAAATTCGCCCATAATCTTACCAGTAGCAAAATGGATTAAACATGCCTCAGCACCAGAGTAAGCAAAAAGAATTAAATCGCTTGACCTCACCAGATCAGGCAACTCAACTTTGTCCGGACTGCTTTGCTAATAAACGTGACAGATATCTCGGCTACTCAAATGTCGGTTACACTCACACTGACACACACACGCCCACACACACAACGAGCCGCAACGACCACAACAGACAGTTGAACAAGAGAACAAGCAGTCAAGGACTCTGCAAAGGTGTTCTGTTTCAAAGTCTTAGACAGGCCCAGTGTGTCCAGTGGACGGAGGAGGAGGAGGCAGGCACAAATCCAAGAAAATCTACATAAATCATGTGGGGCAAGTTTTCGGATAACTGACACAAAATTTAATTTATAAGCACGTACACTTTGCCAGCATTCGTATCTAATCGAGCTGGGAGAGTTTGCAAAACAACATAATTTAATTGAATTTTAATTTCGCTTTTAAGCTGGAAGTAAATTCTAATAATTATTTGAAGCCACGCTGGTTTAGCGATTGCAATACAGCTCATAGCTTTGATATAAAATATATAATAAAAATATATAAAAAAAAAAACAAACACGCAGAATATCGGAATATGTCCGTGAATGAATGGGACCTTTTTAGATCCACTGTGCAATCGGAGAGCGATAAGAAAGGACCGTTGCGTTGCTCAATGAAAGTTAAGTAAAATAGAGGATTCTTAAATTGGTGCTCAGACAGCGCAGTGACAGCAGGAATCGCTCAACAGACAACCCCATATTCCAGTCCATGATCAAAGAATATAAATATGATTTTCCTCGTGTAAGTTCAATTTATATTCATAAACACATACATATGTACAAATCATCTACACCTAGGTGATTGCCGTGCAAGCAAATAGCCTTAACGGAGTATTTCGCATTTACACACATCATTCACGCAAAGTATTAGACTTCTCTGGAGTTTTTTATATGTATGTAACTTTTGTATATGACTTTGCTTATATGCTCTTAATTTATTATGTCTTGCTTGAAAGGTGCGTAAGTAAGTTCTTCCACCATACGTACCGCGATTCTTTCGATTGAATATTATGTTGCAGCTTCTGTATGAGTACATGCACAAAGGGATGGGAGAGGAAGAAAGACGTGGCAGAAGTACTTATTGTCCTTTGCAAAGTAAACTGAGGAAAGGAGAGTGTTGGGGAATCACATCCACGGCCACACAATTTTAATAGTCTCTCACATCTACACGTGTTTCAGATTACAAAAATAAAATCATGAATCGAATGAATTTATAATGAAATTCGAGCTACTAAACATTAGGGCATTATTTACTCTCACATATCCCATAAGCTGTTATTAAATGTCTTTGCAACTGAAACAGTGCAGAACATCAAATTAGAGTCGTACCACAGTTATGAACTCAGTTACAAATCTAGATTTTCAACGAATAAAGAGCTTTAATCTTTCTTAGTCATTATTATTGCTTAGTATGCTTGAATGGTTCAGTTGTGAATTTACGTGACATCAATGAGATTCCACCTATGCTATGTTATGCTAGACAGCACCCAATTTTTCCAACATAAAATCACACTTTCGCTTGTCCAGACGGCGAGACATCTGAACGGAAGTCACTTAATTTCAATTCATTTTGCGCGTTTAAAATTCATATCCGTTTGCGCGTTAGATTCAAGGGTTGCTCTTCTAAAAGGTAGAGTCACTTGTGCTTAACGAATGTAAGCTAAAATAATAATAAGCCTTTCGTGTAAAAAAAAAAATAATAAAAAACAAAAAAAAAAAAAAAAAAAATATATATATATATATATATATATATATATATATATATATATATATTATATACATATAAACTATAAAGGACAGAATATTGAATTAAAAATTTTAACGACAAATTTTTGGCAACCGCTTGCGCAGTGTTTACTGTCATGGTTTGGTATTAATCCCACTTTAATCAACTCCACTTGAAAAAGTTTTTAATCACTTCGGAAATGTTGTCAAACATGTCTGCATTCTTTTAAGCAGCTTGCAACTAAAGTAAAACAGCTAAGCCCAAAGCTTGGTACCCTGTTCTCGATTTTAATTTTTGACAATAAGCTTGGACTCAAAGAATTTGAGTACTTATCGCAGGGCGTTGAAGTAAATTTCAAATAAACTTTAATCATTACAAGTCTGAAATAAACAACAGCTTTTGGCGGTGATTCAAGCGCCTCCGACTCTATAGAATGTAATATTCAGTCAGTCAGATATTATTTACATTAGATAACTATTCAAATTAACAATGCAATGCTTGAAAAAGCAACCAAGAAAAATTCCTATAAAAAACTTTCTAGAAGCCTCCCCGAACATTAAATACCCTTGCTGACTTATGCCCTAATGAGATTTTCTTGTATACTTACCTGAAATGTGGCGAGAGTATTAAAAGATGCATTTTATATAAAAGAGTGGAAATTGAATGAATGGATCTAAGTAAACATGAAATCTAGATAGAAAATTGGGCGAATTTCGGTGTTCAAAATGGTGTAGCTCTAAATTGAAATAATTAATAATAATCTTTAAAACAAAACTCTTTTTTTTTTTTTTTTTTTTTTGTGGCTAGCGGCTGTTGAGGAGATGCTACATATTTTCTTGAATTTCAATGGCGTCCAGCTTTATAGTTAGGCGTCGTCGCTGCAGTCTCTGTTACTAAAATGAAATGTGGCAGGTAATTAAGCGGGCGGAATTGCTAAATTATTGCAACTTACAGCAAGGAATCCAAGCATCCAGCAGCTCCTCCATGCTCCCAGACATTGCGTCTGCTTAAGTTAATGAGATGTTAAAATGGAATCTCTGCCCGTTGGCCGGACGCAGTTTAGTTTCCCGCACGTTGTGATTTCACATTTTTCTAGCAGCTCCTTTAGCAATTTCCTTGACTTTTTGTTGAGTTGGCGGCATCAAATGCTGCCGGCTAACGGTTTTTAACTATTTTCTGTCTACACCTGAGTTTCTTAATGATGAAAACATTATAAATATGCGTGGGAGATAAGACTGCAGCCACACAGGCGCTTAAATTGCATCGACTATAGCCTCAATTATGCAATAGAAACAGAGCGTTTAGTTCCTCAGTGACATTAATGAAAATAAGTCAAACTCTCTGTTGTTCCACACTGTCTACCAGCAATATAGAGACACACTACATTTTCATTTAGCTTTCAGATGTTGAGCAGGGTTGAATGAGAGAGGACTAAGATATTATTTTTGGAATGGGCGATTAGCTCGAAGAATTTCGTTTGTACTAAACACGATATACTTGAAATATATTGAAGAGCTGCGTTTGTTAATTTTATGCAAATGGCTGTGGTGGCCTTAAGCTGCTGGACGGGCACAACCAGCAACCAACAAGCAGCTACCAGGGGCATAATAAAGAAGCGCGATAAACTGGAACTAATTTAGTAAACAAGCTTTGAAAAAGGGCACGCGAGGACCAACGTGTTAGGCTGCCAAACGCGGACGTTCAAACCCTCTACCCTTAACCCAAAACAATTCATGTGTGCGAGTGTGCACTTAACGGGTGAAATGGCAGCAGCTCGTTGTGTGACGTCCTACGTCAGATCGCCCTGCCATTGCTATTGCGAGCGCCGTTGGCAGTGCCTTAGCAGCATTATTCCTTCAGAGTCCACCAACATTATTATTATTCTAAATTCGCTTTGTAATTACTTGAAATTTTCCAACTCATTAGCGTGTTTAGCACATCCTATCAAATCATTACAATATTACAAACATTACAAACAGAGACAGGAGAACGGAAACAGAGATATTATTATCAACAAGTAATATTATCAAGATCAATTTTATATTTATTTAAATTGTATGTTAAGGTGCAACAGTTAATTAAAGCCAAGCCTCAATAGGCATATCCCTTGGTCCCATTCACTAATCATTGCATAGCTGCACTTACATATGTGAAAATTACTCTACTTGGTGGCTATATCACCATCCATCGTATCTGTACTTATGTTTCTTTCTTATGATTGACTCCCAGTGAGTACGTAAAGAGCTGTAGAATCGGCAACTATCCCACATCAGCCGCCGTTAACTCGGCATATTATGCCATTCTTTCCTAATGCTCAATACACACTAAATGCATCGTTTTTCTTCCGAGCTTGACAGGTTTGATGTACGTATACATAAATATATAAGGGTAAATCGCCTTATCAAAGCCTTTGCTGTCATGTATTATGCTCATTACTGTTGTTCTTCTTGCTATTTGCATTGCTCGTATTTCTGGATTGTGCTTAAAATCACACTTCAAAGTACATAGAATATTGAATGGAGCTTATCTGCGGCAAAGCTAAGACGCACACAAATTTGCACCCGTCGCACGAAGGTAACAGTGAGCATAGATTTATGTCGTCTGCGGAACATTCCTCGCCCCGTCTGGGTCATATTTATATGAAAAGCAGTGTGGCTGCGAAATACGCCGAAAAAAGTGATGTATTTCCATACTTTCACGCTTCGTGAAATACTGTTGCGTCGCCCTAGCTTTGCTGGCTTTGGGTCTGTCCAGTCAATGGCCCTGACAGCGCCAGCAACAGTTGAAACGGTGAGCGGCGGAGCTGCGGCTCACGCGGCGCTGTCGACGTCATCGTCATGCCCCAGCGCGGTGGGCAGCCCAAAGGTAATAGGCAGTAGGCAGTAAGTAGAGTAGACAGAAGCAATGCACAATTTCCCCGCCGGCACGAGGCTCGGCTCGTGACACTGATTTAGCCGAGCAAAAACGAGTGTTATTGGAAGAAGAGCCATCAATAGGGCTCCCTCTACCATTGCTGCTTCTGGTGCTGCTGCTGCTGCCACAGCCAAACAAGGCAATGTGAATACGGTGCTGTAGGGATTTCTCCTACTCTCTCATACATACAGACCTATGCAGACCAGCTACACAAGCACAAGCGCAACAACACCCAACGCACCACACTCACACTCGCAGTCACACTCACACTCACACCCACACTAACGCAAATCGCCCTTGCTCGTGCTCTTTCGGATGCCCCGTCGTATTGGGGGTTGGAAAAGCATCGTTGCCGCTAGGCTCGCCGTCGTGTTGGGTTCACTGTTGCCCTGTAAAGAGTTTTCATTATAAATGAAAATCAGTTGTTGGTTCATTCAATTCGTGACGTTCAAGGCGGAAGTACATGCCAAAAGCTTTGTAGCGGCGGCTTTGCTCTCCACTCTGTATTGTATTTCTGTTGCTCTTGTGCCGCTCTGAATGTCGTGTCCGCGCTAAGGAAACTCTGCGTTTTAAACAATTTTTTTTAATAGTGTACCATATCATTTTTGTTTTTGTGCAATCATAATAAGACTGTGTAACTTAAATAAAGGAAAGAAAATAACTTTAGCTGTAGTTTGACTCAAGTGAAAAACGAAAGTGGAAGCTACTAAACTACGGCAAAATACATAATGATGATGATAATCAATCCGATGATTTGACTCTACCAAATGTAAGTATGGACAAAATTACCCTCCGTTAGAAAGGTTTGTAGTAGCACATGTTAGTCTCAACTTATGTTACATAGAACTAACAGGTAGTTAATATATTAACGATATGTTGACCGAAGTGCCAGTAAAAGATTTGTTTGATGAATTGTTTTTTTAATCCGTCAGATAGCCGTTACAAACGGTAAATATAAATCAATCGAAGCCTTGCTCACGTTGAAAAATAATTCAAATTGTGTTGCATATCAAGTCCAATCAAGAACTGGAAATTATCTATCCTTTTCGCCTTTGCTATTTGAAAGAGAAAAGAAACCTTACTAAGTAGTTCCTCTTAATGATCCAGCGAAGCCATGGATGATCAAAGTTGGAATAGTAAGACTGCATTTTTGAGAAAGTCGATGTTTCTTTTTAAAATTTGTTATGAAGTGGATCGACTCATCGGATTCTATTTTAGAAATATCAACAAATACTTGAAACTTAGCGTCATATATGCATGTAGTTTAAATAAAAATGTAAGGTATATTAGCCGTCGACTAGTTAGCTACTGTGTCAATTTGGATCGACGATATTTTTATTAAACGATTCGGACAAAGTTCAGCAAAGGACCATTTAACCGCTTCAGCTTGTTTCAATATCATCAGTGCAGCAGGAAATCAGTTCCACTCGTCCGACGAAACGCATTAAGCGCGAACCAAAAGCCAGTCAGTCACTCAGCAAGCCAGTGAGCCGAGGCTTCGTTGCACAGTCGTCAAACTAGTACGTTTTAATGTTACCTCACTTGGCTTTTGTGTGCCCATTCTTTATGTTTATTGATGCACAATTAAACCGCATTTGGCCAGCCAACCAGATATGCAGACATTCTGTTAGTCTGCCATCCGGCCAACAAACAGATTCTTTGTATGCTGTCATGGTCTATTGCCGACCAAATTTACTAGGAGTGTAGTTAAATTCCAATGAGTTCACCTATAGGCGCAAATAAAGACAAACACAACAATTGCATATATACATATATCTATATATATACATATATACTATGCATAAATAAACATATAAAGCTTGTTATTCAATTTGGTCAAAATAAATTTGACATTTGAAATGGAAGCGAAGAGCTTGATTAGATCCTCTTTTTATTAAAAGCAAATTATATTGTGTTTTGCACTCACATATGTCGAGAATCATAAATTGGGATTTACATCTGAAAACTTGACTACATGGCCATAGTCGAGTTTGGGCTGACGCAGAAAAGCCAACTTAACTGCCACTTGAATAAAAGGTGTGATAGACATTTGCGCTTGTCAACGCAACGACAAACTTGGCCATTGATACAACTGATAAAAGTACTGAATAGAGCAGACAGCAGGCAGCAGACAACCGACAGCAGAAACAGCGGAAATGTGCGAGATACAATAAACACAGAAACACAACACACACCAACACATCGACATACACACACACACACACACACACTTATGAATAGCTCACTGACTCAACTAGTGGCTGTTGAGGACCGAGTTTGAGTTTGAGCTTGAGCTGAGTGCGAGCTTCAAATGTGAGCTTGAATTTGCCTACTTCCGCTTGCCGTATCGCATATGTCACGCTCTTCTGTCTGTGTGTGCGTGAACTATGCGCATAAAAGGGGCACCTCCGCTGCATCCGCACCCACAGTCCCCTTGTAATGTCACTATCGCAATTTAATCAAATGGACTGAAGTAAATATTTAGCTTCTTCGACTGGGATTATGTTTTAGCCTTCATCTTCGAGTCGATAATATTTAAAGCTCTACGTGAATCAGTTAAGCTGCCGGATGCAGTAACTTTGACTGTAATCTAGTTTTTGTTGACAATTACCTTTTGCATATAAAAATGTTATTTAATTCATTCTAGGCTTTTACCTTGCACAGGTAACTCAATCAATGGCGACTTGCACTGGCCGCAATTTAAATGTATTAGTTATAAATTGGCTTACAGCAAACTCTATTACATTGCGTGAGTGGCAAAGTCAACCTTGTCGCCCGCGCACTCTCCCTCCAGTGCATATAGTAACTATGGCTTGCATATACATATGTAAAAACTTACAGCTTGAGTGGTCCACTTATTCCCAAAACTCACTCTGTTAGTGTCTGAGAAAAATACTCAAGAAGACAATAATAATAATAACATTGACTAAACGTACATCTAGCAAAACTTAGCCTACAACAGTAAGAATCCTACTAATTTCCAAAGTCGAGTTAATAATGAGTCGGTGGATCACAGAGTTCTACTGAATTTGGCATAGAGTAGCACTCTATTTTGCTCAGCTCAGTTCAGTATTTCAATTTAACAATTCCAAATTTAACAAAAGTAACTTACGGCTTTGCTTAGAAAGCAGATTTGGCTTATGCAAGAAAAACTTTCCGTGCTTTAAGTCTTCAACTCTATTTTAAGGCACTCCACGAAGACACGCAATAACCAGTAACAAATGAGCCAAATTGATTAAGTAACAATTTGATTTCGCCTTGTGAGATGTAGAGGCAGCGGCAGTGGGTGGCAATGCACCCACTGACTGAACAGCCCGATCGACTAATTGCTTGGCTCTTGATACACTAGACTCTATTGCGTTCATCCTTTTAGAGCACAAGTTGCATCTGCACTCATTGAGGTCTCCATTTAGTCCACATGCACTTCCGTTATCTTTACAGCTATCGAGTCCTAGAGTAGGCTTCTCAAATAAAGTTAAAAGGGCCAACTCATTAATTTTGAGCAAGTCGCCAGCTTGAAATTTTTCCGCTAGAACTGGCAACTGATTTGTAACAATCTTTGTAGAAAGGTCATCTGGCTTCACTTTGATTGTATATAGATCCATGGATCCTTGTAGGATCGTCAACTTATTTACATTATTCGTCAAGAGTGCTTCGTGAAAATTATAATCATTGATACCAGAAGACTGTAATTGTTTGTGTGGGATAGTTGTCGACGCGCAGTTGTGGAAAAGTGGGCAGCCAAATAAATAGACTTTACGCAACTGGGGTCTGTGTACGACCCGAAAGCTATGGGCTATTTTCAGCACTGGCGCCTGCACCTGCTTCTGCAATTCAAGCTGGGGCGAACTACCGTTTGTGTCAACCCAAAACGAGTTTCGTAAATTAAAATCATCCTTCAAGACTGCAGCGTGGCTCTCGCTATCTAGCGCCTCATCCGCAAGTGGAATGCTGTGGTTGCTCCCAGCAATGAACGCGCGACTGCATCTGGAAATATGCATACGATCTCAAAACACTAAGTTATTGTACACGTACGCTCCAGTACGCTCTGTACTTACAATTGCATCCACATAATTTGTATGCATGTATACTTAAACAATACAAAAAATACAAAAAAAAGTAAAATAATAATAATAATGTGATTAAATACCTGAGGTTGTAGTACAATTAGGTTTAGCCTGCTACAATAAAATGACATATTTGGATTAAAGTTAGAAGTAGCTCGGTTTGACAATATGTTCAGCGTAGTTTTTTGGTCGTATATAGTTAGTCAGTTACCCCTACGCCAATTATGGTTACGAGAGTAAAATATCAGACTAGATCAATGTACATGCCGGCCGGCCTATCAACGGATAATGGTGTTGTTCTTTTGCAAAATATTTTTTAATAATATCCCAATTCCTCGAGTTTGCTCCTTCAAGTTAGCTATTTGGAACTTTAACACTTTAACTATTAACATCATGCCGCGCTACCATGCTATAGCTGTCCTCCTTTCCGTCACGTGCTGTCATCCTTCGCTTGGCTTCTCCTTCTCTGAATGTCTCGCATAAATGGTAGGTATATATGTATATATGTTTATACTTTATTTGATGTTAAGTGAATTATTTACTAAGCAGAACATATATAGAAGTATCGTGAAACGGCGTATATATATATATATATATATATATATATATATATATATATATATATATATATATATATATAATCTTTAAGATATACAATTTACAGCTGATACAGAGCTAAGCTCAACTAGATGACCACAACTTACCCAATACCTTCAGTATCGGGATGTGCGAGCGTATGTGCATGTCTGTTTGCATTCATTAAAGCGCAAAATTGACAGCTAACAAATTCATCTTGATTATTCCTTAAACGCTGCCAACACAATCACAATAAAGGCGAGCAGAGCTCGCATCGGTGCTTCCGGCGAACGACAAGCGACAAACCAACATAGAGGATGCCTGCCAGTAGACAGACAAGCTCAAGCCAAAATCACTTGGGAACCCTGCCAACAGCATTTGCAAAGGTTTTACTGCTGCTTAAAGCGAGAAAAATCTAAGAATGGAAAACTACGCAAAATTACAATAAAGCACCGTAACATCTTATCAGAAAGAAAAAAAAAGAATAGAGAAGTAGTAGAAGATGAAAAAAAAGACAAAGACGACGTTTCACTTGAAATGCAAATGTGCATACACATTTTCAACGACTTTTACCCTTTCTGTGCCCTCGCATTTGCGGGTCTGTATGTGACCGACAACAACAGCCATCGCCATCATAGACGATTATTGAGATTTATATTTGAAAATAAGCTGATTTTGGTTGACGCGTATTTTCCACTTATAATATTTTCTTCTTCTTCGGGCAAAGAGCAAATAGATTCGCGGCGAACATATTAGGACAAAAAAGTAATTGCAATAGTATGTCAAACTCGAAATCTTTTCGAATTTTGGAGTATTTTCTCTTTGTAAAATCACACTTCAGATTTTTTCCTCAGTTGTAAAGTCACAAGATGTCCTCATATAGGTAATCTTTTTGAATTAAAATGCTTGATATTATTACATTATAAATATGTTCTAGATATCACAACTGCTTTGGGTAGTATAACCACCAATTGCTTAAGATCAAAAGTGGACTTGTAAAAAGGGAAAAATCTATACTGATAGCTGACTTTGACAACCAGATTGCCTGCCCTTTTTAAATGTGCAATCATCTTTAGTTTGAAGTTTGCAACTTTTTCAGTAGCAATTTACTACTGCATCTTAGCTACCACGGTCCCGGCCAACAAAATTAAGCGTAAGTTGACAGACAACTTGAAATTTTCTCTACAACTTCCAAGGCCAACAACGTCAACAGCTTACTTACTTCAGCAGAGTGTGCGTGGTTTTTAACTAAGCTCACCTTTTCCTTCCTGCGCGAGCATAGTTTCCATACACAATTTTCAAATTATTAAGAAGGAAGGATTTCATTGAATACGTCCGACTAAAATATACCCTTTACCTACAGTTGGCTTCAGTTATATCAATTACCTTCCAAGAGCACAAATAACGAAATTTTTATTTGCTCTCTCTTCAGATATCTTGCCATTTTTTTTTTTTTTTTATATCTGTGGATAAAAAATAGTAATCTACATTGAACTCAGGTTTCGTTAGCAACGGGCTGTGATGATTAAAAGAACAAGTTCGTTGTCGACGAAACCTGCATGCTATGTGGAGAGGCAACCATTCTATTCAAGATGACTGCAAATCTTAAAAATGTTTCTCATGGGAACCTCATCTGTGTTAAATGTATGGACCAGTACTCGGTAAGTACAATTATGCCCTTTTTATGAGCAGTTCAATTTACAATCTCGCAATGATAAATCTACCAAAGCTACTCTTCAAATCAAAACAATGAACATTACAGACAGAAGAATTTCGGATCTTTGTTTGTACAATAGTGCAATTGTTGTAATGTAAATTAACTTATATGTGAAATTTCAGGTAATGAATAAGTCAATAATAAGCATCACAATCCATATGAATTTCAAGTTAAATTACACCTGATTCTGATTGGCTAGTTAAAGTGAAGTTTGATGTTCTACCAATTAGACAATCCAAATAAGCAATGGACAAGCCTGGTAACATTTGAGAGGGCAAGAGGCACTCAAAACGAGCAATGACGTGACGTGATGACACGGTTCGTGCGATCTCTTAGTCGGGCACCCCTAATAAAGCCAACCACACATACTTACACGATCAATCATGTAAGTAAGAAGGCTCTAGTCGAGACTGCTCGACTAGGAGATACTCTGAACCCTCTAGGCTGTTATTCTACTCACTGCACTATTTTTATGTACACATGCATAAACGCGTATGCACACGCACGTATAAACTCGTGCTTGCTAACTGCGCAGTAAGCAGCGATGCGAGTGGGCAGCGCTGCAGTGTGGGCAATATTTTGACAATTTATTTGTCGATTCATTTCTTTTGTAGATGGACTATCTTTATAAAACCTTCAGGGCGTGATCATATGGTTAAAATCTGTGTACATTCCAAAGCACAAGTCTTTAGTACTTGAAATTGGGAGCGAAGGGAGCGTGTTATCCCAAATCTGTACATTACAAAATCTGCGTATCCATCAACTGTATACACACGGTAAATCTGAAGTCTTCAGGTCTAAAAGTGTTCAAACTAGGCTGAAAAAACAAAATCAATTTTTCGATTATTCTCAATACAAAAGTTATCGGATGAGTTATCGAAAAAATATGATAAACTTGTACTGCGTATGCGTATACACGAGTATGCATGACACATTTCAGCTCTCTAGCTCTTATAACTTCCGAGATCTAGGCGTTCGTACGCACGGACTGACAGACGGACAGGGCTATATATGATTCCTTCTGTCTGTTACATACTTTTCACAAAACCATTATACCCTGATTTCCCATTTTCAATGGGTTCAGGGTATAAGAGAAGTGCTCTAGCTCAGATTGCTCGACTAGTATGCCCCGACTCTTACAACAAAACCGATACTCCAATAATTCTACATTCATGACGCAGTTGACACAGCGCTTCAGTATGGAATATATAAAGTGAACTTAATTTGCGTTTTAGCACTACTTTCAATTCATAAATTTTTTTAACAAGCTCGATCTGCGTATACAGAGACTTACAAAAAACGTATATAACTTTTTTAGGTTCAGAAATCGCTGCGTTCAAGCATACGCACAGATAAATGAAAAGGGCTAAATCAATTCTTCGCTCGGATTCGCGTGTTACATACATTTTAATAAAACCATTATACCCTAATCCAATTTTCATTGGGTTCAGGGTACAATGACAATGCCTTATCTAGGTGATAAAAATGAAAATTGAAAAATAGATAAATTAAAAATTTGCTTTCGCATGCACATCACCAGTTAAAACAGTAATAAAGCTCTATTCGAGACTGCCCGACTACGAGATCCCCTGAACCCTTTGAGCAACTGATATTTCAATATTTATTCGCATATGCACACATACACGCACACACACAGGCATACGTACGCACGCATAAACACGCATTGGCTGCAATGGTTCAATAACTTTTCTTGTGGATGTACTTTCTTCATGAAACTTTCAGATTATGAATATAACATAACTATGCATGTATTTGCCAAAGCACAAGTCTTTACTATTTGAAATACTCCTATTACAAATGTCAGGGTGTGGGGGTGAATTAGGGGTGGGGGCTAAATTTGGACAAAAACCGAAATTGTATAAAATGCATAAAGTATACATATAAAATTTGGCGACTCAAGCTTTTAAGATGTAGGAGCTATAAATTTATTATTTGTTTTTATTCTGGTTTTTGATAATGTATTTAATCGATAACAAAATAACGGAGCAAGTTTTCGATATTTAAAGCAAAACTCAATCTGCGCGTGCTACACACGGACCTACGAAAAAAAATTTCAAGTCCCTAGCTCTTATTTCTTATGAGATAGACGCGTTCAAACATACAGCAGACGGACAGAGCTAAATCGACTCAGCTCGCCGCCCTGATCAAGAATATATATACTTTATGGGGTCTGACACCCCTCCTTCTGCCTGTTACATATATTTAACAAAACCATTATACCCTGATTTCCCATTTTCAATGGGTTCAGGGTATAATTACCGGATTCCCAAACTAGATATTTTGTATTTTACCAACTTCCGGAAATTTGGTACGATCCATTTTATAAATTAATGGAATGTTTTTCGGTGCGCATTGTTAAAAAATCGCATTCAGGTTTCTGTATATGCAGTTTATTGAAGGAAGCTAAATGCTTCCCATTTGTAGATAGCTTTGAAAGTCCAAGGTATCTACACATGTACATACATGTATGCTTGTTTATACACTCATTTGTCACTGACAAACGTCGTGCACATCGGAAGCCCAATTTAATACCTATGCATTAACTATAAACAAATCACACGAACTCGTTGTCTACAGAACATTCAGTGACGAGTCACACAACATTCTCACCCTTATCAAACTGAAATGATAAGAACGAATTTGAAAAAAATAAATTGCTATTTTAGTTTTCTTACATCGACTGAGGCGCCTGCACTTTTATTTTAAATTTTGGCCAATCGTTGATATTCTCTTATTGAATCATTTTTAAGAACAGTTCGCGAATTGACTTAATGTTGGAGCAGATTCGTCAAGTGAGATACGAGCGAATGCCTTCAGTTACGTTTAGGTGAGACTACGAATGGATTATTAATATCTCCACCTTATTAGCTATTAGCTATTAGCTGTAATATACAATGGACTAAATTCTAATTCGGGTGAAATGAAACCCAAATGCTCAAAAGATTCATTCTACAATATATAAACTTTTTACATTCATTCTTATGTTTTGTTTTTTTTTTTTTCTTCTTGTATATATATATAGTTTTAAATGTTTTATTTATTTACTATGTATGTATTAGCTTAGTCAGAATCAATGTCCACCTCTTGCTGTATTTCGTATTATTCTAATTGTTTATAATTCTAGATCTTTTGAGGTATGTAAATATGTAAATTGACTCACCTACAAAATAAAATTTACTTTAAAATACTATAAAAAATACTGTTATGATGCATTGTTATTGATAAGAACGGTTATGGTGATAACAATTATGTTAATTATAATATTAAGATCAAATAAATGAAATATATATATAATATCGATCAGCTTTGGATTCCGGAAATTAATGTAATAGTCTAATAAATCTATAAAACTTGTGCATAAGGTCTTTTATAAGAGTTATTTTATAAGGCAATTCCAGAAATTCAAAAGTGTGTTAAGCTGTGTATCAAAAACATATGTTAGCAAAAGCGAAATAAAAGGTAATAATCGCTAATAGACTGCTCAAATAGTGTCTGACAAAAAGCAGTATAAGCTACAGCAACAGACAGAAATATTACAAGCATTTAGTACCAGAGGCAACACATTACTGTACAGTCAGCGGTGCCTAGGATATAATTCTGAATGAGAATTTCTTGTGAATGGTTCACATAGACGAGTTTCAATATGTCACTCAATAATATAAATGCAAACGTATACTACGATGATCCGATCTCATTATGGAAAACAAAACAACGCGTTCACTATAAAGACGACATTACGGCGCGTGCCAAAAAGTGTGTGATTTTATTTTAACTAAATAAATAAATATTTCCTAAATATCAATATCCACTAATATGTTTCTTGAGAATACCTAACCATGGCATGATCTGCATATTTGTAACTCTTTCTCATTGTTTAGTTACATATACATATGTGAATTGTATACCTGGACGCTCTGAACTTATGCATGTGTATTGGAATTCATTTATTCGTCCGATATCAAATTTTACTTAAAAGTGATAAGTGAAGCTCAATTTGGATATTAACATAATTAATAATTATTAATAGTTATGCTATAACAAAATAGAGAGCAAAGAATTAACAAATGTCAAACGAGACATTAATTGAATCAATTATGATTCAAGATAATGTAATTTAATAATTATGATACGTCATTTCCCATATTTTATTTGTTGATATAAAATCGAAACACACAAAATTCATTTATGAAACGATGTGCCAATAAAACAACAACAATATATCACATTGCTAAAAATATTATAAGAAATACTCACTCTTCTTTCGCATCAGCGAAAGTAATTTGCGTCTATGTATAAAGTGCATGATTCTATGTAGATCAAACTGTTTTTATACGGCCACCTTTGCTTTAAGCAGAATATTCTATTTAATGTTTCATTTAGCTGGCCATTGTCAATACAGACAGATCTGATTAGTGTAAAATTAGCGCGTCACGAGTCATGGCCGAAATTATAACGTAAGCACTGACTATATTCAACTCAATGAAATTATGGAAGTCAATAATATTTCACTTACCAAAACTTTTCCAAAATAAACTATACCAAGTCTAAATCTTACCTGATGACTTTGTATATGAATTTTTTATTTATTTGTCTAACTCCAAAGACATATGAGATGTAATTCAATAATTTCGATAGCTTTTTTATTCGAAAATATGGAAACGGCAAAAGTGATCAATTATTTGAAATTAACTTGGCTTTAACAAAAACCAATTTTACCTTGTTCCCTATTTTTAGTGGATCTAAGGGTATATATAAGAAGTAAATTTTAGTCGAAACTGTTCCACATACCCTAAAGTCTGCAACTACATAGTTGATATTCCAATTTTTATAGCAGCGACGCACACATCAACGATTATCCTAAGGTAACCTATTTCTAGATCAAATCCCCTTGTAGTGGGACTATCTTCATCAAAATTTCAAGGAATGATAAAAATATTCAAATATGTCATCTAGTCTCAAGTTCTTGAAATACATATTTTTTTTTCATTTTGGGCGAAGGAATAAAAAGATTTTGTACTCGTCACATGCATCTACACCGTGAATCTAAAGTCTCTAGTTCGAGCAGTATTCACCTGCCTGCCACGCTTCCTTTTGCCTGTTACTTCCATTTTTACAAAACCATTATGCCCTGATTTCCAATTTTCGATGGGTTCAGAATATAACAAGTAAGAAAGCTCTAGTCGAGACTGCTCGACAACGAGATCCCCTGAACCCTTCAAGCAACTGATATTTCAATTATTATTCGCACATACACACACACTCGCACTTACAGGCATACGCACGCACGTATAAACACGCGTCGGCTGCAGTGGTTGCTTACAATGGGAACTTAATTGTTTAATAACTTTTCTTGTGGATGAACTATCTTCATGAAATTTTTAGATCGTGATTATAACATTAAAATGTGTACATTTGCTAAAGCACAAATGTCTAGGGTGAGGGGTCGATAATATTCTTAATCTATAACAAAATAACAGGACAGGAAAAAATCGATATGCGCGTGGTATACACGGACCGAATTTTAAGTCTCTAACTCTTATATCTTCTGAGATTGACGCGCTCAAACATACGGACATGGCTATATCGACTCAGCTCGTCGGCCTGATCAAGAATATATATACTTTATGGAGTCGGACACCCCTCCTTCTGCCTGTTACATACATTTAACAAAACCATTATACACTGATTTCCCAATTTCAATGGGTTTAGGGTATAACAATAAAAGCAGAAATAAAAGTAAAGAAATAGAAATGAGAATTGCTAATTGCAAATTGAAGCAAATTAAATCAGAAACTCGAAAAAAAAATTCCACATATCCAAATCGTTTTTAATTGATACGGAGTCCCATTTGGTGTGTGTTATCAGTGGGTAATATCTATGTAGAATTCAACACCCGTGTGCTGGTCTTTTATTGGCTAATTATAAGTGCTTCAGTTCTACCTAAGACCTAAAAAATTTTAAACACAAAATCAATTACAAATCAATTAGAAACAGAACCATATGTACATATACAAATGTCCGACTGTAGTCTTCACGTTGCCCACATTTTGAAGTGGTGTACAAAAATTAACATCGATAGTTGTCCATAGTCATCAGATGCCCTGTCGTAACCTCAGTTGCTTTGCAAACTCTAGGCTGAAAAGAGCTAAGAGTTGCACATATTAAGCACAATCATACATTGATTTTGGTTCTGCGAGCGTGTATTTGAGGTACTGAATTCCAAATTTACGTTAGAAATAAAGTACTTAGCTGCGACAGCTGCGAATATATCACAATAAGGCAACCAAAAAAATCGATATCCTTCTCTCGACTAACGCCTGCAACGACCCCACCACCGGAGACTCAGCCGCATTCCGGCAACAACTCGACTATATTTGCAACCTCAAACTCCGTGAGACGATACGCTCGCACCGCATGTGACAATTGTGGTTACCATAACATACCGATTATGTCACACCCAATATCACCTCTAGCGAAATCGCAAACAAACTTGGAGCTCGTGGAACATGGCAGTCAGCGTCAGGCTCTTTTGCCCCTCCCAGCTATACATCATGACGATTCAGCTTACACACTTCAGGTATCGCGACGTCCATCGATCCTGCTACAGGAGATCCTGACTAACCGACCTCCCGGCATTGGACGCAAGGATCCTAATAATTTTCTTCATCCACGAAACTCCAAAAATGCAGGGTACAGCTAGTCTTTATATTATTAAGACATCTAAAAATCGTTAATATACTATCACAATACCTTAAAGCTTTTCTTTTTGTTTCTTCAACTTTCACATTCTAACAAAAGAAATCCTAATGGAACAGCCACCGGCAGTACCGCAACGATTAACTTTCACAGCGGCACTGCAAGTGCTCGCAATGGTTCCAGCGCCAACTACGACAGCGGCGCAAAAAGCTTTCAAGCCAAACAACAAAAAGAAAAGAACCGGAGAACGGGCAAGTAAGAGCTCATTTGGAATATCATCATTAACCATTTTAGATACATCGTTTGTCTTATAGTGATGCTATCAGCTCGGCACTGTCTGCAACCTATTGCAAGCTACTAGTGCTCCTAGGAGTCTGCCTTCCCATTACGGAGGTTATATCAGATCAAATACCAACCTATGTTTATCAAGGATTTTATGTTTATTTATATGCTGGAAGCATATTATTTGTTATATTTGTATATATAAGCGCATTTCGTAACCGTTCTCTCTTCAATGCACTAAAGGATTTTCGTAAGTGGAATATTTGGTGTTTCTGATTTTTTTATTATTGTCTTTAGCTGAATTTCTTCAGTAAGAAAACTCATTTAGTTTTTTGGACATGTGTATATAATTATTAAAGTCAAAATAATATTGTCTTCCGAACATTAGACGAGAAGAACAGCAACATACACCTTAAGCACAAGGTGACACACTTCGGAAGTTTTTATCTACGCGTTGGTGCTATCGCCTTCGCCATCGGTACAATGGTGTATTCGGGGCTGGAATTTGGTCAATTCTTCGAACTCAATGGTCACCCTGGATGCCACGACGTCTTTGTAGCCATTACTCCAATCTGCCGTATGGTACTCTGCATTGCCCAGGTGCAATTCATCTTCCTCAACACAACATATATGGACATGGCACGTCACAAGGTAACTTCACGTTTCGGACTCATGCACATGGTAGCCACAAATTTGTGTGAATGGTTATATGTTCTGGTCGAAGAAACTAAGCACGAAATATTTCACATAAACCACCATGATATGGATCAAGGCCACGATCCTATGCTACACAACGGAACACATGGCGGTCCTGACTGGTCGTCTCTGAATCAATCCCTTCAAGTTCACGGACCACTTAACACTGGATTAAGAATACAGAACCATTCCAATGAAAGCACGATGAACAAAATAATAGTCAATATAACTGTTAGTAACCTCACAACAGTAGCAACGCCAACACAAACAACATTTTCAGGATGCTCTCGGACTACTATTATGGGTGCTTTAGTTCAGCAGTTGTCCCCGTTTCTTTTTCCATGTACAATTGAATACTCTCTAATTTGCGCAGTTATTCTCTTTGAAATGTGGAAGACAGTTAAGTCCATACCGGACATCGACAAGACCCGCAAGAACTCCATAAAGCCCATAGCGCAAAAGCCGGCCCATCACTTCTCTGTCGATTGCTCTCAGTCACATAAGGGTCTTTTCTTCGGCATACTCATTATTGTCATGACTATTATATCAATGATTATGTACTTTGTGCTGTATACGCAACCAGGCTATGAGCTGATCGCCACCCAGGAGGTGACACTCTGGGAAACATTCATGTACTTCATGTGCGCCTCCGCGGTAATTACCGGTAGGTAGCTGTGATAATGATGAGAAGAATTGATCTCTTGAATAATATTATCTTCTTCACAGGCATGATCCTAATGCGTGATCTTCGATATATCAAGGATACAAGCGACGAGCACCATTCAATGGACTTGGATAATCTCCTATTAGTTGTTGCTCAAACTGGCGTCTATCTGTACGGCATGTTTAGCATTCTAGGCAGCTATTTCGCTAAATGGGATACGGTCCCAGACCGCGTTGAAGGCATCATTGCTGAGGTCTTTGGTGTTGTGCAAACATCACTGCAGACAATGTTCATACTGCATTCTAGCCACCGCCGCTGCAAAGGCTCTAAGCAGGTGCGCCGCAAGCCCGGCCGCGAAATTATTACATTCCTATTGGTCGCTAATATTGCTATATGGTTTGTCAACACCCTCATCAAAGGTCGGGCCGTCTTTCGGCAAACGCATCTCGAGTTTTTTGGTATATGGGGGTGGACAATCATCACACATATCTCAATGCCACTGGCAATTTTCTATCGCTTTCATTCAACGATTTGTCTATTCGAAGTATGGAAAATTACATATAAGGCTAAGGCCCACTAATCCTTACATATGGCTGACAATTCATACCGCTTCACTTTTTATTTCTGCTTTTAAAATTTTGTAAACGTTAGTATGATTAGTATGTCGAAGCTTAAAATGTTGGTGCATGAAGTAGTCTAAGCCATTTCTTGGCGACTCCAATCGGTACGATCGCATGGAGAAAAATAGATTGGGTAGATAAATTTAAATACCAATAAATGCATAGAGGTACATATGAACAGATTTGTACTTCGTCAGCCATTTTATCATTAAGAGAGCTTGAAAAAAAATTTTTTTTTAGCTCTATAGTAAATAAAGCATTTAATTGTATACAGTGTACATTTTTTTAAGATTACAATAATATTTGTATACTTTGAATATTGTTTCCTAATTGTAGCAAATAAAAATAATGATTCCATAACATTATAATATCATCTAATTTGATAGGGTTGTATATATATATATATATAAATTATGGTTTGAGTTGATTTCGATTCATGCTTCGTGTTCCACAATCTCTGGCCATTCGTACGTTAAGTGTTATAATCCTTTCTCGGAATTCATTATACAATTAATAAATAAATCTGTTTATCGTTCACAATATTGGCTTGTTTTTATTATAAACTAGAAAGGTTGCTTTCCAGTCTAAAGCAAATTCATTAAAAGAAAAAACTTTAGCTTTCATAAGAGAAATTTTCTATTATTGCAGCTATTTATTTTTCCTTTAAAAGAGCTACCGGCTAAAACATATTGTATGAAGGCT
Source organism: Drosophila arizonae (assembly GCF_054131065.1). Classification (NCBI taxonomy): domain Eukaryota; kingdom Metazoa; phylum Arthropoda; class Insecta; order Diptera; family Drosophilidae; genus Drosophila; species Drosophila arizonae. Next base: position 234,118 of record NC_142927.1, on the reverse strand, counting down.
TCGATAGACAATTTCTTTGTTAAAAGCTAGGGTTTTATTTTCTTATTGACAAATAACAATTGGGAATGCTATAAGTCTATTCACAAAACAAGCAAAGAAAAGAGATATAGAGAACAAAATCAAATACTAGTTAAAATATGGAATTCCAAAAAGAACTTATTTTCTCTTCTTTTTGTTTAATTGCGTATGTTAGATGGATGAAACTCTAAGAATTGCCTATTTTCGTATATTATCGGTTACATTATTCATAAAAAGCACCTATATAATAGGTATACAATGCATTTCAGTAATACATATGTAAATTGGCATGGGCCAAACCTTCGTAACAATGTGCAACAATCTGCGTATATATTTTTTACATATATATTGTATTTATTAGTTTTTAGAAATAAAATAGTGATTCAAACTTTGAAATTTTCAATTAATTGAAATAGAAATTCACATGCAACTATTATGTGTAAATTGTCTTTTTATATGTGTTTTTAAATCGTATTTTATTAAATATATTTTTAATCTATTGCTCTTCTTTTTAGATAAAGTATTTGAATACATATATTTAAGTAAGATAAATCTTAGGTTCTGTTTACAAAACTTTCCACATTGAACGGCTTCGAATTTTATGCATTCAAGTCGACTATATGTTAGCTAAACAAGAAGTCTTCTTATATGCGAAGTCTGACGAGTCGATTGACCTGTTCTTTTGAAAAGTCTGCCAAAAATGTGAAACTACACTTTTGGAAGCTATATTCAAACAAATATACTTTCCATTTTCTTTGATGCAGCAGGAACAAACATAAATACAGACTGACAGATACACAAACGGAAGGTATTAATACTTACTTCGTTATATATTATTTTTATATTTTTTTGTCTTACCAATTTATCAATACTTCTTTGCATGTTTTAGGGAAGTTATGGCTTTAACAAGTGGCTTATGACACTCATACGAATCTAAGATTGAAAATTTATGTCCTATCTTATGTGAGTCCCTACCTTATTGGCTTCCTTCTTGTTTACTCTAGTACACGGAATACTTTGCAATACAAAAAAAACAAAAAACCAAAAAACAAAGCAATAAAGTGAATTTTAGGTTAAAGGAAATAGTTTAATTTTCAAAATCTATAGATAGACCTGGAATATTATATATAATAATACTCATAGGCAGGAAAATAAAAAATAAAATTTAGCAAACAATTTTTAAACTAAAAGTGTACAGTAAGTTGACTATTATTTAATAATAGAGTACATACATTTGACTTGGCAATAAAATATTATATTTGTAATTGTAAAGATAAAGATACAAGAGCTTGCTTGCACGCACATTTGATACCTTAAGACTAAACTTCATTCCTGAACTTAAAATATATGGTGTGAAAGTTTAATACAAATCCAACAAATGGTTGCTATTTTAGGGGTATTTTGGACATTAATATAATATACATACATATTTTTGTTTTTGTTTTTCTCTTAACATCTGACTCACAAATTTTGAAAATATTTCTAAAAAACCCCAAATTAGTCGGTCATTTCCAATTGTTCAAATATATTGGTACGCGAAATCTTAACTTAAAAGCTAATTTAACCAATTTATTGTAAATTTTGTATAATTTGGTTTATTGTTGGGTGTTCTACAAAATTTTTAGTTGTTCCACATTTTATAACTTTTAACTTAGAATATTTTAGAATGGATAAAATGCAGCTATGCTGGAAGTACTAGTAAAATTTAGTATCACAGTATTTTATATAAGGTCAAATTTTGCATTATATGTATGTTTATTATTCTGCACATTAATTGTCCCTATTCATAATTTAGTAGCATTGTTTTATTGTTGGATATGGATCTACATGACGATCTAAAGCCAACTTAAATATGAAACAACTGGGAAGAACTAAGGAAGCTTCTTTATTTGTAAATTCTAAGACAGTGCACAATAAATCAAAAATAGTAATAAACAAAAATTGTGGTATATTACAAGAGTCCCATCTTATGTCTTGATTAGAACTACATTTGCGCCATTTTCTGTTACCAATTAAATCCAATTAAATGAACTCATAGCTATGAAAACTACAAAATAATATGGTTCTGAGAAGTTTTTGTAAAATCAAGCAAATAAACTAAATTGCTATAAGAAGAGTTTGCTGTGAATAATTTATAATTTCAAAAACGTCAAGAGCCTATTTATTACATTCACGGTAAAATGTCATATACATATTGGAAGCAAAGTCAATCCTCTTGGGTGGTGCAATAGTAGTAAAGCGGCTTTTGACACTCGATTATTGGTTTAGTACAATCAGCACTGAAGTTCAACTATGTATACCCGACTCAAATTGTATCAACTTAAGATAATAAATCTGAGAACGATTGCATCATATTTTATTACCAATCTCTATAGAATCGAACAAATTAAACTTAACACAATGGTAAATAGTTTATTAAATTGTTTCTGAATGCAAACAATCTATCCAAAGTGACAGACACTTACATAACATCATAGTCCCCAGTTAGTCTGCTTGGATTCACAAAGCAAATGAACTCTACATAGAATTTTTCTTAACACACATTGAGCAATGTTATGGTTTGTATGCTATGCTTTTGGTATTTCCGTTATTGCAGAATACAAAATATTAATTAATAAAATAAAAATAAAATCGGAGAGAGGCGACACAACCCTCCGTGCCATGTTTACATATCGGACTCTTGTTATTTGGTGAGAGTATTGATATGTATTTATAAAAGAAGTTGAAATGGTGTTAAGGGCATGTTCTAGTCCGACACGCTGGATTATTGTTAAATTATTGATTATTGTATACCCTACCCATTGAATACTAGTCGTATATACCACATAATGTGCGCAAAGGTGTATGGCATATAAAAGGAAGCACTGACCTAAATATAATTGAAAGTCCATGATTTATTATTCTCCTACTCCTCTGTAAATTAGAATATCCCTGTGCGAGTATAAAAATTAGTGCCAGCTAAATGTTTTGATGTGAAAGTGAAGTGAGTGATATGATCATTTTAAAGGATACTCAAAAATAATGTAGAAATAAATAGTTATGGTGTGTATCTAAGTATTTAGGTGTGCGGCAAATGCTCAGCTTAGCCGGCTATCAGTATAAGTATTCACTTGTAAAGCCCATCAATTGCCTGTGTCAATATTTAACTTGCGAATAATTTTGAATTCGTGTGTCCTAATTCGTTCAAGAATGCATGATATTTAAAATTACGTATATTCATTTACATTTGTAAATACATTTATTTGTATATTTGGAGGCACAATTCTACGCAAACAACGGTATTCTTAAATTGTGGAAGTAGTATCTTGGTATTCGAAGCTGTAGCCTGCTAATTTATATTCATTATTCAAATTACTATGTTTCGTTATGAAATCCCTTATAAATGGAAGCGGAAAACATTTAATACAGACCGAATGTTGTTTCATACAAATATAAATTTGACTCTTAACCACATGCCTTCAAAATAACCTTAGCATAAAATGTAAAATTTTGTAATTATGTTTCCTAATTCATTTAAGTCTTTAGGGTTTCAATTGACTAAGGCTTGTGTTTCATATGCGGCTAAAAGTGATCTCTTGGCAATTATAAATTCAAAATATGTGATGGTTCCTCGAAAATAATTTCAAACTTATCTATGAAATAAATGTTCTATATTAGCTCAAACACATTTTTTCTACGAAGAAACAACTGTTATATTTTGTTTAGTAAAATTACATTAGCTTCAATTATATTAACCGAGATTACATGAAACTAGCCTATCTGTCATATTTTTATAACAGAATGGCACTAATTCGGAAGATTTGTTTAATATATAAGTACGAACAGGGTCACATTACGGCAGTTTTCGCTTATTTAGGCTAATAAGTGACTTTATTGTATACAGCTGCATTCATAAAAATAGTAGTGCGACTGAGCACTAGATATTGCACAAAAGAAACTTAGTGATTAACTAAATATTATGAAAAAATTGAAAAGGTATATTAAATTTTATATTTAGGTATTTAGTTATTAATCACGATATTTTTTGTTACCACCGGTATGGCATGGAATAGATGAGGTCCTTGCACCGCTTCAGTTGCATTTGCCTCCTGAGCTACTTGTCACATGTAACTTACGGTTCCTTCGCCTATATGCCTAGCTTCGTCGCCCCCTAAGTTCTCAGTAAGTACTGTTGACTCACATCCGTTTATATAATATTCTTAATTCCAGGATATTTTCAAAATCTAAATAATTTTGACCGAAAGTAAATTGATTTACTCATAATTTACAGCTTATTACAAGAAAACGTGAACAGATGTACCGTAATAAGGTACCTAATTTGGTTAATGTTCTATACAGTGCATTTTTATTTTTATGAGCGCAGCTGTATGTATATTAACTTTCAGTAAAAAAATTTTTAAATATTTGCTATCGAAGAGAATTCAAAATATGGATAATCATTGTATATTTCGATGCAATATAGTAACAATGACCCCAGTACATGTTATATAGTTGTTAATTTATATTTTTATAGCTTGTTATACAAAAAACTATATATTATAAATAAATAATATATATGTATATACTTAATTGCCTTGTCATATATGCATCAGTGATTTCCAGCTATACCTGAAGCTCGAAGACAAATGTCAAATTTTGTGTTCAATTTAAGTTAGAGCTATAGGTGCAAATTACTGATGCATATATCTCACGACAATTATATTTATATATATATTATATAACTCATAAGGGGACACCAAGAATAAACCGTACACTACCATACCAATACATGGTTACCCGAACACCAACTAACAAAACATAATTGAAGTTATATGCCAATTATTTGTATGTTGTCGATATTTTTTATAAGTTGTTACATTTTAACATTGGCTTAGGGCTGCAATGGTATTCGCAGCAAGCCTACTTACTTATTTTAATTATCATACCGTGTCATAAAAGCCTCATTACACTATATATTATAATTTATTGTAGAGGCCAGAATAAGTCTGATGTAAATTCACTTGCGCAAAAAAATGTGTATATAAACCAAATATTGGGACTAAACAAAGGAAAGACAGAGTAAGAAATTCATTTCATAACTTCGAAAGCTTGTCATGATGGGTTACATATGGTATCTCCAATAACTACAATTATTAATCAATATATGTAAAATCAATTATTTTAAGTAAAACGCCATAATACTTCTTTACTTAGTTCCAGCATAAAAACTACATTCTATTCTAGAAATATTCTACTGAAAACTCTCAGTATTCCAATATTTGAAACTATATGTCTGTCGTTGTTCCGATGCTTCACCGGCAGGTTATCAATCAAATTTAATTGGGTTTCATTTGATTGAACAAAACTAAAATTGCAGTGTACCGCGCAAGTATTTTTATAAACTATATTATCTAAATCTATTAATTGCTTGCCGTTGTTGCTGTCTTTTTTTAAAAAATGTACTGTCATACGTATGTATCCAGATGATGGTAAAGCTGAGTGCAGTCATTCCACAAGTCCGAACTGGTCTTGTTCTATTGGTTTTTTCAGCCAACTGCCAAGATCTTCTCGTTTGAATGCAGAAAACAGCTCTTGTTTAGCCGTCTGCAATGCAAAATTTCGTTGGTGTGGCTACTTATCGGAGCATGAACTCAACTTACTAACCTGGTAGTCCTTGACATCTGCCTTAGTCTCTCCGTAATCCTTAGTGACCTTGCGATTCGGCATACCCGGTAAGTTTTTCATCAAAAATCCATATTTGTCAAAGAAGGCTTGTTTTGTAATCCTGGACACTTGGCCGCCAATAGTTCGCCCGGTTAACGAATTGACAACCTCTAATTCAGTGTCACCAATGGTCCAATTAATGCCAAAGTTCGGGGCTTTAGCTTGATTTCGTGGCTCTGCTGAGGTAACCAAAGCAAGACGTGGCTTATTTAAATGATACGGGGGTGGTAGACCCTGTATAGACTTTTCGATTCGTCCGCACACAGCGCGGTACATGTGCTCCGGATGTAACAAACTTCCTAATACAATGGAATGCAGATAAACTGGCTCGATAATTGCAGACAATAGCGAGCCCTGAATACCCACAATGTTCCAGCGAGCAATTTTATCCGAACATGACATTGTCAGTAGACGCTGGCCCTGCAAGTACAAAATGTTATTGCGACAATTTTTTGAAGCCCTTATAGCTAAGCACTTACCTGTAGTACGCCATCCCACGTTTGAATGCCATCGCTGCTTTTTACGGGTATTGTTCCTTCTCCCGATTCGATCTTTGTACGCAACTGCCCACGTGCTTTTCTATACGTTAGTAGTAATTAATGTTATATTTCCAAAGTTTGGGTTATACCACGAGAGCCATAAAATGCAGAATAGCAACATGTACGATTATGTGGGAATCCAAAAGTAGTTGCATGTTATTATTGGCAAGTCAAAAAATGATAAAAGGGTAGTAGAAATAGTAATTATAAAATACTCCTAAATTTTTGCAAATTACATACAATCTGAAATTCTTCTCTCTTTAGAGTAGACAACACGATCAGATCTACCTTGTTCATTTATATACCTATTGCTTAACTATGTGGAGTCAGTCGTTAAAACACTTATGAGTTCTGTACCTACACGAAAGCCCTAATCTTTCAACACATACAAACATAAGGATCAACCCTACGGTAGTACGATTTGATGCATTTGAAAATTTTGATAATGATGACAGTAAACATACCTATCCTAGATAATACTTCTGTCATATCATTTAGAATCCACATGTAGCCTCTCTGATTTTAATTGAAAATTTAGTTCTTTAAGATTTTGTAAAAAAATATTACTTCTCTTTCTTCCAGATATGTATTTTGTATCTACCGTACATGTCTACAGTTTGCTTAAAACATTTCGCAAAACTATATAACTATTATCCGCTCAATGTATTAATACACACATATAATTTGATCGGATTACATTGCTTAACATGTGAACGCTATGCAATGAAATTTTGACATACAAGAACGCAGAATGGCACTTGTTCGAAATATATATTATTATTATAATATACAATATATTCGATACACCATATCTGTTTAGATGAACTACTGTATATATATTCGATACACCATATATGTTTAGAGGATCTACAGTAGTTAAAGTAGTAATGGGGCGAAAATATATATTATTATTGTGTGAATGCACAGAGAAAACAGAAAAATTAAATTCGAAGCTTTTGACCTCAGTCAGCCGAGGTATGGACGAAAATTAAACTATGTTTATTTATTTTTCATTTGCTTGCAAAAGATATGGCTTTGCAGAGTATGCATATTGTGATGCCCATGGTGCCAAGGGCTTTTACAGAGACTGGGCGGGACACGAAAGTGAGCAGCACAGCAATAGTCGCGAAACGGCTAAGCAGTACCACAGATAAATATAAATGAATGAAATGAATGAGAATGAACAGAAACAAAATCAGAAAAATGTCTACAAGTTGGTCAAACTCTTCCCAATTCCCAATTCTACTATATAAGTTTTGGTATGCTACTAATCCTCACTAATCTTTTCTTCCATTTTATATGTCCTAACAATTTTGAACTCATGCAGACACACAGATACGATGAAACAAGTTCAAGCGTATACACAATAGTCGATATGTGATAAAGGTACAAGAAAGCGCCCAACACGTATGATGCACCATACTATGTTAAGCTTATCCCTTATTTTGAGTCGCAATTAAGGTCTTTGTAAAATGCTTTGTTATATTTGTAGTAGTATTTAAAAATGTGTTGTACCAACCTATTTGGATGCTTATCAACACCAGTGTCGTTTTCGTGAGGACTAAATATCCGTGCATCCCCACATGGTGCTGTATTTATATACAAATGGAAATGTACCCCGGATTTTAGTTTATAAGGGTATTGCCCGTCTGTATTCCTCACGAAAATCGACTGATATGCTGTTGCTATATATTAGAAAAAAAAAACGAAATTAGAATAATCAAATGTATATAAATCAAAGTTAGGTTTTGTGATTGTGTATGCTTACTTTAGAATACACAAATATACTATATATATATATGTATATATATATATATATATAAATACATACATATATATGTATATATATATATATATATGTAAGTCTGCATGTTTATATCTATATCTCTCTTATCTAAGTAAAAAAAAATAATACATATATATATATATATATATATGTATAATACATATATATATATATATACTTATTAGTTGTCAATAGTGACTTTCAGCAGAAAAAAGCAAACAGCTACTTAAACTTTTTAACAGCAAGCGATGTTTTGGTGCTGCCTGAAATGTATTGTATAATATGTAGTAACGCGCTCTGGATTCGAAGCCGGGATTTCTCGATCATGCGTCACGCCGCTTGTCACAACGTCACTTCACTTTTTATACCCTGAACCCATTTTCAATGAGAAATCTGGGTATAATGGTTTTCTTAAAAGTATGCAACAGGCAGAAGGAGGCGTGGCAGACCCCACAAAGTATATATGTTCTTGATCAGGGCGGCGAGCTGAGTCGATTTGGCCCTGTCTGTCTGTCTGTCCGTCCGTATGTATGAACGCGTCGATCTCAGAAGATATAAGAGCTAGAGACATTTTTGACATTGACATTTTTTCCTAGGTCCGTGTTTATCACGCGCATATCGAGGTTTTCATATATATCGATAGCTACTTATCGAAAGCTAGTTATTTAATTATATCTCCTACACCTTTAGAGCTAAGGCTTGCAAATTTTAAATGTAGACTTATATGTATTTTATAAAATTTCGATTTTTGTTGTAATTTATAACCCCCCCCCCCCCCTATATCCACACCCTCACCCTCACCTTTGTAAAAGGGGTATATCAAGTACTAGAGGCTTGTGCTTTGGAATTTACATACATTTTGCGCATATATATATATTCTTGATCAGCGTGACGAGCTGAGTGGATATAGCCCTGTCCGTCTGTCCGTCCGTCCGTATGAGTGCGTCGATCTTAGAAGTTATAAGAGCTAGAGAGCTGAAATGGCATGCATACTTGTCAGTACCATACGCAGTAGAAGTTTATCATATTTTTTCGATAACTCATCCGATAACTTTTTTATCGAGAATAATCGAAAAATTGATTTTGTTTTTTCTACCTAATTTGGGACCTAGAGACTTCAATTTCGAAAAATTGATTTTGTTTTTTCTACCTAATTTGGGACCTAGAGACTTCAGTTTTTTTTTTTTTTTGATACCGCGCCCCTTTGCCCCCACTTTGTAAAAACGCATTTCAAGTACTAGAGACTTGTGCTTTGGAATGGGCACACATTTTAACCATATGATTACGCGTTTGTTGCTTGGCAAAACATTTTATTATTTTTTAACGTCAATTGACTTAACGGAATTTAATGAATTTTTCAGCATATGATCTACATATTCTATTGAATATTTAACAAATGAAAAAAAAATAAATAAAAATAATTCATTAGCTATACTGGCGTCTGACTTGAACTTTTTTTTGATACCGCACCCCCTTTGCCACCACTTTGTAAAAAACGCATTTCAAGTACTAGAGACTTGTGCTTTGAAATGGGCACACATTTTAACCATATGATTACGCGTTTGTTGCTTGGCAAAACATTTTATTATTTTTTAACGTCAATTGACTTAACGGAATTTAATGAATTTTTCAGCATATGATCTACATATTCTATTGAATATTTAACAAATGAAAAAAAAAAAAAATAATAATAATTCATTAGCTATACTGGCGTCTGACTTGAACTTGAATGTTTTTAATCGATAAAAACATAACGGGATGATTCATCGAATTTTAGAGGTAAACTCGACATCCGCAATATATGTATATACGGCCATTTAAAAAAAATTCAAGCTTCTAGCTCTTTTATCATCTGAAATCGACGCGCTCAAACATACGGACAGACGGACAGGGCCAAATCAACTCAGCTCGTCGGGTCTGCCACGCCTCCTTTTGCCTGTTACATACATTTCAACAAAACCATTATATATATATATATATATATATATATATATATATATATATATATATATATATATATATATATATATATATATATATATACATATATAAACCTGCAACGACGTGGACATACATGTTCATATGTATGTGTCCAATATTAAATACTTTTTTTGCCATATAACCGTTGCCGGAAACCAGATAATCTACTTATTTAAATTTATTATTTATTTGCATGCTACCTATAAAAGTTGTTATTTACAAACTTTATGAACTAAAGTATGTAAATATATTTAGTTAGTTTTACAACTTCGAATAACTCTAAATCAAGTTTAAACATACCCTGATTACACTGAAGATCAAGTTGAGCATACAAGTATTTCAGAAGACAACGCCTGGACACTATTTCAGCATGCGAGTCGTTAAGCACCGCCCCATTTACGCTCATGTGCTCGCCGCTAACACATTTTGTTCCGGTTGAAACTGAGATTACCTGTTAACACACACATTTAATCATACATAATAATCTAGTAATATTGTACTCGTACTTTAGCTTCGCAGAAATTCATATTTTCTGTCATAACTATGCCTGCCAAAACTTTTCGCCGAGAGTACGCCTCCTGGCCCTTAATCACTTCCATGAATTTTTCCAATACCAACCGTCCAATGGTATCCGCATGTATTTGTGGTAATTCCATCGACGATGACTTCTCGTCAATGGGTAACGGCGCATTTTTCTGTGGTGCCATCATCGGACTGTAAGATATATTGCACAGAGAGGCTAAAGCGGCCTTCGCGGCAGCATTCTTTGCCAATTTCTTGGAGGGCCCTACATAGAGTTGATTGTATAATAATAATAGCAAATAAGTCACTACACAGTACTCACCTGTGCCATCGAACTTTTTATCATTTATAGTGACCGTCATTTTAAAACGACAATTGTTTTGAGCGCCATCAATGTTCATGCATTCAAAATTAACATCGTTGAATAATTCGTACAACAACATAACGGGGCCTTTATCTGGTACTTTTTTCTGGCCATCTACGGCAATCGTACTCTTTGTGGCATCTAACGATAGAAAAAAAAATATATATCTCTTTGTATTGGAAGTAGTCATAAATCAGAATACCTAAATTATTATTAAATGCTTAAACTTAAAATAACAGATGTTTATGAGTCTTCAAATGACAGAAGGTATTAAATGTATATGTATATGTATTGGTATTTGCTTTTAATTAAAAGTAATCAAATTATCGCGATTAACTCCTAAAATTCTTCGGTATTTTAATATAGGTCTTGAGAAAAAAGGGTTTTTATTTTTTTTTTTTTTTATTTTTCATTTTTTTTTTGTTTTTTTTAATAATATTATATGACATAAAGATAGTTGTAAACCTTATGAAAGTTTTTTATTCTTCACATTAATATGGTCTAGTTTTCAAACTTAAATGAATATGGAATACGAACAGTAATCAAATTTCGCTTTTTAAATACTATACTGCGCTAGCCTTTCGTAAAATATCATGCGTGAGACGTTCAAGGTCACGAAAACATAAGCATATATAATAACAAAGTAGTTTTAAGTCTAAGTCTTCCTCAAAAATTAATAAATCAAGGTCTTTAATACAACTCTTCCAATATTGATAATAACGCAAACACATACATATAAACGTGTAATAAAAGCCACTGAGCATAAAATCGCAAATAGAAATCGAGAACTACAAATATGTTTAAATTACAAAATAAATATAAATAAACGTACGCAAAAAAATAGAAAAAAAAAAATAAAATAAAATAAAACAAATAAAATACTAGTACTTGCTGTGGCTCATGCAAAATATTTGTGGACGCAACGTGGATTGTTCAAGCGAGGTAAGGTTGGATTTCTTTTCAGGCAACATCAACGTGTAAATCAGTTCGACTAATTCTGCTTTGGACACGTTTTCAATACCATTTTCAAGGTGTTCGTCACTTGTAAAATCCAAGTTGCCCGCTGGCTTCAAGGGAGACAAGACTGCGCCATCTTTAAACTGTATAAAACTGCGCAACGCTGTGGCTGCAGCCTCGATACGCGCAACCTTTTTACTACGCCCTTGTCCCATATACTTCTGTCCATCAACCTGAAATAAAACCAAGTTACAGCATAAAAGTATGTTTATAAGCTAAATATAACAAGTAAGAGTGTTGTAGTCAACATTGATCAACTAAGAAATACCCTGAATCCTTCTTAGCTGGCTTTCGCAATTTGTAAACCATTTTATAGCAGGATTGTTACCATATTAAAGTGTGAAACATACTAGGGCAGCAATATACACATGCAGTCCATGTACATATATTACTGCCCTTATGTCTTATATAGTTTACTATATTATTCTTTGTCTATGGTCTTTCAAAACAATCACATAATGCATAATGGCTTTCAATTCCATCAATTATTGAATATCATTATTTTCTATCTAGATTAATATTTTTCTATCACGGTATTTCGTTATTATTTGCGGTTTTTCTCTATTTATATGAAAGTAAACTTCCCTGCATAAGCACTTGCTCGCGTGCTTTTTGTTTTTATGTTCTTCTGCTTTTCTGTTTGTCTTTTTTATCTTTGGTGGTGGACAATTGGTAACATCGCCATTAAATATGCAATATACAGAAAACTTTTTGAATACAATTTGTGGCAAGGAAATACAATATACTACTTTTATTGAAATAGGTTGTGACAAGTCTTTGCATTTACTAAATGATTCAGCGTTTAACAGTTCAGTTCAAACTGTAATCACATAAAAGGCTTTAACTATACTCTGATTTGTCAGTTTGATAATACCACACGCTCGGAACTATTTATATCAGGTAGGAGTTCAATATATTGGATGAAAGAATATTCCTCTTAGCCTTTTTTATATGAAAATGGGAAATCAGGGTATAATGGCTTTGCGAAAAAGTATATAACGGGCAGAAGGAATCATCGGAGAGTATATATATAAAGTATATATATTCTTGATCACCACGACGAGCTGAGTCGATGTAGCCCTGTCCGTCTGTTCGTCCGTCCGTCCGTATGAGTGCGTCGATCTCAGAAGTTATAAGAGCTAGAGAGCTGAAATGGTATGCATACTCGTGTATACCATACGCAGTACAAGTTTATCTTATTTTTTCGATAACTCATCCGATAACTAATTTGAGCACTTTTAGATCTGAAGACTTCACAGCAGAGCACGGGTTTATGCGTGCTTGTGGATGCATATAGATGTATGCGTGCACAAAGGAAGTGCAGAATGGTTAGAATATCAGCTTGGATAGTTCAGGGATCTCCTAGTCGAGCAGTCTCGACTAGAGCCATCTTACTTTTTTATGAAATGTTATCCCTCAGAAGTGAGCTTTGCGATCACTTAAAACAAATACATATATAATTATATATGAGCAACTTAAATGTTGACATTGTGCACTAACCTCAACGGAGATCGTAAATAGCGGCGCATGCACCGGACCAGTCTGTGACTCTAATTTGTATATCAGCCCATGCCGCAGTTCGTTAAGCATCGCTACTGTATTTTTCGGTTGCGGTACACGTTCCTTGCCTGACTTCTTTTTTGGTGGCACTAGAAACAGATACACATATATAAAATTTACCTTCATTCGCTTACTCGAAAAATGTTGGGTTTTTTTTTTATAAATTCTTTATAGAATTTGTTTTGTATTTTTTGGAACTTACCAGCATATTTTGGCATATCATACCGCCGTTTTTGAGGAGACTTTCGATTATAGCCGTTCATGTTTCCCTCTGTTGATGTAGATACCACCTGTGCCTTTATAGATGTAGGGTGAAAAAGGAACATATGTTAGGACTTTCATTTCGACAATCACTACTTTGCATTACTAAGTATAAATGTAAAAAACATCAAGCATTACAATACAACATTGACATTTACACAATCAAACTTGTATCCTTTCAGTTAATTTTCTACACACAGACAGACAACCATTACATAAGTGCTATTGTCGAGAATACTCGGCAGATATCGTGTAACCGTAGACGTTGAACATACAGAAACCTGCCCTACCATACTTAAAAATCAAAACAATAATATATACATATCAATATATATATACTAAAGTGGTCTGAACAACTTGAAACTCCTCTTATATTCAATATATATGTATGTACATATTATATGAACATTTTTTCCTTGTGAACCTCCTTGGCCTTTTGTAATTATCTGGAAAACGCACCAGTTATATAGCTAGTCCAAAACTATATGATTAACTATTTGTTAAGCGCTATAATTGGTGCATTTTCAAGGTAATTACAAAAAATAAAAATAAATAAAGAGGCACTACATACAAACATTGTATTGATTATTTTTTATATTACATATTTAATCATCCTTATATTTTGTATATTCCTTAGCTCACTTTGCAATGGGAGAGTGGAGGCAGAACAACAGTTCCCTTTAAGAAAACACGCTGTTTTTTAGACAAGCGCCATGAGTCTGCATACAGCTGCTGCCGTTGATAGCAAATAGTAGACCGCTCGAGATGCATTGCACGGTAATGCGATCTATAGCACATTCGCCTAGGATTATAGCATACGGGATACATTGTCTTTCAGCAATGTGGAAAGCAGTTTCGACGATAATTTACAGCGATTTACTGATCAAGAATAAGAACAAGAGGCAGGGCAACGAGGAGAGGTAAAAAAACGCGTGCTATACGGTTGAGCGTAAGAATTCAACTAGCTACAATTAAATTAAATTGCAGCAAAGAACCCACGGAAAGACAAGCCAACTTTTTGAGAAGTATTTATACATTTACTCATTTAAAGTGATCTGCTCTCTCCTGCACTTGCACTTTAGGTAAGCCCTATGGTCATTCTGCTGATTCTTTGTGGTTGATATAACATTAAAAGTGCCAAGAAAAATATATATTCATTAATTTCTCGTGTGCAGAAGACCCCGCACTCAGCAAACCACCATTGGGATGGACGGCCTAGAGAAATTTCTCCTTGCGCTTTCAGCGAAACATTTTGTACTTTGCATTTTGGATTCCATTTATAATTCTTTCGCTTTGCAAATACTTATTTATAATTATATATATATATATATAGATATATATATATATATAATATACATATATTTGAACAAATTATTTCATACTCAAATGTATTAGTCTATATTATGAAGTAGCCCATATTCCATTACAAACTCTATTTATGGCAATCGAGATCTCGAGAAATATACATATATGTATGTATATGAAGTGATGTACAACGTTATATGTACATAGACAATCGAGTAGGGGAACAGCTGAATAGAGGCCCCGAACAGTAAAGGGCTAGCGCGTAATGAAGCCAGCGGACGGAAAATTCGCATTAAATTTTACGTTATGCTGCGATGCTTCTCAAATGCACATCGGTGCACCTGTACACCAAGTGTCAGCTGCCAGACAAGCGACAGCCGCCTGTCCGTCTAAATGTTTTAACAATAAGTTTTTACTAAATTAGACAACAAATGCACGGTAGCACCTGCCTTTTGCATCTTTTTCAAATGGATTTCACATATTGTTAAGAGAGCATGCGCTATAACCAGTGGGCTGCGGTGAACATATTGACAAACTCGAGAGCGCTGCACAAAAATCGACCGCAGGGTCGGTAAGTTATGTAAGAACACAATGAACACAAAATCCGTGTTTAAAAAATAAAAATAAAATAAAAAAATAAGTGGCTCTCAAACTGAAAGTGATTACTACATAGATATAGCTACTTAATAACGCATATACGTAGCGAAAAATAATCCTTTACGTTGAAAATCATAAATAAAAAGCAAAGCGTTTTGAGATCGTAGAAATTACTATATATATGTCTGAATAGATACCAAATGAAAGTATGTCATTCAATTATCAAGAGTCATGCAGATATTTCTATAGATTTTTCGGTCATATATTTTGCATAATTCTAATGTCCAACATTAAAATAAACTCTTTATTAATTATAGCTGATTAAAATAAACACAATGTATTTGTATCTAACGCATGTTGGATCACAAAAGATTCTCTGCTTTTCAGATTTAAAAACTAAAATGAATAAACAAATAAAAATAAACTTCGTAATAATGAATGAATTAACTAATCCTTGATTTGTTACGTAATCTCAAATCCATTTATTTCAATTCATTAATCTCAATCAATTTATTTACCTGTCTACCAAAAAAATAATTTTGCTTTGTTTTATTGGGGGTACTGAGTACTATTGGTTAGTTACACGCCTTGAGCTATAGACAACCATTTACAATTTGGCACGATGCCCCAATCAATAACGCTTTTCTAATGTTTCCCAACAAGCAGTTAGACGCCAGAGTGACCGAACGCCCATTAGATGTGAGTGAACCTTTTCTGGTTTCTTTGTAAGTGCTGCAATTCGCCTTGTTGGCCTTTATGAACGTTAAATTGATATATGCAAGAGAATGCGGAGATATCTTGAACATCTAATGTATTTTTTATATATGCGCAAGCTATTCAAATTACTCATACTAATTATATTTGCTTTATTCGAAAATGTCACAAAATCAAGAAAATAAGATCCAAGTTAAATCATTTCTTATTGCGGTATTCTCTTTTAAATTTTCCTGAGGTCAGAAAACAAAACGATACAACGATCTACAAACAATATTCCATTCCAAAAATAATAAATACATACACAGTTTTCTTCTTCCTCTTCTTTGAACTTAATAATATACAGTCGACTTGATTCAAAAATGCTAAAATGTTGTAAAGCAAGCAACAACAAAATTGAAAAAAAAAAAAAAAAAAAAAAAAAAAAAAAACAATAATATAGCAAAAGCGTAGTATTAATGTATAAAATAAATAAGACGTATTGTGTCTACTTACATGCTGCACAAAATTGTTATTGGCGCTGTTTAGCATAATTATTTCCAATTCAAATATCTCGTACTTTTTTTACAACTTTTTATGTGCTTTGTTATACCTTCAGTATTCGATGTGGGTTGTAAAGCTGATATTTTATAAGGGCAAACAATCCACTCTGAAGTTGTACATTTGGCTTTCCATTAATATATGTATTTATTTATAGGATGGAATATATTCTCTCTTAAGGTATGCATATGTGTACTTAGGGTACACACGATGTCTATGTTACGCGAAAATCTACTCATGTAAATTTATGAAAAAAGGTGACACTAAAATGAAGCTACAAAGTATTTAGAAGTTGGAAAACTAAATATACATATGTGTAAACTCACAATGCATTTCTGTATATATATGTTAATTTTTTTTTTTGCGGTGCATGAATTTTTTGTGTATGATAGTTACTTTGTGATTGGGTTAATATTTATGTTTATATATATTTATGGTCATATGCAGACTACTTTAAATACACACAAATCTGTATTTGTATTTTATTTCAAACCTAACACTAAGTCAGAAGACTTTTGATTTCCTGCGTATTTGTATGCACCACATACATATATACCCGCATGTATGTATGTAGTTACATGTATGCATTCATACGTAACTTCAATGCGTAGAGCACAGCAAAAAATTTGAAGGGTAGCGTACGAAAAAGAGAGCGACAGCATTGCCTCTCACAAGCTCACGTGGAGAGAGACACACTGGCACAGCTCCATTATGCGGAAGTCCTCACTAATAGAAGAGTACGTAGCCGCAAGCTGGTCGATAGACACATCCACTTATGTATACACTTACAAACGTTTGTATCTATGTCTGCGTTCTATTTTCCAGATCATAATATATACAGAGTCTCATAACTACTAACTACTATTGATAATCCATTAAAGCTATTATCATATCCCGATGGACCTTCTGAAAGCTATTTATTATAATTTATATTTTCCAATAAGCTATCGATGATTTATAAACATACATATACAAACATACTTTATTCAGAACGGCATTAACTTGCATTACTATTCATGCGCATATAATTATAACAATTTTACGGTATATCTAATATATATATACACTTATAATTTCAAACTATATATGCATATGTATATATATAGCAGATGTAAGCCATTTCCCTATATGCGCATGTAAATGCTTTTGTTGATACTTTTCCTCGATAGTGCAAATGTACATTCATAGGCACATGTTCGTGTATGTATGCACATGTACATTTTCATGCATGCATATGTATATTTATATTGATATTTGGTTGTATGTGAAGTAGTTACATTTCTTCTGTTGCTATTGCCTACCTTACTTGGTATTTTGTCGAAGCTCTAATTATTGATTTTTACGCCACTTTTGCTCTTTATTTTTCCCATTTTACTAGAAATTGCACACCACAAAAATATGACAAAAAATTGCACACACCTTAACCACTATCTATGTAACTCGATGGTATTTGTCGCGGAGTGCAACGCACTATATTTTTATGGAAGTCTTTAATTATTTACTTCGTACCGTAACCGCTTGCTAGCTTTCAAAGAACAAGACCGACTTCAATTCAATTAAGACTTTTTGTTTTAGTTTTTATGATGATATAAAACGCACCCAGGGATGTCTAAGACATATCAGCTATCGATTGAATTTGTTATACGATGATTTGTTCGTTGTTACTGTACGATGTTTCCATTGCTATTATCGATAGCTAGATATCGGGAATATGTCGTGTGCATGCCACCTGTTAAAAGACACATTAGGTTGCGCCAGTGTCTCTGGTTAGTGTCTCTGGTTAGTGGTTGCGCAAAGAGCAGTCCCGTTACCTTTGTGACGGCACATTTTCAGATTGTGCTCTGTTATCCTAACTGAAGCTTGGCGGACTGAAACTCAGCAGAGATTCACCAAGTGATCCAAAACAATCAAAATGAAGTATGTATAAGCAAATATCAAAAGAAAATAGCCGCCAAACTCGCATTATTTAATCTACTAGCTTTAAGACAAATAACAGTGTCAAAGTTGCTTGATTTTCATACAAATGTACACGCGCGCGCAACATTTTCTGAAATAATGACGTTTCCCTGTCAAATCAGCTGTTCGCTTTGCATAACCTACTATCACTCAATCGTGGGGCATACCATATGACATGGTAGTACAATGAATTTGAATTCATTATGCTATAAGTAAAATATAATATTTTATAATTAAATGTCTTATAATGGCCCAAAATAAACATACAAAATATATTTAAAAAAAAAACATTCCACAGCTTATTTCAATATGTGTTATTATATTCAATAAATTACAAGTTTCTGATAGCAGATGGAAAAAAAAAAAAAAACACTTTTAATGGATTCACTAGGTTGCACCGCAACCACTTTTCATGTTAACTAACAGCTCGGTTGTAGCGTCATATATTCGGACTATGCTCTGTTACCCATGCTGAAGTTTGGCGGGAATTTAAACAGAACAAAGGCTTGGCAAGCAGAACAAAATATTTCAGCTTATAGCCATTAGTCATTACACCTTATAATTCATGGGTATACACGAGTATATGTTCGTGCTCTACTATAGTACTTTCTAGTAAATTGCATGGAACTTTTAATAAATTAATTATAGCTCCTCATATATCAAGCGGAAAATTGGCGAAAATCAAAATTATTTTTCGATTATGAGGATAAAAATAGAAGGGGATTACTTATTTTTAACGACGAACGCTATTTATTTATATTTTAGCTTAATTACAGGTAATATGAAAAAATTCCAATTTGGGAATACACACGTCTTGCGTGTAGATTCGCATTAGGTGTTGACTTCTAATACACTGAACCTATTGAAATTTTGTCATTTTCATTGCAATTGGCGCCATCTGTTGGCGTGTGACCAGCACCAAGAACAACGCTTGCCTTAGCAGCAGCACTGTCACTGTTATTAACAGCAACAGCAGCTGTAGTGGTTTTACGCCACTAACCATAGGCACGAACCACTAACCATATAACACATAGACCGTACACGCAGTGTACAGCTTTTTGCACACTTTTTTGTCGTGCATTGCGACCCACACAACTTCGTATATGCTCAGCTCCTTACTTTTAAGTTCGGGCTACGAAAATATACGAAAGCACAGCCATTTCGTTTGATGCGCTCGACCGAAATGGACGACTATTGAACAAAATATTCTACTATTCTTAATTTAGTTTCTTAGTCTCTTTCTCTCTCTGCCTCTCTCTCTCTATATATACATATATTTGAGAGCTGCATGGCCGCACTCATATCCAGTGTTACCAATTTTTGTTGAGCGAAAAAGCTGTTTTTAGTGGGAAGATACTTTAAAAAAAGCCGAAATTTTGTGAAAAAAAATCGGAAAAAAGCTGATGTTTTTATACCCTGAACCCATTTTCAATGGGAAGTCAGGGTATAATGGTTTTGTTGAAATGTATGTATATATATTCTTGATCAGGGCGACGAGCTGAGTTGATTTGGCCCTGCCCGTCTGTCTGTCCGTCTGTCCGTCTGTCCGTATGTATGAACGCGTCGATTTCAGAAGATATAAGAGCTAGAGACTTAAAATTTTTTTTAAAATGTCCGTAATTAAATCAAGTTTATCATTAAAAATCGATAACTCATCCCGATCTTTTTTATCGATAAAAACCTTATCGAAAACCAGTTATAAAATTTTATCTTCTACACCTTTGTTGCTAGAGTCTCCAAATTTTTAATGTATGCTTATATGCAATTAATACAATTTCGGTTTTTGTTAAAATGTACCTCCACCTCTAAATTCACCCCCTCACCCTCACTTTTGTAAAAACTTGTGCTTTGGTAATTACATGCATATTCATGTTATAATCATAATCTAAAAGTTTCATGAAGATCGAACGTCCGTAAAAAAAGTTATTAAACAATTAAGTTCTCATAGTAAGCGCACACTGCAGCCCATGCGTGTTTATGCGTGGATGCTTGTGTGTGTATGTGTGTGTGTATGTGTGTGTATGTGTTTATGTATGTGTATGTATGTGTTTGTGTATGTGTGTATGTGAGTGTGTGTATGCGTTTATGTCTGTATGCGTGTGTGTGTATGTATGCCTGTGTGTGCGTACGTGCGTGTGTGTGTGTATGTGAGTGTGTGTATGCGTTTATGTCTGTATGCGTGTGTGTGTATGTATGCCTGTGTGTGCGTACGTGCGTGTGTGTGTGTGTGCGCGTTTCTTGTGTAAGCTGAAAGACGCGAAAAATTATTGAATTATCAATTGCTCCAAGGGTTCAGGGGATCTCGTAGTCGAGCAGTCTCGACTAGAGCTTTCTTACTTGTTTGCTTTGATTTGATTGATACTTAAATATATATTTAACTACTTATAATCATGACATCATTTCTTCAACCACCGCAAGCCGTATCTGTGAAGTTTTATAATATATATGTTTTACCTGATGCTTGAAATTGAGTTAAGCATCACAGTATTGATCTGACGCAAAATGTTACCCACTTGGGCATTGGCAAAGAAAGCAATGCAAAAGTGGCCAAGTTCCTAAATTTCTTATATTCTATCAAACCCTTAGAGCACGCTTCTCAACTCAAAACTTTGTAGCGTTTTGAGTAGTTTCCTACTGAATTGGGTGGATGTTCTTATATTGGGGTTCAATACTATCAATGTTCTCCAAAAATGTATATGCATGAAAAGGAATCAAAAAGTTCGATATTGTTGTTCACAATAAGTTGTTCTGAATTAAATATAAATCATATCCTAGTTTAGTTAGTTCCATATTATTAACTCTTGGTTCGTTCATTGAAAATTGAATTACTGAACTATTTGGTTTTAATTTAACTACAATGAAGAAAACTTTATTCTTCATACGAATTATCCATACAAAATACGAAAATTTCTTCAATAAATAAAAAAAGCGGAAATAAAGCAAATTATTCTTTAAAACAAGTAAGAAAGCTCTAGTCGAGACTGCTCGAGTACGAGATCCCCTAAACCCTTGGAGCAATAGATATTTCAATAATTTTTCGCGTCTTTCAGCTTACATAAGAAACACGACACGAACTGCGAACTGCGACACACACACACACACATGCATACACACACACACATACACACACACACACACACACACACATACACAAACAACTACATACATACACACACACAAGCATAAACACGCATGGGCGGCAGTGAGCGCTTACTATGAGAACTTAATTGCTTAATAGCTTTTTTTGTGAACATACGATCTTCATGAAGCTTTCAGATTATGATTATAGCATGTATATGCATGTAATTGCCAAAGCACAAGTCTCTAGTATTTAAAATACGCTTTTTAATAAAGTGAGGGTGAGGGGGTGAATTTAAAGGTGGGGGGTAAATTTTAACAAAAACCGAAATTGTATAAATTGCATATAAGCATACATTAAAAATTTGGAGACTCTAGCAATAAAGGTGTAGAAGATATAATTTTATAACTGGTTTTCGATAAGGTTTTTTATCGATAAAAAAAAGATTGGGATGAGTTATCGATTTTTAATGATAAACTTGATATGCGCGCTGTAATTACGGACGGTCGCCCTGATCAAGAATATATATACTTTGTGGGGTCTGCCACGCCTCCTTCTGCCTGTTACATACATTTCAACAAAACCATTATACCCTGATTTCCCATTGAAAATGGGTTCAGGGTATAAAAATCCAGAATTCCCGCTGCCCGCTGTTTTTGAATTTTTCCCGCAATCAGCTTTTCAAAAAAGCCTGATTTGACGGGAAAAAAGCTGATTTGGCAACACTGCTCATATCTCATATCTCCCTGCCTTTAGTAAAAAGAATGAGAATAAATAAGACGTAAATGAGCAGTGCTGCCAGAGTTTTGAGGGCAACAATTGCTGGAATTTCAAAAAAAAAGTCGCTAAAAACAATTTTATTGCTAAAATAAATTGCCAAATTTTATGATTACTTTCATTTGTGATTAAATTTTTAAATGATAGTTAAAATGTTGACCAATTATTCTAATACATGTTCTTCGTCATTAATAGCCTCATGCTCCTCCGTCTTGTCCCATTTTGCAACTAAAGGCAATTTGTTTTTCTGTGTACACGCACCCATCGCACTTATATGTTTTTTTGTGGCAGCGTGGTGGCGCACATCATAGGCCCTTGTTGAGTCTGTGTCATCCTTGCGAATCCACTCTTTAAACTCGCCACTCAACCACACATCGCGAAATTTTTGGGTATAGGCTTTTGGCATATTTTATAAAAACTTTTAGTAAATCTGACAAAACAGCAGACAATTTAAAGCTTAGCGCACAAGTGATACTCGATCACTTTAAATGAATTTGTGAACTAATTATTGTTCACAACTATTGAACTATTGAACTATTGTTCACAAATTTGTGCGATTTATCGATATTGCTATGATTTTAAACAAGTTGAATTCTTTTTATACCCTGAACCCATTTTCAATGGGAAATCAGGGTATAATGGTTTTGTTGAAATGTATGTAACAGGCAGAAGGAGGCGTGGCAGACCCCACAAAGTATATATATTCTTGATCAGGGCGACGAGCTGAGTTGATTTGGCCCTGTCCGTCTGTCTGTCCGTCTGTCCGTATGTATGAACGCGTCGATTTCAGAAGATATAAGAGCTAGAGACTTCAAATTTTTTTTAAAATGTCCGTAATTACAGCGCGCATATCAAGTTTATTATTAAAAATCGATAACTCACCTCGATCTTTTTTTATCGATAAAAAATGTATGTAACAGGCAGAAGGAGGCGTGGCAGACCCCACAAAGTATATATATTCTTGATCAGGGCGACGAGCTGAGTTGATTTGGCCCTGTCCGTCTGTCTGTCCGTCTGTCCGTCCGTCCGTCTGTCCGTCTGTCCGTATGTATGAACGCGTCGATTTCAGAAGATATAAGAGCTAGAGACTTCAAATTTTTTTTTAAATGTCCGTAATTACAGCGCGCATATCAAGTTTATTATTAAAAATCGATAACTCACCTCGATCTTTTTTTTTATCGATAAAAAACCTTATCGAAAACCAGTTATAAAATTATATCTTCTACACCTTTATTGCTAGAGTCTCCAAATTTTCAATGTATGCTTATATGCAATTTATACAATTTCGGTTTTTGTTAAAATTTACCCCCCACCTCTAAATTCACCCCCTCACCCTCACTTTTGTAAAAAGCGTATTTCAAATACTAGAGACTTGTGCTTTGGTAATTACATGCATATTCATGTTATAATCATAATCTAAAAGTTTCATGAAGATCGTACGTCCATAAAAAAAGTTATTAAACAATTAAGTTCTCATAGTAAGCGCACTCTGCAGCCCATGCGTGTTTATGCGTGGGTGCTTATGTGTGTATGTGTTTGTGTATGTGTGTGTATGTGTATGTGTTTGTGTATGTGTATGTGTGTGTGTATGTGAGTGTGTGTATGCGTGCGTGTGTATGTATGCCTGTGTGTGCGTACGTGCGTGTGTGTGTGCGTGTTTCTTGTGTAAGCTGAAAGACGCGAAAAATTATTGAAATATCTATTGCTCCAAGGGTTCAGGGGATCTCGTAGTCGAGCAGTCTCGACTAGAGCTTTCTTACTTGTTAAGATGATGTTATTGTGAAATCACAAAACTGTTAAAAGTTGCATACATTTTTTTGAAAATAGCTATATTTGTAGCTAATAGCAATTAAAACAAGTAAGAAAGCTCTAGTCGAGACTGCTCGACTACGAGATCCCCTGAACCCTTGGAGCAATAGATATTTCACAGGCACACATACACACACACGCATACAGACAAACACACACACACACACACGCATACACACACAAACGCATACACACACACACATACACACACACATACACAAACACATACACACACATACACAAACACATACACACACAAGCACCCACGCATAAACACACATGGGCTGCAGTGTGCGCTTACTATGAGAACTTAATTGTTTAATAACTTTTTTTATGGACGTACGATCTTCATGAAACTTTCAGATTATGATTATAACATGAATATGCATGTAATTGCCAAAGCACAAGTCTCTAGTATTTGAAATACGGTTTTAACAAAAGTGATGGTGAGGGGGTGAATTTAAGGGTGGGGGGTAAATTTTAACAAAAACCGAAATTGTATAAATGCATATAAGCATACATTAAAAATTTGGAGACTCTAGCAATAAAGGTGTAGAAGATATAATTTTATAACTGGTTTTCGATAAGGTTTTTTATCGATAAAAAAGATCGGGATGAGTTATCGATTTTTAATGAAAAACTTGATATGCGCGCTGTAATTACGGACATTTTAAAAAAAATTTGAAGTCTCTAGCTCTTATATCTTCTGAAATCGACGCGTTCATACATACGGACAGACGGACAGACGGACGGACGGACAGACGGACAGACAGACGGACAGGGCCAAATCAACTCAGCTCGTCACCCTGATCAAGAATATATATACTTTGTGGGGTCTGCCACGCCTCCTTCTCCCTGTTACATACATTTCAACAAAACCATTATACCCTGATTTCCCATTGAAAATGAGTTCAGGGTATAAAAAAAAATTACAAACTCGAATTCAAAATTGCTTAATCTAGCAACTTAATGGCTAAAATGGCAGCACTGGTAAAGAGCAATACAACAGTTAACCAAAGCATTTCGACGTCGAGGCACTCGAGTTTTTGAGACACTCGAGTCTTGAGGCTCGAACCAGTGTTGCCAAATCAGCTTTCTTCCCGTCAAATCCGGCTTTTTTGAAAAGCCGATTGCGGGAAAAATTAAAAAACAGCGGGCAGCGGGAATCCTGGATTTTAAAAAAAATAATTTGCTTTATTTCCGCTTTTTTATTTTTTGAAGAAATTTTCGTATTTTGTATAGATAATTCATATAAAGAATGAAGTTTTCTTCATTGTAGTTAAATTAGAACCAAATAGTTCAGTAATTCAATTTTTAACAAGTAAGAAAGCTCTAGTCGAGACTACTCGACTACGAAATCCCCTGAACCCTTGGAGTAATAGCTATTTCAATAATTTTTCGCGTCTTTCAGCTTACAGAAGAAACACGCACACACACACACACACAGGCACGTACGCACACACAGGCACACATACACACACACGCATACAGACACACATACACACACACACACACACGCATACTCACACAAACGCATACACACACACACATACACACACAAGCACCCACGCATAAACACGCATGGGCTGCAGAGTGCGCTTACTATGAGAACTTAATTGTTTAATAACTTTTTTGTGGACGTACGATCTTCATGAAACTTTTAGATTATAATTATAACATAGATATGCATGTAATTGCCAAAGCACAAGTCTCTAGTATTTGAAATACGCTTTTTACAAAAGTGATGGTGAGGGGGTGAATTTAGAGGTGGGGGGTTAATTTTGACAAAAACCGAAATTGTATAAATTGCATATAAGCATACATTAAAAATTTGGAGACTTTAGCAATAAAGGTGTAGAAGATATAATTTTATAACTGGTTTTCGATAAGGTTTTTTATCGATAAAAAAAAGATCGGGATGAGTTATCGATTTTTAATGATAAACTTGATATGCGCGCTGTAATTACGGACATTTAAAAAAAATTTGAAGTCTCTAGCTCTTATATCTTCTGAAATCGACGCGTTCATACATACGGACAGACGGACAGACAGACGGACAGGGCCAAATCAACTCAGCTCGTCACCCTGATCAAGAATATATATACTTTGTGGGGTCTGCCACGCCTCCTTCTCCTTGTTACATACATTTCAACAAAACCATTATACCCTGATTTCCCATTGAAAATGGGTTCAGGGTATAATTAACGAACTAAACGGTAATATTATGGAACTAACTAGACTAGGATATGATTTATATTTAATTCAGAACAACTTATTGTGAGCAACAATATCGAACTTTTTGATTCTGATAACGAACTAAACGGTAATAATATGGAACTAACTAAACTAGGATATGATTGATTCTATGTAAATGAATCGAAAAGATTAAAAAATGTATGGAACTCTTTTGATAGCGTGTAGTACAAGAATTTATGTGTTTAAGGTTGCCGACAAATTTTCAAATAATGAAAAATGTTGATTCCTTTTCATGCATATATATTTTTGGACTACATTGATAGTATTGAACCCCAATATAAGAACATCCACCCAATTTAGTAGGAAACTACTCAAGACGCTACAAAGTTTTGAGTTGAGAAGCGTGTTCTAAGGGTTTGATAAGATATAAGAAATTTAGGAACTTGGCCACTTTTGCATTGCTTTCTTTTTCAAAGCCAAAGTGGGTAACATTTTTCGTCAGATCAATACTGTGATGCTTAACTCAATTTCAAGCATCAGGTAAAACATATATATTATAAAACTTCACAGATACGGTTTACGGTGGTTGAAGAAATGATGCCATGATTATAAGTTGTTAAAAATATATTTAAATATGAATCAAATCAAAGCAAAAAACATCAGCTTTTTTCCGATTTTTTTTCACAAAACTTCGGTTTTTTTTTTTTAAGTATCTTCCCACTAAAAACAGCTTTTTTTTGCTCAACAAAAAATTGGCAGGACTGCATAGAATAGACAGCTAGAACAATTTTGTTCAACGACGAAAAAATGCGCTGAGGAGACTACACAACTTCGTAGTTGCTCGGCTCAGTCTCAAGCAGTGAAAATATTGCACGACAAAACCGGTGTGCTGCAAGCTAGAGCTGGGAAACCATCGATGGACGGCTCCATCGATGGAAAAAATAATCGATTATATCGGTGGTTCCATCGAAAATTTTTTCCTTTCAAATTTTAAACTTTTTTTGTATAAAAGTCGTACTTTTCATAATAGAAATAAATGCAAATAATGCTCTTGTAATTTCATACTTTTCCTTGTACATATTTACAGAATAAGAATAAAGAATATAGACAAATATAGAGAAAATATAAAAGTTGAATTCATCAAATTTTCATTTCCAAAACATAACACAAATTCAACATAACGATTTTAAAGATAACTTAAATATATATATCAAGCGCAATCATTTTAGCCAGTGAATTATCAAGACATGCTTTTTTCGCCGAGTTGGGGGCGTATGTTTCGCTACGTGAAAGATATTGATCCAATTTTGGAGCAGTTGTTTCAACGTGGTCTCTTACCACGAAGGGATGTACACGTCTTAAGTGTTCCATCATATTGGAAGTGTTGCCGCTCGTGCGGTACTCTTTTCCGCAATGACGGCATTTGGCAAGCATGTTCATCAGTTTCTCAAAATGTGACCAAACTTCTGATGTGGTTTTTTTTTCGTTTCGTGCTAGGCTCATTGGATTCAGTCAATGCATTTGAAGATGCAATTGTAGTGGAGGCATTGCAGGTTTTATCTAAAATGTGAAAAATACGTTCAGGCTAGAAAATAGCACTTTTTTTATACCCTGAACCCATTGAAAATGGGAAATCAGGGTATAATGGTTTTGTAAAAAGAATGTAACAGGCAGACCCCATAAAGTACATATATTCTTGATCAGGACGACGACCTGAGTCGATATAGCCCTGTCCGTCTGTCCGTCCGTCCGTATGAATGCGTCGATCTCAGAAGTTATAAGAGCTAGAGAGCTGAAATTTGGCACGCATACTCGTGAGTACCAGTACGAGTTTGCTATATTTTTTCAATAAATCGTCCGATAATTGTTTTATCGAGAATAATCGAAAATTTGATTTTTTTTTTTTGTTTTAGCCTAATTTGAACTTTTTTAGACCTGGAGTCTTCAAATTTGCGTTGTATATAAAGTTAATCGATACAAAGATTTTGTGATTTACAGATTTTGGATACCACGCCCCCTTCTCCACCAATTTGTAAAAAACGCATTAAAAGTACTAGGGACTTGTGCTTTCATTAAGATCGTATGTCTACAAAAGCAATTATTCAACAAATAAATTCTCATAATATTGCCCACACTGCAGCGCAACCCAAGCGCAGTCACTGCTTACTGCGCAGTTAGCAGAGCGCTGGCTTATACGTACGTGTGGATGCATGTGTATGTATGTATGTGTGCGTAAAAGAAGTGCAGAATGATTAGAATATCAGCTTATAGGGTTCAGGGTATCTCCTAGTCGAGCAGTCTCGACTGGAGCCTTTTTACTTGTTTAACGTAATGTACCCTCCACAGGGTATAAAATACTTACTTGAAACAACAAACTTGTCCATGTTGAAGAGGAACTACCAATGTTTAAGAATGTCCGTATGCTATGCTTGTCAATTATTTATTAAATTACCAAAAAATGGATCCAACACGCAATGAATAAATATTATTTTGTTACAAAAGAAAATTTCACCACTTACATGTGTTTGATATGTTACTCAAAGCGGCGATATATCGATATCGACAAAAGTCCATCGATATATGTATCATAAAAATTAAAGTCCATCGATATAATCGATGGTTGCATCGATGGTTCCCCAGCTCTACTACGCACAATGTTGCATCATACAGGCCAATAAGTCTACTGTCTGGCCTCTCAAAGATACTCGAGTATCTGATTTTGAGCCGTATGCTGGAGCAAGATACTCTTGTAAATGCGATTCCAAATCATCAGTTTGGATTCCGCAAGGCGCATTCAGCTGAACAGCAATTGGGTCGAGTCACCCAATTCATTATTAAAGCGTTTGATGACCACAAATACTGCTCTGCTGTCTATGTGGATATAAAAGAAGCCTTTGATAGAGTGTGGCATACTGGCTTGAAATATAAACTCAAGATGCTATTGCCGGATGCCCTCTATCGCATCCTCTGTTGCTATCTAGCAGACCGCACTTTTATTGTTGAGTGTCACGGTGGCTGCCGCTCAGGCATCAAGCAAATTCACGCTGGTGTGCCATAAGGCAGCCTACTTGGGTCAGTTCTGTACAATATATACACCAGCGACATACCAAGGCCAACTTATGAGCATGGCAATCAAATTCTTATTGCTACTTATGCTGATGACGTCATTGTTCTATCAGCAGACTTTCGTCAAGAAGATGCGCTTAATCAACAGCAAGCTTACATGGATAGATTGGCTGAATGGGCGAGCAAGTGATACATTACAATTAATGCAAACAAGACTATGCATATCATGCATACTCTTAGAGTTATAGCGCCATATCAGGCTATTCGTATTGGCAACGAAACCATTGAGAATGGCACTTCTCATTCGTTTTTGGGCGTTACTCTAAATACAAAACTACGATTCTCACAACATGTCACTACGGTCGTTACTAGGGTCAGGGCTAGGCTTAAAAAGATAGATTGGCCCATTAACAAAGATAGCAAATTGACGCTTAGAACAAAAGTTATTAATTATAGGCAGCTAGTTACTCGCTGCCTGTATGGGCGCTCTACTATCTGAGACCCAATTCAGCCGCATTAGAGTAGTTCACAATAAAGCTCTGAGAGCCATTCCTGGTGCTCAGTACTTTATCTCGAACACGCATCAGAACTGGACTGGACGTCTTGTCTGCGGATGAGATATTCAATAATCTCTGCGCTAAATACTACGACAGACTTCGTGTTCATAGTAACAACCTGGCCAAAAACATAGCCTACCACCACCATCACTACTTGACTTTTTTAGGGCTCTATTTAGGTCATATAGGGATTAAAACTAATTATTTTATATGAATATTAAACTATATTAAATAAACTAAAAAATAATCATAATATAGTTGCAATTAAAATCAAACATGATTACACATGCGATATATTGCAGCAAATACCGCTATGCATAAACATTGTAAATATGTAAACTAAACTTAATAATAATTAAAACTGCTATATAATTAATTAATAACATTAACTTTAGAACATAATATAAATAATTTTATCAATTGTTAATTCTTATTGTTCATAGTCTCTGACTTGTCATTAGGGCTGCAAATCCATCGATGGGGTCTATCGATAGTATCGATGGGGGTCTATAGATAGTATCGATGGATTTGGGCTTTCATGATATATCGATGTTTTTTTTTTCATCCATCGATAATTTACTACTTGGTGGCGCGAAGAGACGCATGTAATCCGGAATATACATACATATCCGGAATATACATATAAACATTAAGTTGATAATATTATTATATTTTAATTAGCTTTTATAGTAATATTTCCAATATATTTGGTGGTTCTTCGTAGAAAGAAAGTATGGATAAATTTTTAAAGTCATCAAGTAAGCGTAAAACTGATATTTAAAGTGCAAGTTGTTGGATGGAGACTCTTCTCTATCCGAGTTGCTGGAAGTTATCTATGTTTGAAATATAGAAATAATAAAATGCCGCGCTTGTGTGCTTTCGTAGCAAAGGTTTATTTGTGACTAACTTACTTAGAGGTGGTACCTATCAGCTAGATATGGTACACACGTTTATCGATATATCGTGTCGCATTGTAACAGATGATATTCATTAACACCCTTCCTCAATGCGATCATGATTACAAATTCAATTTACATAATCCATTTCAAATTAACTTAACATTTAACATAATTCATTTCAAACTTAACATTTCAGTAAGTTTAACATGCTTGTTCTTACAAAGATTCTTTGTCATGATATCCGCAATCATATCTGTTGTACAAGCATACTTTAAGTTAATTTGACCCTCGTCAACTACTTGACGTACAAAATGATACCTAATATCAATATGCTTAGTCCGCGAATGGTGAACTGGATTTCTGGCCAACTCCTGTGCGCTAAGATTATCGCCATACAGAGTAGTTGACGTAGCTTCATCTCCACAACCAATCTCGATTATTAGTCGTCGTAAGAATAACGATTCCTTACAAGCCGCAGACAGTGCCATATATTCCGCCTCTGTGCTGCTTAGTGCCACGCTACGTTGTTTTTCGGACCGCCAAGAAATCGGTCCACCTGCCAGAAAGTATACATAGCCAGTATACGACTTTCGGTCAGTTCGGTCTCCACCCCAATCAGCATCTACATATCCAGTGAGAGGCTGATGACTTCCTGTGTAGTGCAATTTGAAATTTAGCGTCGCTGCCAAATACCTCAAAATGTGCTTTACGCCAGCCAAATGCTCGGCGTGCGGATCTTGATTCCTCTGGGACAACTTTGCAACTGAATGCAAAATATCTGGCCTGGTCGTGAGTGCCAGCCACATCAGCTCACCAATCATCGATTGATATTTGACAGGATCAACCTTTTGACACTGTCCACTGGCACAATTTACTTGGAATCCCGCATCCAACGGAGTTGCTACTGGTCTACAATTGTCCATACCATGAGTTTTGCAATAATTCCTTGATATATTGCGAATGGCCTATGGTGATAGGCCCAAGCTCATCTTCACGCATCACCTCCATGCCCAAGAACAATTCAGGCACGCCTTTATCGACACATTCAAATGAATTCGAAATCGCCGATTTGATGCTGACCAGGTCCTCTTTGGATTGACATGCTATCAGTAAATCATCAACATATACCAGGATTAAAGACAAATTATCCTTCCCTATATGTTGGTAGAGATAGGGCTCGTTTTCGCAGGCCACGAAACCCAAACCAATCAGGACATCATTTAGTTTTCTGTTCCACTCCCTTC
This sequence comes from Drosophila arizonae, assembly GCF_054131065.1. NCBI lineage: Eukaryota > Metazoa > Arthropoda > Insecta > Diptera > Drosophilidae > Drosophila > Drosophila arizonae. Next base: position 201,629 of record NC_142927.1, on the reverse strand, counting down.
CTGATTGTTTCAATCCATGTATCGCCTTCTTCAGCAATAAAGCCTTATCTGGTTGAGCCCGATCAATGTACCCTTGTGGTTGCTTCATGTACACTGTATCGCTCAGGTCACTGTTGAGGTATGCCGTGCATACATCCATTTGGTGTACATACAATCTTAATTTCGCTGCCAGTGCAAAGATGAATCGCACGCTCTCTAGTCTGCATACTGGAGAAAAAGTTTCTGCATAGTTTATGCCATACTGCTGGGAGCAACCTTTTGCCACCAATCGTGCCTTAAATCTGTCTACTTGACCATCTTTGTCACGCTTCAGACTGTATACCCATTTACAGCCAACAGCTCGCTGTCCTTTCGGCAAATCTGCCAATTGCCATGTCCGGTTGGCCATCAGTGCGTCATATTCCCGTTTCATTGCATCGCACCAATCTGATGCATGAGCACTCTTCATCGCCTCCTCATAGGATGATGGAACCTTTACGTCGCTGGCTACTAGAGCCCCAAGTACGTTGTGCTGCTTTCGAGGTCGGCCTGGCTTGCCGGTTCGAATCAGCCTTGGTCTGCCAGGACCAATGCGAGGAACATTTACAGATTCGTCCACGCTTACTTTGTCTTTGTCGCTGCTACGCCCATGGCTGCTGTCTCGATCGCTGCTGCGTCCAACGCTGCTCTTCCGATCGCTGCTGCGTCCAACGCTGCTCTCCCGATCGCTGCTGTGTCCAACGCTGCTCTCTCGATCGCTGCTGCGCCCATGGCTGCTGTCCCGATCGCTGCTGCGTCCACTGCTGCCAGAGTCATCATTCCCGCTACCACGCTGACTGGTAGCATTCGAAATTGGCAACACACATACAAATGAATCGTCGTCGTCTTGAGTCTCGTCGAAAAGAACATCTCGCCTCTCAACCACCTGGTGAGTTATTCGGTCGTACAAACGATAGCCCTTGCTTGCTACCGAATACCCAACCATCCGGTATTCCTTGCCTTTTGGTTGCAGTTTGCTCTTTCTTGGACCCTTGTCCAAAACCACTGCAATTGAACCAAACGTTTTTAGATGACCGACAAAAGGTTTCTTACCAGTCCACGCTTCCATAGGCGTCATACTGCCTAAAGCACTGGTTGGCGATCGATTTCGTATATATACGGCTGTGTTGACTGCTTCAGCCCACAAAGATTCACCAAATCCTGATTGCGTCAACATACATCTTGACATCTCCACCAGAGTGCGGTTTGCTCTCTCAGCTACGCCATTTTGCTGTGGAGTGTATGCTACTGCCAGCTGCCTCTCAATCCCTTGACTCTTCAGGTATTCATCAAACGGCTTATTGACGAATTCACCTCCCTTGTCGCTCCGGATACATTTGAGACGCTTGCCTGTTTGCCGTTCAACCAACGTTTTGAACTCGACGAACTTCTTGAAGACTTCATCCTTCCTCCGAAGGAAATATACGAAGATACGCCTTGACTTGTCATCAATAAAGGTTAAGAAGTACCTCGATCCAGCCAGAGACTGTGTGCTAAAAGGCCCGCACACATCTGCATGAACCAACTCCAATATGCCTTGTGCTCTATTGGCAGTTGCATCCGGAAATGGCTGCACATGAATTTTGCATAGCATGCAAGTTTTACAATTCATGTTATCATTGAAAACCATATTTTCAATACCGCGCACCATTCCTTTCTTGATCAGGTCTTTCAAGCTATTTACATTCAAATGGCCATATCGTTTATGCCATAGCACACCATCTGCCTTGACCGCAGAATTACAGCCATTTAGCTTTCCTTGAAACATGTACAAGTCGCCAACTTTATTTGCTTTCACAATGCAATCACCCTTTTGCATTACTTTTGCATACGTTTGCCCAAACGTAATAAAGCAATCATATTTCACAGCGCTGCTCACTGAGAAAAAATTGCCGTTCATTTTCGGCACATAGAGAACATCTTTTAACAGCAACGTGCATAATTCCGTCTCTAGCTTTATTTCTCCTCTTCCCTCTGCTCTCAGCAGACCAGAGTCAGCCAGACTGATCATTTCTGTGTGTTTTTCAAACTTTGTGAATAACCTTTTATCACAACACATATGGCTTGTTGCGCCACTATCCAAACACCACATACTCTTTTTCAAATGATCTGCGCTCAACGCATTAAATAAACTGCACTGCTTGTTCTCTCTTCTTCCTGCCTTTTTCTCACTTGCGCTCTCTTTCTTACACTCAGCCTTCATATGCCCGCGCTCGCCACACTTGAAACATACCACATTTTTGTTTCTCTGCTTTTGCGCTCTCTGCGCGGCTGGCTTGTAAGTTGCACTATATGCCTTTTCGCATTCGTTCTTTTCTTCTGCGTTCTCCCTCCGCTCGCTCTCCTCCTTCACTTTGATGCATAGAGCGTTGAAGGCCGGCAGACTGTCGCGCGTCTCTATGGCGACAACGAAATTTTCGAAACTTTCTGGAAGACTCGACAGCAAAATAATACTGCGCAATTCGTCGCATAGCTCAATTCCTACTGTCCCAAGGGCATCCAGAATTCCCATGAATTCATTTATATAACTCGAAATGCTTTGCCTTTGCTCCATGCGCTTGAAAAGCAATTTCTTGTAGAGCTGAACCTTACGTGTTGCTCCAGTTGGTTGATGGACATCTTGCAACCGATTCCATGCCTCGGACGACGTCTTGCAATCCTTTAAATAGCCCAATTGTGAAGCCTTCACACTCAATGTGATCACTGCCAGCGCCTTCTCATCTGTGGCCTGCCGATTCACATTCTCCGGGGCATCCGTTGGTAGCACTTCACCTGATGCTACACTCCATAGCTCCTGGTGTACCAACACACTTCGCATTTGCACGCGCCAAGTGTCATAATTGCCTTCGTCCAACTTTTCTATTTGATAAATCCCGCTCATAGCTTATTATCAATCAGTCCTGAGTCACACCAATGTTAATAGTTCATAACTAAAAACAAACACTATATTTCAAATACATAGATCTGCAACTGGGCCCATAACCTGTTGGATGGAGACTCTTCTCTATCCGAGTTGCTGGAAGTTATCTATGTTTGAAATATAGAAATAATAAAATGCCGCGCTTGTGTGCTTTCGTAGCAAAGGTTTACTTGTGACTAACTTACTTAGAGGTGGTACCTATCAGCTAGATATGGTACACACGTTTATCGATATATCGTGTCGCATTGTAACAGATGATATTCATTAACACAAGTGTATGTGTGTTTCTTTTTTTTGTTTTTTTTTTTTTTTTATACCCTGAACCCATTGAAAATGGGAAATCAGGGTATAATGGTTTTGTGAAAAGTATGTAACAGGCAGAAGGAATCATCGCAGACCCCATAAAGTATATATATTCTTGATCAGCACGACGAGCTGAGTCGATATAGCCCTGTCCGTCTGTCCGTCCGTCCGTCCGTCCGTCCGTCCGTCCGTATGAGCAAAAGGATCTCAGAAGATATAAGAGCTAGAGAGCTGAAATTTGGCATGCATACTCGTGTATACCATAGGCAGTACAAGTTTGCTTTATTTTTTCGATAACTCGTCCGATAACTTTTTTATCGAGAATAATCGAAAAATCGACATTGTTTTTTCAGCTTAATTTGAACATTTTTAGACCTGGAGACTTCAAATTTGCGTTGTATATAAAGTTAGTAGATACAAAGATTTTGTAATTTACAGATTTTGGATACCACGCCCCCTTCGCCCCAAATTTGTAAAAAACGCATTTCAAGTACTAGAGACTTGTGCTTTGGAATGGACACACATTTTAGCTACATGATTACGCTCTAAAAGTTTTATTAGGATCGTATGTCTACAAAAGAAATTATTCAACAAATAAATTCTCACACTGCAGTGCAGCCCAAGCGCAGCCGCTGCTAGCTGCGCAGTTTGCAGAGCGCGTGCTTATACGTGCATGTGTATGTATGTGTGCATAATAGAAGTCCAGAATGATTAGAATATCAGTTTGGAGGGTTCAGGGTATCTCCTAGTCGAGCAGTCTCGACTGGAGCCTTCTTACTTGTTTTTTTCTAGAAATTACTTTATTTTTATAATTTTTGTATCAAAGGCATCTCAAAATGAAATCATGTACCTTTTTTGTATTAAGACCTATTTTAATTTTATATTGTTAAGACGAAACTGCTTTAAATACCATATAATAATAATATAAACAGCTTGAAGCATGTAAAAAAGAGTTCAATTATTTGCATTGATTAACAATTATCCATATATTTTTGTTCTCTAGCGTGCTGATGTGACTGATGACCTTAGCCGCAGTGAGTGGCCGAAATGAGACTGAAGCAGTTAAAGATGGCTGGCTAACTTCAGCCTCAATCTCAGCCAGATCACTGGGTGGCGTAGTCACGATGGGTTGAAAACGCTGCTCAAGACTTGCAGCAAATGTTTCGGCCTTCTCGGTGTTGTGGAATGATCTCGAAAAACTCATCATCAACATCATCAAGTAAGCATTTGACCTAACGGTAAACACAGTCGTCGGCTGATCGCACATTTGTCTCTAGAATAAGAAACCGAATGTTCTGGATTATGTACATGCATACATTCCATATGAAATAGACGTAAACATAGAAGCATAAGGAGACATCCAGAACATTCGATACGTAATAGAAGTAAGTATATAAGCATGCTGTAAATCGAGCCAGAGTTCATTCAGTAAGTTCATTGTGTAAGATCAATGTCAGTGTGTCGGTTCGGTCAGTTAAGTTCAAATCGTCGCGGTACGTGAAGTAGTGTACTTGTTACTGAATATTTTTGTTGTGTTAAATAAACTTATTGCGTTGCACCTACATATACCGTGTTTCATTTAAGAAAACCTCAACACTCGGCAGTAGTCTTGCACCAGACGTTTTGCGCATTAGAGCCATTGCCACTGGAGGACTTAAACAGCGGTAGATTTGGAGCAGGCTGTTGCTTGATCTCGTTGGTCAGCCGCCAGAGTTTTTGCATACTATATCTATCGGTTGGATCGATAGATCTAAATAGCTCTTCCTCATACTTCTGCCTAGCATATATGAGCTCTTTGCGTATGCGATTCGACAGCCTGTTGCAGAACTGCTTCGCCATCGGATTGCGATTTCTAGTGAGATAGCGCTTTTGGGCCTCGATAAGTTGCAGAGTCTGTCTATTTACGCGAAATCTAGTCCTCGTTATCTTGCGTGGGTGCTGTGCATTCGCATAGTTTGCAGCATCTTCAATGTTTTTGACAAAAATATTAACAGCATCATCAATATCGTCAGCACTGTTGATCTCAGTGTTGAGTAAAATTTTGTCATTTAGATAGCTCTGAAATTTGCTGACGTTAGCATTCAAATCTAGCAGGTGGCTTTTTGCTCTGCTGGTGACAGGCTTCTCAACCAGCTGAACTTGCAACGGGAGATGATCAGAGCTAAGTTCGAAAGAGTCAGTGATGGCCAGCAAATCTCGCCTGATGCCTTTAAAAAGCGCAAAGTCAATGGCAGACGGAGTTTGGCGCGAATTAAACGGAAAACGGGTGGGCGACCCAGTTGCCAGAATGTTGCAATTCACTTGTAGAATACTATTGACTAGCGTTCGGCCACGAAGACAGGATCTGGCGTTGCCCCACTACTGACCTTTCGCATTCCAGTCACCACCGACTATAAAAGTGCCACCCAGGGCTATAAGCAGGTTGTTGAAATCTTGCCCAGACCTAATGACTTGCGGCGGGCAGTAGATAGCATCGATGTTGATATGTTTGCTGTTTTACAGGCTGACTGAAACTTCGACAGATTGATGCGAGTCATTTGATGTGCAACAACAATGTGCATGATGACATATATTTTGTTTAATAATAAAAGCTGCACCTCCTCTAATCCTCATTAATATCAATGCTGTCGCTATCAATCATATGCGACTCGAACACCTTCATTTTCTCGCTTTTTAAACGTTTCTTTATAAGAAGGGCAGTCTTTATAGCTCGCGGCATGGGGGCCCGAGCAGTTGGCACACTTCGCTGGCGTTTGATCGCCTTTTTGCTTGGCACAGTCCGTGGAGGCATGATTTGCAGGCAAAGGGGCGACGGAAATAATTCTGGCACCTTTGACATTGAGAAACTTCGCTTGACTTATATGGCCTCTTAATTTTGACCCGCTGATTGCCAATTGCATTAACTTGCAATAACTCAGCGTTATTTGCACTGGCGACCAGCTCTACCTTGAAGAGATCAAGCGGCTCCTTTGAAAAGCGAGATTTAATGCCTCTTAAAAAGCGAACTTGGTGCCCTAATTTGGCTAATTGCTCACGGATCCAGTGGTCCGGAGTGGAATGATGCAAATGTCGAATTATGGCTCTGTAGCCGCACTCGCATTTCAATTGACATGTGTAGTTTTCGACATTATTTTCGCCTAGGTACTTTACCAGTTTACGATGAGTAGCAATGTCCTTGCACTGCATCCTGATCCTGTCCGATAGCGTCATCCAGGCGAATCAATAGCGGTATAATGTCTGTGACATTTGCGTTGAGGTGCGCGTCACTTGCACCAGTAGTAGTAGCAGCAGCTGCAGCAGTTATGCAAACATCATTTGCAAGGCCAGTTGTCTTTTTCTGTGTGTCCTCAGTCATGGGAGTCGATACGATGTCGTCTATTTGCGGGCAGTCCTCATCGCTGCCATCCAGATCGATTGCGTCTAGCTGCGCACTCTTCTTTTTTGGGCTGTCACCTTTTTCTGCAGTTCTTTTGGCTGCTCTTTCACTAAAAAGTACCAGCGCGCCTTTTTTGAGCGCCTCTTTTGCTTTAAAATAGTCAGGGACCGAAGATTGCGTGACAGATGAAACTTTCGTTTTTAATAACTGAGCCGCAGCTCGAGAAGTTGATGGTTGTGCCGTAACCACACTTTTCTTCACTAGCACTTTCGATGGCGTGGGCGCAAGCGCTAGTGGCTGCGAGTCGAGTAGAGATTCGCCTTATATATTAATCGCCGCAGTCAGTTACAGCTTGAACTTAGAGTAGTTACAAAAGGTAAGACTGCTAATCGTACCCGGCCTCGCGCGCAGCGGTGTGTGCGTCCGATCACGCTCGCGATACTCAACGTATTACTCTATGGGTGAGCAACTATAGTGTGAGTAATTTTTTATTTTTATTTTTTTTTTTTTGAGTCGCTGTTGTCTTATTATCGATAATCTACTTAGTCACTAGCAAATTATTTTATAGTAGTTACCGATAGTGGTTACTCGAAATTTACATGCAAATACACCACTACTTCACACGTATAAAATACATAATATGTAATGACAAAGACAATTAAATTAGTGGCAATAGGAGAAATAAATTAACAATTAACATTCAACATAAATGCATTAAACATTAATATTAATTTATCTTATTCTATTTGCAGGTACTCGCAGCGGCAGCAACATGGTCATCTGCGTCATCGCTGGATCGTGGCAGCTCGTCAGATAAGTTGTGGCAATGTTGTCATCTGTGCAGTTAATGGCTTGTGGTCTCTTCTGTTGCAGTTAGTGGCTGGAACGTTGTCATCGTTGTTGTAGGCATGCGTACCGCGCAGCTCATCGTCCAGTGTGCATCCACAGTCAGACTAGCTGTGACGTGGGCACTGGCATCATCATTGCCGTGCGCCGGCAAGCGCATACTCATTCAACAATGTCGGCTGGTAAGTAGAAATGGTTATATTAGTAAACCAAAAATATAGTTTTGTTTTTCTGTTCGTATGTTACAAGAGAACACACAATAATGATCTCCGCTTCTTCTGCAGCTGCATGGCGAGAGGAAGATAGTACGGAGATACTTTTTATTCAAACAATATGTTGAAGGTTTTTCTTAAATGAAACACGGTATATGTAGGCGCAACGCAAAAAGTTTATTTAACACAATATTCAGTAACAAGTACACTTCTTCACGTACCGCGACGATTTGAACTTAACTAACCGAGCCGACACACTGACATTGATCTTACACAATGAACTTACTGAATGAAGTTTGGCTCGACTTACAGCACGCTTATATACCTACTTCTACTGCATATCGAATGTTCTGGATGTCTCCTTATGCTTCTATGTTTGCGTCTATTTCATAATCCAGAACATTCGGTTTCTTATTCTAGAAACAAATGTGCGATCAGCCGACGACTGTGTTTACCGTTAGCTCAAATGCCCACTTGATGATGAGTTTTTCGAGATCAATCCTCAACACCCTCCCTAAAACTCAACATCTCTATAACAAATTTGTCCCTTATTCCTCATTCCCAATTTCTCTCCTAGATACAAAAATCTGGGCTTTGGCAAAGCTTTAGTAAAAATGTCAGCGATCTGCTCTTCACTCTTTACATACCTTACATCTATCTCACCTTTCTCAAATAAATCGCGTACAAAATGATATTTAACATCTATATGTTTGCTTCGTTGATGAAATTCAGGATTTTTGATTAGCTTAATCGCACTTATATTATCTATAAACAAGATGTAGTTACTTAAATTAATGTTACAATCAAAAAACAATTTCTTTAGCCATATCATTTCCTTACTTGCTAGAGCTGCACTTACATATTCGGCTTCTGTTGTTGATAAAGATACACATTGTTGTTTTTTTACTTTGCCACGTTATTGCAGCATTCGCATATTTACACAAAATTCCAGATGTAGATTTCCGAGTTTTCTTATCACCTGCATAATCAGCATCACTATATGTCTCAAAAATATTATTATTTTTACTGTATAAAATTCCCAAATCCATCGTTCCTTTCAAATAACGAAATATTCTCTTAACTAACGTCCAGTGATGCTGCTTCGGGTTTTCTAGCTCTCGGGAAACTACATTAACAGAAAAACTTATATCTGGCCTTGAAACAACTTGTAAAAACATTAAATTTCCTATTGCTTCGCGGTAAGGTGCATTACAATTATTTTGTTCAGATACATTTTCATCATAATTACATTCAACTGGCGTGGAGACAATGTTCGCATTTATCATATTAAATTTTTCTAAAATTTTCTTTATATAATTTTCTTGATATATGAAGATAGAACCATTTGGCTGCTTCAGTATTTCTATTCCTAAGAAGCATGTTACATTTTTTGTACTTGTTATTTTAAATTCCTTGCTCAAATTCTCAAATAGATTATCAATTAAAAATTCATTGGATGCAGCAATTAACCCGTCATCTACATAAATCGTTAACAAAATTCTGTCATTATTTTTAGAGTATATATAAAAACATGGATCTGCAATACTTTGTGTAAATCCCAGATTTTTAATAACATTTGCAAAATGCTCTGTCCAGCACCTCGGAGCTTGTTTTAACCCATACAAACTCTTCAACAATTTGCAAACAGAAGAGGTACCATCTTCGAAACCTTCTGGCTGATGCATATAAATATTTTCCTTAAGAGTACCATATAAAAAGGCTGTTTTTACATCAAACTGACCAAGAAATAGATTTTCTTGAGCAGCTACACTTAACAGGAATCTCACGGTATCAAATCTAACTACAGGGCTAAAAGTCTCTTTATAATCGATCCCTTCCTTTTGTGAATAACCCTTAATAACTAAACGCGCTTTATACCTTTCCGAGCCGTCTGGATTGAGCTTCTTTGTATAAACCCATCTACTATTGATAACCTTTTTATTTTCAGGTTTTGGAACAAGAACCCAAGTTCTATTTTCATGTAAAGAATTAATTTCTTCTTGCATCGCAGTTTGCCAGTACTCTTTATCATCAGACTTCAACGCTTCATTATAATTTAAAGGCAAGCTTTGTGTAAGAAATGTAACAGGGCAACCATAAAAATCTGGCATACGAATCTGTGATCTATCTCGCAATCGCCGACCCATTTCACTATTATTATGTTCAGTTGATTCATCTTCAATTTTATTATTTTCGAAATCACTTTCATTAGTCTCACTTTCAGAATTGTCAACTAAAATTTCAGGTTTTTTAAACTGAGCTGTAAAGTTTTCTGGTTTAAAACATACATCTCTACTTATAATTACATCTCTCATATTTGGAACATATACACGATATCCTTTGCAATTTTCAACGTATCCTACTATAAATCCTTTAATAGACTTTTTATCTAATTTTCTCCTTTTTTCTTTTGGTACATGTACAAAACATTCAGTCCCGAAAATTTTAAGATTTCCGATATCTGGCTCTTTCTTGAACCACAACTCATATGGAGTTTTATTCCCATGTTTTGTTGGACCTGTGCGGTTAATTACATAAACTGCAGTGTTTACTGCTTCTGCCCATAGAAATAATGGTAACTCAGAATTAGAATGCAACATTGATCGTGCAGCTTCAATAATAGTTCTATTCTCACGTTCCGCAACTCCATTCTGTTCAGGCGTATAAGGAGCATTAACAATATGTTTTATTCCCTTCTTATTAAAGAACAATTTAACTTCTTTATTAATATATTCTCTACCCCCATCGCTGTGAATTTCTTTAATGTTTTCATGAAATTGATTCTGAATTGCCTGAATAAAAATTTGGAGTTTTTCAAATACTTCCGACTTATGACGTATAAAATAAACTTCCCGATAACTTGAATAATCATCTTTAAAGCTAACAAAATACAACTTTTTACCAATAGACTCTACCTCTATCGGACCGCAAACATCAGTATGAATTATCTCTCGTGTCTTTGTTGCACGGTCAATATTTTTGTGAAATGTTAGCCGATGCTGCTTCCCATAAGCACATCCTTCACAAAAGAAATCATTTTCTAGAAAATCAATATTCTTATTTTTCAAATAATCGCGAACATGTCGAACGTTTTGATGACAAAACCTCTCGTGCCATACTTGTAAAGAATCACTTTCTTTCGATTCTATTTTTCTTGTTAAATTACACAATTTTGGCATCGAAACATTCGCATCTAATTTTAATAAGTTTCCGAACCTAGAACCCGTTGCAATTATTTTATTATCACGTCTCAACAAACACTGTGTTCCTTTATTTTTAATAAGACAATCAACACCCCTTTTTGCAGCTGACATAATAGAAAATAAATTGTAAACTATTTCCGGAACATACAAAACATCAAACATTGTCGTCGCCCTTTTATTATTATTGACATAAGTTTCAATATCAATATTACCTTTTCCGTGCGCCGTGATATATTTACCGTTACCTACGCCTATCCTCAGGGTCTCCAAAAATTCTTCATAAGTAGAATACCAATCTCGACGCCTTGACATGTGATCAGAAGCTCCTAAGTCGATCACCCACACGTCATCTTCTCTGCCGTCCCTGCTCGCAATCAATCCTTTCCTCGATGATTCACCCGATTCTCCTTGATTATTTTCCGCTTGACTTCCTGCATTTCTCCTTTGGTGACAGGTGTTGCTCTTGTGGCCTTTCTTTTTGCATATATAACACCTGTAGCAGTCCTTCTTCAGATGTCCCATCACGCCGCAGTTATAGCACTTCATAATTTTCTTCTTATTTTCATGTTCTCTTTTATTTTTTCCGTTGTCGGCAACTAACGCTGTTGACTCTTCAGGTACCACTTCTTGTTCTTTTGACCGCATTTCTTCTGTCATTAAACGAGTCGTCAAATTGTTCAATGTTCTTTTGCTGTCTTCGACCGAATCCCACGCACTATGAAAATAGTTAAACTTTTGAGGCAAAGATGACAGGATTCGCGACATTAACATTGTTTCAGGCACAGCACTTCCAAGATTTTTCATCTTACTCCACAAAACTTCCAACTTTGAAATATTGTAGTCCACACTCTCACTTTCAATCCATTTGAAATCAAAAAATTGTTTCTGAATAGCCGATAAATTTTCTTCTGATTTCATATCATACACTGAGTTCAATTTTATCCACATTTCTCTTGCTGTTTTGCAGCTCACAATCAATTCCATCGGTCTTCTCTCGATAGAATGAATAATTATTTTCCTTGCAGTCTTATCAGCTTTCAAGAACCTTTTCGAGTCTCTCTCGTATGTTGCAGACTCCTGTGTCGGACACGTCAAACTACCTTCACAAACGGCAAGAACATCGTCGTCTTCTTCCAATAGCGTACGAATCATAAAACACCACAAATGCCAATTGTCTTTGTCGCGTAATCGTTCAATTCTCATATTTAATGGCTCCATTTTCATTGTCTTTATTTAGTTACAAATTTGCCACTAATTCACTTTTGTACTTGCACTCGATTTCACACTACATTACACGTTTAGCACTGTCTGGGCCCATAACCTGTTGAAGGTTTTTCTTAAATGAAACACGGTATATGTAGGCGCAACGCAAAAAGTTTATTTAACACAATATTCAGTAACAAGTACACTTCTTCACGTACCGCGACGATTTGAACTTAACTAACCGAGCCGACACACTGACATTGATCTTACACAATGAACTTACTGAATGAAGTTTGGCTCGACTTACAGCACGCTTATATACCTACTTCTACTGCATATCGAATGTTCTGGATGTCTCCTTATGCTTCTATGTTTGCGTCTATTTCATAATCCAGAACATTCGGTTTCTTATTCTAGAAACAAATGTGCGATCAGCCGACGACTGTGTTTACCGTTAGCTCAAATGCCCACTTGATGATGAGTTTTTCGAGATCAATCCTCAACACAATACATTACAATAGCATTTCTTAAGAATATGAGTAGCGCCTATAAGATACTTAAAATATACAAAAGGTCAATATTTTTCGAAACTTTTCATGATATGATTCAATTTAAATTTCATCACTATGTTTAGAAACACTCATGTTGCAGCATATAGCAATAGTTTGCAACATTGTGAAATTCATTCTCATGCAAAAGCAACATCGATCGTAATGTTGAGTGTCGCGACGCTAGTCTAGAAACATTATGTGTCTGACGAATTTGACTAGCACGCATTGAATGTTGCTGCGTCGCGATCTGTCTTGTTGCGATTCTTGAGCTGTGTAGATCGATGTGCTGTGCCGTGCTTAAATCAAAATATAAGTCGTAATACAAAATATAACAACTACTGTGTGATCTTATTTCGGGCCTGGTTTTTCAACATGCATAAAAAAAACAGTGCAGCTTAATGTTACAAAATACAGATAAAAACAGGAATTTTATTAAGATAATACAAAACAAGTAAGAATGCTCCAGTCGAGACTACTCGACTAGGAGATACCCTGAACCCTCTAATCTGATATTCTAATCATTCTGCACTTCTTTTACGCACACATACATACATACACATGCATCCACACGTACGTATAAGCCTGCGCTCTGCTAACTGCGCAGTAAGCAGCGACTGCGCTTAAGCTGCGCTGCAATGTGGACAATATTATAAGAATTTGCTAGTTGAATAATTTCTTTTGTAGATGAACTATATTTTTGAAACATTCAGAGCGTGATCACATGGTTCCAAAGCACAAGTCTCTAGTACTTGTACTACCTATGGTATATACGAGTATGCATGCCAAATTTCAGCTCTCTAGCTCTTATATCTTCTGAGATCCTTTTCCTCATACGGACGGACGAACGGACAGACGGACAGGGCTATATCGACTCAGGTCGTCGTCCTGATCAAGAATATATATATACTTTATGGGGTCTGCGATGATTCCTGCTGATTTCCCATTGAAAATGGGTTCAGGGTATAAAAACGCCAAAGTCAACATGCCGCACAGGCAACAGTCAGCGGCAGTCACTAAACAACAAGCGCACAACAAAGACAGCAACTGCAACTAAAACAAAATGGCTGCTACTGGCACATCAGCCAAACAGAAGCTTCTGGCACTGTTTGTCAATATCAAGCTAATGGTTGATGTCTTGGCTATCGATGATGACACGCCAACAACTTCGAAGAGAGCGGCTGCTAAGACTTTGGTGAATAATATGCCTGTTACATACATTTCAACAAAACCATTATACCCTGATTTCCCATTTTCAATGGGTTCAGGGCACAAAAAAGCCAAAGTCAACCTGCCGCACAGGCAACAGTCAGCGGCAGTCACTAAACAACAAGCGCACAACAAAGACAGCAACTGCAACTAAAACAAAATGGCTGCTACTGGCACATCAGCCAATCAGAAGCTTCTGGCACTGTTTGTCAATATCAAGCTAATGGTTGATGTCTTGGCTATCGATGATGACACGCCGACAACTTCGAAGACAGCGGCTGCTAAGACTTTGGTGAATAATCTGCCTGTTACATACATTTCAACAAAACCATTATACCCTGATTTCCCATTTTCAATGGGTTCAGGGCACAAAAACGCCAAAGTCAACCTGCCGCACAGGCAACAGTCAGCGGCAGTCACTAAACAACAAGCGCACAACAAAGACAGCAACTGCAACTAAAACAAAATGGCTGCTACTGGCACATCAGCCAATCAGAAGCTTCTGGCACTGTTTGTCAATATCAAGCTAATGGTTGATGTCTTGGCTATCGATGATGACACGCCAACAACTTCGAAGAGAGCGGCTGCTAATGAGGCTGCGCGTAAAGCGCTTAAAACATATTAGAGTGCAAGCGAAGCGAGAAGAGAGCCAAAGCGACAAGTAAAGCGAGTTGCGAGTTACCCGCCTTATCGCATGATAAAGGTTTTCTGATACGTGTGTTTTTGTTGCGTTCTGAGCTTAAAGAACCGTTGGTTAGTCGGTGAAGTATGTTCGTTTTCGCCAGTTAAGTTTGAATAACAGCTTGATTCAAAACTATTTATATTATTATACCCTGAACCCATTGAAAATGGGAAATCAGGGTATAATGGTTTTGTGAAAAAGTATGTAACGGGCAGAAGGAGGCGTGGCAGACCCCACAAAGTATATATATTCTTGATCAGCGTGACGAGCTGAGTCGATATAGCCCTGTCCGTCTGTCCGTCCGTCCGTCCGTCCGTATGAGTGCGTCGATCTCAGAAGTTATAAGAGCTAGAGAGCTGAAATTTGGCATGCATACTCGTGTGTACCATACGCAGTACGAGTTTGCTTAATTTTTTCGATAAATCATCCGATAACTTTTTTATCGAGAATAATCGAAAAATTGATTTTGTTTTTTTAGCCTAACTTGAACATTTTTAGACCTGGAGTCTTCAAATTTGTGTTGTATATAAAGTTAATCGATACAAAGATTTTGTAATTTACAGATTTTGGATACCACGCCCCCTTCTCCCCCAATTTGTAAAAGTACTAGAGACTTGTGCTTTGGAATGTACACACATATTTACCATATGATTATACTCTGAAAGTTTCATTAAGATCTTATGTCTACAAAAGAAATTATTCAACCAATAAATTCTCAAAGTATTGCTCACACTGTAGCGCAGCCCAAGCGCAGTCGCTGCTTACTGCACAGTTAACAGAGCGCAGGCTTATGCGTGCGTGTGGACGCATGTGTATGTATGTATGTGTGCATAAAAGAAGTGCAGAATGATTAGAATATCAGATTAGAGGGTTCAGGGTATCTCCTAGTCGAGCAGTCTCGACTAGAGCTTTCTTACTTGTTTTTATTATACCCTGAACCCATTTTCAATGGGAAATCGCAGCGATCTGCAAAGCGATGACACGACAGAGTGAAAGCTATCGCAAATATAGAAACATTGCGAGTATTCAAAGTGTAGTCATTGCAAGTGTTCACATTTTAATCTCAGTTGCAAAGCTTTCATGAAGAAAAGCAACGGGATCCATCCCATACTATCAATACTTTTGATTAGTGACAGTTCAAGTATAATTGAGGGCAAATACATATATAAACAAGTAAGAAAGCTCTAGTCGAGACTACTCGACTACGAGATCCCCTGAACCCTTGGAGTAATAGCTATTTCAATCATTTTTCGCGTCTTTCAGCTTACACAAGAAACACGCACACACACACACACACACGCACGCACACACAGGCATACATACACACACATACACACACACACACACGCACGCACGCACACACACAAACAATTACATACATATACACACACAAGCATAAACACGCATGGGCGGCAGTGAGCGCTTTCTATGAGAACTTAATTGCTTAATAACTTTTTTTGTGGACGTACGATCTTCACGAAACTTTAAGATTATAATTATAACACGGATCTGCATGTAATTGCCAAAATTGTATAAATTGCATATAAGCATACATTAAAATTTGGAGACTCTAGCAATAAAGGTGTAGAAGATATAATTTTATAACTGGTTTTCGATAAGGGTTTTTATCGATAAAAAAGATCGGGATGAGTTATCGATTTTTGATGATAAACTTGATATGCGCGCTGTAATTACGGACATTTCAAAAAAAAAAATTGAAGTCTCTAGCTCTTATATCTTCTGAAATCGACGCGTTCATACATACGGACAGACGGACAGACGGAAGAAGTAAAAAGGCTCCAGTCGAGACTACTCGACTAGGAGGTACCCTGAACCCTCTAAGCTGATATTCTAATCATTCTGCACTTCTTTTATGCACACATACATACATACACATGCGTCCACACGCACGCATAAGCCTGCGCTCTGTTAACTGTGCAGTAAGCAGCGACTGCGCTTGGGCTGCGCTACAGTGTGAGCAATACTTTGAGAATTTATTGGTTGAATAATTTCTTTTGTAGACATAAGATCTTAATGAAACTTTCAGAGTATAATCATATGGTAAATATGTGTGTACATTCCAAAGCACAAGTCTCTAGTACTTGAAAT